>NC_060073.1:47625000-48244166 GCF_922984935.1 Meles meles
GCAGTAGTGTTAGCTCTGGTCTCAGTGTAGGGAACTTTTGCAAAAATGACAAAAGGGAAGTTTTCATTCCAAACTATCATTTCCTCTTATCATGCCCAGCCCCACTCTGGCGTAATCTTTAGACTGCCTTCCATTATTTTTGTGAGTGGTGTATCCAGATACTGCAATACAATTTTTATCTTAGGTCATGTAAAATGAAATTCGAGGAAATCTGATCTACAAAACCAAACACTCCAAAATTTTGCTGCTTAGGAACCTTAAGGAGTTTTTTATTTCCTAAGATTCCTATCTTTCTGGAGAGGAACAGTTCATTTGTAGATGGGGAACTTGGATTTTAGATCTAATTCTACTAATTAGTTGCTGTTTGGAGAATTATTTTAAAGGTTAAATGGGAGAATTTATGTGAAAAATACCTTATACACTCTAAAATTCATAAAATGTTTATTTTTTTTCCAAATTGCCCAAAATTTATTTTTATTTAAAGATTTAATTTTGGGGGCACCTGCGTGGCTCAGTTGGTTAAATGTCTGCCTTTGGCTCAGGTCGTGGTCCCAGCATCCTGGGATCAAGCCCCCACATGATGCTTCCTGTTGAGCCCAAGCCTGTTTCTCCTCCCTATCTGCCTGCCACTCCCCCTGCTTGTGCTCTCTCTCTCTTACATAAATAAAATATTTTAAAAATAATATTTTAAGTAATCTCTACACCCATTGTAGGGCTTGAACCTACAAGCCCAAGACCAAGAGTCATACGCTCCACTGACTGAGCCAGCCAGGTACCCTACAGATTGCCCAAAAGTTTAAAAGCGTTAGTAGATTTAAATCTCTCTGGCTTCTTGAAGGTAAAGTGCTAAGACAAACTCTGGCAACCTTGTTGAGAGAAAGACCTGTCTAAACACAGGAATGTGTGAGGTGTTGGGTCTTTATTCTAGAAGTAGACCCAGGAATCAGCCATTGGAGCTTGGGATGAGGTGACAAGGACCATGTGGCCATTTTACCTACCACAGAGTTGACTTGAGCATGTGCAGCTTCCACACACAAAGTAAATGGGAGGGAGGGGTCCCACCCGCCTTCAGATTCAATGACTCTTATAGTCTGGAGGAGGGAACATAAGTGGGAAATTTCATAATCTCTTTAAAGCCTCAGGCAAGTCTCTCTTCCTCTGGGCCTAGCATTGTATGAGCTTCTGTCTTGTTGGGTGATTCTGTTGTTTAAAGATAATGTGTAGGGCGCCTGGGTGGCTCAGTGGATCAGCCGCTGCCTTCGGCTCAGGTCATGATCTCAGGGTCCTGGGATCGAGCCCCGCATCGGGCTCTCTGCTCCGCAGGGAGCCTCTTTCCTCACCTCTCTCTGCCTGCCTCTCTGCCTACTTGTGATCTCTCTCTCTGTCAAATAAATAAAATAAAAAATCTTAAAAAAAAATAATAAAGATAATGTGTAACATTTTGGGTTTTTTTGGTTTTTTTTTTTTTAATATTTTATTTATTTGACAGAAATCACAACTAGGCAGAGAGGCAGGCAGAGAGAGAGGGGGAAGCAGGCTCCCCGCGGAGCAGAGAGCCCGATGTGGGGCTCGATCCCAGGACCCTGGGATCATGACCTGAGCCGAAGGCAGAGGCTTTAACACACTGAGCCACCCAGGCGCCCCCTAATGTGTAACATTTTGTATCTGTTCCCTAAATGCAAACAAATTACTTGACTGGCACTCAGCTGGGAAAAAAAAACTCATCCCTCAGAGCCAGTTTTAGTAATCTTTTATTTTTACTTTTGTAAAGATTTCATTGGTTTGAGGTATGGACACAGGGGCCATAGAGGGAGAGCAAAAAGCAGCGCCCCACTGAGCATGGGGCCTGATGTAGAGTTTGATCCTAAGACCCACAGATCATGACCTGAGCCAAAGGCAGACAGACACCTAAGCAACTGAGCCACCCAGGAGCCCCTTAGTAATCTTTTTTCTTTTTTTAAGATTTTATTTATTTCTTTGACAGAGAGATAGAGCACAAGTAGGGGGAGCGGCAGCGAGAGGGAGAAGCAGGCTCTCTGCCGAGCAAGGAGCCCGTTGCAGGGTTGCAGGGCTCAATCCCAGGATGCAGGATCATGACCTGAGCCAAAGTCAGAGGCTTAACCAACTGAGCCACCCAGGCTCTCCCTTAGTAATCTTTTTAATATATGATGTTAGTCTTATACCCTGACCTTAGAACTTAAAATCCTTTCCACCCAAATAAGATTCAATCAACTCTACTGTCTGTACAGAGTTCTTTGTGAAGCATTTCCATTGTTTTTTTGGTTTTTTTTTTTAAGATTTTATTTATTTCTTTGACAGACAGAATCACAAGTAGGCAGAGAGGCAGGCAGAGAGAGGAGGAAGCAGGCTCCCTGCCGAGCAGAAAGCCCGATGCAGGGCTCGATCCCAGGACCCTGGGATCATGACCTGAGCCAAAGGCAGAGGCTTTAACCCAATGAGCCACCCAGGCGCCCCTCCATTGTTGTTTTGTGTAGTGTGTCATATTTAGTTATTCTGTTTAATCTGTGTTAAATAATGACAAACAAATACCTAATAATCTCTCATTAAACCTATCACTGATATAAAAATAATATTCAATTCATCTGGAATTTATTAGGCATCTATAGGTGCAGCTTTGAAGAACTCATATGGTTAAAAAATAAGAGGCAGTAAAGTAGGTGACAGGATTCAGGTTCTAATTCCAGCTTTTTCAATGTTTGACCATTTTCTGATATGAGGACAAGTTCCTTTTCTCTAGGCTTTGATTTCCTAGACACCTAAATTTTTATGATTCTTGGTATATGACAAGGCTTTTGCTCTCAAAGTTAGAAAGCATTAAATCTTTGGGGGATAAAAGGTGTGGGGGGGCACCTGGGTGTCTTAGTCGGTTAAGCGTCTGTCTTTGGCTCAGCTCATGATCCCAGGGTCCTGGGATTCAGCCCTGTTTCTGGCTCCCTGTTCAGCAGGGGCCTGCTTCTCCCTCTTTTTCTGCCTGCCACTCTGCCTGCTTGTGTTCTCCCTCTTGGTCTCACTCTCTCTGTGTCAAATAAATAAAAACTTAAAAAAAAAAAGCATTCAAAATGAGGGGTGCCTAGGTGGCTCAGTCAGACTCTTCGTTTCAGCTCAGGTAATGATCTCAGGGTCATGAGCTGAAACTCCCAATTGGGGCTTCTCCGCTCAGTGGGGAGTCTGCTTCAGATACTCTCCCTCTACCCCTCCCCTGTTCTTGCGTGCTCCCTCTCTCAAAAAAAAAAAAAAAAAAAAAAAAAAAAGAACAAAAATAGAACAACAACAAAAATCTTAAAGGAAAAAGCATTCAAAATGATACAATTATATACTAGAGTAAAAACAAGACCCAAAACAAGGTGCATATTACAAGTCAGGAGGAAATCAGCTACATAAGGTCCTGATATCTATGGAATATGCTCTGTATTTAATAATATACAACAATGTGAGGCAGCTGGGTGGCTCAGTGGGTTAAGCGTCCGCCTTCGGTTTAGGTCATGGTCTCAGGGTCCTGGGATCGAGCCCCTCATTAGGTTCCCTGCTCAGGGAGGAACCTGCTTCTCCCTTTCCTTCTGCCTGCCCCTCCTCCTGCTTGTGCTCTCTCTCTCTGTCAAATAAATACAATCTTAAAAAAATAGAGTATACAACAATATATATACACTGCCAATGACATTTTAAGTGCAGACCTAAAATGAGGTTTTATAAAACGTATTATGTCTTGTCTTCTTTTCATACTTAATAGTTTCCTTAATGACTTGGTCATGATAAGTCTTCAAATTTTGTTCTGTAGGTGCGCCTGTGTGGCTGTCGTTAAGCATCTGCCTTCAGCTCAGGTCATGATCCCAGGGTGTGGGGATCCATCGAGCTCTTCATTGGGCTCCTTGCTCAGTGGGAAACCTGCTTCTCCCTCTTCCACTCCCCCTGGTTGTGTTCCTTCTTTCACAGTCTCTCTCTGTCAAATAAATAAAATCTTAAAAAAAATTTTTTTCTTCTGTAACACAATGAGCCTCCAGGGCAACTGAAGTGGGTGTGGTCCTACACTGGTGGCTCTAAACTGCTGAGCTTTGTTATTGCTAAGTCTAGATATTTTGGGGGTCTCATTTCATGCCAACAGATTGTTCCTTCTTGATAAGTGGGCTTGGAAACCAGATACAGTTCTTGTAAAACTTCACAGAAGTAAAACAACCTGTTGTATACACATCTTGGGTTCATCTCAAGGGAATTATGTTGCATGAAAATACAATCTCTGTGGTTACATAGTACAGTTAATATACATTACATCTTTGACAAAATTACAGAGATATGGACAGACAGCTTAGTAGTTGCCAGGGGGTGAGGAGGGAAGTGACTGTGACCATAAAAGGATAGCAGGAAGGATCCTTGAAATTGTTCTGTATCATACCTGGTGGCGGTCACATGAATCTATTTTTTTGAAATATATATTTAAATATTTTATTTATTTGACAGAGAGACAGAGATCACAAGTAGGCAGAGAAGCAGGCAGAGAGGGGGGAAGCAGGCTCCTGCTGAGCAGAGAGCCCGATGCAGGGGCTTGATCCCAGGAGCCTGAGATCATGACATGAGCTGAAGGCAGGAGCTTTTTTTTTTTTTTTAAGATTTTATTTATTTATTTGACAGAGAGAGATCAAAAGTAGGTAGAGAGGCAGGCAGAGAGAGAGGGGAAAGCAGACTCCCTGCTGAGCAGAGAGCCCAATGCAGGGCTCACTCCCAGGACCCTGAGATCATGACCTGAGCCGAAGGCAGAGGCTCAGCCCACTGAGTCACCCAGGTGCCCCATGGTCACATGAATCTAAACATGGTAAAATTGCCTAGAACTAAATGCAGAAGTGACTGCATGTAAAACTGGTGAATCTGAGTGAGGAGTAAATTAAATCAATGTTAATTTCCTGCATTTGATATTGAACTGTACACAAAATGTTCATTTTATCCCTAGTTGGGAGAAACTAGGGGAAGAGTATATAGGATCTCTGTATCTGCAATTATTTCAAGATGAAAAGTTGGTTGTTTTTTTTAAAATCAGTACATAGGATTTGAAGAACATTCTTAGAACATGATGTAAACACATGGCCTTTGTGATATATTTTGGGTGCTCAAAGAATTTATACTTTGCTTGATGGTTCTAAAAAGAAGAAATCTCAAATAGCTGGATTCCAGATAGGTGAGACAATATTTATTTTCTATGTTCCTAATGAAGTATGTACCTGTTAAGGGTGAGTTCTGTCAGATGTCTTTTATTCACAGTGTTTTGTTCAAGGCTTCAAAAAAAATTTTTTAATAATAATTGGCCAGAAAAGTTTTTGAGGGGAAGGTGCTGCGTGGGGGCATATGGAACCTCATAAGAACAATTCCGAAGGTGCTATGGCTGTTAGCTGCAACAATTGGGTTTTTGGAGAAAGGTAAAATCTTTTTAAAATAGTGATTGTCAATCTCCCTTTTTGCAAATGTATGTATGTATGTATGTGTGTATGTTAATTTTTTGGATGCTCAGAAAGGATCTTGAAAGAGACCACTCCGAAATAAAGTGCCGATGTCCCAGCAACCCTAGCTTAAACTGCAGAGGCAGGAACCCAGACTCCTGGAGAGGTTAAGAACTGAAATGAATCTTCATAAAATCTAGTCTCACTTATTAGAAGAGCTAAAGTGACTTTCCCAAGTAGTAATTAGTTAGATTCCCTGTTTATTAATGGGTGAGCTAGAAAAGGAATTTAAGCTTTTAAGCTTTCCCAGATGCCCCCGCCACCTAAAACTGCCGCGGACTGGAAGGAAGAAACTTGAGCATACTTGCAGAGCGCAGGCGCAGGACGGAGAAGACTTGGCCTCTCTGAGTTGCCGTAGGGGCTAGGTGGCTTGGCCTCGCCACCCCACCCCCTTCCACGTCAGCGGAGGACTGTGCGGAGCAGCGTCTGCTCCTGCGGGTTGGAGCCGGAGTCGACGGTCCCACCGTTGCCCTAGCTGCCGCCCCTTGGTGCCAGGTAGCTGGCCCAAAGCCCCTAATCCCGGAGGCGTGCTGGGCTGGGCTGGGTCGGAGGAACCAGCTCTCCGGCGGGAAGATGCGGAAGGGGAACGACTAGGCCGCTCGCGTCCGGGCCTGGCGAAGTAGAACGGGGGGCTGGGAAGCTCTGGGCCGGACGCCCCTTCCCGGTCTTGCGTACTGGCCAGGGGTCTGATCCCTCCTAGGGCCCGGGGATTCAGGATTCCGGGCCGGGGCTGCTTTGCTGGAGGGACGGAAGGGGGTGGGGGTACAGCGCACTGATTGACCGACCGACGCACAGTCGGGTCCACCCATGAACAAGAAAATGTTTTAACGTTTTTAGCTGAGTTTTCGTGCACAGGGTCTCTTACTTGAGCAGTTCAGATTGTGTGTTATGTTTAAAAATCATTGTTCTGTTACACGGTTGGGCGGGACTGGGGGACTGTCACTCTATTGCGGGCCTTGGTGTGCAGTACAGCATTCTCAAGCCCTAGGCGGGGTTGTGGGGTGGGAGATAATATCCTAAGACCGAGGCAGACAAGTGTGTCTTTTATCATATTAGGCATTATTTTTATGGGACACAATATGAATTGACTCTACCCTTCTAGTACTTTAAAACTCATTAGCCAGACTGAATGAACTTTAGACAGTAAAGATCACGATAGTTACTGGTTGTGTGTGTGTGTGTGTGTGTGTGTGTGTGTGTGTGTGTGTGTGTTTACTTGTAATGATATCGTTCTATTTTTCTAGATTTTCTGGCATCTATCATCCTTAAGTCTTGTATCGAGGTTTGATTATATCCGGAAACCATGACGGCTGCCGAGAACGTGTGCTATACGTTAATTAACGTGCCCATGGATTCAGAACCACCATCCGAAATTAGCTTAAAAAATGATCTAGGTAAACTCTGATGATATTTTGAAAATTAAATGGAGAAAAAATGAAAATAAAAGGCTCATTTCCATTACAAGTTTCTTTGTAATTAGAAATACTTAATTTTTATCTAAATACTTTTTTCTAGGATCTCTTAAGTAGAACTTGGGGTTTTTTGTTTGTTTTTTGTTTTTAGATTTTATTTATTTCTTTGATAGAGGGCACAAGTAGGCAGAGCGGCAGGAAGAGGGAGAGGGAGAAGCAGGCTCCCTACTTAGCAGGGAGCCCAGTGTGAGGATCCATCCTACATTGTTGTCATGATCTGAGCTGAAGGCAGATGATACTAAGCTACCCAGGCACCCCAGAACTTGGGTCTTAATAAAAATGAAAACCTGGGGCGCCTGGGTGGTTGGTCAGTAAAGCGTCTGCCTTCTGCTAAGGTCATGATCCCAGGGTCCTGGGATTGAGCCCCACTTCAGGCTCCCTCCTCAGTGGGGAGTCTGCTGCTCCTCCTGACCCTCTGCTCTGCTCCTGCTCTCTCTCTCTGGCTATCTCTCTCAAAGAAATAAGATCAAAACTTGTTACATTTAGACTTGCAGTGTTGGTTTTTGGAAATAAAACAACATCTCAGCTTCGCTTAGTAAAGCCAGAGAAATATAGTAGTTTAGTTGTTAGATATTCCTCACAAGAACATAATGGCTTGTATAGTTAAATATATTATGCTTAAGTGTAGCTGACAGTTCTTTGCAGGTAACAGGTTGAGAATGTGTATTTGAATGTTTCAGTTCCTTTGTGTAGTTAACTTCTTATTACTTAGCTTGTAAAACCAAAATAACTTTGTTCTTTGGGTTTGCCACCTGTTGAACTTGGAATATGCATGTGTTTTCTGGAAAGTTTTAAGCTTTTTGAGCATTTGAGGTTTAAAAAGGTTTAAGCTTTTTCAAAGCATTTATTACAAAAAGAAAGCAAGTATATTTCTGGATTTTAAAAGTGTATACTCTGTATCCTTTTTGTGAGTGATTCTGTGAAGAACATTTTTTCCAAAGTAAGACACGTTCCAAAACAATGATTCTTGTTTCATTGAACTACTAAAAATAAGTTTTACTTAAATGGTAACTACTGTTTAAAACAAAGAAGTGTGAAAATTATGCTTCAGGTCTTGAAAGTATCCTTTTAGAAGGTAGTTTGCCATTTGAAAGGAGACAGTACTTTACTTGCCTGTTCCCACGTCTTAATCAGCAATAATGGAGTATCTCCTGATTTTAGGCTTCTTAATAACTTGGTTTCTATTGAGAACCACTTTTAGAGAAGGAAAAAGAAACCCTCCTTTATGTCACTTAAAGCTATAGCCCTATATACCAAAGCCACAGATAGTTCTTTTTGTGTGTGTTTGAGTTTATGTATGATAGTGGAATGAAATGCACATTAATGAATAAACTTGATTACTATATCTTTCTTATAATTTAAAAGTTTTCAGGACACTTGACTGTCTCAGTGGGCAGAGCATGTACTCTTTTTGTTAAAAAAGATTTTTATTTATTTATTTGACAGAGAGAAATCACAACTAGGCAAAGAGGCAGGCAGAGAAAGAGGGGGAAGCAGGCTCCCTGTTGGGCAGAGAGCCCGATGCGGGGCTCGATCCCAGGACCCTGGGATCATGACCTGAGCCGAAGGCAGAGGCTTTAACCCATTGAGCCACCCAGGCGCCCCTTATTTTTATTTTTTTAAGATTTTTTAAAAATTTATTTGGCAGAGAGAGAGAGAGTACACAAGCAGGGGGAGTGGCAGGCAGAGGTAGAGGGAGAAGCAGGCTCCCCGCTGAGCAGATCACTGATGCAGGACTCAATCCCAGGACCCTGGGACATGACCTGAGCTGAAGGCAGACGCTTATTACTAAGCCGCCCAGGCACCCCGAAGGTGGTGTATTTTAAACAAAAATGTTGACCCTTGTGGAATAAATTCGGCAAGAACACTTACTGTGTTTTCAGTTGAACACAAATTGAGAACCTGAGAATATTCTCTGTTCTGCAACATGTGAAAATATCATACCAAGCTAGTAATAGATATGTAGCCTTTGGGGGCTAGAAAGGAATTTTGATTTACCTTCTATAATTATTCCAAAGCTTAAATCCTTTCTGTAACTCTATCAGTTGGGCATTCACGGTCTCTTGTCTCTTTGGCAACAACAAGGAACTCTTCATTTGATAGCCATTTAGCTCTAATTGTTGGAAATGTATTCCCAGTTCTTTTCTTTTCTTCATGATAACTCTAAGATTATTAAAAACTTCGGCATCCCTTTGTGTCCTCCCCTCTCCTAGATATTTGTTTATTTGTGTGCCAAGTGGTGGGTGTGCTTGCCTATTACATTCCTGCCTTTGATTCCAGTGATAATGATGAAATTATAGATTGTGTTGCATAAAACAATTTATAGTATAAATTGCTTTAAGCTAAGTAATAATAAACTAGTACTTTAAATATGTCATCCTTAATTCTAAATAATGGCTACTCATCTAGTACATTTTAATTTTCTTCCAGTTTTTTAGGTGATTTCCTAAGAAAGATTCTGAAGTTTTGTAGTCTGTTCCAATTTTTGTTTATGTGCTGCCAAAGTGAGCACTGCAGTTTTATAGTCTGTAGAAATATGGGATTTTGGATTTACTGTATTAGTTCCCAGCTTTTTTTTTTTTAAACATTTTTTAAAAAGATTTTATTTATTTATTTGTCAGAGAGAAAGAGAGAGAGAGAACATAAGTAGGCAGAGTGGCAGGCAGAGGCAGAGAGAGAAGCAGGCTCCCCGCTGAGCAAGGAGCCCGATACAGGACTTGATCCCAGGACCCTGGGATCATGACCTGAGCTGAAGGCAGAGGCTTAACCAACTGAGCCACCCAGGCCTCCCCTCAACCTTTTTGAGTTTGAAGATCTAATGTTTAAAAAAAAGCCACTGATCTTCCCCGTTTTCCCCTCATGATAGTGGTTGTAACTTCCGATGACTAAAAGCTATGTTGAATTCAGAAGCACTTATTCTAATAGCCTCTATTTACACTGTGAAAACTAGCTACGTATGTATTTGAGACATGCATCATTTGGTATACCTACAGATTCATGGCTTCTGCTTTAACTCCATGGGTTAGGGACCAGAGATCTAATCCAGTGCCTTCATGTTCTCTGTAAAGTATCATAAGGTTCAGAGATAAATGACTTGGGTAAAGTCATTCAACTTGTTTATGGTAGAGCTAGGTCGAGAACCGTTGTCACTTTCTTTACTGCCTTTATTACAATTACTGCTGATAAAATGAGAAAATGTTTTACTTTGTGAATTGTAAAACAACCTGAGGAATTTTTCTTTGAAATGATTGTGCCTTTTTTTTTTTTTTTGAATCAGAAAAAGGAGATGTGAAGTCAAAGACTGAAGCTTTAAAGAAAGTAATTATTATGATTCTTAATGGTGAAAAGCTTCCTGGACTTCTGATGACCATCATTCGTTTTGTGCTACCTCTTCAGGATCATACCATCAAAAAATTACTTTTGGTATTTTGGGAAATTGTTCCTAAAACAACTCCAGATGGGAGACTTTTACATGAAATGATCCTTGTATGTGATGCATACAGAAAGGTAAACCAAACCATGGTTATTTCTGAATATTGCTTTGATTTTAATTGTAAAATTGGTGGAATGGGATTTGTTTTAATTTTTAAAATGATATCTTGGATAAGATCTAAGTTATCAATAATTGGAACTGAAGTTGTGAAAAGTTACTGTAAAAAGTTTTATTGTTACTTTCTTTGGACATATTTTCCATGCATTTTTATGTTACTAGTAAAAAAAAACCAGTAACACATAGAATATGAGACATTGATGTAATAAGTAAAAATGGACAGGAATCTGAAGGAAATTATCTAATAATGTAGATCTTTTTCCACAAACCTACTTTCTTTTCCTCATAAGAAATTTTGTACTTTACTGTGTGTTGTTTTGTAAAATGCTGGAACTCAACATTTCATATTTAAATTTTATCAGGATCTTCAGCATCCTAATGAATTTATTCGAGGATCCACTCTTCGTTTTCTTTGCAAACTGAAAGAAGCAGAATTGCTAGAACCTTTAATGCCAGCTATCCGTGCTTGTTTGGAGCACCGACACAGCTATGTTAGAAGAAATGCTGTTTTGGCCATCTATACAATCTATAGGTAAATAAAGGTACTCCTGTGTCTTAGTTTTATGAGGACTGTTTACTCTTTTAGACTGGAGGTTCCACAGCAGTTCCTTACAGATTGTACGTAGCTTGCGATAATGTTTTGTTTGGCCTGAGCAATTTTTTTTTTCTTATCATTATGTTGTCAACATTGAAAAGATCTGATAACCCCGGGTCCTAGTTTCTGCATGACAGTATGCTGAAATTAACAGTAGCTCCCTTTAAATAAGTTGTAAACTTTCTAGTTTATAGTGCCTGTCATTCTCAATTGTAGTACTTCAGTCCACTTAATTAGTTAACTTGCTTAGCCCTTGTAGGTTTTGAGTTTTGACCCTGTTTTTGAATTTTCTTTATGTGGAATGTGGGTCTTATCTTTTTACCCTTAGAAGCCTTGAGGAAACTTTTTTTTAAATTATTTTTATTAACATACAATGTATTATTTGCCCTAGGGGTACAGGTCTGTGAATCATCAGGCTTACACATTAATAGCACACACCATAGCACATACCTTCCCCAATGTCCATAACCCAACCACCCAGCCCTACCCTCCCACCCCCAGCAACCCTCGGTTTGTTTTGTGAGATTAGAGTCTCTTATGGTTTGTCTCCCTTCGGATCCCATCTTGTGTCATTTTTCCTTCCCTATTCCCAACAGCCCTCCGCCCTGCCTCTCAAATTCCTCATATCAGAGAGATCATATGATAATTGTCTTTCTCTGATTGACTTATTTTGCTCAGCATAATACCCTCTAGTTCCAACCACGTCATTGCAAATGGCAAGATTTCATTTCTTTTGATGGCTGCATAGTATTCCATTGTGTTTATATACCACATCTTCTTTATCCATTCATCTGTGGACGGACATCTAAGCTCTTTCCATAGTTTGGCTATTGTGAACATTGCTGCTATAAACATTCGGGTGCACATGCCCCTTCAGGTCACTACATTTGTATCTTTAGGGTAAATACCCAGTAGTGTGATTGCTGGGTCATAGGGTAGCTCCATTTTCAACATTTTGAGGAATCTCCATGCTATTTTCCAGAATGGCTGCACGACCTTCCATTCCTACCAGCAGTGTAGGAGGGTTCAAGGAGGGAACTTTTTAATTAGAAAGGTTACAGTTCTTAACTGATTCCTGTTGTTGGAAAGCTGAAGATTTTGGACTTTAAAAATGATTCAAAGAACCAATTAGATAAGGCTAGAATGCTTGGCTTTTATAATCACTGGTGTCAATCTATTTAGACAGAAGATGTAACTTTTACAAATATCTTTGTACTGTAAGAGTTGATTGTTGTGTTTCACAGTTCTCTTATTGTTATATTAGATTTTGTTATCTGTTGGGGAAGTGGTATTCTGGTTAATAATGTAGAGTTCTTTGAAAGTTACCATACAGACTATACAAATTTCAGAACTTAAACTAGACTGCATACACAAAAATTATGACATTTATAAAGCACCGGGAAGTTTGAACACTGTATATGATGATATTAAGGAATTTTTACGTTTTTTAAGGCATGATAATGGTGTTATGATTTGTTTTAAAAAGAAAGAATCCTTGGGCGCCTGGGTGGCTCAGTGGTTTAAGCCACTGCCTTCGGCTCAGGTCATGATCTCAGGGTCCTGGGATCGAGTCCCACATCGGGCTCTCTGCTCAGCAGGGAGCCTGCTTCCCTCTCACTCTCTCTGCCTGCCTCTCTGCCTACTTGTGATCTCTCTCTGTCAAATAAATAAATAAAATCTTAAAAAAAAAAAAGAATCCTCAATTATAATATGCCAATATATTTATAGAAGAGGTGGTGAGTAGTCTGGGATTTGCTTCAAAATAATATGGGGGGGAAAGTGGGCAGGGGTATAGGTGAAACAGAATTGTCCATGAGTTAATAATTGTTGAAGTCAGGTGACGGTTTTTAAGCTGGGGTTCATTAATCTGTATATTACAAATACTTAAAAATTTCCAGAATAGGAAGTAAGTTAGCAAGTAAGTGACTAAGTAAATACAATGCATAATTAATACAATTCAAAGGACTATTTTTATTCTTTTTTTTAAGTGATTATAGGCATTTTATTTTTTTAATTTAATTTTTTTTAAATTTCTTTTCACCATAATAGAATTCATTGTTTTTGCACCACACCCAGTGCTCCATGCAATACGTGCCCTCCTTAATACCCAGCAGCTGGCTCCTCCAACCTCCCACCCACCGGCCCTTCAAAACCCTCAGATTGTTTTTCGGACTATTTTTATTCTCGATAATTCTTTTTTTTTTTTTTTAAGATTTTATTTATTTATCTGACAGAGAGAAAGAGACATCAAAAGAGGAAATACAAGCAGAGGGAATGGGAGAGGGAGAAGCAGGCTTCCCCCTGAGCAGGGAGCTAGATGACGTGGGTTAATCCTAGGACCCTGGGATCATGACCTGAGTGTAAGGCAAGACCCTTAATGACTGAGCCACCCAGACGTCGTCCCCTTTATTCCTGATAATTCTTAAGAATCTTTCAGTACCTTGAGATTGCCATCATGAACATTGCTATTGTATTCCTAAAGTATATGAAAAACAATTATTAGAGATATTCCAGTGAAAGCATGTGGAAGAAGTCAGCTTTTTCTTTATTAAACTAGAAAACACATAATTTGATAATTTTTATTTTACTTTATTTATTTGACAGAGAGAGAGATAGCAAAAGAGGGAACACAAGCAGGGGGAGTAGGAGAGGGAGAAACAGGCCACCCACCGAGCAGGGAGCCCAATGATGTGAGCAGGGAGCCCGATGATGTGATGATGATGCGGGTCTCCATCCCAGGACCCTGGGGTCGTGACCTGAGCTGTGACTTGAGCTGAAGGCGGATGCTTAACGCTTAATGACTGAGGCAACCCGGCGCCCCCTTAATTTGATAATTTAGTAAATGAAGATGTAAGCTTGATAAAGATTAATTTTATAGGTGTCCAGGGAGTTACTAAGACAACAAATAGGTTTTTATTAAATATGAATATTACCTGTTTTATTTTAAGGAATTTTGAACATCTTATTCCTGATGCTCCTGAACTGATACATGATTTTCTGGTGAATGAGAAGGATGCAAGTTGCAAAAGGAATGCATTTATGATGCTAATTCATGCAGATCAGGTGATGAACTTTCTAAAAAAATACTTTTGTGACTGTATTCAAGTGAGAATTAAAAGTATTTACATAGACCTAATCAAGTTTTTAGTCAGTGATTTTGTTTATAGAACAACTGTATATTTTGGTGTTTTTTTTTTAGATTTTTGAACTTAATTTGTATAAAATAGTATTTTCTTAATCTTTCTCCAGACAATTGCTTATGTATATACTTAATTTTTTAAGCGTCTGAGAGGTATATAATAATAGCCACTTGATGGTTTTTCCAGATTGAAATTATTATGGCCGTATTTTGTAGCACTCTGTTTTGGTGTTTAAACCAGTTTTTCCTTATGTTGGTATAGATCTAAAATTGTTTCAAAGTAGTAGCTTTATATAGAGTTCACCCTGAGCCATGTCTGGGAAAGAAGCGTTGTCTTCATTGTATGTGAGTATCCTCACTAGACTCTTCAAATTTCCTAAGTTGGTGTCAATTCTACATCCGACTCTGCTGTTGCTTAAATTGTATGGATCAGCAGTGACTCTGCTTACTTTGGTGGCATCTAATCTTGGAATTTTTGCTGTCCAGTATTCTCAAAATATGGGAAATAATATGCATGAAGACTTGAAAAATATGGAATCTGTCCATTTCTCTGAAATCTAGATACTGTCATTTTATCTTTGTGAACAAGATTATTAGAAAGCTGCTTGTTTGGGCCAGGATATTTTGTCCTCTTGTACAGTTGGTTTTATTGACTTATATATTTGGTGTTTTGCTCTTTACCTACATGAGGGGCATAATTAGAAAAAGTTCAGTAAAATTTCCTGATACTTTTGCTGTAGAGATATTATTGAGGTCATAGTTTTCTATGTCAGCATTCAGGAAATAAGCATCATTGAGATTTTTCTTTAAATCTTAGAAGCAGGAATAACCATGATCCTAAATAGCTGGTTTGTTTCGATTGTAGGGGTACTCTGTCTGAATCCTTTTATTGAATGAGGTGGAAGATGATAAATATATTTTTATTTTGTTAGGATCGAGCTTTGGATTATCTAAGTACTTGCATTGATCAAGTTCAAACATTTGGAGACATTCTTCAGTTGGTGATTGTTGAACTCATTTATAAGGTAAGACTAAAATGGGTAAAATACTCTTTAAGAGTTTAAGACAATGTTAAATTGTCTTTTTCTGGAATGTTGCTTAATTGTTAGGATAATGTTTTAATAGCAGAAATATTTATTTTTTAAAAGATTTTATTAATTTTTTTGACAGAAAGAGACACAGTGAGAGAGGGAACACAAGCAGGGGGAGTGGGAGGAGGAGAAGCAGGCTTCCTGCTGAGCAGGGAGCCAGATGTGGGCCGATCCCAGGGCCCTGGGATCAGGACCTGAGATGAAGGCAGATGCTTAATGACTGAGGCACTCAGGCGCCCCCAGAAATATTTTAAAACATAGTCTATGAAAGCCTTTTTTTGTTTGTTTGTTTTATTATGTTTTTCAAGCACTTTCAATTTTTCTAAACCTCCTTAAAGAATTCTGTTAAAAACTCATGGCTTGGCCCAATACAGCAGCAGAGAAATCATTATGCAGTGTTCAGTAACTGAGTGGTTATGAATCAGGCTTTGGAAAAAAATTCAAAATCTTTTCTTGAGTATACACCAGACTACTTTGGAAATGTTATAAACAAATGAGAAAAGCTTTAAATACTTTCTGTGTTCCATATGTGTAAAAGAAAATAGAGAGACTCTAAATATGTCAGTATGACATTGTCAGCCATTGACCAATAGGAAGTCTAAAACTAGGTGAGATTTGGTTTTTAAAATGGGTTTTAAAATGAAGTGTTTTTTTGGCAACATTTTAATTTGATACATTCTTTGAAAGAATTGATTGCATCTTAATGTTCTGATGAAAGGTAAATAACATCCTGTTTTGGTATTGATAACATTGGAAGCCAACTAAAATATACAACAGGAATGACTTTACTAAATAGGGTAATATTGACAAAGTACCTACAGCAGACACTGCTGATTACAGCTATCTTTGGTTCTTTTTTTTTTTTTTTTTAAGATTTTATTTATTTATTTGACAGAGAGAGATCACAAGTAGGCAGAGAGGCAAGCAGAGAGAGAGAAAGGAGGAAGCAGGCTCCCCGCCAAACAGAGAGCCCGATGCAGGACTCGATCCCAGGATCCCAAGATCATGACCTGAGCTGAAGGCAGAGGCTTAACCCACTGAGCCACCCAGGCGCCCCCCTGTCTTTGATTCTGAAAGAAAAGGGCCCCTTTCAACACAAGGAACCAGTCATTTGGATTTGGCATTTAAGATGAAACCAGATCTGTAAATGTATGGTTCCTTTTAGTTCATTGTGTGGTTTGATGCTGCTGAAGCTCTCCAAAGTAGGGATTCTCTGCTATTCAGAGACTTCTTTGTCTAGCAGGGTCCACGTTACAGTAAGAGGAAGTAGCTTTTTTTTTTTTTTTTTAAGATTTTATTTATTTATTTGACAGAGCTCACAGGTAGGCAGACAGGCAGGCAGAGAGAGAGGGGGAAACAGGCTCCCCACTGAGCCGGGAGCCCAATGCCGGGCTTGATCCCAGGACCCTGAGACCATGACCTAAGCCAAAGGCAGAGAGGCTCAACCCACTGAGCCACCCAGGCGCCCCAAGAGGAAATAGCTTTTGAGTCATGCCTGAATAAAAGAGATTTGACTGTACATATGTTAGAGGAAAACCTGACATAAAAACCAAGTTCAGAAAAGAAAGAATAAGGAATATTTGCTTCATAGATAAAGGTATTAAAATATATTTAGGATAGCATAGGGAATTCTAGTTGTCTCCACAATGTGGAATATCATTCCAAATAAATAAGTAGTAGTACTTGAGAAAGGGGTTATCTTTCTTGCATTAAGAACCGATTTTTTCCTTTTATCAGCTATTGAGATTGATATCCATCATGTTTCCCTTTTTGACCTGACATCCAGAATAAAATTTTAGGACCAAATTTGATATCCTATCACAGTACCCATATTAATGCACTTGGTCATTGATTTTATTACTCCACATTTTCTTGTTCTATTTCACTTGTGTGATAGATAGATAGATAGTATGCATATCTTTTATTATAAACTATTGGAAATTTTTTGTGAAAGAGTGAGAATATTAATTGTGATTGAATAAATGAATGAATGAGTAGCTGTAACAGTTGTCTGAAGTAAAACCCATTTCTTCCTGAAATTACTAGTCATAGTGTCTTATCTCCTGTTGGCTGATGTCTTCAGATGCACTTACTATTCTTTGCTTTCAAATTAAGAAAACTAGCATCTAAGCTGACATCTATTAAAAAAAAAGATCTGTTTGAAATCAAGTGTCCCTGGAGTCAGTTGGAACCTAAATATTTTCTTCTCCAGGTCTGTCATGCTAATCCATCAGAAAGGGCTCGTTTCATTCGCTGCATCTATAACTTGTTACAGTCATCTAGCCCAGCTGTAAAATATGAAGCTGCCGGAACATTAGTGACACTCTCCAGTGCACCCACCGCAATCAAGGTACCGCTTATTTCTTTTGGTGCCCGTTAGATGATAGATATGCTGTCTTAGCACTTGAGATTTATTTATTTATTTATTATTTTGTTCTCTTTTTTAAAAGATTATTTATTCACTTGAGAGAGAGGGAGAGAGAATGCAGGGGAGGGGAGAGGCAGAGAGAGAGAGAGAGAATCTCAAGCAAACCCTGTGGGAAGTGTGCAGTCCAAGGCTGGGCTTAATCCCAGGACCCCAAGATCACGACCTGAGCTGAAACCAGGAGTCAGATGCATAAAAAGACACATTTAAGTGTCATTTAAGACATATTTAAGTAAAGACACATTAAACCCCAGTGCTTAATGACTTAGTGGCATTTCAGTTTACTCTGTGATTACATGGCATTACCTGGCATAGAAATAACAGTTTATGAACATTGTGAAATTATTGGATTCCTTACATAGTCCATTCTTTCTTCTTTCTTGCTTTCATATGTGGGGAGAAAGACAGAGAATACTAATATTTCTAGTTTCTGGAGAATGATACTGGTATTTTAAGATCTCTCCCCATGCAATAAGTATGTTAAAACCTAGATCTGGAAAAATGAATTTTGGATCCTACATGATGGATATTAAAAAAGTTTACAGTGCCTATTCTCAATAATGGAATGTTAGCTTTCTCTTTAATATATTTTATCAAGACTGCATGAGGAACCCTTAATATAGTCAGAGAATGAATAGTTCTTTAAAGCCAGCTTGTATAAATAGACTTAATTGCTTTACCTGCCAGTACTTAGAAAAAATTGTTTAACTTTATATTTTGAAATAATTTTAGACTTACAGAACAACAAAACAGCAAAAGGTGTAAAAATAGGACAAATTTCTCATTATCCTTCACCAGCTTCCCATAATGTTTGTGTCTTCATAGCAATTGTATAATTGTCAAAATTAAGGAATTACCACTGGAACAAATATCGTTAACTAAACTATAGATATTACTTGAATTCCACCGATTTTGTCACTAATCTCCTTTTTTTGTACCAGGATTCATTCGAGGATCCCACATTTTACTTTTAGTTGTCATGTGTTAGTTTCCTCCAATCTGTGCCACTTTCTCAAGCCTTTTCTTGTTTTTCATGACTGTAACACTTTGGAAGAATACTAGGACAGTTTGTTTGTAAAATGTCCCTCAATTTGAGTTTGTCTAATGTTTTCTGACAGATAGACTGAGGTTATGCATTTTGGGGAAGCATACTATGGAAGTGATGAACCTTTCTCAATGTATTATATCTCGGAGTGTACATGATGTTGGAATACTATCAGTGATGTTAACCTTGATCAGTGGGTTAAGGTGATGCCTGTCAGATTTCTCCACTGTTGAGTTATGATTTTTCCTTTTGTAATCAGTAAATAATGTAGTAAGGTACTTTGAAACTGCAAATATCTTATTTCTCCTCAAACTTATACCAACTAATTTTAGCATTTCTGTACAGCAGTTATTGATGTGTTATTCTAACAATGACTTTCTATTTCCCTCATTATACATTTATTAACTGGAGTCCTGCAAGAAGAGCTGTCCCTTTACCACCTGCCCTTCTTCCATTCTTCGTATCAGTATGGCTGTTTTATTCTGTATATTATAATCATTATTGTTATTTGTTTCATTTATCATACTCTTCCAGCTCTGGCTGTTGGGAGCTCTTTCAGGTTTGCTCCTTCGTCTAATGCTTTTACTGAGTTAGGGTCAGACTTTGTGGTCCTGATTTTTCTGTACCATAATGCAGAAAATTTAGACTTTGTACCTAAACGCAAAGAAACTGAATAGCTATATTTTGGGGGAACTCTGTCTGCTTTTTTCTGCCTTGTTTCTTAGCTTCAACCCTTAATTTTTGACTGTTAGGTATTTCTGCCTATAGCCACCCCTTTTCATTCTTTCAACTTGTGATTCTTCTTAACTTTTTTAAACTTGAAAATAATGAGATTTATTAGAATTTAGGAAGAGGGGAACACATTCCTTTGGGGAAAATGCATAAACTTTTAGTGCAGGAGTAGTTAATGTATTTTGGTTTCTTTGGAAGCTTTATTTTTTTTCTTATTTTCAAGGTCTGTATTTAAGATGGATTAATGTGTTCCTAAAATGTGTTTCTTTTTTTTATATAGGCTGCTGCTCAGTGTTACATTGATTTAATTATTAAGGAGAGTGACAACAATGTAAAGCTCATAGTTCTGGATCGATTGATAGAATTAAAAGAGCATCCTGCTCATGAACGAGTACTACAGGTAACTGTTACCTGAAAGAGAGAAATCCTAGATAAAAATCTTTCTCACACTGAGGTAACACTCAAGCCTTGCTATCTTGGTTAACTTAAATTCTTGGAGACTGGGTAGTTTAAATTTTGGTCAGCTAAGGTGTACTCTTGAATCAGCATAGCCTTTTAGAGAATTTGCCATGAAAAATATTTCTAACATGAATTAATATATCTTTTCTATTTGTACTGTGTTTGGTATTCTTAACAATAGAGATATATTCATTTTAACTTGAATATCATTTACATTTTTGAAAAATAAGCCAACTGAGAATGAAAGATAAGTCTGTGGAATTATCAGCATACCTATTTAATCTGTGAGAATAATGATTATTATAAAAATAAAGGCCCATGACATCTAAATTCAATGTTATTCTGGATCAGAGCAGCAACAAAAAATTTGCTATACAGGACATTACTGGGACAGTTGGAGAAATGAGAATTATAGACTGTATATTATGTAATATTGTTACCAGTGTCCTCTGAATATGATAATTGTGGTTATAGGAGAGTATATTCTTATTCTTGGGAGATGTACACTAAATCGTTTAGGTGTTAGGAGAGTGGGATAAAGTATATATGGCAGGGACACCTGGGTGGCTCAGTTGGTTAAGTGTCTGCCTTCGACTCGGGTCATGATCCCAGGGTCCTGGGATCTAGTCCCAAATCTAGCTCCTTGCTCAGTGGGGAGCCTGCTTCTCCCTCTTTCTCTCTGCTTGTGTTCTCTCTTTCTCTCTCTCTCTATCTCTGACAAATAAATAAATAAATAAATAAAAATCTTTTTTTAAAAAAGTCTGTATGGCAAAGTATTAACAACTGCTGAGTGTAAGTGAAAGTTATATAGAAATTGGTTTTTAGAACTTTTTTGTAAAAGATTTTATTTATTTATTTGACAGACAGAGATTACAAGTAGGCAGAGAGGTAGGCAGAGAGAGAGAAGAGGAAGCAGGCTCCCTACTAAGCAGAAAGCCCGATGTGGGGCTCAATTCCAGGACCCTGGGACCATGACCTGAGCCAAAGGCAGAGGGTTTAACCCACTGAGCCACCCAGGCACCCCAGTTTTTAGAACTTTTTATCAGTGAAATTTTTTTAAAATAAAATTTTAAGTAAAATCCCTTATAAATTAGTTTTGCTGTATTTTAAAATCTTTATCTGCCATAGTGTTTTTTTAAAATATGTGCCAGTAAAACATTACATTTTCCTGCAGAGTGAAAATAACATCTCACTTAATGAGATTAATAGTTTCTTTTTTTTTTTTTTTTTTTAAGATTTTACTTATTTATTTGAGAAAGAGA
The DNA here is from genome assembly GCF_922984935.1 of Meles meles. NCBI lineage: Eukaryota > Metazoa > Chordata > Mammalia > Carnivora > Mustelidae > Meles > Meles meles. The sequence continues at coordinate 47,646,275 of NC_060073.1, forward strand.
GAGCCTGAGAGGAGAGAAGTCAGCGGGAGAAGCAGACTCCCTGCCGAGCAGGGAGCCTGATGTGGGACTCAGTCCTGGGACTCCAGGATCATGACCTGAGCCGAAGGCAGTCACTCAACCAATTGAGCCACCCAGGCACCCCGAAATTAATAGTTACTTAATATTATCCAGTACCAACTCCAAAGTCAGATTTCCCCAAGTGTTCCTGAAATACCCCTTTTGTTTGGTTTGTCCAGTCATGAACATATATCTTACCTGGCTATGTCCTTGATGTTTCAATTGGAGCAGTAATTTTTTTCATGACATGGGCTTGTTTAAGAGACCAGACCAATTGTTCTGTAGGAAGCCACTCCTTGAGGATACATCTGATTACTTTTTGGTGGTGTCATTTTGTTTCTCTAACTGCAGAATTGTCTATAAACTATGAGTTTGATCTAAAGCTTGATAGAGTCACAGTAAACATTTGCGGTTTGAATGCCTTATATGTGATATATATTTCATACCACGTTACGTGAGGATACCCAAAATATCTGGTTTTTCTACTACCAGTGATTTTATTATTGATGAAGAATTAAGGTGATAATGGTGAGAACCCTCCATTCTGTGGTTAAGATTTTTTTCTCTTAATGGTGGTGTTAATTCTGGATTTTCTGTTATTTCTCAGGATCTGGTTATGGACATCCTGAGAGTACTGAGCACACCAGACTTAGAAGTACGCAAGAAAACTCTGCAGTTAGCACTGGATCTCGTCTCTTCTAGGAATGTTGAAGAGGTAAAACAAAACTCTGACAGCCCTGTTGTAAGCTGTCAGGCCAAACATGGTATAATTCCTACTTATTTTTACTTTGTTCTCTAGTTGGTTATTGTTTTGAAGAAGGAAGTGATTAAAACAAATAATGTGTCTGAGCATGAAGATACTGACAAATACAGACAACTCCTTGTGAGAACATTGCACTCCTGTTCTGTCCGATTTCCAGATATGGCTGCAAATGTTATTCCTGTGGTATGTAATTCTGATGACTTTAATTTTGAAATTCTCTAAAGGAATATAAAGTTTTAATTATTTAGCAGTTAAACTACTAGTAGAATCACTAAATCTTGTGGTCAGAAGCGATCTTTCTGTTCACCCTTAAGCTCAGAAGGATAAGGAATCTGACTTCTTTCTCTTACATCTTCATCAAAAAAGTAAACGCACAAAAATAAAATGACAAAAATACCTCCACATATTATTATAATTGATGTTTGTTACAGTTACCTATGGTAAAATTATGCTGTGTATAAATATCATTCAGTAGCACAAATAAGTATTTCTTTCAAATAGTTTTACCTCTTTAAAGTTGAAGGATTTTTGTTATAGGAAAAATATATATACTTAGAATCATTGGCTTCTGCCACTGTCAGATAGATGAGATCTGTTACTGTAATTTGAAATTTTGTCTTTGAACCCCAAATTTTCTCTGAAATGATTTTACTTTTAGTTACAACTTAGAAGTATCCAATTAATTTATTTTGAGTTGCGTATTTCCAGCTTTTGTTTTATAGTGAGTTTTTTGGTTGTCAATTTGGCTACACAAAACCCGGAAAAGACATTGTGACTTCTTTTACATAGTAGTGCGTGTTTCTCAACTTACGTTTTGTTATATGTTTTAAAATTATTATATTCTTAGTAAAGTTGTTTACTTCTTAGAACTTAGATAATTCTTTCTTTCTGAAAATTATATAACTTATGGGATGTCTGAATGGCTCAGTCAATTAGATGTCTGACTCTTGATTTCAGCTCAGATCATGATCTCAGGGTCCTGAGATTGAGTCCTATGGAGGACTCAGTGCTCAGTGTGGGGTCTGCTTGAGATTCTTTCTCTCCCTCTTCCTCTGCCCTTCCCCTGACTTGTGTGCACATGTCCCTCACTCTCTCTCAAATAAATAAATAAATCTTTAAAAAAAATTATCTGACTTTTATCTTATTGTCCTTTCTTTTCCCTTTTAGTTAATGGAATTTCTCAGTGACAATAATGAAGCCGCAGCTGCTGATGTCTTGGAGTTTGTTCGTGAAGCCATTCAACGCTTTGATAACCTGAGAATGCTTATCGTTGAGAAGATGCTTGAAGTCTTTCATGCTATTAAATCTGTCAAGTAGGTTTAAAGTCTGTTTAAATGTAAGGTCAAGTAAGCAGTTTACTAGTTTCTATCTTTAAAGGGTCAGTGGGGGAAAAAAAAAGGGTCAGTGGATTGAAAATATAAGGGAGAAGAAATGAATCAAGATACATCAATATAAGTATCAAAATAGACATCCCCTCACTCCACCTTCAGTAAATCTATAATCTGTGCACAAAAATTTGCTTTTGTAAGTGTGATTTAGCTAGGTTTCTCTACCCTTATTTCCTCTAAAATATGGTGAATCATCAAGTGACTAAGGAACATATTTTTAAAGTGTATCACTTTCGGAATATCATTATTTATATCTCCCATTATTGTTTATTAAAGTGAGGGATTGAAAATGCAGACTAAATCTGACATAATGCATTTCCCTTAAATAGCCTTTGCTACTGAGAAAGGACTGTTGCATCCAAATTTACTTCATTTAAAGCATCTGATGAATAGAGTATACTAGACTTGCATTACATCCATGTTGGATAGAAAAGAAAGGGCCACTGTAAAATTGTTTTTATGATATAATGTATTGATATTTATGGAAGTGAGAAAGATTTGCTTCCTTTGTGAGGAAAAAAAAAATCATACCAAAGTTTTGCCTTTAATGGCTATCATCTCTCAGAACTTTAGTTTCTAAAAAGTTCTCTTGAATAAATTTAATGAAAATCTTAAGGAAAACGTAACTGAAGACTTTATTCAGTTTAACACTCAAGTAGAGAATTATTGCTTTCTTTATGTTTTTGGAGTGTTTTAATTACTGATCCTTTGCACTCCTTCCTTATTCATTATTCTGTTCAGCATCTTGCCTTTTCTTTTCAGTGACTACAAATAAAAAGTGAATTACTTTTTACATCAAAGTTATGTATTTTTTATAATAGTAAATGATAAAAGTTACCTTAACTGTGTCCTAAATGGAGGATAACACCTTTCTGGGAGACATTTTTTTTATTTTTACTAATGAGTTTACCAATTTTAAAGTGTTCCTAATAATAATGGGTGAGAATACTTACTTTCCTTTTGAAGCTTGTGATTTCTGGAGAGAATCGAACTCAGTGTCTTTGTTACATTCCTTCTTAAAATTTCATCCGTAGTCCCTTGGAACTGCAGAATCTTGTTTTCTGCTTGAGCTTAAATTCATGGAGAAAGATCTCTCCTTTAAGATTTGTTAGCAATGTCAGTGTTTCAGAACTTGTTCTTCCCTTAGGATTTACCGAGGAGCATTATGGATCCTGGGAGAATACTGTAGTACCAAGGAAGACATTCAGAGTGTGATGACTGAGGTCCGCAGGTCCCTTGGGGAGGTATGTTTTACTTTAGTAATTGCTACTGTATATGGTGATTTTACTTTAGTAAATCTGACTTTTATGTGGTGGTTTGCTTTTGTATTTTTATTTAGTAGTGTTGGAGTTAAAAACACTAAAAAATGTGTTTTAATTACCCAGATAAAGCTTAGAGGCTGTGGGATATTAGGGGCATCCCTCTCCCTGCATGGAGCCATAACACCTGTTCTATTGTCTGTCTTATTTACCCTTTCAGGTAAGATTCTATTTGAAGAAAAGATTGTTTGTTTAAAAAAAGGAAAGACTTTTAAAACTCTGTGTTAGCTTGTGTATTCTGAAAAGAGAATGCGAGTATTACAAGAACCATGCTAACATTAGACTATTTATGTACTAAAACTGGCAGTGTTTCCTCATCCAAATAACCATATGATAGAATAGGAAGAACAGTGTTTGTGAGGAGACCTGGGTTATAGTCTTGTTTCCACCATTAACTAACTCCAGAACCTTGGGTATAAATTTCTTAACCTGACTGGACTTGAGGTTTTTCACTTAGGAAGAAAAGGAAAAAAAGAAATTTCACTTAGAAAAGAAAGAAAAATTTCTTTCCCTGGGAAGGAAAGAAGATTGAATGCAGAGTTGCAAAAATCCCCTTGGGGGGATTGCCTTCTCCATAGAAATGATTGACTATTTAAATATGATTTTTGCTTGCTGTTGATCTTACTACTAGACTGATGTTTCCAATTGATTTTTAGATCCCAATTGTAGAGTCAGAAATAAAGAAAGAAGCTGGCGAATTAAAACCTGAAGAGGAAATAACTGTAGGGCCGGTTCAGAAGTTGGTAACTGAGATGGGCACCTATGCAACTCAGAGTGCACTTAGCAGTTCTCGACCCACGAAGAAAGAGGAAGAAAGGTGATCTGCAGCACCTGTGCCCTACCATCTATACTTTTTAAACTATTGCTCCTGAGTATAGTACAGTCAAGTGATTTTTTTTCCTCTTACTTGCTTTTTGGAAATCTTTGGCATTTAAGATACTTGAGAGGAGGATGTTTAATCTCTCTCAGGAATTGCATTGATGGTTTTACTCCTCTGCTTCCTAAAACTGTTTTCATTGAAATAACTATTCTATTTAAAAATTATATTACGCATATAGAAATTGCTAAGTGGAGCGACACCTGGGTGGCTCAGTCAGTTAAGCATCTGGTTTTGGCTCAGGGTCCTGGGATCGAGCCCCACATCAGGCTCTCCAGTCAGCGGGGAGTCTGCCTCCCTCTCTCCCTCTGTCCCTCTCCCTGTTTGTGCACGCATTCTCTCTCTCAAATAAATAAATAAAATCCTAAAAAGATTTAAAGAAAATGCTAAGTGGAGGTAACTGTGAATTTTGTTGCCTGTGTTAGTGCTTGGGAAACATATTTTGAAGATTTTCCACCTAATTGATGGAATAAAATTTTAAATTTTTTTGCCTTATTTTGCTCTCCAGTATTATAATGAACACGATAAAAATAATGCCTAAAATTTTAATCGTAGCTTACTGTATGCTAGGCATCGTACTAAGTAGTTTGTCTCTTGTAATCTTTAGCAACTCATTGAGATACAGTTTATTATTACCCCATTTTACAGAAGAGGAATTTGAGGGTTAGGAAGGTTTGTAACTTACGCATAGGGACACAATAAATAGATAAGCTGGAATTTAAATGTAGGTCTTTGGCTCTAGAACATAGACTTGAAATCATTTTCTCTTTCCATATTGACTTGGCTCTAGTTCTTTTGAAGATAAGTTGTAAAACCATGTGTATTTTCCTTTTTCCATTTTCCATTATATTTTCCTTCTAAAAGCTAAAGAGAGAGCTAATTGAGATCCTCTTCACTGAAAGGTAGCAGTGAGAGTGTTAAATAGGCTTATTTGAATCATTTTTGCAAAAGCTGTATGCTGCTTAAGAAATGATTGGATTTCATTTTCCTTGATTGCTTTGCAGACCTCCCCTGAGAGGCTTCCTTCTGGATGGAGATTTCTTTGTTGCTGCCTCCCTTGCCACAACTCTGACCAAGATTGCCTTGCGTTATGTAGCTTTGGTTCAGGAGAAGAAAAAGCAAAATGTAAGTTCACCCAGCACATGTTGAGTGCCTACCATATGCACTGGACAGTGAAGGACCTAAAAGTGAATGCTGAAGTTCTTATCATTAAAGAGCTTATGGTAATTGGGGAAATGGACATAGTAATATAATGTTACTGTAAAATGGACAAACTAATACAATAATGTTACCTTGTGATTAGTCTAGTGGAAGAGATGTAAGGGCTTATGAAGTCAGTCATTTGCTTGCTAGGACCAGTCAAGGCCCAGAGAAGGAAAGACCTCTCTCTCAGGCATTTTCATCCAAAGAGTCATTGTCTGTTTTATCCCAGAAATGTCTCTTAAATGTGTTTTCATTTCTACAGTTTATGCCTTCATCATAGCTTCTGACCCATTCTGACTGTACACTCATTGACAGTAATCCATTTCCATTTCCCCCAACCTTTTGTGCTGTTTTCCTGCCTTTTATTCTGTGTGTCATGCTATCAGCCCTAACATGCATTGCTATTATTTTTGCTTTAAACAGTTAAGAATTATTTGTGTGTGTATTTATATACATATATATGCATCATTTATTTTATTTTTTTGTTTTTTTAATTTCTTATTTATCTAGTATATGGCTGGGCTTGGGTATGAAGGGGGGCATAATTAGTTGTAAGAAGTCGAGAGGTGGGAATAGCACCTTTCTGGGTGACTTCTTTTTGGCATTTTTTTTCTTTATAGTAAAATATACATAATGTAAAGTTTACCATTTTAACCATTTTTAAAAGTGCCGCTCAGTGACATTAAGTACATTCATATTGTTGCACAGCCATTACCACCATCCATCTTCAGAACTTGATTATTCCAAATTGAAACTGTACCTAGTGAACAATAATCCTCTCATAATCCTCCCCACCAATCCCTGGCAACCACCATTCTGCCTTCTGCCTGTATGAATTTGCCTATTCTACATACCTCATATAAGTAGAATCATAAAAATTTGTCCTTCACAACTGGTTTATTTTGCTTAGCATAATGTTTTCAAAGTTCATCCATATATGGGGCGCCTGGGTGGCTCAGTGGGTAAGCCTATGTCTTCGGCTCAGGTCATGATCTCAGGGTCCTGGAATGGAGTCCTGCATTGGGTTCTCTGCTCAGCCGGGAACCTGCTTCACCCCTCTCTCTACCTACTTGTGATCGCTCACTCTCTCTGTCAAATAAATAAAACTCTCAGTGGGTTAAGCCGCTGCCTTCGGCTCGGGTCGTGATCTCAGGGTCCTGGGATCGAGTCCTGCGTCGGGCTCTTTGCTCAGCGGGAGCCTGCTTCCTTCTCTCTCTCTGCAGGCCCCTCTGTCTATTTGTGATCTCGCTCTGTCAAATAAATAAAATCTTTAAAAAAAAAAAAAAAAAAGTTCATCCATATAGTAGCATGTGTCAGAATTTCTTTCCTTTTTAAGCTTGTATAATGTGCTGTTTTTGTTTACGTATTCATTTGTTGTAAACAGTCAATATTCTTTTTTATTTATTTTTGGATTTTATTTTTTAATTTGACAGAGAAATCACAAGTAGGCAGAGAGACAGGCAGAGAGAGAGAAGCCGGCTCCCTGCTGAGCAGAGAGCCTGATGTGGGGCTTGATCCCAGGACCCTGAGATCATGACCTGAGCCGAAGGCAGAGTCTGAATACACTGAGCCACCCAGGTGCCCCAATAGTCAGTATTCTTTTAAATATATATATATATATATATATATATATATATATATATATATATTTATTTATTTATTTATTTTATGAGAAAACAGTCTTATATTTACCCACATATTTGCCATTTATGGGGCTTTTCATTTTCATTCCTTTGTGTAAATTCAGATTTCCAAGTGATTCTTTCTGCCTAAAGAACTTGATCATTCTTACAATTCATGTCTGTTCATGACGAATTCTGTCAGCTTTCATTTGTCCGAAAAAAATCTTCACTATTCCTTCATTAAAAAAAAATCTTTCTGTGGTAGAATTGTGAATGTGGGGGCACCTGCGTGGCTCAGTTGGTTGGGTGTCTGCCTTGGGTTCGGGTCGTGGTCCTGAGGTTATGGGATCAAGCCCCACATCGGGCTCCAGGCTCAGCACGAAGCCTGCTTCTTCCTCTCCCACTCCCCCTGCTTGTGTTCCTGCTCTCACTGTCTCTCTCTCTCTCTCTCTCTGTCAAATGGATGGTAAAAATCTTAAAAAAAAAAAGACAAAAAAGGAATTGTGAATGTGTTATTTTTTTTTTAAAGATTTTATTTTTTTATCTGACAGAGATCACAAGTAGGCAGGGAAGCAGGCTCCCTGCTGAGCAGAAAGCCCGATGCGGGACTCGATCCCAGGACCCTGAGATCATGACCTGAGCCGAAGGCACAGACTTTAACCCACTGAGCCACTCAGGCGCCCCAATAAGAGACTTTTTAAAAGTTATTATTTATTTAAGAGCAAGAGAGTAAGTGAGAGCACAAGTGGGGGGTGCGGAAAGGGGCAGAGGCAGAGGGAGAAGCAGGCTCTCCGCTGAGCAGAGAGCCCGATGCGAAACTTGATCCCAGAACCCTGGGATCATGACCTAAGCTGAAGGTAGATGCTTAACCAACTGAGCTACCCAGGTACCCTTTGCTTTAACTTCTCTTAAGCATTCAACTTTTTTTTTTTTTAATATTTTATTTATTTGACAGAGAGAAATCACAACTAGGCAGAGAGGCAGGCAGAGAGAGAGGAGGAAGCAGGCTCCCTGCGGAGCAGAGAGCCGGATGCTTTAACTTCTCTTATAGTGACGTCTGTTGACAATTAATTTTCTTGGTTTTTGTTTGTCTGAAATAGCCTTATTTTTCCCTCATTTTTGAAAGAGACCTTTATGGATATTGAATTCTAAATTGACAGTTTTTTTCTTTTGGTTCTATAAAGAGGTTACTCCATTGTCTTCTGGCTTGCAGTTTACTATAAAGATGTAGCACAAAGGGCACCTGGGTAGCTCAGTTGGTTGAGCGACTGCCTTCGGCTCAGGTCATGATCCCGGACTTCCAGGATCGAGTCCCGCATTGGGCTCCCAGCTCCTTGGAGAGTCTGCTTCTCCCTCTGACCTTCTCCTCTCTTATGCTCTCTCTCACTCATTCTCTCTTAAATAAATAAATAAAATCTTTAAAAAAAAAAAAAAAAAAAGATGTAGCACAAGTATCTTCTGGCTTTCTGAAGAGAAGCCTGCTCTCATTCTTACACTTCTTTGTGGATGTGTCCTATTCCCTCTGGCTGGTTTTAGATTTTCTCCCTATCATAGGTTTCAGTAGTTTGATTAGAGTTTGTCTTGGTGTTGTTTTCTTCATGTTTCCTTTGTTTCTGGTTCATTGGGCTTCTTGGATGTGCAGGTTTATAGTTTTCATTAAATATGGGAACTTTTTGGCCACATTTTTTTTTTTAAGATTTTGTTTATTTATTTGACAGAGAGAAAGCAAGAGCAGGAACACAAGCAGGGGGAGTGGGAGAGGGAGAAGCAGGCTTCCTGCTGAGCAGGGAGCCCTATGTGGGGCTCGATCCAGGACCCTGGGATGATGACCTGAGCTGAAGGCAGACACTTAACGATTGAGCCACGTAGGTGCCCCTTGGCCATGATTCTGTAGCTATTTTTTTTTTCCTGTCTCTTCCCCTTTCTTCTTCTTCCGGAGACTGTATCCAGACTCGGGATTATTACAGTCATTCTGCTCGTTCATTCCCAGGCCTCTGGGAGTCTTTTCAGGCATGTGTGCAGAGTATCACTTAGCCAAAGATGGGTTGGCAGGAATATAGAGCATGTGTCAGGATAATTGTACACAATACTAAAAAAGCAAGTTGGAGTCACTTGTGGAAACTGTGAATAGCAGGCTAGGTAGTACAAACTTCAACATGAAGGCTGTCGGAAGTCACTGAAGGTACTTGCATGTAGAGTGAAGTGATTGGTGCACAATAAGGATTAAGATAGCAGCAGCAAAGGATCACACTTTGCGCCACCAGTAATGGGGTAACCTGACATGTGCTCCTAATGCAATACAGTAAGAGATATAAAACATCAGCTATCAATATTATAACCAATAGTGGGGGACATTCTACAAAACTGGCCTAGCCTTTTTAAAAAAGTCATTGTGGGGGCACCTGGGTGGCTCAGTGGGTTAAAGCCTCGCCTTCGGCTCAGGTCATGATCCCAGGGTCCTGGGATCGAGCCCCGCATCGGGCTCTCTGCTCAGCAGGGAGCCTGCTTCCTCCTCTCTCTCTGCCTGCCTCTCTGCCTACTTGAGATCTCTGTCTGTCAGGTAAATAAATAAAATGTTTAAAAAAAAATAATAAAAAAAAAAGTAATTGTGATGGGAAACAATACAAAGAATCAGGGGGACTAGTCTAGGTTAAGAGACTAAAGAGAATAACAGCCAAATAAAATGCATGAAGCTGATCCTGTATTAAAAAAAACAACAACAACAACATAAGAACACTTGGTGATGTTAGGAAAATTTATTTGAATTTAAGTGTAAAGTTTTTGGGATTGTTCTGTTTCTCAGGTGAGATAATGATACTGTGATTCTAAAGGAAACTGTCCTGATTCTTAAGAGATTTATGCTAAAGTGCTTATAGGGTGAAGAACCCTTCTTTCATATGTTTAGCCAAAAAAGTAAGTGTATGAATAGGTAGAATAAGAAGGCATATATGGCATAATGTAAGCAACTGGTAAAGTGTATCTATTCTTTTAACTTTTCTGTAGTTGAAATTTAAAAAAATTTTTTTTTAAAGATTTTATTTATTTATGGGCACCTGGGTGACTCAGTGGGTTAAAGCCTCTGCCTTCGGCTCAGGTCATGATCCCAGGGTCCTTGGATCGAGCCCTGCATCGGGCTCTCTGCTCAGCAGGAAGCCTGCTTCCCTTCCTCTCTCTTTGCCTGCTTCTCTGCCTATTTGTGATCTCTGTCAAATAAATAAATAAAATCTTAAAAAAAAAATATTTTAGGGGCGCCTGGGTGGCTCAGTGGATTAAGCCGCTGCCTTCGGCTCAGGTCATGATCTCAGGGTCCTGGGATCGGGCCCTGCATCAGGCTCTCTGCTCCGCGGGGAGCCTGCTTCCTCCTCTCTCTCTGCCTGCCTCTCTGCCTACTTGTGATCTCTGTCTGTCAAATAAATAAATAAAATCTTTAAAAAATATATATATATTTTATTTATTTATTTCACATAGAGAGGGAGAGAGAGAACATAAGCAGGGGGAACTGCAGAGAGGCAGAGGGAGAAGCAGGCTTCCCGTGGAGCAGGGAGCCCGATGCCAGGCTCCATCCCAGGACCGTGACCTGAGCCAAAGGCAGATGCTTAACCAACTGAGCCATACAGGTGCCCCTGTAGTTGGAATTTTAAAAAAGACAGCATTGGCATGTGAAGGGATTAGAATAAGGGAAAAAAGTTAAAACGCTGTTGCTGTCTTTCAGTTGAAAGTTAATGAAGGTATTGGAAGGTGGCAGTTAAAAAGATAGGAAGGAAAAGGGTACATCAAACCTATGGAGATAAAAATCTAAAGCATTTGAATTCTTATTCGGGGTGAAGTGAAAATTAGGTTTATTTTTTGGATTGTGAAATTACAGTAAAGTGACATTACCAAATTGGAGAACCATGACAGTAAATAATCCATTTCTTTACTTTTCTAGTCTTTTGTTGCTGAGGCTATGTTGCTCATGGCCACTATCCTTCATTTGGGAAAATCCTCTCTTCCTAAGAAGCCAATTACAGATGATGATGTAGATCGAATTTCCCTGTGCCTCAAGGTCTTGTCTGAATGTTCACCTTTAATGAATGACATTTTCAATAAGGAGTGCAGGCAGTCCCTTTCTCACATGTTGTCTGCTAAACTCGAAGAAGAGAAATTATCCCAGAAGGTAAGGTATTTATGAGTACGTACTAAAAGTGGTTTGTGGGTTTTTTAAAAATTCAATTGGTTTTTCAGTTCTATATGAGGGCTGTCCCTATTAAAGGTCTACAGAAAGCTGTCTTTTTTTTTTCATATTAAAGAGAGATGTATTGTTTTCTCAACACAGAAAGAATCTGAAAAGAGGAATGTGACAGTACAGCCTGATGACCCCATTTCCTTTATGCAACTAACTGCAAAGAATGAAATGAACTGCAAGGAAGATCAGTTTCAGCTGAGCTTGCTGGCAGCAATGGGCAACACACAGAGGAAAGAGGCAGCAGATCCCCTGGCATCTAAACTTAATAAGGTAACAAAATGTCAAATACACTGGTAAATTATTTAAATGAGCCACTTAAGAAAGTAGTAATTAGGAAGTGGCTAGTCCCAATGCTTTTTAAAAGAAAAAAATAACTTGTTATATAGCATCAGTTTTTTCAAGTCACTGTGATTGATAGGCTCATGAAACAGGAATTAGAACTCAGATGCTGGGGCACCTGGGTGGTTCAGTGGTTAAGTGTCTGCCTTCAGCTCAGGTCATGGTTGCAGGGTCCTGGGATCCAGCCCTGTGTCAGGCTCCCTGCTCAGTGGAGAGCCTGCTTCTCCCTGTCCCTCTGCTACTCCTACAGATTGTGCTGTCTGTCTCTCTCAAATGAATAAATAAAATCTTTAAAAATAAATAAAAAATACTCAGATGCTGATATTTTACTGTACACTAGTACTATACGTCTAGTAGATGGTTTTACAACTTGTTTCAGTTGTGTATGGAATCATAGACTAACACGTAAACTGGGAGATCCATAAAGATTAACTAAAACTTTAAAAAAATCTGTTTATTTCAATGTGGTGCTTAAACTCACAACCCTGAGATCAAGGCCTGAGCAGATATTAAGAGTTGAACACGTAACTGACTAAGCCACCCAAGCCCCTGAAGATGAACTAAAACTTAAAGGGCTGGGCTTTGGCCTCTACTCTGACACCCTGCCCTGTTTTTCCTGTCCCCTGTTACTTTAAACAGGACAGCTCCACTTTTATATTCTTAGTGTATTGACTTCCATGTTGGATTTTATAGAGAAAGTTTTCCTACTCTTAAAATACATGAATTTACAAGTCAGACTCAAATAGTCCCTTCTGTTAGATGAGTAAACAGTCTTAGATTAATTGGTCCAAGATAAGGTTAGTAGTAGAATTAGAACTACTAAAACATATCTCTCTGTTAAATTTGGGAATTGATGTTGATAATATTACAGTTATACATTTTTAAATTTTGTAATAAATTTATAATAATTTTAAAATTGTAAAATTTGCATAATATTAAACTTATCCTCTTAACTCTCCTTAAGTGTACAGTTCAGTGGTACCAAGTATGTGCACATCATTGTGCAGCCGTCACTATCATCCCATCCATCTCCAGCACTTTTTTCATCTTGTAAAGCTAAGACTCATGCCATTGAACAGTAACTCCCCACACTCCCTTCCCCTCAGTCGCTGGAAACCACCAGTCTGCTTTTTATCACTATGAATTTGATTGCTCCAGGTACTGTATATTAGTAGAATCATATAGTATTTGCCCTTTCATGACCAGCTTCTTTGACTTAACATAATGTCTTCAAGGTTCATCCATACTATAGAATGTGTCAGAATTTCTTTTTTAAGGCAGCATGATATTCCATCATGAATATATACTACATACTATTTATCCAATTATCTTTTGATAGACACTTGGGTTGCTTCCACCTTTTGGCTATTGTGAATAATGCTGTTATGAATATGGACCACAAATACCTCTTTCAGGCACTAATTTCATTTCTTTTGGGTTATACCCAGAGGTAAAATTGCTGGATCACGAGTTCCTTATCAGATGTATGGTTGGCAAATATTTTCTCCCATTCTGTAGGTTGCCTTTTCACTCTGTTAATAATCTCCTTTGATGCACAAAAATTTTTCATTTTGATATAATCCAGTGTTTTTTTTTTTAAGAGTTTATTTATTTATTTGATAGAGAGTGAGAGAGAACAGGAAAGGGGAGAAGGTCAGAGGGAGAAGCAGACTCCCTGCGGAGCTGGGAGCGCAATGTGGGACTCGATCCCAGGACTCTGCGATCATGACCTGAGCTGAAGGCAGTCTCTCAACCATCTGAGCCATCCAGGCGCCTGATATAATCCAGTTTTAATCTTTTTTTTTGTTGCACGTAGTTTTGGTGACAATATTAAGTTTAAAGTGCTGTACTCGGGTTTTTTTTGTTTTTTGGGTTTTTTTTTTACTTTGGTTGGGGGGGAACCATATAAAATTTATCTTCGTGGAATTATAAGCATTTCTTCCTGTATAACCTGTTTAGTTCTTGAATTTAGATAGCAGGGACTACCGTGTGATTTGGATTTTATTTAGTTCCCAAGTTTTGGAGAGCAGCTAATGAATTGAGATACTGAGGGGTTTATATGAAAATGTATCCAAATCTATTCAGTCCTTAAATTGAGATCATGTTTAAGGTATTTGCTCAACATATTTAACATCTTTTTCCTACTGAGCTGTAAACTCTAGTACCTGTTAGTTCTAATGTCCCATTTGGAATTACCACCTCTATATTACACAACAATTTTATTGTATCGGTTTCAAAATGACTTGTCTGATCTAAGCACATCTGTTAATTACCTAACAGACTTAGTAATTTGGCTAGGATATGTTTGGTTAAATTGTCTCAATCACTTGATTTTTCTCTTTATTTTTGTTTAACAGGTCACCCAGTTGACGGGTTTCTCAGATCCTGTATATGCAGAAGCTTATGTTCATGTCAACCAGTATGATATTGTCCTGGATGTACTTGTTGTAAACCAAACCAGTGATACTTTGCAGAACTGCACATTAGAGTTAGCTACTCTGGGTAAGGAAATTTACCATAATGTAAAGATTTTGTTGTATAGTAAGTCTATATGACAGATTATTAAGAGATATGTACAAGTTTTGTATAAGAAATCTTTTTAGTATAAGAACTTTTTTTTTTTAAGATTTTATTTATTTATTTATTTGACAGAGAGAGAGAGACACAGCGAGAGAGGGAAGACAAGCAGGGGAGTGGGAGAGGGAGAAGCAGGCTTCCCCCTGAGCAGGGAGCCCGATGTGGGGCTTGATCCCAGGACCCTGGGATCATGACCTGAGTTGAAGGCAGTCGCATAACCAACTGAGCCACCCAAGTGCCCCAGTATAAGAATTTTTAATCAAGGCTTAGTTTTACATTTAACGTTTAGTCTCCTTCAGCTCCAGTTTTCTGAACCTCTGTGATACCTGACTTCCTTAGGTTTTTGCTCTTGGTACATCCAGATGGGTTTATTCAGTAAGCTCAACCCAGCAAGTGTCAGTTTTTCTAGATAAAAATCAGAGTTGTTTAACTTACAGATTTACCACATGGCTCACTTAGTTAAATTTTTAATTGCCTTAGCACAGAACTAGGTAATTTCTGAGTCTATAGCTGATACCTACCACATGTAGCCAAAGTAATATATTATTATTTCAATTAGCAACTTGAGGTGTGTTTTTCTTCTTAATAAAAACACATGAATCTTACTCTCTTGACCACTTATACAATGGCTTTGAGGTTGGAAAATATATATTGTATACAGAAACATTGCAGTGCCAGGGCGTCTGGGTGGCTCAGTCAGTTAAACGGCGGCCTTCGGCTTCAGGTCATGATCCTAGGGTACTGGTGTTGAGCCCCACATCGGGCTTCCTGCTCAGCAGGGAGCCTGCTTCCCCATCTCTCTCTGCCTGCCTCTCTGCCTACTTGTGATCTCTCTTTCTCTGTCAAATAAATAAATAAAATCTTCAAAAAATTTTATTTAACAGAGAGAGCGAGCGTAAGCAGGGAGAGGGACAGATGGAGCGAGCGAAGCAGACTCCCTGCCAAGCATGGTGCCTGATGTGGAACTTGATTACAAGACCCTGGCATCATGACCTGAGCCTAAGGCAGATGCTTAACCAACTGAGCCACCCATGTGTCCCAATAAAATCTTAAAAAAAAAAAAAAAAAAAAAGGTGCAGTGCCTCTAGGAAATTCCAGGTAGCTTTTAAGCAAGAGTTAAAGGACTTTAAAATATCAAGGGAAAAGATACTTCTACCCTATCTTCCTCAGCATAGCTGGATGCCTGTATAAAGAACTATGTTTCTAAGAATTTATAAATCTTCTGTGGATTATCATTCTTTGTAATAGAGTCTATAGTTTAAGACTTAAGCTTTTTGAGAACTTTATCCTCAGTCATTGAAAAAGAATGTTAAGCCCAAAGGACACACACACACGCACAAACTAATTCTGAGGAACCTGTTACTTTTTCAAAGAAAATGTGCAAATTGATGTGAATAATAAGGTGTTAAATGATTTCTTTATTTTGTCCTCAAAATATTTGAATCATAATTCTTCTCTTGTTCCTTACTCTGCTAGAAGCTATTAAGCTGCATGCATTTTAAGATTTTATTTTTGGGGAGATAAGATTTATGATTTGAATATATGTGTAATTTAATGTATATTTTCACCATATCTAAACCATATCTTTTTTAGGGGATCTGAAACTTGTGGAAAAACCATCTCCTTTGACTCTTGCTCCTCATGATTTTGCGAATATTAAAGCTAATGTTAAAGTAGCATCAACAGAAAATGGAATAATTTTTGGTAATATAGGTAAGGAATTGTTTTGTAGCATGTGATCTTTTTATTAAAGGATATCTGTAATAAGCAGTTGTATGACATTTCTTAAGGACAGGACCTGAATCCATTCATTCACTCTCTCATTTATGGGGGCACCTACTATTCTACTAAGCATTGTACTGTGTTCGTGATGTACAGAAATGAACCATAGAGAGATTGTCCTCAAGAAACTGCCAAGCAAAAGAAGGAAATAGATAAGTAAAGTATATTTAAGTACAACACAATGTGAGAGGTTCTAGTTTATATACTATGTACTTTGGGATCAGAGGAAAAATGCTAACCATACAGAAGGCTTTATAGAGGAGAAGGATATGTTATCAAAGGATAATGTTTGAACTGAGTCTAAAATTTTGTATAGGCATAGGTTCCATAGGAACATGGGCACTAACTTATATGGAGGCATTCAGTCAGTCAATAAGCATTTTTTTAAGTAAGTTCTGTGGTAGGGAAGGGGCTACCATGGTGAGGACGAAAGATCTCTCCTCGGGTAATACGTGGTGGAGTGAGGGAAGACAGATAAGTAGAATAAATATGTGTAATGCATAATGGTAAGTACTACAGAGGAAGCTTGTGTAAGGCAAAGTTGGAGCCTGTGTAGAATTTAGTCATTTTTCTCAACGTAGTGGTAGAGTGGGGAGGGAAGGTTAGGAAAGGCTTTGTGGAACAACTAATGCTCACGTGGCATTCTGAAAGATTTGTTAAGTGTTCTGCAGATAGGATTCAGCCGGAACAAATGCAAGTAGTTTGATACAGTTGGAGTTCAAAGTGGGCTGGAGGGTAGTCGTTTAAGGGGGGGCGCCTGGGTGGCTCAGTGGGTTGGGCCTCTGCCTTCGGCTCAGGTCATGGTCTCAGGATTCTGGGATTGAGCCCCGCATTGGGCTCTCTGCTCAGCGGGGAGCCTGCTTTCCCCTCTCTCTCTGCCTGCCTCTCTGCCTACTTGTGATCTCTGTCTGTCAAATTAATAAATAAAAAATCTTAAAAAAATAAAATTAGGTTAGGAAGGTTAGTGGGAGCTCAGTTTTACTTGTCATGCTAAGGATTTCAGACTTAGTCCTGGATATAAAGGGTTAGAGCCATTTGGGAATTCTCAGTGAATTACATGATTACATTTTTCTTCTCTTTTCTTCCCTTCCCTTCCCTTCCCTTGCCTTCCCTTCCCTTCCCTTCCCTTCTCTTCTCTTCTCCTCTCTTCTCTTCTCTTCTTTTCTTTCCTTTCCTTCTTTTCTTTCTAAGAGAGAGAGCGCATGCACATGAGCAGGGTGGCGGGGGAGGGGGCAGAGGGAGAGGGAAAGAGAAAATCTTAAGCAGGCTTCACACTCAGCGCAGAGACTGATGTGGAGCTCAACCTCAGGATCCTGAGGTCATGACCTGAACTGAAATCAAGAGTCGGATGCTTAATCAGCTGTGCCACCCAGGCACGCCCGTTATTAAACATTTCTGTGATAGCACTGTAGAAAACCACTTAGAAGAGGCAGAAACTACTAACTAATAGACTTGTAATAGAACAGGTAAGAGATGACAGAGCTCAAACTAGTGCAGTAGTGGTTGGGTCAGAGAGAAGGGCTGAATATTATCAATATTAAGGAGAGAGAATGCCTAGAACATGGACTGATTGAAGAGGGAGTGACTAGAGTAACCCTCAAAATTTTTTATTGGGTTTATTGTGTTGATATTTTTGGCAATCACCAAAACAGAATATAGGAGAGAAGAACAAATTTGAGAGCGAGACTAAGGTAAGTCTTGAGCAGCTTGAGTACTATCTCAAGCTTGGATATCTAAAGATGTCTAAGGGCAATTTGATATGAGTGTGGCACTTGAATAGGAGGTCTAAACTAGAGATAAGTACTTGTTTGAAAACCATAGAAATGGAAGAAATCACTAAGGGCATAAAGTGAGAAGAGGGGAGATTTGAAAACTGAATCTAAGAGAACAGCAATATTGAAAACTTGGTCAAATGAGGAGAATCCTACAAAGGTACCTGAAATGTGATAGAGAAGTAAGGAAAAATCTGCCAAAAGTATCTAGAGTTGCAAAAGGTAAAGTAACAGGAAGTCTAAAAGAAGAGTCCTTTGGCTTTGATGATCAGCAAAATTAAATATTGCTTGTGGTATATCTTGGGCAGTGGTGGGTGGGTTGAAGACTTGGAGATGGAGAAATATGGACAGCGAGTGTAGACTGTTCTGAGTATAGAACTGTGGTTTTGATAAGAATGAGAGAGGGAAGAAGTAGATGGAAGAAAGGGGATGAGGGAGAATTTTTTTTTTTTTTAAGGTGAATATGTTTATAGACTAAGGGAAGAGCCAGTAGAGAATATGAAGGTAAAAACATAAGAGTGAGGTAGGTAATGATTGCTGGAGTGATGTCCTGAACCAGAGCAGGGATCACAGCTGGCAGGAAATACAAATCTAGAAGAGAAAAGACAGCACTTCCCTGATATGACGGGTAGGGAGGTAAGTGTGGATTCAGAGAAAGAGAAATTTGTTTTTAGATGTGGGGCTAGAAATTAAACTTACTTTCAGTGACCTCAGTTTTCACTGAAAGTAGAGTAGGGGAATGTCAAGAGAGGAGGCTAGGAGGAGGAAACATAGGCTCCAATCAGATGACAGCTTTCTGCTGTATATAAGGCAGTCATAGAAGTAAATAATCTTGTATTATTAAGTACTGTGGCTCCTCAGTATTCATTCAGAAATATTAGTTAGGGACCTCTGAGGGAATACTGCTGTTTACCTGCTACATACATACTTACTGAGTTTTAATCCTGGCCCTGCCACTTAATCAGATCTGTGACCTTGAGCAACTTACGTGACTTCTCTTTGTTTCCTCATCCATAACATGGACAATGATAATACCCAAATGTAAGATTGAAGAGACTATTTAAGAGGTAAATCTTTGTGAAGCATTTAAAATACGGCCCAGGATCGACTAAGCATTATATACATAATTGGCTAATACCATAATTATTATTAGGAAATATTAAAGCTTTTTAAATTAAAATTTGCCTCTGGTGACTCAGGGCCTTTTTTTGTGTGTGCATTGCAGTTTATGATGTCTCTGGAGCAGCAAGCGACAGAAATTGTGTAGTCCTCAGTGATATTCACATCGACATCATGGACTATATCCAGCCTGCCACGTGCACTGATGCTGAATTCCGTCAGATGTGGGCTGAATTCGAATGGGAAAACAAAGTTAGTCCTTGGGAGATTTCCTTGAACTCCTTATCTTCCTTTCTGGCTAGTATTGAGGAACTCTGATAAAAGTAGTCCCACTAAAAAAAGTGTCAGACATAAGAAGCAGTCTCTCAATAGCTATTTTTGCAAATTAGCCTTAATCAGAAACTATGCGAGTAGTTTGGTAAGTTGTAAACTGATGAGGGTAGCAGTTGTATGATTAGCCTGATTGATCAAGACATTAAAGATAATACCCCATCCCTTGGATGTATGAATAATAATTTACCATTGAATCTGGTATCTAGAAGAAGTTTTACAAAGTCAGTGGCCTTGATATTTTATTAAAAATATTTCATAGGCAGCATTTTGATCTTTTATGATATTATCTGTATATGCAAGTTCTGATATCAACTTGCAGTTTGTTGGATTTTGTAGGTGTCATTTACCTTTTTTTTTTGCCCACCCTCCCCACTAAATACATGAAAGGGGGTTCCACATGATATGTGAGTCTGTTTTCTCAACCCTAAGATCAGAAATATGCAACTCTCTCATTGTAAGGTTATCATCTCCTTGACTTTTTTCCCCTCTGTACAGGTGACGGTTAACACAAATATAATTGACTTAAATGACTACTTACAGCATATATTAAAGTCAACTAACATGAAATGCCTCACTCCAGAGAAGGTAAGATTTGACCAAGAACTTCTTAAATCTGATAGAGAGTAGTATGGCAGATTCTGGCTTACTTGTATTTCCTTTAGTGTATTTTTGTTATTGTTCAACATGAGAAAAGCAGTGACATTCTGGACTAGCTAAAAGAAGTTATCCCATAGAATGCTTCAATCTGCTTACCTCTTTCTACTGGAATATACCAATCTGCTTGTTCCTAGTGCAGTGATCAAACTGAATAGTCAGACTCATTTTTCTTTTCAGTCTTCTCCCTTTCAGCTAAAGGCTTATTCCAAAATAGGTTTTGATACTGGATTAAAAATATCCATGACCTCTTCTCTGGCTCTGATTGTGGGTCAGAATATATCTGTTCAAATATGGAATTTTCTACTAAGTTCTGTATATATGAAAAAGAATAGAAATAAAAATGAAGCTGAGGCGTTAAGGAATTTTTTTTCTTTGCAGAATTCTTGCTGATGTTATAAAACTAATTTTATCAGCAAAGTTCTGCCAGACAAATGGGTTTTAATTTATATATTAGTTTATTCAACAAATACTCTAACAGATATACAAATATCATATGCCCAGTACTCTGTGAGCTGCTTTTATACAGAAATGAACAAAATAGGGGTGTGTGGGTGGCTCAGTGGGTTAAGCCTCTACATTTGGCTCAGGTCATGTTCTCGGGGTCCTGGGATCGAGCCCCACATTGGGCTCTCTGCTCAGCAGGGAGTCCGCTTTCCTTCTCTCTTCTGCCTGCCTCCTTCCTACTTGTGATCTCTCTCTCTCTTCGTCAAATAAATAAATAAAATCTTAAAAGAAAAAAAAGAAATGAGCAAAATAAAAATTGTCTCTCCTTCTCCTTCATGGAGCTTAAGGTCTGGTGTAGTCAGACAACTAAGTAAATGGGGAATGTATATATGCAAACTGGAATAAGTGCTATTTCTTTAAAGTCATGTTTATTGAGGTATGACATAGACATAGTAACATTCACACTTTTCATATCTATAGTTCTATGAGTTTTCACATTTATGTAGTCATGTAACCACCACCACATAATAAATCCTATTTTAAATGATAATTTATATATGCTGGTAGGTCTTTGCTTATGTGTCATTCATTCTCTAGTGAAGTATTGAATATATCATACATTCGTCATTCATTCTCTAGTGAGTATTGAATATATCATACATTTCTTCCAGGCTCTTTCTGGTTACTGTGGCTTTATGGCAGCCAACCTGTATGCTCGGTCCATATTTGGAGAAGACGCACTTGCAAATGTCAGCATTGAAAAGCCAATTCAACAGGGGCCAGAGGCCCCTGTTACTGGCCACATAAGAATTCGTGCAAAGAGTCAGGTAACAACTGTGTGTTTTGTTTTTTTCTTTTTGAGGTCATCTCTGAACTGAACAAAAAGGAAGAATTTATTTCTTTATTATTTCTATATGTAGTATTTTCTGTCGTACTGTCATATATTAGATGCATATATCTAATAATAATATTCTCTGAATAGAAATAAACTTTTGGTTCATTAAGATGGCCCACTTTTTGGAACTATCACTCTGGATTATTTGCCTAAACCAAGATTAATTCCTGTAGAGTGTTTGCGAAATGGGTTCTTTTTGAGTTTTTTGAAATCCAAACTACAAATCTAGTGACTTGTTAAGTACTAATACTAAAAGTACTTAACAAAGTAAAGTTTTGGTGAGTCTGTTTTGTATATCCTTGGTTTCATTATTGATGTGGTATCACGATGGGGGCTTGGTTAAGATACCAAAACATACTGGTTTTATATAGATTTAATAATTCTGAACATTTTCATTCTTCCTTACAGGGAATGGCCTTAAGTCTTGGAGATAAAATCAACTTGTCTCAGAAGAAAACTAGTATATAAGAATAAACAAAAAGTCCTTGCAGCTTTACACTTAAAATTTAGGTATGGGCTTATTGGATTCCCAACATCTTTTGTACTCTTTCATGCTTTATGTTATATAGAATCTGAGTTCATGCTGAATGCATTCCAGCCAATAATTTATAGCCTTTCCCTTAAATCAAGATTGAGTTTAAAATTATAGTTTTGTCTTTTGTCTTAACAGTTCTGAATGCTGTCCTCAAAGTCTATAATGTTTCTCACATGTACCAAGACCATTTTCACAGTACAATAAACAGATCTATTCCTAAATCTTTTGTTATTTTATAAATAAATATATAATTACCTAATTTTAGTTATGTAGCAATGGATTTCTTTTAGTTGGGTTATAGGTTTCTCTTACAAATTTAAGTCACTTTGAGTTTTGCATATAAACTTTGTTAAGAGAATTTACAAATTTGGTGATCTGAAATGAGACAGACCTTGATTTACTTGATTGACTTTTACTTATTTATTATTTCGACATCAGTATCTCTAAAATGCCTTACTGTGTTCAAACAGCTTTTCTTGGGAATTGAGCTCTAGGAGGAAAGTATCAAATAACTTGAGAAAACAGATCCATCTTCAGTTTAACAGAGTATTGTGAACCCTGATTTAAATAAACATACTCTTCTAAATTATCCTGAATCATAATTAAAAGTAAAATGAAAAGTAGATCTTCTAATCATTCACATTTAGCTCAGAGTCTTTTTTATGTTTGTGGAATTATGTTGGCTGCAGCCAGTTACTGAGACTGCACTGGGAGGATCCCACTCCAGGGGCTTCAAAAAACTGTGCTGGGCCAGTGTCTCCTCTGGAGACTCAGCCTCCCCTTTCCTTCCTTCACACCGCCACTTGGCCACCCTCGCCGCTCAGTATGCTTCCATGTGGCTTTCTTTGCCGAGTCCCCTAGGGTCTGATTGTGCTATCATTTTGGCCCTTGCCTGCCTTGGGGATGATTGAGGTGGTCTGATCTTTTAGCTAAGTCTGAACACCGAGCTGTTATGCTTTGTCTTTCAGCGAGGCTTCAGGCTACAGTCAGGATTTGTCTGCAGGTAAGGTCTGTGAAAGAGTGAAAGCATCTCCTATTTCAGCGCTCCAGTCAGTGAAATGATTTGTTTGGAGTATAAAGGAGATTGATACCTTGTGTGATGTCATAAACTTTGAAGCCACAGGCTTTTTTACTCAGAAAGAACCAGAGGATTACAAGGATTACATTTGAGATACCACCACACTGAGATCTCAAAGCCAAGTCAGTGACTCCCACTGGGGAGAATACTAGGAATGCAGGAAAGGGTCAGTTTGGTGCATTAAATCAAGTGCTGGAGATTTATGATGAGAGCAGAGGAACTGATGAAACTTTAGATTAGATCATTTCCCAAACTGTTCCACTGAACATTAGCTTCCTTGATATCGTTAGATTTTCTGGGAGATAAAGGATTCCATAGTCAAGTAAGTTTGGGAATAGCTTCGTACTGTCCTTCACTGGAGATTCACCATGTACATTAGCATACTAGAAATTCTGAGAGGTCCTTCAGTAAAGAAGCAGAGTTCTTGGGTTTAACCCCCTGTATCTTCATCTTACTTGGCCTGAGAATCCATTTTCATAGAATACCCATAGTCCTACCCATAGATGGTAGGACAGGAAAAGTGACTTAGCATGTTAAAGGTTTTGGTTTTATATTCACAAGCAACCAGTATTGTATTTAAAGTCTCAAGAAGTTATGCCTCAACATCTACATCTAGACTATCTCTCTTGATACTCTCAGGAAATTGCCTAACATAATTCAGCTGTTGTTGGTGGGATCAGATTGGCTCACTTTGCCATTTTCTTAAATACATAAATAAGGAGAACAGAGAGAAAGAAGTTAACACAGATGTCAGATATCTGTACTATATTAAACCATTTACTTCATTAACATTTTCTTAGCTTTGTGCCTTAATAAATGTAAACTGTAGCTTACAGAGGCTGTTCATACTGTGCTCTTTTAATTAGGATATAATATACATTTAAAGGTTGTGGTTGCTCGTATTAGAAGATCATATAATTAGGACTATGGTGTGTGGTAAGAGAATAAACATAGTATCTGACACCAAGTAAGGGCTTTATACTATGAAGGTATTGAATGAAAACCTGTAAATCTTGAGACTTAAATGGCACTTATATTTAGCTATCATGACACTAGAGGGAGCTCTCAGTGTTCCCTTACTGCTCTTAGGAAGGAAGTTACTTTCATTTTGGGATTAGAAGTAATTATAGTTTAAAGTTGTTTTGGGGGTGTTGTTTTGTTTTGTTTTTTAAAAAATTTGTCAGAGAGTACAGGTAGTGAAAGCAGCAGGCAGAGGGAGGAGTAGGCTCCCTGTTGAGCAAGGAGCCCGATGTGGGACTCAGTCCAGGACTCTAGGATCATGACCTGAGCTGAAGGTAGACGCTTAACCGACTCGGCCACCCAGACGTCCCTAAAGTGATTTTTGTAAGTAGGAAAACAGGGTAGTTTTTTCTTTTAGCCAGGAGACTGATACTAGTGCTATTCTGCTATCTGTGAGAAACTTTTCTACAGGATTTATAAATAACATTGGTGACAAAACTTTCACAATATCTAAAAAGGCAAGAGAGCCACGAAGTTTTAGAAACTAGATAGTATCGGGATGCCTGGGTGGCTCAGTCGGTCAAGCATCTGCCTTCAGCTCTGGGTCATGATCCCAGGGTCCAGGGATTGAAGTCCCACATCAGGCTCCTTGCTCAGTGGAGAGCCTGCTTCTCCCTCTGCCTGCCGCTCCCCCTGCTTGCTCTCACTCTCTGACAAATAAGTCAAATCTTTAAAAATAATTTAAAATAAACCAGTATAGGAAGTGAAATAACTGCTATATATTGGGTAAAGTAAATAGTTTTACTGGTGACTTTTTCCTTCCACATTGGTAAATGTTCTTAGCTAATAATTTATAGCCTTTCCCTTAATTAAATCAAGATTTAGTTTAAAATTATACTTTGTTGGGTTTTTTGTTGTTGTTTTTTTTTAACAGTTCTAAATACTGTCCTCAAAGTAGGGTCAAGCCTATCAGCTGTGTGCCTTAACTGCCCTTACCCATACTCTCCTCACACCAGTAATGTTCCCTGTTCCTGCCCCTGAGCTCCGCTCTCCACCACCAGGATCTCAGGAGCCTTAAGATGTAACCAAGCGAGTACAGTACAGTTGAGTTGAGTTGAGTTCAGCTTAGAATCAGAGAAATGTGGAATCCTGTATTCTTATTTGCTTGGTGGCCTTAGGCAATGATAAATAGTTGGTTTGCTGAGTGTTGGTGCTGGGCATAATAGTGCTTTCTCCGTGACCTTCAGAATCCTCTCAGTGACTCTGAAGAAATGTTGTTAATATCATCATTTATAGGTGATTACAGCCTTAGGAGAGGGTAGGTTACTTACTATGAATAAAGGCCTAATAGGAAGACTTGACCCCACATAGAAATCCAGGGTATTAGCCAGTAAGCCCCTACAGCTAGTCACACACTGCCACTCTCTTTTTACCTCAGTTTCCATACTTGGAAGGTGCTTATAATGTCTGTGTCACAGAGTTGTTGGAGGATGAAGTTATATAATATATCAACTGACTATTTCACACAGAGCAGTTGCTCATCAGTAAAGGTTAATTTCATTTCTTGCCCCATTCCCCTTCTTTCCTTACACTGCAGAGAAGTTGGAAACTTGCTCTCACTCTCCCCATACCTCCCTGTGAGTTTAATTCCTAATTCTATACTCTACTTGAATGCTTTTGTTTTTTTTAACACTAGTAACTTAAAAAGAATCGTCAGTTCTCAAGAATTCTTTAATTGAGGTATCATTGACTCTCAACTTCAGACGTTTTTGGTCGTGTCAATTTTTTAATTAGCTCTTGGCACTTCTGCTTAGCAGCCATTGTTACCACAGCTAATGTGACTGTCACACCCATATACCTCATATGATAAATGGTCTGTGGTGAACACGCTGGTTTTATTTGCTTTCAGAATGACAAATGACTCGTTTTTTAAAAACTGAGCACAGAGCTGTGTGCAGCCAGGTTATAGTAGCCACATGGTATCTAGAGTCACTCACTGATCAAGCCATTTCTAGCAGTCTGACGATCTTCTCTTTGTTTTCTCCACCTAGCTATAGCAGGACCTCTTTGATTAAGAAGTCAGTTATGCAGTGACAAAAGAATACAAGTGGGATTTGTGCCTTTTACTGGGGTTCTGTGCTTAATTCTGGGATTCTGAGAAAACAACTCTGTATGTCTTTTTGAATAATTATAAAACCATCAAGATTTACCAATGGAATGCAGCATGGTAGCCTGGGATAATCCTGCGTGAGTCTTTTTAAATCTAACTTCAATTCTCTATGTAATTTTCTGAAAGTAGACATATCTGTGTGGCCTAGCTCCTTGACTGTAAAATGAAATAATTCAGTTAGCTGACCTTAGGGTTCCCAGCGGAAAAATTCACACTAAAAATTAGCCTTGTGTTTTTACAGCTACCTCATCAACAAATTTTATAAGCAACTGGGATATCTCCTAGATATTACCCACAGGCAACTTAAAATTAACGTTGTAAAATGAACATCTCTTGCCCCTCAGACTTGTTCCTCTGCTGTGTTCTCTGTCTGGTCCCTTATGCTTGAATCCTAGTGGTCACCTTAATCTCTTCCCTTACCCCCTCTATCTCATGAGGCACCAAGTCCCATATTCTTTCGTCCTCATTCCTTTTCTCATCTTTTTTTCCAACTCCTACCACCCTTGCCCCAATTTAGACTCTTGTCATCTTTGGTCTACTACAGTGGCCTAACCATAAATCTTACATACAACTCTAAAATTAAAGCCTCCATTTTAATCTTGACTATATACAACAGCAGCTGTACAATTCCTTGACCTATTCAGACTCTTCCCTGGTAATAGTATTTTGAGAGAGCTACCTGAAAAAAGTCCAAGGATTTTAATAATAGTATTTTCAGTAATGAAAATTGGAAACAACTGGGACACCCCAAAATGAGTATTAGTGAGCAAATGGTGTAAATTATATCCAGTGTGTATCAGAATCCTCACTAGATAGTAGATGCTCAATAACTTCTTACTGAGTGACCGAATGAATGAGGCATGTAGCTATCAAGATAACAGGGTGTGGATTAAATCACACCATTGACATGTCTATGAAATAATGTTAGCTGGGAAAAGAAGATTCTGGTCTGTAAGAGTGTTTTCTGCATTCAGATGAGTCAGGATATGTTATAGATACACTGCCTGTCTCTCAAGTGAATAGAAAACCTAAATCACATCTGTCCTATCACTAATACATCTTGAAAATACATGCTGTCTACCCCCTCAGGACACTGGGTGTGGCTAAGATATTTCATTGGCTGGAGTCCCTGAGTCCAGCTCTTGTGGATTTTTAGGTCTGTGATCTTGATCTCTTGGGCTTCTAAGTAGCTGAAAGTTCAGCTTCTTCTGGGCCCACCCAGGAGCTGGCATCCCCTTGTAACTAAGCACTGCATTCTCTTTTAAGAGGGTGGGGGACTGAATCACCGTACCAGGACCTCACCAGCCAGGATTGGGGGGGGGGGGGGTGGAGGTGGGGACACGCCTATCTGGAAAATTACTGAACTCTGCTAAGCTATGTAAACCATTCCTTAAAGCCCAACAACATTAAAAAGTAAATTTAATTAATCATAATCAAAATGTTCTCTACGAAGTTGCCTAAGGTCAGACTTTTTTTTTCAGTGACTCTGTGCTTTGAGTAAAGGTATGACTGTTACTCATGCTTTGAGTGAAGGTATGACTGTTGAGAACATGGTTTTCAAACTGTCTTTGCTAGTATACTAGGATTCCACAAGCTAGACCAGTGTGTGCCCACAGCTAAAATCAAATAATGGTGGTCTTTTTCTTAGGTCCAAGAAAAGTTGGTAGAAAGAAGTTTGTCAATGTTATGCTTTTTTTTTCTCCATGGATGTTTTTAACACGTTAATACCTGCTGCCTAATTTAAAGAGTAATAAAGAAGCATTATGGAATTATTTGGCTAGCTGAATGTTCTTGGTCTAATAGCTTGTCTTTGTGGCCATGTGTTCCCCTGGTGGTTTTGTATTGTATACGTATATTTTCTGCTAGTAAGCTGCTTCTTGTTCATCAAACTGAATTAAATGTGTTACTGTCACGGGGTCAGCAAAGGGTAACTTGATCTCTAGGTGCTCCACTATTGGCTTTGGTGTGTGTGTGTGAAATATAAAATCCAAATGTTCTTATATGAGTCCTATGGATCATATTCTGCTAGGAACCCTTTACCCTAATGAAAATAAGCCTTGGTAATGGAAGTACAGAGCCACATTCAGGTAGTCCCTGGCTTATGCCTTCAATGTAAAGATTCTGGAAAAGCCCTAGAAGAATGTGCTCTGGTTTTTGGCACTATCAGACTTTCCCCTTATTCCCTAACCTAAGGCACAGGATGGGGACTTTCTAGGCCCCTTCTGTTCTGATTGAGAATACCGGCTGTACGTCTAGTGCCATGGTATGTCCTCAAGTCACTACGGTTAAGGTACACTTTGGTGCATGTTTTATTGACAGCACGTAAATACCTCATTAGAGCACTGGTTTTAGTCTTACTTAAGAAAATGTACCAGCTGCTGAGAGAGGACAGAAAACTGATAACAGAAGAAAGTCAGGCATGGTTTCACCAAGAGGTGACATCAGAACTCAGCGTTGAAAAATCAGAAATTTGCCTGCTGAATGTCAGATGAGGGTGGGAGAAAAGGGGTGACAAAGCCGGTCCAGTCACAGAAGAGTGTGGGTAAAGTCACAGAGGGCTTGGTACAAGAGAGACGTGTTTACTCGGCATGGGGCATGTTGGGGGCAATGGCAGATGGTGAGGCCAGAGATGGTAGACAAGGGTCAGATCATGAGGCTGAGGCATTTGAACTTTATCTTGTAGTGGTGAAGAACTACTAAGGATTTTAAGCAGATGAGTGAAACCACCAGAGGGGTGGCAGATCTCCCCTCTGCCACCAGTTGGGAGAATAGATTGAGGGTGTGGGAAAACAGGAACGTGTTACAGAAGTCGGAGTTACTTTGTGACAGGAGGTGATATGGAGGGTGGGACATGGTGGGAGGCAGAAAGTGGAGGACAGGTAGAAGAAGCCTTTAAAAAAAAAACAACAACAAAAAACGTCATTACAGGTGTCCCCAAGGCCAGATGGTGCTCTGACAGGTGGGCAGGGTTGCCGGGTCAGCTTTTCCTCTTGCGGAAAATGGGAATAATTATCCTTACCCTTCCCGTCTTAAAAGGTTATTGAAATGGCATGAAACATAATCTGTATTTAATAGTATTGTTACAATGATTTTCATCCACAGAACAAATACCATGATGTGGAATGATATGAAATTGCCTCTCCTATGGCCTCCCTCCCCCAAAAATCAAGTATCAGAAATTTCATATGATTCAACTTAATAGTTTGTGGCTTTTTCCCTGTTATTTCCTGCCTCCTTTTTGGCCATATCATTGCCACCCCTCCACCCCCTCTTTTTTAAGATGAGCAATCATTTCATCAAGGGGATTTCCAGGAATTCTGGGGAGGCAAGAGTATAAAGTGTACAGGCTTTGGAGTCAAACCCAGAATCCGATTTTTCTCTGCAATTGATGAACAGTGCTCTTGGACTAGTTGGTCTGTTTTAGCCTTATTTTATTTTTCCCATCTGGAAAATAGAAATAATGCTTGCCTTGCAGTGTTACTTACAAGAGAAGTCATGCCTCATGAGTGTGTGGTATGTACAAAGTGATGAATAAAAGTTAGTCTCTACCACTCCTCCCCCCACCCCTTCTCGTTTTCCCTACTTGTTCACAGAAGGCTTGGCATAGAATCCTAGTTATCGGCTTACTCGTGGCCCAGAAAAGCTGAGTTAAGAGCTGCCTACTGGGGATTTTGGTGCGTCAGAAATGTTCAGCTGTCATAATAACTTCAAGCCAAGACCTTTGAAACTCGTGGCCATTTAAACTATCAGACTTGATTCCATGGAACTGCTTTAGTACACAATTTGTGTCAAGTTTTTCCGGAATGCCACAAGCCTCATCACTTTCCACATCATTCAGGAAGTTACTCATTTAGCCTTTCCAATAAACTCATCCATACAGACTGTGTCATACTCCCCTGGTAGTGTCACACCTTTTTTTTTCTTCATGTGATAACTGCTTTTTACAAAAGGAAAAAAAAACTGTAGTAGAATTTATTTCCTTATATTCATGACTCTCAATGCAGCCCAAAAGGTGAAGTCACAATTGCTGACCCTCCACACTCTGGGTCTGGATAGCACAACTGGATTTCTGCCTCAGATTCCCTGCTGAACATTTCCTCTTATGAGGAGTTCGGACTATGCATTTACTCAGATTTTTTTTTTTTTTTTAATTTATTTGACAGAGATCACAAGTAGGAAGCGAGGCAGGCAGAGAGAGAGAGAGGAGGAAGCAGGCTCCCTGCCAAGCAGAGAGCCCGATGCGGGGCTCGATCCCAGGACCCTGGGATCATGACCTGAGCGAAAGGCAGAGGCTTTAACCCACTGAGCCACTCAGGCGCCCAGATTTTTTTTTTTTTTTTCTTATTGAGCTTCTACTTTGTGCAAGCACCATTCTTGTCCCAGCACGTCTATGGTGAAGAAGACAGACAAAATCTTTGCACTCTTGAGCTTACATTTTTGTGACAACAATCAAATATTTTCAGAGTGGATGGGTGCTGTGCAGGAACTAAATAGGCTAATGGGGTAGATAGTGTCTGGTAGATAGAGGGTAACAGGGTTGACAGGGAAGTAAGATAGGCACAAGGCCCTGAGGTGAAAAATGAGTCTGGCATATTTGAGGAACAGAATGGTTGGGATTCTTTATCCTTTTTTGTGACAGAGGGATAAGGTGAGTTGTAGGAAGATGCAGTAGGAAAGGTAGACAGGGAGCAGATAAACATTACTCTCTGAGTTTTGACTCCAGCTGCCCTGGAGAGTTGGCTTCTGCAGACAGCCAGGCCTCAGACCTTCCTTGAACCCCGGTGAGTGCCGTCCAGAAGCATTCTGTGACTGCTCCTCCGAGCCCATCGCTGTTGCCTGGAGCCAGGCTGCCTTGCAGTACCCCTCACATTTGCTCCTGACTGAAATCAAGTCAGAGTCCTTGGTTCTCTGGTAAGTATGGCCTTTTTTCACTTGAAATTTAATTAGCACTCAGTAATGTCTCCTCATGAAGATAGAGAATGAAATAAGGCAAAATTTAAAAATTACCCACAAACCACCCAAAGATAAATGCAGGTAAATACTGGTTATCATTTTGGTATATGCCATTTATATATACATACTTTTACATCAAAGTATCATAATATGACCTTCTGATTCAATGATATAAACTTCTATATCAACAAGTCAACGTCTGCTTCCTTGTTACTTTGAACAATTCGTCATTGCCTATGATATACCACAATCGATTCAACCCATTCACTGTTCTGAAGACTAATCAAATAACGATTATGACAACCATAACAGCTAATACGTGTTAAGAACACTGGTGACTTTACATCCTTCCTGAGGTAAAGAATAGCTAAGTGACTTACCTGCCACAGTAAGTAACAGTGCTGAAGCAGAAGTGATGTTTGCTACACATACTGTGGGCCGTGCATAGTGTGAGCTTCCATACGGAGATACTTCTCGTATCCCCTTAAACCTCACAGCTCAGAATCCGGTAGCCCTTCGGTGACCCCAAGAGGAGAAAGGCAGCTGGATGTCCACATCCAAGACTGCACATAGCATGTACAGAAATCAGGATGCTATTAGGAAGGGAGATGTGTGTGCCGGTCAGCCAGAGTTGACAGTCTTTATTCTCTGGCATCAGGCTACAGTCCACACTCATATTCTTCTGCCCTTCCAAGGTGGCTCCCCCACCTCAAGCCCCTCATCTCTACCTTCTGTGAGGTTCGTCTATAAGATGGGTATACCATGATTTTTATTATTGTTGGCTATTAAATAGGAATAAAGCCCAGCCCTGGGTGGCCAAGTTTCCAGCAATGAGGTGGGTCCCCACCCATGCCCTTTAAAAAAGGGAGAAAGGAACTGTCTGTGCTTGGGAACCTAGGGAACTGAGGAAGAAGGGAAACAGCTAGGATCAGGTTTTCCTTACTGTTATTGAAGGAAATAGTGGGGGGGGGGGGGTAGGGGAAGGGGTGCCCTCCAGCAACTTCTTTCAGATGTGACATAATTTTGGGGTATGTGACAAGTAATGATTCCTTTAAAGCCCTGCTGGTTTCCTGGGAAAGCTGCTCACACACTGACCCACTGAACTGCCATTGGTTCCCACATAAGGCAGGCAGCCAGTCAATAACGGACATCATCAGACAGTTGGGAAAAGGCTAGGAGGCAGAGGTTGAAGCAGGATGCCTCATATCTAGGGTATCTGAGCTGTGCTTTTGCACCCTGACAGTAAGTTGTTGACAACAAGCAAAGAGACTAAGCAAGTGTTGTTCCCATGGCAGCCAGGCTTTAATAGAAGCAAAGAGAATAAGCTTCTATGTGGGACCAAAGAGGCTTTCTTTTTTCCAAAGAGCACTGGGGAAGTGGCACGTAATTCCATGTCTGTGGCCCAGAGTTCTACCTAGTTGGGTTTCCACCACTCCCTCCCTGGGAGTGGAATATCTCTCCTCGTCTTGGGTTTTCATCTTCAAGGCCTGGCTCACAAGCTCGCTCAGGCTCTCTCTAACTGTTCTTTTTTCCACGCTCACACAATACTCTCTATTCCACTAAGATACCACATAGCACAGCTTAGCACGTTACCATGTCGGTCTCCTCCGTCAGACTATGAACTCCAGAGTTAGGGACTGTGTCTGACTCATCTTACTATCATTCCCTCGCCCAGCTCAGTAACTGATGTGGGGTTAGCACGCAATAAGGTTTCTTGAATAAATGAACCTGTAAAATGAAGATCACAATGGCCTGCCTTTGTCCCAGGACCAGTTCTAAACAGGGAGTCCAGCGTTAGCAACTTTTGTCCAAATACTCCCATTCACTCCCTGTGCAATAATGATAATAAGAATTCACATGTGCACAACACTTTGGGGTTTATGATGCAGTTTTGCATCCATTATCTATTTGCTCCTCACACAGAGCCAGTTACCATTTTATCATTTCACAGATGGGAAAACTGAGCACAGAGCGGTGAAGTCATTGGGTAAGGTTGCTCAGCAAGTGAGTGAGAGGGCCAGAAATGAAACTCTGACCTCTGACTCAGAGCACGTCTTCTCTTTATTCCATATTGTTACTTCTGCTGCTGGAACATCCTTGATCCATTAGAAAACAAGCAAACAGAAACCTCTCCATTATAAACTTCAAGTTCATGGCAGATTACTGCCTTCACTTCCTACTTCATGGAAACTTGGCTGTACCTCAAGGCCCCGTCTCCTCTCTATTCTCTTCCAGCCTTGTGATTAGAAGCTGCCTATGCTCACATATTCCACTGGGGCCCCGCACTGGCCGTCCCGCCATGCCCTGTGGATGCTAACCTACCCCGACTCTTCTACCACATGTGAATTGCTGTCCAGCTCAACCCATCAGACCCTTGTCCTGGGGCCTTGACTCTTGAATGAGTGACCCAAGAAGGGAGAGAATGATGGGTGCACCTGTCCTTGAGGCATATGCCACCTTCCACACTATCTTTGACTGCCTCGGGCCCCAGGGTCTTCTCCACTTCAAGTCCTGCCATCACCAAGGAGTCCTCATTTACCAGCCTGGTCTCCTTGCTCCTTAATGTCATCAGCAACAATAACCACTACCTCACAGCCGCCATTATACCTGGTACCTTCTCAGGACCTGGAACCACTCCACTTGAGAGGTCTGGACATCTGGCACGCTACATCTCTGACCTCATCCTCTGGTTGTCACTCTTTCATTCTGCCGGGCCTGCTCCTGGACACCCTGGTTAGCACCAGGCCTTTGGCCTCACTGTTTTCTTCCAAGTCCATCACTCCCCTTACTATTTTTCTTCCTTCCCTATTAGCCTAGACCTGTAGGGCAGCATGAAAACCAGCATCATTCTCTTTCTGCCACACCCATTCTGAAATGTCTAAACTTTGTTATCAGTTCAACCTCTGCCCTCTCCACCCCTACACCTGGGCTGAACACAACTACTCAGACTGGCTCTTAGAGCAATTCTGTGGTCATCCTTGACTGGGCCCTCATAGGTATTGCAGTCTTGGCCATCTCTTCATAATGAATATTGTCCAATGAATGGAGGGCTGAATCCGTTCTGTTCGTCAATGAATTCGTACCTCTTGTACGAATTCATTGACGAACAGAACGGATTCAGCCCTCCATTCATTGGACAATATTTATCAACTGTTACATGCCAGGCTATGTGCTACACGTTAAATACATTCCAGCAGATGAAACCAGTCCGTGGATGCAGGGCCTGCCTTCAGGGAAGAAAGAGACCTCGTCCACTGTGTATGAGCATGGACTCACACTTGGGAAGAGCGCTGCAAAGGGAATAATCCCAAGTACAGTAACAGCACATAAGTGCTCGTCTGCTGGGTCAGAGAAAGCCCCCCTGAGACACTGACTCTTAATTTCAGGCTTACAGGAAGGGTTCAGATGAGCTAAGTGAGAGCAGTGGAAGTGGAAAGGGAAGGGCTTTTGAGGTGGAGGAAAGAGTCTCTGTGAAGGTCCTGAAATGAAAGGGGGCCCTATGACAGTGTATGGAAGGCAGTGAGGGCAAGGTTGGAGAAGTCAACATGAACCAGATCTTTGGGGCACTTTGAGGATTTTGAGCCAGTTTTATGCAGAGGATGGCATCATCTGACTTGCCCTGTCTTTTAAAAAGGGTCAACCATTTGTAGTACATTGGAAAGGTTGAACAAGTAAACCAGGTAAGCTGTTGTCATTGTCCATTCAATGACTGATGACTTCGTGAAGACAGATTTGAGAACCTTCTCCAAACTCCAAAAGGCCCATAACTGACTTCTGATCCCTCCCGCCACCACCACCACTACCACCATGTTTGGCAATTGACTTGCCTCCTACTTCTTAGGAAACTAAAAATATCAGGTGTGAACATCCTCAGTTTCCTGCCTCTACACCCACACATATAGCTAACTGCACTTCCTTCACTTCCTTCCTGCCCATCTCAGAGAAAGAGGGTCAGGTCTCCTTTCTGGGGTCCATCCTTCCTTCTCCCACCTCCTCTAGGACTAATACCATGCTGCCTTGCTTAGTCACTCCTTGCCCTGTAAACAAACTCAGTTTTTTTCCAATTAGACAAACAAAAATCAAAATCCACGCACCTCCTATCACCCTAGCTTCTACTTCATCTCTCTCCTTCCCTTTACAACAATTTGTATACAGCCTACTCTCCCAACGTCTGGGACAGTGGTGCTCCCCAGGCAGTCCAGGGACTCCACACACTTCCCAGCTCCTTTGATGTTAGACAGGTCTAGGTGACTAGCATCTCACATGGAACCAAAGCATATAGTAGTTGGCATGTGACCTTCCCATGAGCTCTTCAATGGCTGAGGTAATTGTGTGTGGGGCGGTTGTCTTCCAAAGTTACAACTTCAAGATGATGGAGCCCCCTTCACCCTAAGCTACTTGGTGACTATGTGTAGCAGCCCCCCCAATACATAAATTTTTGTTGTTAAGTCATTGAAGTTTGGGGTGTTGTTCATGACTACGGCACAGCCTAGCCTAACTAGCACAGTAGTCATTACTTTCTCACCTCTGCGCCCGTTTTAAAAAAGAATTGCATTATTTCTGATATACATTTTAGTCCTCAGACACCACTCTATTGACATTTCACTCAGGCAAATGCCACTACAATTCTTTTATTGCTAAATCACCTAATTTGATATCTCTGTGTCTTATGACCTATATGATACTTTTCTCTCTGTCGAAGTGGAATCAAATGGCTTTTGTCAATTCAAACCCCCATTTAAAAGACTTTTCTGGCTTCCAGAATCAAAGCTTATTAAACTGACATCTGAGCTCCTCGATGATTTAACCATGATTTAGCTTCTCCTATACACAGCTTACACATCACCCAGTATAGCCTTGATGAGCTCCCCCTCCTCTTTGACCTTCATCATGCTGTTCGCTGCACCTGTCACATGCTTCAGTCCTGGTTTCTCCTGTCAAGTAATTTAGACATGTGTGCAAAGATGCTTGCGTAAGGTTGCTTATAATAGCAAAATATTGGAAATGACCTAAATGGCCACCTCTAGGTGATGACTTAAACAGATTATGGGAAGTTCATGCAATATATAGTATGAAGACAATAATGATGATGTGCAGTCATGGAAATTGTTCACAATTTATTAAAAGTCTATAAGGCAATGAGGTATACTTTGTCTCACATTTGTTAAAATACATAGGAAATATCGGGAGGAATATACATCAAAGTGTTGATGGTTACGAATGAAAAATATAGATAAATTAGATCTCATCAAAACTTCAAACTTTTTAAAAAAGATTTTGTTTATTTATTTGACAGAGACACAGCGAGAGAGGGAATACAAGCAAGGGGAGTGGAAGAGAGAGAAGCAGGCTTCCTGCTGAGCAGGGAGCCCAATGTGGGGCTTGATCCCAGGATCCTGGGATCATAACCTGAGCTGAAGGCAGACGCTTAATGACTGAGCCACCCAGGTGCCCCAAAACTTCAAACTTTTTTTTTAATGATTTTATTTATTTATTTGACAGACAGAGATCACAAGTAGGCTGAGAGGCAGGCAGAGAAAGAGGGGGAAGCAGGCTCCCCGCTGAGCAGAGAGCTCGATGTAGGGCTCCATCCCAGCACCCTGAGATCATGACCTGAGCCGAAGGCAGAGGCTTTAACCCACTGAGCCACCCAGGCGCCCCCCAACTTCAAACTTTTATGCTTCAAAGGTCACCATCAAGAAAGTGAAAAGGCAGCCCACAGAATATTAGAAAACTCATGAATCATACATCTGATAAGGTATTTCTATCCAGAAAATATAAAACTCCTACAACTCAATAAAGACAAATTACCCAGTTAAAAAATGGGCAAAGGATCTAAAATTTTTTTTTAAGATTTTATTTATTTATTTGACAGAGAGAGATCACAAGTAGGCAGAGAGGCAGGCAGAGAGAGTGAGAGGGAAGCAGGCTTCCCGCCGAGCAGAGAGCCCAATGCGGGACTCGATCCCAGGACCCTGAGATCATGACCCGAGCTGAAGGCAGCAGCCGAAACCACTGAGCCATCCAGGCACCCCTGGGCAAAGGATCTAAATAGACATTTCTCCATAAAAGATCAACAAATGGCCAATCCGCACATGAAAACATGCCCAGCACCATCAAACATCAAGGAAATGCAAAACAAAACCACACGGAGATACCACTTCACACCCACCAGGATATCTATGATCAAAAAGACAGAGAATAACAAGTGTTAAGAATGTGGGGAAACGGGAGTCCTCGTACACTGCTGGTGGGAACGTAAAATGGTGCTGCTGGTTTGAGAACAGTCTGGAAGTCCTCCAAAGGTGAAACATCTCACCATATGACCCAGCGATTCCACTCCCAGGTGTAAGTCCGAGAGAAATGAAGACATATCCTTACAAAAATATGTACATGAATATTCACAGCAACATTATTCATAATAGTTAAAGAGTGGAGACAACCATCCATTAACATGGATGAGCAAAATACGGCATACCCATGCAATGGCATATTATTCTGCAATGGAAAGAAAGAAAGTCCTGAGAAATGGCATGACTAGGACGAACCTTGGCAACATTATGCCAGCTGAAAGAAACCAGTCACAAATGACCACTTATTGCATAACTCCATTGATATGAAAGGTACTGAATAGGCAAATCTATAGAAACAAAAAGTAGGTTCGTGATTGCCTAGGGCTGAGGTGGGGAGAGGATTGAGAGGAAATAGGAATTGACTGCCAATGGGTACACGCTTTCTTTTGGAATGATGAAAATGTTCTAAAATTGATCGTGATGATGGTTGCTCAATTCTGAATATACTAAGAACCATTAAATTATATACTTTAAATGGATGAATTTGTGGCATGTGGATTATATCTCAATAAACCTGTTTTAGGGGCGCCTGGGTGGCTCAGTGGGTTAAAGCCTCTGCCTTCGGCTCAGGTCATGATCCCAGTGTCTTGGGATCGAGCCCCACATCGGGCTGTCTGCTCAATGGGAAGCCTGCTTCCTCCTCTCTCTCTGCCTGCCTCTCTGCCTACTTGTGATCTCTGTCTGTCAAATAAATAAATAAAATCTTTAAAAAAAAACCTGTTTTAATTTAAAATCATTAATGGTATTGTTTTTATGAATCTTGGGAAGTGGTAGCAGCATCAATAAGGAAAGGAGGAGATGGGTTTATAAGAAATGAAGGCATAACTCTGGCTTAAGCAAAAGAAAATGTGTGTATGTGAGGAATTTATTGGAAGGATACTGAGGTCGTTCATAAACTCCAATGAACTATCGAAGAACCAAAGCTTGGTAGGGAAGGAATGAGGGCAGTCCTGAGAAGTTTGGTAATAGGAACTCATGGGACTTCTCTCTAGAATGCTGTTGTTAGTATGACTCAACTCTAGTGACTCCTAGCCTCAGGAGTCTCTATTCCAAGTTTCAAACTTCCAGGATAGAGTATTTATTGTCTCAGCGAGGGATAAGTGTCTCCCAGAGAAAGTTCTCTTTCTTTCAAAGAGAAAAGAGAAGATCTTTCCTTGCTGTTTTTTAAATAAAGGAACATGCAGAGTCAAAACAGGGCCTGTAGAATACGAAAACCATAACAGAGAAATGAAAAATTCAATAAGAAGATTGGAAGTTAAAATTGAAGGTGAGGGGGCAGGATCAAATGACAAGGACCTGACTGCAGAAGGCCTTTGCTTGTGTATCCGATTCCCAGGGACAGTGAAACAAATGGCTGCGAGTGGAGCAGATAAACAGACACAAGAAATATTTACTACAATTAAG
Source organism: Meles meles (assembly GCF_922984935.1). Taxonomy (NCBI): domain Eukaryota; kingdom Metazoa; phylum Chordata; class Mammalia; order Carnivora; family Mustelidae; genus Meles; species Meles meles. The sequence continues at coordinate 47,685,100 of NC_060073.1, forward strand.
TTTTTAAAAAGCAAGGTCCAGAACAGTGTGTATAATAAGACTCATTTTCTTCTTAAAAATTTATGTCATATACAAATGAAAGCAGGGGCCATGTAGGTGGCCTATGAGTGTTGCAAGCAGGTGTAAGGCCATAGAGCATGCTGGGGACTGTGGCAACTAGAGAGGGTCCTACATTTAAGGTAAGCAGATGCAGCTCCTTTCCAGCTGGTTTTGTCCTTCAGGAGTGCAAGTCTACTGTTTCTAGATCTTTGGATTTTCCCGAGCAAAGCCAAACACTTGATTTTTATGTAAAATTTCCCGAGTTTAAAAACCTTCTGGGGGCCAAACAAAAATCTCTATGGGCTGTGTGTGTCTGCAGGTTTCCAGTTTGCAACTTCTGATGTATATATTTGTATATAAACAGTGCTTAGACAGACTTGAGTTTCTACTGGCTGTGTGATCTTAGATAATCAAGTTATTTCCCCTCTAACACGTAAAATGGAGACAATAATCCAAACCTTCAGAGTTGGGTACATGAATTAATGCAAAGTATTCAAGAGCTTTCAGTTAAAAATGATGGATTGAATGCATACATAAAATTTTACTCCTTCCTGAAAACTCATTAAAACCGCAGTAAAATGATTTAAAGAAGCAGAGATTCACCAGGATAGGGGAGAAAGGAGAGGAGACAGGAGCAATAAAATTTTGGAATCTGGAAAGCAGATGGACAAGTAACTGACTTGGCAGAGCTAAGAAACTAAATCTTACACATGAAGAGGGAGAAGCAGAGAACCAACCTGATCTATACTATGGAATCATCAAAAAAGCTCAGGAACTGAGGACAAAGGAGATGGAAACTAAATTTAGGAAAATTTAGTGAACACTGTTTAAGAAACAGATTCTTACAGTCCTCCATATTTTATTCCCTTGAGTGACTACACTTTCTCTATTCCACCAGAAGACTGAAGGATTATTCCCAAGAAAGAATCAACAAGAGAGGGGTTCCTAGGTGGCTCAGTTGATTAGGTGTCTGACTCTTGATATTAGCTCAGGTCTGGATCTCAGAGTTGTGAGTTCAAGCCCTGCATTTGACTCTACACAGTGGAGGCTACTTTTTTTAAAAATTAAAAATGAAAAAATTAGAAAAAGAGAGAATCCCTTTATTAAGGGATGCGTGGCCCTAGTGTGGGCTAATAAATATATGTCTACTGAAGGCTGAACACTGGGACCTCCCAGCCCTCTTCTCCTTCCTGGATTCTAGAACACAAGCAGCCAGGCATCTATACTCCAGACATGATTAAAACAATTTCTGGAGGATCTAATTAACCAAACAGGAAATACATAGAATGTTCTGACATCGGGGGGTTATTTAACAAATGGCCAGAGATCATTCCACAGTGGAATTCCAAACTAACAAACTTCGCCCATGTGCTCAATGCTTCTCATCAATGTTTAGTGTCCCTTTTCAACCAGAGCAAAGATTAACAGGCATCTCAGCAAAACTTGTAACAAGAAAGAAAAGACCAAACGAACAAGCAGATAAAAGTAATTTGGAGGAAAGAAAGATAATGCAGGAAAGGGAAAATTTCTAAGTCACTATCATTAATAGACTCAAAGAGAAAAGAGAAGATCTTTCCTTGCTGTTTTTTAAATAAAGGAACATGCAGAGTCAAAACAGAGCCTGTAGAATACAAAAACCATAATAGAGAAATGAAAAATTCAGTAAGAAGATTGGAAGTTAAAATTGAAGAAATCTCCCAGAAACTAAGGGGAAAATCCAAAGAGATGCAAGGTGGGTCGTGTTCCTGCTTTCTTCTATGTTCTTAAACATATGAAATACATTTATATTTTATTTTATATTATATTTTAATGTATTTTATATTTATAGTCTCTGTTATTTTTCTTATCCTCTAATTCTAGTGCCAGTGGTATTAGGAGTTTGTTTCTATGGATTGATTTTCCTTCCCATTATGGATCTTTCTGCTTCTTTACATGTCTGGTAAGTTTGATTTGATGCCAGATATTGTGAACTTTACATGTTGAGCAGTGGACTTTTTTATTCCTTAATTATTCTGAACTTTGTTCTAGGATTCAGTCAACTTACTTGGAAAGAATTGGATCCTTTTGAGGTTGCTTTGAGAGCAGAATCCAAAGTAGGGGTACTTTGGCTCCATTATGAGGCCATATCCTTTTGGATATGGTACCCGCCCCCTGCCCAACAAACACATTATAAGGTTCCTTCACTCTAGTTGTTGGGAATAGAAACTATTTCCAACCTTGTGTGAGCTCCAAGAATTGTTCTACCTGCTTCTTTCAAGTGCTCTTGCCCCAGCCTTGAGCAGTTTCTTCAAATGCATACAATTATCAGGACTCAGTTGAAGACTCCAAGAGAACTTTCTGTGGATCTCCAGAGTTCTCTCTGTGCAATTCTGTCCTATCTGGTACTATGCCCTGTGAATTCTAGCCATCCTGATCTCCCTGAACAACAGTTCCCTCTGTCTGTTCAACACAGAATCTGCCAGTTCTGCCTAGGTTGCCCCTTTACGCACTGCAGCCTGGAAACTCTCTCCAGGCAGTAATGTGGTAAGAACTTGGACCCATCTTATTTTTTTCTCCCACTTTTCTGGGATCTGTGCCCTGCACTGCCTGTTGCCCAAGGTCTGCAAACAATTATTTCATATATTTTGTGTGGTTTTATAAATTGCTTTAGACAGGAGGTTAAATTCCGCGTCTGCTACTCCCTCTTGGCTGAAAGTAGAAGTCCCCTCTTCCAGTGACTCCCACAGTTTCCCCAGGTAATCTCTCGCATGGTTCAAATTTAGTCCACACATTGGATTGGTCTGGGAATATTTAGATGACAACTAGAAAAAGGAGGATTTAAAAACTTCCGTAATTCCCTAGGGTAGTAACTCTGGTTAGTGGTTTGTGTACTTCATTTCTCCTTTCAGTCTTCTATCTTTCGGTTTTGCAAGCTTTTTACATCCGTCTTTAACTTACTTCACTTTTTCTAGCCTTTGACACTAATAACCACTCCCTTATTTAAAAAATGTTGTTTGCTGTTAGTTTCTAGGAAATGTCTCTTTCCTGATGTCATTTCTTTTTTTTTAATTAAGCTTTTAAATTTAATTCCATTATAGTTAACACACAGTGTTATAGTCGTTTTAGGTGTTCAATATGATTCAACACCTCCACACAACACCCAGTGCTTATCACAGCAAGTGCCCTCCTTAATCCCCATCACCTGTTTCACCCCATCCCCTCGCCCATCTCCCTTCTGGCAACCATCAGTCTGTTCTCTATAGTTAAGAACTGGTTTCTTGGTTTGTCTCTCTCTCTCTCTTTTCTTCCCTTTGTTCATTTGTTTCTTAAATTCTATGAACGGATGAGATCATAAGGTATTAGTCTTTCTCCAAATTATTTTGCTTAGCATTATAGTCTCTAGCTCCATCCATGTTGTTGCAAATGGCAAGATTTCATTCTTTTTTATGGCTGAATAATATTCCATTATATATATAATGGACTATTATATAAAATATATAATATATATTATAATATGCATTATTATAATATATATATTATAATGGAATATTATATATATGCCAGGATGGCATATACATATGTATATACATATACATTTCCAGCCTTCCAAAGCCTACAAATCTTCCCCCTGTCTCCTTCACTAATTCCTCTCCCTTCCTGCACCCTTAAATGTTCACTGCTTTCTTGCTTCTATTTTCACTCCATATCTACATTCTCCCTGCAGGATCTCATTTATCACCCATGCCTTGAGCTGTCATTCACCTGCTTACAACTCACAAACTTCTATGTCCAAATCTCTCTCCCCAGTACTCCGGACCTAAAGAGTCAATTACCTGATGTACGTCTCTAGTTGGATGTCTCACACTGTGTCCCAAACAGAACTCATTATCTTCCCCAACAACCTAATCTGTATGTTGGTTCCATCACAGTGAATGGCGCGAACATCTACCTTTCTTCCCAAGCTAAACATACAGAAGCCATGCTCAACTATTCCTTTTTCCCCCTTCTTACCCCCATCCGTGTAGTGCAACTAATTCTTGACTAGTTCCTCTCCTAAATACCTCTTTTCTTCAAACCCATGCCCTAGTTTTCCCACATTCCTGTTGTTCACACCTTCATTATCTCTCACCCAAACAATTGCAACAGCCTCTTTATCTGGTCTGTGGGTAAGAGTTGGGTGCACTGTGGTCTTTACGAAACACCAAGGAGGTCATGTCACTCTCTTGCTTAAAAAGTTCTAACTGTTCTCCGTCGCTTACAGGCTAAAATCCAAAACCTTTAGCTTGACATGTACAAGGCTCTCAGAGTCGGCCCCCAGATGCCCTCTCCAGCCCCACCTGTACCTGCTTCTACCAGCTGTATTCCCCCCAAATGTAGCTTTCCCCTGCCTTCTTATGTGCTCTTCTTTCTACCTACAAAGTCCTGCCTCATTTTCTCTGTTTGACAGTGGCTTCTTGTATTTCAAGTTATGCCTTAAGTGTCTCCTTCTTCGGGACCCTTTCCATGGAAGCCCTCAAGAACGGGGTCTCCTCATTTCTCCCATGCCCTAGCGGTACCTTCACTCAGTCAGGACTGCACCTGTCACGGTGGCCTGTGGTTATGCACTTACCTTCTTTCTCCTACGACACTGTCCACTCTTCACAAACAGTGGCCGCCTTATTCCTTTATGTAGTTATCTCTCGAACAAAGGCTCATGACGCTAGAACTCGGTAAGTGCTCAGTAAGTGTTTGTATAAGATTTTCTTTTCTTTTCTTTTTTTTTTAAGATTTGATTTTCTAACTGAGGTCTCTAGTAAGCTTTACAGGCCCCCCTGGACTTCTGTGCTATTGTATGGAAAGTTGTGTGTTTTGAGGGTATTTTCTTGGAAAAAAGATTCATTATTGTCACCAGATTTTCAGAGAGGGCCTGGATTCACAAAAGTTAAGTACTGCTATTTAGGGAGAAGGTATGACTAGGAAGTTGTTTTTAGAACTGACTGAAACTCAGTCAGAGCCTACACTTTGCCCTGGGATGGGGGTGCTTGCTGCTGCGGCTATTACTTGGTCCTGGGATGAGGACAGAGATAGAGGGAGGGGTGTGCCGCAGCTCTGGACCACAGCGGTCAGAAGACTGGATTCTCAGAGCCTAGGACCTTCCTCTCCCGCCTCCCTGTCTTTCTCACTCTTCTTTTAAAGATTTATTTATTTTAGAGAAAGCGCAAGAGCAGGAGAGGCAGAGAGAGAAACTCAAGCAGACTGCACGCTGAGTGCAGAACCCGATGTGGGGCTCTATCTTACGACCCTGAGATCACAACCTGAGCCAAAACCAAGAATCGGATGCTCAACTGACTGCGCCCCCGCAGGTGCCCTGCCTCTTTCTCTTTCATACTCATGATTTTGCTGCCAGGATGAAGGCAAACTTAAAATTCAAACACACACGCACACATACACACCCCTCTGCATGCACAGAAATATGTACACCACACCCCAACATACAACCAGGCATACACAAACACACTTGTCCACATGCACACAGATAAAGCTGCACACACAAACCAGCCACATACAAATGTGTACCCCGGGGGTCACACGCAGCCTCCCCCATGCAAGCTAGCTACACACATAGAGACAGCCCCGCATGTGAGAATCACCCGACCTTGGCTCCCGCCCTCCCTCCTGCAGAGAGCGAGCGCTGCCCCTGGCGTCTGGCCCAGGGAGACAGCCGAGTGGAGCCATCTGTCAGGCTGAGGTCCCTGCGCCGCCCATCCTGCCTGAGCTCAGCCAGTCGGCACGCGGGGCACGCAGCCTCGCTATTCTCTCTGGCTGAATCATGCTGAGTGAGCTGGCCCGGCCAGAGTTTATCAAATCGGAACAGAATTTTGGCAAAACAGATGACTTGTGAGCTTGGCATTTGTGGGCCTGGTAGGTGGAGACCTGTAGGGGGAGGAGGGAGGAGTGGAAGGAGGTGAGGAGAGAGGGAAATTGCTTCCTGATACACTGAGAGACAATGGAGAACGTTAGCGAGGCAGTGTGGCAATGGGACTTGGGTGCTGGAGGCGAAGTCAGAAAAAGTGATTCACGCCCCAGCTCTGGCATTTAATAGCCATGTAGTTTTGAACATGTTCATTTATCTCGAGCCTTAGTTTCTCCTATAAAGTTGACCTAATGAAATCATCAAGCGCACAGGGTTGATAACAGAATCTTACAAGACATCAGTGAGGTGAGCACAGTGCCCTGGCACGTACTGGAACTCAACAAAGAGGGGCTGTTACAGTCAGAGACCACGCGAGTTTAAAGAGAGCATGTAGACCAGCAAGCCCAGGCTGATCAGTCCTTGTAACTACCCCCGCCCCTTCCCCACGGGGCGGCCAGAGTGAGTACCTGACACGGTCTGCAGTCTTATCAGCAAACCAAATGCCTTGATCCACCGTGCCTTCTAGAAGTCTCTCGTGTGGCTTCCTGCCATTCCTCACACCCCCTGCTTGAATTGGAGAATCAACATTGCCCCTCTGATACCAGTCTTCACCCCTGCACACCTCCGGCTGTTCAGCCCATGCAGCTCCCGCCACCCGCATTATCTGATTTGGGTAATAATAATAAAAACGAATAGCAGTCCTGGGGCACCTGGGTGGTGCTGTCGGTTGAGCGTGCGACTCTTGGTTTTCGCTCAGGTCAAGAGCTAATGGTCATGAAATGGAGCCCTGAGTCTGCATCAGATTCTCTCTTTCCTTCTGCCCCTCCCACTCATGCTTTCTCTCTCTGAGATAAATAAGTAAATCTTAAAAAAAAAAAAAAGCAGTCCACAGAACCTATTTAGCTCTCAGTGAGCTAAAAATTTGCAAAGCAAATCTCATTTAACCCTCACAACAACCTTATAAAGTGAATACTATTATTATACCCATTTTACAGCCAAAGAAACTGAGGTACCAAAAGATTAGGTAACCTGCCCCATAGAAGACATCGACTATATGTCACACTATTAACTCACATACTGCTAAGAGACACTGGCAATTAAACCATGTGATGATGCTGAGATGCTCTGATGCAGGGACGCTTAAAATATGGGAGTGAGGTGTTGTAGGGAAAGTACATTACAGAATCAGTGAAATATTGGAGTCATAGCTTAGCTGAGATGTGACCTCTGAAAGTCTGACTGCCCCCGGGGCCTGTAGCCCACTGTCCTGCCCTCAAGGCCACATTCATTGATCACTCCATGGAGCAGACATTATGTTAAATGCTTTTTTTTTTCAAGATTTTATTTATTTATTTGACAGAGAGATCACAAGTAGGCAGAGAGGCAGTCAGAGAGAGAAGAATGGAAGCAGGCTCCCTGCTAAACAGAGAGCCCGATGCGGGGCTCAATCCCAGGACCCCGAGATCATGACCTGAGCTGAAGGCAGAGGCTTAACCCACTGGGTCACCCAGGCGCCCCTGTGCTAAACTCTTTTTAAAAAACTTATTACTTGGGGGGCACCTGGGTGGCTCAGTGGATTAAGCCGCTGCCTTCGGCTCGGGTCATGATCTCAGGGTCCTGGGGTCGAGTCCCGCATCGGGCTCTCTGCTCGGCAGGGAGCCTGTTTCCTCCTCTCTGCCTACTTGTGATCTCTGTCTGTCAAATAAATAAATAAAATCTTTAAAAAAAAAACTTATTACTGGGTGGCTCAGTTAAACATCTGCCTTTGGCTCAGGTCATGATCCCGGGGTCCTGGGATCAAGTCCTGCATCCGGCTCCTTGCTTGGCAGGGAGCCTGCTTCTCCCACTGCCTGCTGCTCCCCCTGTTTGTGCTCTCTCTCTTTCTGACAAATATATAAATAAAATCTTCTAAAAAAAAAACCCTTATTATTGAAGTCTAGTTAACATGCAATGTTGTATTAGCTTTAGGCCTACACTGCAGTGAACTGACACTGTTCCTCAGTGCTCACCATGATATGTGTAGTCACTGTCTGTCACCACAACGCTTCTACAATATTATTGACCATAATCTCTCTGCTGTACATTTCCTCTTCATGTCAGGTGGTACATTACCTCATTCAGACCTCACCTCGTTAACTATCCTATGAGGGAAGCACTGTTCTCCTTTTGGTTTCTAGATCAGGAAACTAACATTCTGACAAGTTATGTAATTTGTTCAAGGTATCATCGTAACTCATGAACCTGAGATTCAAAACCGGGCCTGTCTGACTCCAGAGATCTTGCTCTTAACCATCATGTGCAAATCAGAGAACTTCTCTCAGCCTCGACGGCTGCTCCCAGAGTTTCCTCCAAAGGTCTCCTCAGGTTGGCTCTGGGGCTGAATCACAGCTCTTGTTCTGGTGATTCCCATGCCTAGAATTGGTCTTGCTGGGGATGGGTGGCAAGTGGGTGGGTGGGGGCACAGTCCTGGACTCTAGAGGGCTTCCTGGGCCATCTTTCTCTGGGTGGGATGGCCTTTCAGGGAGCACTTCTTAGCCTGGGCCTCAGTTACGCCATTGGTAACGTGGAGAAAATAATCCTACTCCTGGTACCTGCCGAAGTTAGTACACGCTTCTTTGAGATAATAAATGGAAGAAATATGAAGAGTCATTGTAGTAGTAGACTGTCTATGGGATCTAACCCCCAACCAAAGCTCTAGCCTCAGTTCCCAAACGTTTCCACCAAACTAGGAAAATCTCCAAAGGATCCTCACTTCCCAGTTCATAGGCTTTTCTCAGAAATATTCCTGGACAGCTGTACTTGAAGTGACCCATTTCTCCTACCTGACCTCTGACTATAACTTAAGACAGGCCCCATTCATAGCCTCACCACGTAATTATTAGTGTATAGGAAATCTCCTCTATGGAGGACTTGTGTTGGTTTTTGCCTACCCAACATTCTGTCCTTCTTTTGATAAAAGCAACTTGATGTTCCTCTGGTGAACCACCTTCCCTCCCTCACAGTCCTAGTGATTTGGGTGGTATGGATCCCACTTCCCAAATCCAGAGATAGGAATGTGCCTTAGTTCTCTTCAATCAGAGTCACTGGGGATTGATTCAGAGGGGGGCAGGTGATTCAATAAAACCATTGAGAATTATCCCCAGAGCCTTCCTGGAACCCTTGGAGTAAGAAACTTTATTTTTGCTAGGAAAGGATATAAATTTGGAGTTGTGAAGGCTTTTCACATGGGAGAATTCCCGAGTATGAAGCCCCCCAAGAGCAGATCATGGAGGGAGATCTTTGTTGGGAGCCCTTAGGTCTAGATTCAGTTATTCCTAAAGTGAGAAGTAATCTGACAAGGACAAATAAATTCTACCCCAGGCTCATTTTTTTTTTCTTCTTAAGCTAGTTTGTCAGGTTTCTGTAATGTAGAATCAAAACACACTAACACATTCCTGACTTGTTTATGGACTTCAAGAGGACAAGGCCCAATCTTTTTAGCTTGATATCACTTTGGGGCCCAGCCTACTCCCTACTAAGATACAAGGTCCTCAAGAAAGGGCATTGATGATTGATGGATGGATCTTCGATTCATTCAATCTTCTTGAGAAGAGGAGAATCTTCTCTTGAGAGAATCTTCTACAATGAGCTAAGCACCAAGATCACAGGGATTCATTAGACATCATCCTCTTCAAGAAGTTTGGAGCTTAGTGAAAGAAGAGCTATAAAATCAAACGCTTGTACTGTAACTCAAACTATAATAAAAATCTGAACAAGTTTTTGTGGGATCCCAGAAGGTGGCAGGTTTGGGGAGATAGGATCTGGGATGGCTTCTCAGAGTCAAAGTCTTAGAGAACAAACAGGAGTTCCTAAACAGAGACATGGGAGTGGGAAGAAGGTGTTCTGGGCATAGGGTATTTCAGATAGAGAAAAAGATCATATGTAGTTACAAAATTCGTAAGTGTGACCCCAACTCCTCTTCCTCTGGCTTCTCCCCCACACTCTTCTATTTCTCTGCTCCCATATTGATAGAAAAATCATAGAGATTAAGAGCATAGTCTATGAGCTCTGAAAGATTTTGGTTCTCTCACTTACTACTCATTTGACCTTGGGCAAAGTCATTCACATCCATCTTACAAATAAGGACAGTAATTTTATTTGCCTTATAAGACTGTTAAGAACATTAAGTGAAATTACAGATTTAAGGAGTGGGCCTGGCACAAGTCATGCTCAAGAAATGCTAGCTGCTGGTATTTTTATTGTCCCCGTCAAGAACCTTCAAGCCCCAAGAAACAGCAAACCTATCTCACACTGGCACGAACAGTGAGGAGATTCATCTACTATAATGGGAGTCTTAAAGTGGAGTGGGCTCCAGGCATGGAATAATCAGGGCTCTGACTCCCTTTCTCTGCAGTTCTCCAAGCTCTGCCCTCTTCTTTGTATTGGCTGTGTCTGTAGGCTGGCTTTCCTCATTGTCTAGAGCTGGCTGAGCCCCACGTCCCGAGCAACTGTGACAACATGCCTCCTTGTTCCCATCCATCACGACAGAAACAAACCAACCAACCCTAGCCTGGACAGAAATATAAATACCTTCTTTAAAACTGTTTAGGCCAGCTTACGTTACGTGCCTGCTCCTGGACCAGTGACAGGGACTGGGGAATTGACTGCATTAGGTGGTTTAAGCCTGGATTTCTGAACCAGTCCATCACTGGAAAGTGAGATTGGCTTGCAAGGAATGCTTCGACAAATCGGGATCTATCTCTGAAGTCAGAGGTGGAGTCCAACTTCCTCCTGGTCACATGGCTGTTTCATAGCCAGAGCAGAACGATCCTGTTAGGGACAGGGAGAGGACTATGTGGATGTTAGCTGGACAACCAGTAGCATCCCCCATGATTAATTTTTTTAGGCTGGTTCACATGGCTCTCTTCAGGTCTTGGCTCAAATGGCCCCTTACTAGGGAGGTTGTCCTTGACCATGAGACCAGTTTCATAAAATAACGCACACACTCCCTCCCTCTCCTGCACTCCTCTCCTCTGCATCTCCTGCATCCCTCACCCTGCATTAGTTCGACCTAAAGCACTTATCACCACCTGATACGTCATGTGCTTTTTGGTTTCATGTGTTTATTGTGTGTGTGTGTCTCTCTCTCTCCCGAAAACAAATTCCAAGAGGGTTTGGGTTGTTCAGTGCTGTACTTCTAGTACCTAGAGGGGTCCTGGCTCAGAGTAGACACACAGTAACAGTTTGTTGAATGAATAAATAAATGATCTGGCCAGACCAGATTCCTCTTTATCTTCCTCAGAAGTTGTCTCCTATTATGGGGCCTGGGAATGGTCACAGCTTCTGCAGATCCCCTTTTTGTCTCCCCCTGCTCTTTCTCCATTTATACCCAACCCCCATCTGTTTCCCTGTCTCCCTGTCCCCCTAACATCCAACGGCAGAGCAGGCTGGTATTTGTCATTTTGCTTTCTTTCTACATAGCATTGATTCCACAGCTTTTCCTTTTCCTTCTTCATGCTAACGATTCCCTCTTCTTCCTTACACGCACAATATTGAAAATATTGTGTCCAAATAAAATTAGAAGACGTGAGTGGCTCTTCCATTTTGTGAAGATTAAAGACAGGGTATCTTATTTTTTTTGAGACCTACATTCATGTTTTTAGACGTGGTGAGAAATGCATACGGAGTTCCTACAGCTTCTTCGAAGTCTATCATTCCATGGCTTCCTAAATTTTTACCCTCCTTGAAGTCTCCTTTGGTGTGAATATTTTCAAATATTCAAGGGAAAAGAAATCTTTGTTTTCTCCCATACCTTCCCCCACCCTAACACCCATTTGCCTCTAACGAGGGACACGTAATAAGACATTCTATTCTTGGGGGATATTTTCTGATTCCAGGGCTGGAAAAAAATAATGATAAAAGTAACAACAAATAACTATGTATTTGCTCAGAAATACACAAGGAACCATGCCAACTGTTCTTGATTATGAAATTCATGTATGCTCATAAAATATTACTTGTTTCAAGTAAAAAGTGAAAATCTCTCCCTCTTTTCTAATCTAATCTTACTCCCTGAAGTAACTAGTGGTGATGAATTAGGATATATTCTCCAGAATTTTTTCTTCGCATGCATGGCTTGTCCCCTAGAATTTCAGTTCCCCTCCGATACAAGCTGCTGTCGGGAAGCTGTCCGGGAGGAGATTCCATTTTCTAGCCATCCTTGTATCTAGGTGTGGCCCTAGGTAGAGTTTTTGCCAGTGGAATGTGAGCAGAAATGCGCTCTCATTTCTGGGCTGTAGCTCTCTGGAAGTGAGTGTGAGTTTTCCACACCCTGTTCTCTGGCTGTCTGTTGAAGCCTGGGGAGAAGTGGCAGAACCACCAAGTGAAAGGACTCCAGATCTATGAATCACTGAGGGGAAAAGTGCCACCTGCCGAACAACCTTGAACTTCTGGGAGTGGGAACTCAATCAACTTCTGTTTGAGTCTTTCCACCTGTGGGGGTTTATTTGTTGCAGCAGCTGCCAGTCCGAACACAGGCTGTTTTGTGTTACATTATATTCACCTGCACAAGTTTAAAAAAAAAAAAAAAAGAACCAAAACCTGAAACAACAGTGGGATCCCATGGTGCACCATGATGCTCTTTGACTTTCACAGCTGAAAGAGGTCATCTAAGAGATATGGCCAGGAGGTAGAAAAGCCAAAACTAGAATCTGAGTGTCATGGCCCCAAGTCCGAGTTCTTTTCAGTACCCTCAAGCCAGCTGTAAACTGGCCTGAGCCTCCCTCTTTGACGACTCTAACGTGGAAGATGGTGTTATTTGTGAGGCTTCTTTGATGACTCAGAACAGCTGCATTCCCCTCCGAGGTGGCGGGTGGGTAACCCAGGTAAGCTCTGCCCACCCGGGAGCTTGTGGCTTCCTGCCTGCCTCAGTTCAAGGGTTTCTCAGAGAAAGAGCCTTCAGAATGATCCTAGTTCTCAGAAGATGTAGTTTGATGCGACAAGCCCAGGCTACAAAGGCGGCCCAGGGGACTGGGGTCTGAGGGTGTGGTGAACTGCCGTGGAGGTTAGAGGAGCTAGAGCTGAAAGCCTCCTGCTCCGGTCCAGCATGAACAACCGCCCCGAGCCTCCCCACCCCCGCCAGGCGCTCAGAGCTTACAATTAACTAGCTTATGTCCCCAGAGGTGGCTCCTTCCTCCAGGTCACAAACACCCCCAGAAAGTGACTGCAGAAAGCCAGATGGCCTCAGCTCTCATAGGCTTCCAGGAAACTCAACAGTTCTAAGAAGCCCCTATTTCCTGCTTCACATCCACAGCCTGGGTGAAGAAAGTCAGGGAGGCCCTTGCTCCCTGTACCCCCCCCCCCCCAACCCCTGCGCCTTACCCTGGGGAAGACCTCTGTGCGCAGCTGCTCACAGAAGCAACAGGAGCGGCAGGCTGGGGTGGGGAGGGAGGCCCCTTTGCCTCTCCCACTCTGGGATCCCCCACTCCTCTGGGGCACCATCCACGCCCATTGCTCCTGGCTTAGCAGACATCTGTCACTTCCTGAGCTAAAGACGGTCCAGAGGTACACCAACACAACTGGTAACTCAAAGGTATTTTCATGGTCGCTGTCAACTTTAATAACTCAGTGTTTCCCGATGTGGGAGCCACATAGACTTGATGGGACACAAAATGGGTTTAAGCTTTCCATATAAACACAGGCACTAAATAATATTTAATTATTCCCCTTTTTACTCCTTTTGATTACATCAAAAATATCTTTGTTAGGTGCAGTCAATCTTCAACACTTCTCTAACACCAGTGAAACTCAGCAGGAAAAAAGAGAGACAGAGACAGAGACAGAGAGAGGGAGAAACACAAATAATGTTAGAAATAAAAACAGGGTCATGACAAAGGGTACAACAGATATAAAAAAGACCAGCAATTAATGTTTTCTAACATAATGTAACTGTCTTCAAAAAGATATTCTTTACAAAAGTAACACCATTGTAGGCATCTAGAAACAGTTCTATCAAAAGGTGTGTGCCTGGTCTTTATCAAGAAAATTGTAGGGGCGCCTGGGTGGCTCAGTGGGTTAAGCCTCTGCCTTGGGCTCGGGTCATGATCTCAGGGTCCTGGGATCAAGCCCTGCTTTGGGCTCTTTGCTCAGCAGGGAGCCTGCTTCCCCCGCTCTCTCTCTCTGCCTGCCTCTCTGCCTATTTGTGATCTCTCTCTGTCAAATAAATAAATAAAATCTTTAAAAAGAAAAGAAAAGAAAATTGTAAAATGTTGGGCGCCTGGGTGGCTCAGCCGATGATTGTCTGCCTTCAGCTTGGGTCATGATCCCAGAGTCCTGGGATGGAGTCCTACATTGGGCTCCCTGCTCACCTCTCCCTTTGCCCCTCACCACCCTCATGCTCTCTCTTTCTCACTCTCTCTCGCAAAAATGGATAAATAAAATCTTAAAAAATATATAAATACCATATATGCTAGAAGTTTTCACATTAAAAATTGTAAAACTTTAATAAAAGTATAAAATAAAACCTCAAGAGATGAAGAGATAAAGCATAGACAGGAAGAAGACTCCATATTATAAAGGTGTCAGTTCTTCCAAATTATGCTAGAAATGTATGTAATCCCAATCAATATGCTGACAGCGTACATGTGTGAAATTTTTCTAGCTGATTCTATAGTGTTGTTGGAAGAGCAAAAGGGACCGCTTTATACATAAGGTGCTCAAGAAAGCCCTTTTTTCTTTTTTTTAAAAGATTTTATTTATTTATTTGGCACAGAGAGAGAGACAGCGAGAGAGGAAACACAAGAACTTTCTGAGAGATCGTTGTGAGGAGTGAAGGGTTCTGGGCAGGTGGAGACAAGGCTCTGAGGCAGCAGGTGGCTTGGAATATCTGAAGAATATGAGGGGGTCAGTGTGGCCTAGCTGACTGTGACTGTGGCCTGAGCGGACTAGCTGAGTGGCAGGAATGAGGCCAGAGAAGTATCCAGGGGCTAGGTTGTGCGGGCCTTGCAGGCTGTGGTTAGGAACTTTGGAATTAACTATGAGGTGGGCAGTCGGAAGTTTTTGCAGCAAGGAGTGACCCAATCTGATTAAACATTTTTAAAAAATTGAAAGGGTTGGAAATATGAAGCAGACATGTTTCAGATGGTGTGGAAGTACAGCAAACACCGTGAAGGGGGCACAGGAATGGGATTTTGGAAATTCTGTTTTAGTTATTCCTTAGGTCACATATTTGGTCTTTCTAATTCTCAATCTAAACGGAATAGGGGAAAAAAAAAAAAAAAACTAAGTTCTTAGAGCCAACGCTGACAAACAGGCCGTAGGGCTGGGCCAGGCCCAAGTCTTGTTCCTGCTCCTTGGGTCAGGGCTGATGCCTCAGTGGCTGTCCCCTGTGGCTGGGCCTCCAACAACAGCCTCCCAGGGACCAGGTCCAAAAAGCAGTAATTCTGTCCTTCTCTTGAAAAACATCACTGACTTCCAGACTAATGAGGCTTAAAGAAGGTTAAAGGTGACAGGCACTCCAGAGAGAGTAACAAGTAGGCAGAGAAGCAGGCAGAGAGAGGAGGAAGCAGGCTCCCTGCTGAGCAGAGAGCCCGAAGCGGGGCTCCCTCCCAGGACCCTGGGATCATGACCTGAGCCAAAGGCAGAGGCTTTAACCCACTGAGCCACCCAGGCCCCCCTATTATTGGAAATTTAAACGGCCCCAGGTGGCTAGCAGCTGCGATGTTGGACAGCACACTTCTATACAGTGACTCAAGTCAAAAACGTAAAGCTCTTCCTTGCATCCTCATCTCTTCCTCACACTTATCCTAACTATCTCTTCAAGCCCCAATAAAGCAACAAAACCCCAAATCAAAAGGTACCTTCACCATAACTGCAGTGATACACGCATGTGTACGAGGATACGCAGAAGTCTATTTTTAATACTTGAAACCTACTCCGGTTGTTGTTATTTGAAAGGGGGGAGCATGGTGGGTGGTTTTATTTGCTCTTTCAACACTGTCACTCGTACTGTTGAACCATTACATTTCTTAAAACGGTGAGATGAGTCTGTGCTTGGTTCCTTGGGTTGTCAGGAACGAAGAATCATTCAATGTATTTCGAGTAAGGTGTCTAATGTGTGTGTGTGAGAGAGAAATGAAAAGGGAGACAAGCTTCTCATTGACTCTAAGGAGAGGACCCCTAAGGTAGTGTGGCTGGGCCCTAAAATCTGGAAGTTTGCTCTAGATGGAGACAGGTACAAGGGACCTTAACTACGGGGCTTCCTTAGACCTTCACGGCCTGGGCTATGAACATGACTGTTCCTCAGCTCGTCTGCACGTCTGCTCCATCTTCTCAATACTGTCTCCACTCATGGTTTCTGGTTCCTCATAATTCCTGTTTCCTTACGACTTTTGTCTGATCTTCATGCTTGCCCTCGAATGTCTGTTCCTGCTCCTAAATGTCTCGTTCTCTCAGCATGTCTCAGTTTACATTTCCAGATGAAGAAATACATGTTATCCCCGCTCCCCTTTTTTGTGCCATTCAGGACTGTAGGTCACTGGCCTGCCTGGGGATTTGTTTCCCCTCTGTTCAAGCTTTCTGCTTCCACCTGTCCAGTCAGCTGTACCCAAGGGAGGTAGGATTACATGGTCAAACAGGGCTACCCTGGGCTGCGAGGACTATGGGTCTAACAGCTGAGTTAACGTGGCAGCACCTATGAGGCCTGCAACTAGCTGGGACTATCTCTACCACCTGAATCTGGGACACTGTGATTCTTCCAGGAGGCTTTCACTCCCAAGGGGCTGCGTCTGTGACCTGAACTGGCTCTTTTTACACCCAGAAGTTTTCAGGTGGTTGCTTGGTTGGCGCAGAGCCACAACCCTTCCCCCCCAACTCAGACTTTCCCACTATCCCTTCCCCCCAGTTAGAAATGTTTCCGCAAGGGAGGGAAGGCTAGTGCTTCCCACGTGTGGGTCTTAGAGCCGCAGAGCAACACTGCTGTCCCCTGGGAGGAGCCCTGCTGCAGAGGCTGCTAGAGACTTTCCGATTTTCTGCTTTGGGCCTTCGTAATTCAGGGATGATGCAGTCAGAGCCCGAAGGGATAAGTTAGCAATTTCACCCCTAGCAGCCTTGGCTTGGGCTCGGAAGCTTAGGCCACCTCTGACTCAGAGCTGAGTTAAGGAATAAATCTGCTGCCTCTCCAATTTGGCAAGGACGGCGATGGGCGGAGGCGGCGCACGCCCTGGGAATCTCCTAGGCAGACAGAGTGGGCTTCATCTAGTCATATGGGGGCGGGGGTGGGGGTTGGGGGGCCGGAAAGTTTTCCATTCCCAGCGCGCCTTCCCCAGCTGCTCTGAGTGCCTAAAATAAGCCGGCAGACGCTTCCCTTTACCTTTGTAAGCTTTGGTCCCAATTAAGATGCAACTCTCTCCACCGCTCAAGGCTGTCTTCCAACTTGACCTCAGTCCCACAGGCTTTATCAAAGACTTGAGTTTCACTTCCTGTTCTCTTATCTGGTCTGGAGAGGGAGACGGCAGGAGCCTGAGGGTGTCTGTGTGTCTGTGTGTGTTGGAAGTACATGTGGGAGGTGAACTGGAAGAAGAATCGGGTTCAGGATTGGGGCCGGGGGCCCTGGAGACGCAGATGGTGACAGAGCTGGAGCTCCAGTAGGGACCTGAGTCGAATCTGCGTGTACCACAAACTCTCTACACACATCGCTTAATCTCGCTGGGTCTCAGTTTCCTCATCTGTAAGACGAAGAGATTGGGTGAGGAAGTCTCTCGGGGCCTTTCTCGTTGGGAATCGCTGGACCTCGAACAAATAAATGCCTTCTGGAGGAGAGCCAGTGAGAGGAGGAAATTTCCACTGGACTCTCTCCTGCTGGAGCTTGAAATCGTAAGAGCAGCAGCCATGGCTCATGCTCAGGAAGTTGGAGAGTGGAGAAGGTCACACGGTCGCTCCAGCTTCCAACCCTGAGTTCTAGCTCCGGGCATTCTCACCTCCAATCCAGCTGGAAAAATGTGTCCCTTCAAGACACTTCACCGCTGTCTTCCAGAAAATTGTTAAGAACTGTACAAATTTACGGGGTCTGCTCTGTGAAGGGCACTTTGGGGGGTGTACAAAGCACACGCTGCCCATTTCTTGAGCAGTCCTTCCCATGCCACCACATGCTCTGTGAGGGGTAGAGAGGAGGCTCGGGAGGCGCAGGGTTCCCTAACAATAGCTCCGTAGAGCAGAGGTGTGCCAACCGCTGTGACCCGTCCTGGGCGGGGGGTTAACTCTGACTCAGTGGGTCTGGCTCTGGGGTACATCCTGACACATTTATAACAAGCTCCCAGGTGATGCTGATGCCGCTTAACTGGGGGACACACATGGGGAACCCCTGCTACAGAGTATTAGAGAAGAAAGGAGTCTCAGAGGGAACCCTGCCCCTGTGCCCCCAATTCCCTTTCTTACAGATTAGGAGACTGAAGGAAAGTGGCTCCTCAATATGGCGGAGCGGTGATTTCGCAGCCTGTCCTCTTGCTGCTCCATCACCTCGCAGTTCCCCCGATAGGGATACTGACGGAAAACCCAGCACCCTCCTCCGCCTTCCCGGAGGTCTTTGAGGAGAGGGGAGGAGCAAGCACTTTCCCAAGACCAGAGAAGCTCCCTCATGCCTATCAGCAAATCAGGTGATCGATCAATATCTGTCCAACGAGTGCTTTGGGATGGGGGTGGGTGGGCACGATCACACTGGCAGGAAGACCGGCTTTATCAGCAGCTCCTTATCAGTGTAGACCATTCAGCCTCAACTCGGCCTTGCAGGGACTGGCCCTCACTACCTCTCCCATCTCATCTCATACCACTTTCCCCGAAACTCTTTACTTTTGAGTTTTGTATTTATTTGTGTGACTGTCTGAATAGCACTGTCTCTTCCATCAGATTGGAAGGCCAACGAAGGCAGGGACAGCATCTGTTTTGTTCACCAATGTATCCTAGCGGTCAGCAATGTGCCTACTACATTGCATATGCTCAGTAAATATTGTGTAAAGAAGGGGGGAAAGGATTGCCTACTTAGTGGCAGCCCTCGCTAAGCCCTCCTAAATCCTTACCAGGTGAACGTTAGGGTAAAGGCTAAGGTCCTATCACAAAGTTCCCAAATATACAATGATCAAAAGAAAATAGAAGCTCATCTCTCGGGGCGCTTGGGTGGCTCCGTCCGTTAAGCGTCAGACTCTTGGTTTCAGCTCAGATTGTAATCTCAGAGTCGTGAGATCAAGTTTTGCCTTGGGCTCTGTGCTGAACACAGCCCCTGCTTAGGATTCTCTCTCTCCCTCTGCCCACCTCCCCCCAGCCCCCACTCATGTGCGCTCTCTCTCTCTCAATAAATAAAATCTTAGTCATAAATGATAGGGGTGCTGGATGGGCAGCTGAGTGTCCGACTCCTGATTTGGGCTGGGGTCACGGGCTGGGGTCATAGGCTGGGGTCGTGGGGTCAAGCCCTGTGCCAGGCTCCCTGCTTGGCTTGGAGTCTGCTTGGTATTCTCTTGCTTGCGTGCTCCCTAAATAAATAAATAAAATCTTTAAAAAAAAAAAAGGAAGGGGAAGAGGACAGGAAAGGAGAGCACAGAAGAGAGGAGGGCAGAGCAGAGGAAGGGAAAAAAGGCAGAAAGAAAGGGAAAAAGCAGGAAAAGAGGGGAAAGGAAGAAGAGAGGGCGAATTCTTCTTGTGCTCTGGCCTTTTCTCCACATAGTCGCACTAAGGCCTCTGCTGTCTGGTCCCTGAGGTTGCTGCCCACCACCCCCGCAGCCCCCGATCCCAGCGGTCCTCTGCTGGCAACTACTGTTGACCGTGTTTCGGTTTTCACACAAAGCACCGCTCTCCTCTTGGGTTTTCTGGCCCATGTGAGAGACCAGACCATCCCCTCAGTGCCTCATGTGCCAGCAGAGACCAGCCTGTGAGGTTTATTTTTTTTTAAAGATTTTTATTTATTTATTTGACAGAGAGAGACACAGCGAGAGAGGGAACATAAGTAGGGGGAGTGGGAGAGGGAGAAGCAGGCTTCCCGCCGAGCAGGGAGCATGATGCAGGGCTCAATCCCAGGACCCTGGGATCATGACCTGAGCCAAAGGCAGATGCTTAACGACTGAGCCACCGAGGTACCCCTGGCCCACGACGTTTAAAGAGAAGCAACTGATGATACCAGCAGAGTGAAAAGGAAGGCTACAACAAAGACGGTAACTTCCTATGATGGCACAGACTCAGATCCTTCCTCAGGATCCCCTGTGGTCCATCCCCATCCCACCGTGTTGCAGGCCCGGCCTCACTGCAAGGAGTCGCTGTTCATCATCACCCAGAACTCTCCAGGAATGTCCCTGTTTCAGAGACCGAGCCAAACTGGCCCAGGGCCCCACAGAGAGAAGCAAGTTTTTCCCTTATTCCAGTCTGTGGATTGGCTCACCAGAAATTATTCCCAGCCAAAGGACTAAACTCTTGTCAGGATGATTAACAATGGTAATATCCATCCCCTTCTGGAAGTACCCCTGCATACCCCCAAGGGGGCATTTGGACTTTATGGTCCTCAAAAGACGGTCACAAGAACCCGACTTGAATGCATTTCCAGGGTCTCATCAGTGGGCTTTAGAAATCAGATTAGCGTATGTAAGCTGTGACGTCCATCGCCGACCCAGGGGAAATGGGCCAAAGCTAAGTCCAGTTTCCGCTGGTCTCTCTTCAAGGGCTCCAAAATCCTGGAGTCCAGCCTTTCCCAGAATCAGTTTACTACCTAAAGAACAGCGACAACCAGCACCAGATCTTAGATAGAACATGAGAAATAGGAAAAACATAATGGCACTGAGGGCCTGGGATGAGATGGTTACAGCCGCTGCCCACTAGGATAGCTCTAAGCCTCACTGATGCGAGAAAGAATGATGATGGATTGGGTAAGTGTCCTTGTTTGACGATGGGACATTTGTCCACAGATTCAAACTCATAATTCTAGGAAAAGGCCGCCACAGACTCTTCTAGAAAGGATAGCAAGCGAGAACATAACCAGTGTCTCCCATGGCATTGTAGCAAATGCATCAAGGGAAACACAGGCTGTGCCCCAGGACCTGATTCCAGAACTCACTGGGGAGGTGGGTCATGAGAAGGGGAGAGGAGAATTGTTTGGGGGAAGGAGTCCACATCTGAAGCAGGTAGTGAGCACAGCCTGACGTCAGAGACCGCTGTCCCGCAGAGGCCAGCACGTTGGAATTACGGTGCGCTATGCGGAGAGTCCCAGGCTGTGTGAACCCACAGGGACACTTTGTTGCCTCCAGCTTCCATTTTCAGAGAACTGTCATTTTGTTCTCCTTCGTGCAACCACATACATCAGAGAGAGTGCCTGTGCTCCTGGCTCCAAGGGATAGGCCTGACTGGCTGCTCCAAAGGCAGTCTTTTCCCCTGGCCTGCGTTCAGTCTAGGATTATACACACATATGACCTGATTCTGGCCAATGAGAGCTGCGAAGTGGGCTGGAGGCTTCTGGGACAAGTTTCTTCGTTTCAAAGAAAGAATCACAGAGAGATGTTCTCTCTTCTTCCTCTAGATTTTGTGTGATGCCTGGAACTCCTAATTCATCTTGCAGCCGGAGGGAGGAGGTAACATCAAAGACAACATACAGAGGGACCCGGAAAAAAAAAACCAGGATTCTTACGACATTGTCGAGTTGCTGAATGAGAACATATCCTACCTCTCAATGTATTTTACTTTAGGTTTTAAAAAGATTTATTTATTGATTTTAAGGGGGGAGCACATGGAGGGAAGAGCAGAGGGAGATGAAGAGAAAAAAAATCTCAAGCGGACTCCCCACCAAGCAGAGCCCAACATGGGGCTCGATCCCATGACCCTGAGATCATGAAGGAGTCAGATGACGCTGAAAGAGTCAGAAGCTCCAACGACTGAGTCACCCAGGAACTCCTCTAAACTTATTTTTTTTGAAGATTTATTTATTTATTTGAGAGAGAGAGAGAGCATGCAGGGGAGAGGGAGAGAGGGTCTTAAGTAGACTCCATGCTGAGCCCGGGGCCCTGTGCAAGGCTTGATCTCATAACCCTGAAATCACGACTTGAGCTGAAACCAACAGTCAGCAGCTCAACGCCTCCTCTAAACTTATTTCAGGCAAATTCCAGTTGGGAGTGTAGTCACTTACAACCGAAAGCATATACTCCACAAGTATATTTTGGAATCCAAGGATGTATTAGGTGCAGGGCAAGCAATTTTAAATGATAACACTTCTATCTCATCTCTGCTTCCACAGGGCTTATCTTAGAGCAGAGGAGGGCTAGACAGCAGGCAACTGATTTCACAATTATTTAATCATAACTGTATAAATTGCTACAAAGGAGAACGTGCAAAGAGAAGATCTGATCCTGTCCACACACTCATGTCTCAGTCTCTCTCTTAAGTGGGCTTTTTTTTTTTTTTTTAAACTTCACTGTGCTTCCTGTAAGAAGGTAGTCTGCACTCAGTTCTCAGTTTTGCTTCTTGGCAAAGGCCTGTAGCACTCATTTGATGACCAAAGGGATTTCCATCAACTTTCCGTATAAGACCGATGCTGACATGCTTCTGTGAGACTTGTGGAGGCTAAATTAGCATTCCCTCTTGGATACAAGGAGTCCAACCTGTGGTTTGCCTAGGATGAGCAAGTCCCATTTCACTAACCTGCCATCCTGGAAGACTGCCAAAGAAATCCTGGAAAATGAGATAACCAGGAGGGCTTGGGACCACGCTTGGGGACCATGCACAGTGGTGCAAGTATTGAGTAAATTACAAGTAAGTGTTATGTTAGTCATCGATCAATGGACTTTTGGTTATAAGATAGCAACATCAAGGTCTTTCTCTTCTTTACTCAGAGATCAACCCACACTGAGACCAATAAAAACCGAAAGTCCAAAAAAAAAAAAAAAAGCCCCCAAACAAAACAAACAAAAACAAACAAACAAACAAAAAAGGAGCCCCTGGGTGGCTCAGGGGGTTAAACATCCAACTCTTGGTTTTGGCTCAGGTCATGATCCACACTGGGCGTGGAGCCTGCTTAAGACTCTGTCTCCTTCTCTCTGTATCCCTACCAACCCCACTTCCCTCTCTAAAACAAAACAACAAACAAACAAAACAGAAAGCCCATCTTTGTTGACACAATGTGAACTAGAGAGAAAGCAGCCGAGGAAATGGTCTTAAGGAAGTGGAGGAAGGTAAAGCAGCTACGGTAGGTCCCTGGGCTGCCTCGCTCGCATTTCCTCAGCCCACCTCTGACCACAGCCACAGCTCAGCCTCGCCTGGGCTGAGAGCATCACACGTTAGCGTGTGACTTGCATATTTTCTCTTTTTGCCCTGGAGCCTCTCTGATATGGTGACAGCTGCCTGGGTCATGTACTCGTGGAAGAGTATTGGGGGGTGCGGGCAGTACGCCACCGAAAGGGAAACAAAGAGTAGAAAAGAGCTACAGACAGACGATTCCAGGAGGCAGGCTAGACCTTTCTCCAGCCTGCATGGTCCACAGTGACACTCTCCATCATGCACCCTTTTAGGGCTTTTCCTTCTTCTTCTTTTTTTTTAATATTTTACTTATTTGACAGAGAGAAATCACAACTAGGCAGAGACGCAGGCAGAGAGAGAGGAGGAAGCAGGCTCCCCATTGAGCAGGGAGCCCGATGCGGGGCTCGATCCCAGGATCCTGGGATCATGACCCGAGCCGAAGGCAGAGGCTTTAACCCACTGAGCCACCCAGGCGTAGGGCTTTTCCTTCTTCTCTTGACTTGTTTTTCTTGGCTTCCTTGCTCCTTCAGCGTGCAATTGTCTCCTAGATAAACTGTCTGCACCCTAGTTCTTGCCTCAGGCTCTTCTTTGGGAGAAACAAAACTAAGGCAAAAGGTATGTGTTGAGGGGGACACTGACGAGAAGCAAATCAGTTTTCCCTGCAGCACCTGAGAAAGGACCCTCAGGAATGCTCTGGAAGGCAGGGAGGAGATGTGCCAAGGAACAAGTCAACTCTCCGCTTAATGGAGAAGCTGCAGGGAAGCTTTCTATCAACAGTGCCTACCTGCAGACAGATTCTAATCAGCATTTAAAGGCCCTGCCCTCCTCTGCTGCCAGAAGAATAAAATTTTTTAAAAAAATATTTTATTTATTTGACAGAGAGAAATCACAACTAGGCAGAGACGCAGGCAGAGAGAGAGGAGGAAGCAGGCTCCCTGCGGAGCAGAGAGCCCGATGCGGGGCTCGATCCCAGGACCCTGGGACCATGACCCGAGCCGAAGGCAGAGGCTTTAACCCACTGAGCCACCCAGGCGCCCCAGAAGAATATAATTTTTTAAAAAGATTGATTGATTTTAGAGAGAGAGGGAGAGACAGAGAGAGAGCACACATGCGTGCATGCATGTGTGCGTGTGCAAGGGGAGGCGCAGAGGGAGAGGGAGAGGGAGAGGGAAAGAATTAAGCAGACCCCCTGGAGCACAGAGCCCGATGTGGGGCTTGATCCCATAAACCTGAGATCAGGACCTGAGCCAAAACCAAGAGTTAGATGGCAACCAACTGAGTCATCCAGGTACCCCAGAATATTAAGTTGTTTTTTTTTTTTAAAGATTTTATTTATTTATTTGACACAGAGAAAGCAAGCACAAGCAGGGGGAACAGCAGACAGGGGAGAAGCAGGCTCCCTGCTGAACAGGGAACCAGATGCAGGGCTTGATCCCAGGACCACGGGATCATGACCTGAGCCGAAGGCAGATGCTTAACCCACTGAGCCACCCAGGCACCCCCAAGAATATTACATTTTAAAACAATCTCAAGGGGTGCCTGGGTGGCTCAGTGGGTTAAAGTCTCTGGCTTCGGCTCAGGTCATGATCTCAGGGTCCTGGGATCAAGCCCCACGTTGGGCTCTCTGCTTGGCAGGGAGCCTCCTTCCCCCTCTCTTTCTGCCTGCCTCTCTGCCTACTTGTGATCTCTCTCTCTGTGTCAAATAAATAAATAAAATGTTTTAAAAAAAAATCTCAAACCAACAGAAATGTTGCAAAAAGTCTAATACCTACAGAGGTATTTTGAACCCTGGTGAGTTTTAACAGATGTGGAATCACCTCTAACCCCTGAACGACTTGAGAGTCAGGTACTGACTGATAGAATGGTCTATCACTACCAAGCCCTTTAGTATGTATTTCCTAAAAACAAAGATATTCTCCTACTTAACCGCAGGATGGCCATCAAAATCAGGAACTCAGAACTGACACATGACAATCACGCGATCTTCAGACCCTTTCTAAGTTTCAGGAATTATCCCAGTGAGATCTTTAACAGAAAAGTAGCTCAGTTCAGAATCACGGCTTGCATTTGGTGGTCGGGTCTCTTCATTCTCCTTTCATCTGACACAGTTCTTCAGTCTTTCCTTGACATTCATGACCTTGACATTTGAAGATTATCATCTGGTTATTTTGCCATTGGTCCTTCGATTTAGGTTTGCCTGAGATTCGGTTATGCCTCTTTGGAAGATACACGACAGGACTGAGGCTGTGTTCTCACTGCTTTCTGTCAGGTACGTGGTTTTGATTTGTCCTGCCACGAATGATGTTCATTGTGATCCCTTGGGTAAGGTGCTATCTTCCAGGCTTCCCCACTGAAAAATCGTTCTTTCATTTTGTAACTAGTAAGAATTGTTTTTACTGTGGTAAAAAAAACAAAAACAAAAACAAAAAAACAAAAAAAAGGCGTCTAACATAAAATTTAATATCTTAACCATTTTTAAAAAGATTTTATTTATTTGAGATAGAGAGCACATGACAGCAAGAGCACAAGTGGGGGTGGGGGGTAGGCATGGGGAGAGGAGGGAGAGGGAGAAGCAGTCCAACCCCGGATTCCATCCTGAGACACAGGGATCACACCTGAGCTGAAGACAAACACTTAACCAACTGAACCACCCAGGCGCCCCTGTCTTAACCACTTTTAAGGGTACAATCCAGTAATGTTAACTTGTTGCAAACTGTTGTGCAGTAGATTTCTAGAACTCTTTCATCTTGCAAAACTGAAACCTTATCCATTGAGCAACAACTCCCCTTTTGGTAGTGAATGGGTATTTTGTGGAGATGGGTTTTGAAACCACACAAGTATACTGTTCTTCATCAAGTTTTCTATTTATTCATTTATTTATGTCACTGTGCACTCATTGTTTCCTGCTTAACATAGTGGATTGTACTCCATCATTATCATTTATTTTGACATGCAGGGTATTGTAGATGTGACCAGTGGGGGTCCTCTCAAGCTTGTTTCTATGTCCTTTTGATGTGTCCCCATTGTTTTTTGGCCACTTCCTTACTTTCTGATACAAAAAGATGTTTCAGATTCATCTTTGTACTTTCCCTGACTAAGCCCTGGAATCAACCATTTCTGCAAGAAGCTCTGGTTCTTTGGTAGAGAATGGTTTTTAGAAACCCAGCACTGAGCGCTAGGTTTGCTCATTGTGTTGGTATATCACTGCTTCTGGACCCTAAGAATGGACAGCTGGGGAATATATCTATGAATATGCATGTGTGAGGGTGTGAGTGTGTGTGTGTGTGTATGTGTTTGTGTGTGTGTGGTGTATGTGTGATGCTCACATACAGACATTTGTATATTTCTCTCTCTCTCTATATATATATATGTATATATATAGAAATTTATCAGTTTTTATCAATACCTCAAGTTCTAATTGAACACTACATTCTGTTTTTCTCCCTTTCGTTATATTTAACTCTATATTCTGACAGTGAGAAACCTTATGAATGTGTAGGGAATATACTCAACAAAAATATGAAAAAAAGGAAGTTACAAAATCATATGGACACTATGATATCCCCCTTTTTGAAGTTAATAAAGTTAATCTGTATTGCAAAAAAGTCTGGGAGAATATGGATCAAACTGTTGGCGCTGTTTTTTGTTTTGTTTTGTTTTGTTTTCAGAGAAGTGGGCTTACAACAGCTTTACACTTCCTTTTTTTCTTTTCTTTTTTTTTTTTAAAGATTTTATTTCTTTATTTGACAGACAGAGACACAGCGAGAGACGGAACACAAGCAGAGGGAGTGGGAGAGGGAGAAGCAGGCGTCCTGTGGAGCAGGGAGCCCAATGCAGGGCTCAATGCGGGGCTCCATCCCAGGACCCTGGGATCATGACCTGAGCCAAAGGCAGACACTCAACGACTGAGCCACCCAGGTGCCCCAGGAGCTTTACACTTTCTGCAGTACATCTTTATTTATGGTGTGAAAAATTAGTTTTGTCCAGAGCAGGAATTATTTTTTTAGCAGGATATTGGCAGCTCTTTTCCTACTCCCCTCCAGCCACACTAAAGCCCGTGAACAAAGAAAAAAAGGCTAAAGTACCTACCTCACCTTCTAAAGAGAATAGTCTGCATTTGAGGGCATTCCCCCCACCCCGTTCCCTTCAATCGTCTCCTGGGCTTACTAATAGGTACGGAGTCTGTTCCGTGGCTGTCACCTACCACCCCTTCACTGCTATGCCTGCCTCTCCAAAATATATCCAAATACAGGATAGGGAAGAAGGGGGAGATTTCTTGAGGATGGCTGGCCCTGGAGACCACAGAATTCAGTCCTGAGCCGTGGGTTTTTTCTTCTATCTGAAGGCTCGTTGTGGGGCATCTATGGGGAAGTCCCAAAGAATCATTTGTAGAACTTAGAGTTGCAAGGAGAAGAGACCAGAATTCTACTCCTCAGTTGGACATCTGGTTGGGCAGCAGGTTAATGAACTACCAGTATCTAACTGAGGGGAGAGAAGAAAACTGGAGGGGGGTGCAGGGCAGAGGGCGGGGGGCGGTGGGACTGTATATCCACTGCTCAGAGCTGAGTTTCTGTGAGTTCCCTGAAGGTCAAGTAAACATCACAGACTAGGGTGGTTTGAGGTCTTCCTGTTGTTACAATCTCTAAGAGGGCTACCTGCCAGGCAGATCAAACTGCCATGAAGAAGCTATAAAGTGTACTCAGGGTTGATATTCCAAAGACGTATTTAGCAGCTGGATGGCATGGATGCTGTTTCATGAGAATACACACCAGTCATAAACACCTGCTGCTGGACAGCGTGCTGATGACGTTCACTGAAAGGGTGTGGAAGGGCAGAGCCCCCTCACCCAGGTCAGGTGTGCTGGATTTTACCCACCTGCCCCTCCAGCCACATTCTCCATCCTTCCCACCCTGTTCTGTGCCACAGGTTTTCTTGGTGGACCTCATCATCACGTTCCCTTGCCCTCTGGCTTCCAAGTGGGTTCTGGGTGATAGGAGACACATGCAAGAGATCAGCGGCTGCAAGGAAAGAAAGATATGTGTTACTGTCCATGCTGGGCCATGGTTTCACAATAGCCTCGTATATCTTCCTATGGCCATAACCTTAGGTGACCCCTCTCTCAGGGTGAACATTTCCTTCCTCATCCCCCTCCGGCCTGGTAGAGGGAAAGGCTTCCCATGAACTATCCCTGGGTACCTCAGCAGTCCTGGTTGGTTCCCTCAACCTGTCCGCTCTTCTGCCAACAGTCCCTACAGTAGAGTGTCCCCAGTTACTCTTTTCAATCTGTTGATTGTTTCCTGCCTGGATTCTGACAGATCTGTCACACTGTTCTCTAGTGGGGAGGCTTCTGTAATTCCTTTCCAGAGAATTCCCATATGTCCTCCACAAGAGAGCCTAGTTTTGGAAATCTAACTCATATAGGTCATCGGGGGCCAGTCACCGTCAGCCAGAGAAGCAATAGCAAGCGACAGAGGGAGGACTATTACCAGAGACAGCCAAATTAAGTTACTTGTCCCTTTTCTTCTTGCCCAGCCCCAAATACTAGATGATTAGCGAAGGAAAGGGATTATTAGAATCTTTGATATGACCCAATCAGAGTGCCCCTCTCACTGCCTGGATTCTAAACAAACTGAGAAATTAGTCATAGAATAAGGCAGATAGATGATAGCCAAAATATCATCCTTTTGATGATTAAGGCTAAGCTGGGGCCTACAGCTTACAGTAAGAACCAAACAAGTCAGCTAGCTCAACTCCAAAATTATGCAGACTCACCACCCACGGAGGTTGTGCTGGACCCCAGCAACCCTGCAGACATAGGATCCTGCCCGGGTAAGACTTCCAACAAGGAGGAAAAGTGAGAACTCTTGCTCCCTGCTGCCTTGCTTCCACCCAAGAAAAATAAGGAGAGAAAAACGAATCCCTGAATCAAACATATACAGCCTATTTCTAAATGGATGAGTCAGATAAGTCCCTCTACTTTCTGCAGACAGAGTGAAAAAAGGGAAAATGTCATATGAGTTGGGCCCTCTCATTTTGAGAGAAGACATCTTTAGGGGAGAAGCCTATATTTCAGCCCCCTGCTTCCACTCTCGACAACCAAGGTCCCAACCTAAGCCTGGCATGGAGAGGTGGAAGAAATGACATTCATACTTAATTTGAGATTAAATCTTTTCAATCCAAACGGATGATAGACCCAAAATATAGGAGCCAACACTATAAAACTCCTAGGAATAAATTGATCTTGGGTAAGGTAAAGCCTTCTCAGATACAACACCAAAAGCACAAGAAAACAAAGAAAAATAAATAAATAGGACTTCATCAAAATTTAAAACTTCTGTGTTTCAAAAGACACCATCAAGAGAGTGAAAAGGCACCCCAGAGAATGGGAAAGAATATGTGCAAATCATAAGAACTCTTATGGTTCAACAATTGAAAGAAAATCCAATTTAAAAATGGGCAATGAACTTGAACAAGCATTTCACCAAAGAAGATATACAAATGGTCCCTTATCACATGAAAAAATATGTTTCATACCACTAATCATTAGAGAAATACGGTTGACCTTTGAACAACACAGGTTTGAACTGTGCAGATCCAGTTAGATAAGGATTTGCCGGGGGGATAAATACAGTATGGTACTGTAAATGTATTTTCTATTCTTTACGATTTTCTTAATAGCATCTTCTTTTCTGTAGCTTACTTTATGGTAAGAATACAGCATATAATCACATGATACAAAATATGTGTTAATTGACATATTATCAGTAAGGCTTTCAGCTGACAGTAGGCTATAAGTAGCTAAATTTTTGGAGAATCAGAAGTCATATACAGTGGCGCCTGGGTGGCTCAGTTGGTTAAGCATCTGTCTTCAGCTCAGGTCATGATCTCAGGGTCCTGTGATCGAGCCCTACATTGGGCTCCTTGCTCAGCAGGGAGGCTGCTCACATGCACATGCTCTCTCTCTCCTTCTCTCAAATGAATAAATAAAATCTTAAACAAAAAAGTCATATACAGGTTTTTGACTGCATGGGAGTTTGGCACCCCAGCCCTTGAGTTGTTCAAGGGCTAACTACACAAATCAAAACCACAATAAGATACCACTTCATATCCACTAGGATGGCTATAATGAAAAAGATAATAACAAATGTTATTGAGAATATGGAGAACCTGGAACCCTCCCACACCACCAGTAGGGATTTAACATGGTATCACTGCTTTGGAAAGCAGTCTAGCAATTCCTCAAAAGGTTACACACAGAGTTACCTGATGACCCAGCA
The DNA here is from genome assembly GCF_922984935.1 of Meles meles. Lineage (NCBI taxonomy): Eukaryota > Metazoa > Chordata > Mammalia > Carnivora > Mustelidae > Meles > Meles meles. The sequence continues at coordinate 47,715,523 of NC_060073.1, forward strand.
GTTCCAAGACAAATGAAAATGTATATCCATACAAAAACTTGTACATGGCTATTCACAGCAGCATTATTCACAATAGCCAAAACATGGAAACAAAACTGAATGTCTACCAATTGACAAGTGGATAAATAAAATGTGGTATATTATTTGGCAATAAAAAGGAATGAAGTACTGATACATTCAACAACATGGATATATCTCAAATAAATTAGGATCTCTCTCTCTCTCTCTATATATATATCTAACAAAAGAAGCCAATGTAACAGATGAACAAGAAAATATTTGCAATACAGAATGCAAAGTTCTATCTCAGATATAAGCTCTGAGTATTCCAGAACAGACTGGAGCTTCAGAAAATTAGTGAAGATTTCATGGGGTTGATGAGGTTTTGGGTGTGCTTGGAAGGATTAGTAAGCATTAGCTAATTGATGAAGTTGGAGAAAGAGCCTTCCTGGTAAAGCAAACAGCATGTGGTGACTGCAAACATAAACAATGAATTCAAGGGGCACCTGGGTGGCTCAGCCAGTTACGCATCTGACTCTTGATTTTGGCTCAGGTCATGTTCTCAGGGTTGTGAGATTGAGCCCCTCATCGGACTCTCCACTGGGCTCCATACTCAGCATTGTCTCTGCCTCTCCCTCTGTCCTTTCTCCCACTCTTAAAAAAAGAACTCAAGAAATATTTACCAAGTGCCTATTATGTGCTAGACAGAGTGGTGGGCACTGGGATTCTGCTGTGAAAAAGATTATGGGTAAAGCTCTTGGGCCCGATGTCCACTGTGGACTAATTAGCTGATGACGGGGACGAGAAATCAGGTGAGGCAGCAGTAACATGGTTTTTGGGAGTCACCTTCTGGGATGAGGCAAATAGTTTCCCTAGAGAAGTCAACACCCACTGTGGCTGTAAAGGTAACAGTTTTGTCCTGGGCTCTGATGGGATCTGTGCAGTGCTGACAGCTTCTTCTGGGTCTCCTCCAGGTTACACACCCCTCACCCTTCCAAACTTTGTCCCATTCCCTTTGTTGCTAGTTCAAGTTGTGCCACTAACGGATGGACAGTGAGTGACTGGCCAGGACAAACACACTGTCTGAAGGAAGTAGGGAGGCTGAGGGTGCAGCCCTCTGGGAGTCTGGCTGAGGACAGTTGGGCTGGCCCCAAAAGAGGCAGAGAGGATACGCAGACAGATGCCTACTGTAAAAGGCTCCCTGCTAGGCAGCTCAACTCTGCCTCTGAGTTATTTCCATGAAATTACCACCCCGAGGCACTAATAAGGTAATCTGAGAGGCAGCCAGTATTTTGCATAATTCCCAGGAGGCCAGGACTAAGGGAGCACCATGATCGATTATTCCCCTGTATCTTCCAAGAACAATAGGGGCATGTGGATGAGTGTCACTGAAGGATCAGACGCGGAGGGACACCTGGCAGCCCCCTGTTGCGGAGCCAACCCGAGGGAGCCTCTGGAATGGCACTGGGGGAGGAGAGAACTGTAGCTGTTGGAGTTTTGCTGCAAAATTGTCCTCTCTCTGGGTCAGGCAGGATAAGCATAGCATCTCCTTGTCTCTAGGCTCCTCCTTTTAGCTCAAGCTCAAACATGCTCAAGTCTCATTCCACATTCACAAAAGCCTCCCTTTCCCACCTCAGTTGGCACATTATCTCCAAAGTCACACTTCTGGCAGGAGTTCCTGTCTGCCGCATTCGCGTCTCACCTCAATAGTTCTCATCAAAGTCGCTCACGTGGAAACCAATCCCTTATATTCCTCGCTCCTCTGGAGGATTTAATACTCTTGGGATCCTCTTCCCTTGGCTTCTGCAGCACCATGCTCTCTGGTTCTCTTTGTACCTCTCTGTTTTTTCAGAATCCATCTTGGTCACTGAGTTCTCCTCTCTGGCCCATTTCTTAAATGCTGCTCACCCAAGATCTGCCCTTGAGAGTCTTTCCTTTTTTGCTCTGGGGGATGTCACCCATGTGTCTCTTTCACCTGTCCCTCACATGCTGACAACTCCCAGCTCCCTATCTCTTTTCTGAGCTTCCAGCTTTTCATTTGCCGGCTCCCCCAACTCAATAGTGACACGATTGAGCAAACATCGGTTCCCTCAGATTTGCTCCTGTGATGTTCCTGAGCTCAGTCGGTGGCAAGACTATCACTCAGATACAAAAACAAGAAATCTAGGGAGTATTCTGTCCAACCCAACCTCGTGTCTAATGTCATTGACAATTTAACCTCTCCGATGCCTTCTCTCTACCTTCCCAACTCCCACCCCGATTTCTAACCTCACTTAGTTTAGACCTCAGCATCTCTTACATGGACTTCGCAACAGTTTGCTAACAGGTTTCTTGGCTTCTCATCTCTCTCTCCATATATTCCATCCTCCATCTTACTCTCCAAGTGATCTATTGAGACAGAAATTGATGCCTCCATCACCTGGTTGAAAATCCTTGAATGGGTCCCCATTTCCCTCAGGATAAAATCCAAATCCTTGATCCTGAATCCATGATAAAGGGGGACCTGATAGGAAGCCTGCAGAGGGAGAGGGTTGGGAGAGGTTCTCCCCACAACTAAAAGGGAGGCACAGGAACAAATACTGCTCTTCTGTTTTGGAGATGAAATATCTGCTGTGACATCTGGAAATTCTTTGCTCATCTCTTAACCACAGGGACAGACATCACAGACATATTAAGGAAAGACTGGAAGAAAGACAGAAAGCACTTGGGTCCTGCTGAGCTCCCCGAACTACTGAATTAACCAGCCGTCCAGTGGCATACTTCTAGATTTCCTGGAGCATGGGATAACAAATGTCCCAGTTATATAAGCTACTTGAGGTAGGTTTCTAGCAACTTGTAGTTGAAAGCACCCTATCACATTTATAATCTGTTTCCCTTTTTTAAGATAGAGAAAATACCAAAGACTGTTAAAATGAAGTCTTCTAAGAAGGAGGAGGAGGAGGAGGAGATGGTGGTGGTGGTCAAGGTCTTCTGTGACCCTCTTAGGAACTATTAGGTTTGGTCTATGGCCGTACCACCCTGAACGCGCCCGATCTCATCTGATCTTGGAAGCTAAGCAGGGTCGGACCTGGTTAGTACTTGGACGGGAGGAAGTATTAGGTCTGCGTCTTTGTTTTGTTCACATAGTAGTAAGTACCTTCCTCTGCTGCGGCATTTAGAACAGGAATTTTCAGATTTCTTTAAACATATTATAGCCAAGGCAGTTACTGCTGCAGTGGACAGCCAAATGCATTTCCAAATTCAGTCTCTTACTTATGCAAACAAAAACTTCCCCACCCCTCAGAGCCATGTCTTGCCTGCTTTAGCCCTTAGGTCAGTGTAAGGAATGTAGTAAGAGCTAGTCAGCTACATTCTGTGGCGAGCTGGGTGTCACAGCTCATCTCTGCTGAAACGTCTAGTTATGCTGGGCTGGTCGTCATGGAAACACAGCTGATGATGTGAGCATATGGCCTAGAGCCTCTGTCTCTTACTCTCCCAGTGAGGGAGGGGAGCTGGTACTTGAGAAGAACGCAACAATGTCCTATATTATCTGCTGTGCTTGTCGAAAGAAGGGGAAGAATAGGTTGCTGTGGAGAGAGCTGAATTGGGGGTGCTGTGAGGAATTCGAACCTAGGAAGCTCTGGTCCCTCTGAGTAAAGCCTGTGTACATAAAATGTGTGCAGATGGACCTGTGCAGGGTGGAGGCATGGAGGGGAGGATGCAGGGGAACAAACGTAATGAATACTTACTGTGTGCCAGACTCTGAATAACAAATAATAACAATAATAGGCATTTTCAGAACACATAGTAAGGGCAAGGTGCTTTACGTCATTATTTCATGTAATCCATGCAACAACCGCACGAAGTGGATTCTATTATTTGCCCACTTTTTCGGAGAAGGAAACTCAGTGAATAATTGCCCAAAGTCAACACAGCTAGGAAGTGATGGAACCTAGGCTTGAACCCAGGAATGTCTAGTTCCAAAATATTTACACAAACCTTTGCTACTCTGTCTCTCTACTGTGATTAGTACTCTGGATATCTTATTTTGTTCAAAAGATGTAATGGTATTAGACATCACGCCAATTTTAAAAGATCGAGTACAAGGTGCTTATCTGAAATGTCACGTAAGTGAGAATCTTTTGGACTCTTAACTGTATTGTAGCATAAGTCTCATGATGATTCGGTGAGGTTGCTAAAATCATTTCCATTTTACAAATGATGGGTCTTATGCTCAGCTAGGCCAAGGTCACATGGCTGGTGGTTAAGAGGGAAGAGAAACCAATGGGTGTCATTCAAAGCCTGTGCTCCGTCCATTCCCTCCTCTGCTTTAGGGACAGGTAGGCTCCCTCTCCCTGTCCACCGTGGGCACTGTTGCCATACTGAGTTTACTCCAAAGCCCACTCCTCTCTGACCAAGAGGCTCAGGCATTTAACTGCTTTTGCGATTTCACCGTCAAACTTAGGCTGCCCAGACCAAAGCAATCAAGACAACCACCATCACAACTAGAAAGCCCAACATGGCCGAAGTTTACCTAAAGATCTTCTGTAAAACCCACTCCTCCTCTCATACCCTGGTCTTAGCAGATGGTACCATCGTTTACTCATTTGTTCATTCCTGTGACACAAGGGTCATCCTTGACATTGCCCTCTCTTTCCCCCTTTTTCATACTGAATCCATCACTGAGTCCTGATGGCTTTACTGACTCAGCCTAGTCTCCCCACTCTGCTAACCACATAGTATCCATCTTTTATCTGATGACTGCAAGAGCCTCTTAGAAGGCCTCCCTGCCTCTAGTTTTGCATCTTTCCAGTCCTGTCTCCATGGCAGTAACCTCTTCCCATTATTCTTGGGATTAGATGATTCCCATGACTCTTTGAAGAATCTTTCATATGTCTTTTGTCATGTTATCCTGTTTTCCATCCTCATAGTATCCTCTACTTTTCCTTCACAGCCCCTGTCACATGTATGATTGGTCATTGCAGTAATGATGTGTTTGATGTGTCTGTGCGTTCAGGTCCAGGCCCTGCATTCTTGTCCTTACTCTGCCACTCACCGCCTGTGCTGCCTCGACCAAGAAACGAGGCTTTTGCTTTTGTGCTAGTCTCTATGGTATATCTTTGTGTGTCTGTGTCCTCCACAGAATTCTGCATTCCTTTAGGAGAAATTTGACTAGAAACCAAGTCAGCCGACCTCAGAACCCAAATTTCTTTTTTTTTTAAATTTAATTTAATTTTATTTTTCAGTATTCCAAGATTCATTGTTTATGTACCACACCCAGTGCTCCATCCAATACGTGCCCTCCTTAATGAGGCTCACCCAACCCCTCACCCCAGTTTGTTTCTCCCTTCCAAAACCCTCAGAGTTTGTTTCTCAGAGTCCACAGTCTCTCATGGTTCGTCTCCCGCTCCAATTTCCCCCAACTCCCTTCTCCTCTCCATCTCCCCATGTCCTCTGTGTTATTCCTTATGCTCCACAAATAAGTGAAACCATATGATAATTAACTCTCTCTGCTTGACTTATTTCACTCAGCATAATCTCCTCCAGTCCTGTCCATGTTGATACAAAAGTTGGGTATTCATCCTTTCTGATGGAGGCATAATACCCCATTGTATATACAGACCATATCTTCTTTATCCATTCGTCTGTTGAAGGGCATCTTGGTTCTTTCCACAGTTTGGTGACTGTGGCCATTGCTGCTATGAACATTGGGGTCCAGATGGCCCCTCTTTTCACTACATCTGTATCTTTGGGATAAATACCCAGTAGTGCAATTGTGGGGTCATAGGGAAGCTCTATTTTTAATTTCTTCAGGAATCTCCACACTGTTTTCCAAAGTGGCTGCACCAACTTGCATACCCACCAACAGTGTAAGAGGAGAACCCAAATTCCTAATTTTTGTAGCAGAACAAGAATTAGGAAAATGAGTGAGCAGATGAGGAAATGGAAGCCCAGAATGGTAAAGTGATTTACCTCGTGTCACATGGAGCCAGAGTGGCACCTCAAGCCTCCTGGCTCTGCACTAGGGCTTGTTCCCACAGCAACACCTGACAGAGGCTCAGGAGGGCCAAAAAGGCATTTCCCATGTCTGTTCCGAGTGTTGGGTGTTACGACTACTAGACTTTGTGGGGTCTCTGTACCCCCCTTCTCTTCCCAGTTCTGCATCAGAGCTTAGCTCCAGATGAGCTCTGCGGGTTGTCCTCACTGGTCCAAGGCAACACTGCTCATCTGCCTTGCAGGGGCCCTGGGAGGTCTCTGGGTGAAGGGGTCATTGCCCTTTCTGGCCCAAGAGGAGCTGTCTGGGTTTCAGGTTACCATCTTTCAGTCCTTGATACAAGTTTCCTTGGGACCCACCTGGGGCTGTGCTAGCTCTCGAGCCCCTTAGGGCATATAACAAGCAGCCATCATCTCCGGGACCCACTGGGGAAGGGAGCTGCTCTGGGAGCCCACGTGAACAGCTTCCCTTCCTCAAGCTGGCTCATTGTCACTTGGGGACCCTGGGCAGGGTACCTTTCTTCAGGGCACAAAGGGCCCCCCAGGAGCTGCAGCCTGTCAGGAGTTCAGAGCCCTAGAAATCTTTCCCCTCTTCTGGCCATTTCCCATGATCCTTTACAATCTGTCCAAAGCTTTTTCACCACCTACTGGTTAAAATGAGGTCTAGAGAACGTCACATCCACACCTACTGCTCTCCACCAACCTCCTAAATCATGGCTCTTCCTCTCCTGGAGTTCATAATCTTGGAAAAGAATCCAAGGTTGTCCTGAGGAGTCACCGAATTGCATCCATTCATCTCCCCCTCAGAATCGGACGTGGGCGCATTAGTGGGACCTTGTGAGGAGATGCTGACTGAGGGGTCAACCAGGATGGTGGGGGAAAGGACAAGGGGTGAGGCAGTGGGTAATGGGGAGCCAAGGGCACTGGACTGGAGGTGGGGAAGCCTCAGCCCATCTGTCTCTTGATGTGTGATCTTGGAAAAGTGATCCCTTTGCTGGGCCTCATCTCCTCAGCATGGTCCAGGGAGCTGGCCCTGCTGATGACTAGGATCTGTCAGTGGGGAGATGCCATGATGGGCTCTGTAAGGGGGTCATCAAAAACCAGAGCAGGGGCTCCCCTAGTGAGGTACGCACAGCCCTCACACATTATGTTCACACGCATATGCATTGTATTAGATGATCTCAGGTGGTTAGAGGATGAGCATTTTCTATTTTCATGGTTGTGTATTTTTAAATTAAGTACTATATTAGGGAAAATATACAGCAAGCACTTAAAGAAGGGGTATTTTTTTTTCTTGGGAAATGATCTTTGTTAGATTCTTAAAGTATTAACTAAAAGCAGGTGTGACATACAGATACAGCAAAACAAGTGAAGGTGGTATATAGAGGACCAATACCTAAGCAATGTGGATTTAGAGAAAATTCCATTTTCCCTGAAGACATGTAATCTTTGCCTCTGTACTAATCTTCATCTCCAATAATGAGAACAATATATCTGATTTTTTTTTTTTTTTAGACATACCTTCTCCGTTGTGAAACTCAGGACTGAATTCAAACCCCAGTCTCAGAAACTTGATCGATCTTTCCATTGACAACTATGCGTTTGCTCTGGATTTGCTTTCCTTCCCATCTCCACATTATCATTTTTCTGTGACGGCTCCCACTGTAAAGTGTGGAAAGTGGTAGGTGCATTTAGACAAGTAACATTCCAAAGGAAAGACCTAACAGCGTCCATCAGACGAGCAGGGGCTGACATTAGCTTAGCCTTACCTAATCTACGGGGCAGTTTTCACCTATCCTTCCCTGTGTCATCTTTGCCTTCGTTAGAAAGACTTCTAGCTCCCTATTGGGGTAAATATTAGCCTTATCCCCATGTCACAGATGGAGAGCGGGCCATACGGCAGCAAGAGGACCTGCTCCTGGTCATGAGTTGGGAACCAAATCTATGTCCTCCCACTCCCATTTCCATATTCCTTCTGTCTCCAAGCATTCTTTGTCTGTTTAAAACAAGCCGGACAGGCCCCCGGGGCGGCCGCGGGGCGGGAGGCACGTGACCCCCGCGCGCCGGACCCGGGGGTGACCCTCCCCGGCCTGGCCTCCCGCGACCTCAAGCCCCGGCGTCCTCTCCGGCTCCCGAGCAGTGGCGCGCGGTCTCCCGAGTGCAGCGCGGGCTTCCGCGGCCCTGGCCGGGGCGGAGTCTCCCTCACGGCCGCTTCCGCCTAGTCCACTGGGCTTTTCAGGAGCGTGAAGCCCCGTCCGTCTGATAGCACAGCCTGTTGGCACCGCGGTGGCCACCCACGGCCCCCCAGCGCCCCAGAGTCGCGTCTCCGAGCGCATCGGCATCGCCGGCGGCCTGCTCAGAGGAGGGGCGAGAGCTCTGGCAGCCCCGGGCTGGCTCCTGTCGCGTCCAGCTTCCCGCGTGCGCGGCTTCACGGCTGCCCAGCCCCTGTGCTAGCGCTGCGGTCCGCTCTGCTGACTATTACCGCACGCTTTGCGCGGAGAGCGAGTCTGATGTTGTTGGTGCTCCGGCTTCCCCGAGCTGGGGGCCTGTGGGAGGTGGTGGGAATTGTGGCAGGGGTTCCCTAGGCACACAGGCAGTGAGCAGGTTTTTCTTTAAAAACCGGGGTGGGGGTGACCACCTCCCATCCTCCCTTCCGTAATTACATAAGTAAGATCCTTAAGGTGGAAAAACACGGAAAAAAGCAGAATATCAAAAAGGAAAAATACAAACATCTCTTCTAATCATCCCTTCGTCCCAACCCAAGGACAACCACGCTTACTTGTTAGTGTCTGTCCTTCCGTGTTTCTATTTTCTGTGCCTGTAAAAACATACATTGTTTTCTCCCCCACCCCGCCAAAATAAAGGCACCAAAACGGTCAGTCTTTTGAAGGGCTTTTTATTGGTTTGTTCCTTTGATTTTTCTTCTTAGAAGCAAATCACAAACTTTTCTGTACCAACCAATATTCTTCTACAATGTGATTTTTAATGCTTTTCCAGAATCCCATTATGTGGATAGATCATAATTTATTTAATCAATACTCTGGGGCAGCCTCTGCCTTTGGCTTGGGTCATGATCTCAGGGTCCTGGAATCGAGGCCTGCATTGAGCTCTCTGCTCAGCAAGGAGCCTGCTTCTCTCTCTGCCTGCTTGTGATCTCTCTCCATCAAATAAATAAACAAAATCTTAAAAAGAAAAAAAAAATCAATACTCTGTTGTTTGGCATTTAAGTGGTTTCCATTTTTTCCCACTACAACAATGCTGTGATGAGCACTCAAGAACATACATTTTCATGCATTACTTTTGATTATGTTCCTACGTTCTTGGAAGTAGTATTCAGGGTCAAACAGTATGCAAGGATTTAAGGATTTACTCCATCAGTACTACAATGGTTTTTTTTTTCTTTTTTAAAGATTTTATTTGTTTATTTGACAGAGAGAGATCACAAGTAGGCAGAGAGGCAGGCAGAGAGAGAGAGAGAGGGAAGCAGGCTCCCTGCCGAGCAGAGAGCCCGATGCGGGACTCGATCCCAGGAACCTGAGATCATGACCTGAGCCGAAGGCAGCAGCTTAACCCAGTGAGCCACCCAGGCGCCCCAGTACTACAATGGTTTTAAAACATTATTTAATGTAAAAACAACAGAACAACAATAATGAATTCCTCAAAAGAAATATCCACAAACTTCTTTCTCTGACAAGTAAATAGTTTTTATTTGCTTACGTTCCTGGCCATATGCAAAGAGTATTTTTATGGGATTCTATTTCTACCTATGCCAGGCTATTGTATCTCCAGGAATGAATAACTCACACAGGTTACAGGATCTAATTGAAACCATTTAGCTGAAAGGGAGGAGAAAAGAGTCCCACTGAAATTCAGCAAAAGGCGCTGGGGTCCAGCTAGGCCTATTGGACTGGAGCTGGAAAGGTGTTCAGGATCTAAAGCAGCTTTCCAGAACTCAGCAGGACTTCTTGATCTTTGCTCTAGCTCTGTTATTTACCAAAGTTAGCTACTTTTTGTGGTTTCCCTTCTTTCTGTCTACCTCTTTCTTTCCATTCATCTGGCCAACGTCCTTAAACTTTGTATCTTTTCTCAGCTTACTATTTTCTAGTTCTTTATAACGCATATGTCCACAGTCTCTCTTTGCCATACTTGACTTCATGACCTATATATCCTTTTTTTTTTTTTTAAGATTTTATGTATTTGCCAGAGAGAGCAAGAACCAGCACAAACAGGGAGAGCAGCAGGCAGAGAGAAGCAGGCTCCCCACCAAGCAAGGATTTGTGGACTCATGCAGGGACCCTGGGATCAGGACCTGAGCTGAAGGCAGACACTTAACCAACTGAGCCACCCGGGAGTCCCTGATCTTTAAGCTTCAGCTCCTGATGTGACTAACCTGATTTGGTATTCCCCAAATAGGATTCCAGAGGATGAGAAACCTATTGGCCCAGTTCACCCCTGTTTGAGCGGAGTTTTACAACAAAGCATTTCAGAGGATGTTGGCTTCTTGGCTCTGTTGCCCATTCCTGACCAAGTCAGCTGTGTGGAGAGGAGGGGACATAGAGCTACATGGCAAGAACATGGTTATTTAGGGCTACTCTGCCAAGCAGGTGCTTATAGGGATGCAGTTCCTTAAAAGGTGATAATGGCTACTGTAGGTTGCTGGGTTGGTTTTTTTTGTGTGTGTGTGTGTGTGTGTTTTTTTTTTTTTAGATTTTATTTATTTATTTGACACACAGAGAGAGAGAGAGATCACAAGTAGGCAGAGAGTCAGTCAGAGGGAGAGGGGGAAGCAGGCTCCCTGCTGATCAGAGAGCCTGACGCGGGGCTCGATCCCAGGACCCTGAGATCATGACCCAAGCTAAAGGCAGAGGCTTAACCCACTGGGCCACCCAGGTGCCCCAGTAGCTGGGCTTTTATGCATAGTGCAATAATATAGATAAAAGTATGTAGTGTGTTTTAATTATAGTTTTACCATAAACATATAATGACTTCATACCTTTTTAGCTTAAATGGGCATCATAGTTCAGTCAGTGGATTGACTGTAATTTAAGCAATCCCCTACAATTAGAAATTTAAATTCAGTTCTTTTTTTTGAAAGCATGTTAACCAATTTGGAAAATTCTATAATGAACAACTTATCAGTATATATTTTTACTTTCTCTTGGATTTTTCTCTTAGGGATGTATCAATTAGCAATGTGTTTCTTTTTTTAAAGATTTACTTATTCATTTTGAGAGAGAGAGTGAGAGCTGGGGTGGGGGGAATTGTGCAGGGAGGAGCAGAGGGATCAGGAGAGAGAATCTTGAGCAGACTCTGCACTGAGCCTGAGACTGGGCTTGATCCCACAATTCCGAGATCCTGAGATCACGACCTGAGCCAAAACCAGGAGTCGGATGCTTAACCAACCATGCCACCCAGGCGCAAAGAACAGAAACCTTCTCTAAAGTACTTTAAAGTACTTTAAATTTAAAGTACTTTAAATGAAGAGATTATTTTTTTCATGTAACAAGTCACTCAAAGGTAGATTTGGTTCTTTGGGCCTTTTTCTTATGTTCATATTCTCAAAATGAGTGCTGAAGCTCTAGTTATAGTATCAGTATTCAAGGGAGGAAAGAGGAAGAAAAAAAATGCCACTCAGGTCTTCCTTTGAAGTGTTGTCATCCACAGTCACCCCCAGTAGACATAGACTTCTGTCTCTTTGGCCAGAACTGCGTTACATGGCACCCCTACCAGTATGGGAGGCTACAAAAGCAAGTATCTTCCCAACCTCCTTATTTGGCAGCAGCAAAGAAGAGAGAGGTTGGGAATGTGCACTAAACCAGGCTTTGTGGTGTTGTCACAGGGGCTTCTCAAAAGTGTTGAAGCTGTGAAAACCTTCCTTCAAATAAAATCTTGCCTGGACGCGTATTTGGAAAAGCTGATGAAAGTGCAGTTGCTTTGGCTGAAGTGACAATGAGGGCTTAGAGCTTTGTGTGGTCAGCACCGCCATTCCCCAGTACGAGGTGTTTCCTGCTTTATAGCTGTTCCCACCCCTATCACCTTGCAATTAGTACTTAGTGTTCCATCTGGGAGAAACCCTCCATGGGCATATGCTCAGGAGATAGTTCCCATCCCATGAGGAAGCTGAGGACCCGAGTTCTGCACCCTCCCCTCCTGCATCCCTGGCAAACCTGAAGCATGGGATTTAGGTTCAGTCAATCAGACATTCTTTCCTGTCTTTGAATGACCAGCACATGACAGTGTTGGGGGGTGATCGGAGGTCATCTTCCTCTCAGCAGCAATGCTGCATGCACCTGACTGTTCTTGCTCTGTGACCTGTGGTTCTAGCTGCCTAGTCCTCTGGAATTCTCGTTTCCTGCCTGTTTTCAAAACCTGGTTGTAGAGTTTCCCAGAGATTCTGTGAGCCTCTGAGTTTGTTTCAGTGACTTTTGGCTTAAGATAGGCAGGGTTGGGACACCTGGGTGGCTCAGTGGGTTGGGCCTCTGCCTTCGGCTCGGGTCGTGATCTCGGGGTCCTAGGATCGGGTCCTGCATCGGGCTCTCTGCTCAGTGGGGAGCCTGCTTCCCTCTCTCTCTCTCTCTGCCTGCCTCTCTGCCTACTTGTGATCTCTGTCTGTCAAATAAATAAATAAAATCTAAAAAAAAAAAAAAAAAAGATAGGCAGGGTTAACTTCTTTTGCTTATAGCCCCAGGACATGGCCAATACATACCCTCCCTAGCAGTGGCGCGGACAGCTCTGTAGAAAGTCTGAGGTTGCAAGGGGCATAGTTTAAAATCTGCTGCCTTAGGATAAATCCCTTGGACTGGAATTAAGGGACAAAGGTACAAATGGTTTAAAGTTTCTTGATAATTATTGCCAAAGAGTGTTCCAAAAGTATTGTGAAAATTTACTTAACCACAAACATTGGGTATTATCGCTGTAACTTTTGCTAGTATAATGGCAGGGAAATGGTTCCTATTAGTGTTTTAATTTGCATTTATTTCAGAATATGAAGCTCAACACTTTTCCTTATGTTGACTTATGGTTATATTTCTATTTATGGAAGATGTCTGTTTATTCAGGCTTTATTTTTTCTGTTTACGACATGAACTTCATATAATTCAGATATTCATTCTTTGAACGCTTACTGCAAACATTTTTCCTGGTCTATTTTTATCTGCCTCTTGTTACTTTTCTTCGTACAGAAGCTTCGCATTTTTATGTAGTAAAATCTGTTCATCTTTTCCTTTGTCATTTCTTCTTTTGCTTCAGTGCTTTAAAAGTTACTATTCCTCCAAAGATCTGATAAGTAGTGAATTCAATTTCCTGCCAGTTTTTCCTGTGATTTGGCTTTTATATATTTTATTCTTTAATCTGGGATTTTTTTTTTTTTTAGTATTGTATGAATCTAAATAATTACATTGGGTTTTAGATTGATAGACTTTGTGAACAAGCCAAGCCTCTGGGTTTTTGTTTTGCTTTGTTTGGGGTTTTAGTAAATGCAAACAGAACTGTCCAGGGAGCAGGGTCTTGTTATGGAGAGAAGTGTGAGTGAAATGGAGAGAGAACTTTAGACAACTGAGCTAGCAACAAAGAGACAGGGAAGCGCTGCATCAGAGACAGAAAAGCTGGAACAGAGAGTGAAACAGAAACAAAGAGAAGTGAGGAATCAAAGGTCAAGAAGCCAAGAGAGGGAAACCAAGATCTAGTGTAGGAGAGGGCTTTGGACATCTCTGGGCCTGGAGCTTGGATGGGTGACCTCAGAGTGACCGGCAGAGGCTGGGATGACACCAAGGGCAGCAATGGAAGGTCTCCCTCTGCCACACTACCCCATCCAGCGTTAGCCTCTTCATGGGCCTGGGGGGGCCTCACATTCTATCTGGGGCTCCCAATTTCCTCTTCATTCTCCAGTCAGCTCCAGGTCTGGGGATCTTAGCACGCCGAGGAAAATATCTTTCCTCTTCTCCTGCCTGTAGTCTTCCTTCTCTTTGGTCTCCTTTGTGGTCTGCCTTCAGGCAAGCATTCAAGGAAGATCTTGAAGACCAATCATCTACAATGGCCACACGTGGGGCCTATATAATCCAGATATCTCAGCCTGGCTCGGAAGCCCCGTTATTATCCTGTCTGAGGGGGTAAGTAACTGTGTCCAGCAATAAAGGGTAGATCTGGATTCAGACCCTGATCCATTCTAATTCCAAATCTTGCAGTTCTTTACCGTGCATCAAGATATTGGGCTTATCCTACATCTCCACCAGAAATTATCTTCCCCAACATGCTTTCCTCTTCATCTCTGCTTATCCAGATATCTTCCCATCACTGCCACCTTCCATGTTCTGTAGCTCAAGCTTCATTGAGTTATAGGCTGAGACCTTACTTATAGCCCGATCTTCTACTCTTCCCTAAATATTATGGTATTTTTGTCTTGCCTCCCCATTATAACCTGCGATGGTGTGTTTTACTGCTTTGGACGTCCTGCCTTATTCAATACTATGCTGCCCAGTTGTTGGGTCATTTACTTGATTGCTCCAGGGAAGAGAAGGCAACCATTAAAGAGACGTGTTATGAAGCCGGCTAAGCTACTCCATGGTGACTGGAGCTGTTCCCACTGAGAAATTATGAGACATGATCTGGATCTTCCTAAACAAAGGTGAGGGAACTGCATCTCCCCAGATTGGCTGACGGCTGCTCTGGGAGCATGGGGGTGTGAGATGGGAATCACGGGGGTAGGTGGGTGCTAATTCTCTGAGCTGGCCTGCTGGTGGCAAGAATGGACTTGCACAGTTCAGAAAAATCCGTCAGGCAAAGAGATGAAATTCTTGAGGCATTGGGTCCCTGAGTACATTGCAAAGTCCCAGGATATGGGCTGGACTCAATTAACAATAAATGAAAATATCTGCTTCCCCTGACTTTCACACCAGAGTCTTATAAATATTTGACCTTTACAGTTGTATAAGTGAAAAATACTGATACAACAAAAATAGTAACTGTCGTTTTAATTTTTATGTTTAATTCACATTGACTTTTAAAATAATTTCAAACTCACCAACACTACTTCTTTAATTATAAAGGACTCTGACACGTTCCAGTAAATGATCACACCCTCATCTCACCCTATAAGTAGGTGTTACTGTTATTTTCGTTTTAAAGCACCAGAGAAAGAGAAAAGACATTTAGTGACCTGCCCTAAACCATTCAGGCTTTCCTGGTGGGGATGGGATTTGACATTGTTTTCTTACTTCAAAACCCAAGCTCTTTTAATTGTACCCATGTGTCCTTTGGACAAACTTTTATCTTTCGAATGGGAGAAAACAGATGAGCCCCTTAACCTCTCAGTTTTTCGATCTATAAAACAAAGAGTAGTGAACATTTGTTGTTTGTGTCTCTCCAGCATCCTCTCTCTATTCTTCTGAGAGCATCGAAATGATCAGCTGGGAATTTGTTAGAATTGCCAATTCTTGGGCTTTCCCCCATGGTCTACTGAATCAGAAACTCCTGGGCTGGGCCCCCAGCATCTGTGTTTTAACAAGTCCTCCAGGTGATTCTGATTCATGCTGAAGTTTGAGAAACACTGGCTTAGGGGAAAGAACTTAGGTGGTGCCATCTTGCCAAACCCAGGGGAAACCCTGCTTGAGACAGGAGCCATGTAGAGGAAGCACAGCTGAGAGATACAGAGAGTGAAAGGGTCCTAAAGTTACCATTGGAGTCTCCGAGTCTGGTCCAGCTTAAAGTTAGTGCGACAGCTGTATCATGTAGTTATGTGAACCGATAAGTTCTCTTAAAGCTTTTTTTTTTTTTTTAAGATTTTATTTATTTATTTGACAGACGGAGATCACAAGTAGGCAGAGAGGCAGGCAGAGAGAGAGAGGAAGGGAAGCAGGCTCCCTGCTGAGCAGAGAGCCCGATGCAGGGCTCAATCCCAGGACCCTGGGATCATGACCTGAGCCGAAGGCAGAGGCTTTAACCCACTGAGCCACCCAGGAGCCCCTGATAAGTTCTTTTTATCTCCATCTGAGTTGGGTTTCTCTCACTGGCAACCAAACATCCTGATTGTCGAAGGGAACATTTGTTCCTCCTTAAGTTCAAATGGAGAGATTTTCGTTAAGCTTTGGTTCTCAAAGTGTGGTACCAGGAGAGGCAGTATCATCATCACCAGGGAACTTGTTAAAAACACAGTTTAGGGGGGTGCCTGGGTGGCTCAGTGGGTTAAGCCTCTGCCTTCGGCTCAGGTCATGATCTCAGGGTCTTGGGATCGAGCCCCGCATCCGGCTCTCTGCTCGGCAGGGAGCCTGCTTCCTCCTCTCTCTCTGCTTTCCTCTCTGCCTACTTGTGATCTCTGTCTGTCAAATAAATAAAATCTTAAAAAAAAAAACCACAGTTTGGGGACACCTGGGTGGCTCAGTCTGTTGGGCATCTGCCTTCAGCTCAGGTCATTGTCCTAGGGTCCTGGGATCGAGTCCTGCATTGGGCTCCTTGCTCGGCGATGAGCCTGCTTCTCCCTCTGCCTACTGCTCCCCCTACTTGTACACATGCTCTCTCATTCTTGCAAATAAGTAAAATAAAATATTTTAAAAAACCAAACAAACGGTTTATCAGGCCCTACTGATCAGGATCATGGATCATGGATCATGATCAGGATCATGGGGATGGAGCCTGGCAATCTGTGTGGAAGTAAGTCTTCTTGGTGGTTCTGATGCCCATTAAAATTTGAAAATCACTGGAGTGAGACTCCCAGACTCCCTCCCCACCTCTTATTAATCCTTTTCTGTGAAGAAGGTATGCATTATCTAATTAATGAGTTCAGCAGCATGATCTGGGCATGCTCAGTTTAACTCTTCCCTTTGTTTTCTTCGACAGCTTGTCTGACTAAAGGGGGAGGTTCTTCTGTGTTCCCGTAGGTGCCGCAAGCTGTACAGAGGCAGCTCCCCGTAGATGAGGCCTGTGGTTTTTCCAGCCCTGCCTGTAACTCAGTGGTAAGTTTATTCTGGGAACCATGTAGGCAAGCTCCTTTGGCCTCACATCTAAGCCATGTCCTCCAGGGTAGCTCTTATCAGTAATAAAGCTGACATTTTTATTTCCATCTGTTGGTTTTTTGTGTCCTGTTTCTCACTTGGTTCAGAACTTGGGTGAGGAAGAGGGCTGTTATTTATTGGGTCTCCTAATGACTAACACTGACTAATATGGCAAGGGGTGGAGTAGAGGATCTCTCAGGTATCTTCCCTTCTTACACTTAGGGCATTGTGTCTCACGCTCTCTCTCCAGCACTCCTGAGTGCCCCATGAAGAAAACCTTATTTGTTCTCACTAGACCACTGGTATCACACCTGCGGGAGATAGAAGTATCCTGTGGCTCGTGGGGTACAGAAGGGAAGATTGCAATCACAAAGCATTTCCTTTCAGTTCTCTCCTGGAACAGTGTAGTTCTCTGGGGCAGGAATGGGGCCTTGAAACAAGTGCATTTTAAAAAGCCTCCCAGGAGCTGTCTGCCTTAGCCTTATTGTCAGGTTCTACCAGCCATCCATCCTAAATCCATATGGCTGCACATGAAGCTGTGTCCTATTCTGGAAGCTAGAGATGTCTTAGCTTATCCTTTCAAAGCAGAGACTTCCGTTTTCTCTATTCCAGGCTCTTGGTCTTTCACAAGTTCTTCGCAAATCTTTAAGACAGTCATAGTCACGGTCCTGGTAAGGGATATGGATTAAAGAGGGCTCTGTCTGGGGTTCTATAAACCAGACCTGTGTGCTACAAGAAGCTTGATTTTCAGGGTTCAGTCCCCTTACAGCAGCAGGCATGACTCTCTTTGGAAAGCTGCTGCAGGAAAGGAATGGACAAAGCAGCCATCACAGTACACCTGGGTGATAACAGGATGACAGAGGTATTTTCTACATATTGACCCTGATTCTTGTTCTTCCTGGAAGAGTTAATTCCCAGATTATCTAACGAACACTAAATTTTACATAGTTAGATTATATATGTATAACCTTGACTCCTGCTTTGCCCATATCATTAAAAATTGTTCATAAAGAGGGGTGTCTGGGTGGCTCTGTTGGTTGAGTCTCCGACTCTTGGTTTCAGCTCCCGTTGCGATCTTGGAGTCGTGGGATCAAGTTCCACATTGGGCTCTGTGCTTGGTGCAGAGTCTGCTGGGATTCTGTCTGTCTGTCTCTCTCTCTGTTCCTCCCCATTCTCTCTCTCTCAAATAAATAAATAAATCTTTAAAACATTGTTCATAAACACAACTTCGTATTTTTTCTGACTAAAAAAGAAGAGATTGGATTTCATTTAAATAGGAAAACTTGTGCATCAAAGGTCATGTAAAGGAGTGAAAAGCCACAGAATGGGAGACTACATTTGCAAGTTACATATCTGATAAGAGTTTGCTATTCAGACTGGGTGGCTCAGTTGGTTAAGCGTCTGCCTTTGGCTCAGGTCATGATCCCAGGGTCCTAGGATGGAGTCCCACATTGGGCTCCCTGCTCAGTGGGGAGTCTGTTTCTTCCTCCACCCCTCCCCCCTGCTTGTGATCTCTCTCTCTTTCACTCACTCTCTCAAATAAATAGAATCTTAAAAAAAAAAAAAGAACTCCTACAACGCAACAACAAAAAGACAAACAAGCCAATTAAA
Source organism: Meles meles (assembly GCF_922984935.1). Classification (NCBI taxonomy): domain Eukaryota; kingdom Metazoa; phylum Chordata; class Mammalia; order Carnivora; family Mustelidae; genus Meles; species Meles meles. Next base: position 47,734,092 of record NC_060073.1, read on the forward strand.
AAATAGGAAAAGGACTTGAATAGACATTTGTCCAAAGATAAACAAATAGCAAATAAGCATATGAAAATATGCTCAACATTATTAGTCATTAGGAAAATGCAAATCAAAATTACAGCGAGATGCAACTTCATACCAGTGGGATGACTAGAATAAAAAATGGAAAATAGTAAGTTCAGATGAAGATGTGGAGAAGTTAGAAAACTCTCCAACATTGCTGATGGGAATTAAAATGGTGTAGCTCCTGTGTAAAATAGTTTGGTAGTTCTTCAAAAAGTTAAATATAAAATTACCATTTGACCCATCAGTTTTACTCCTAGGTGTATATCCAAAAGATTTGAAAACCAGAACTCAGATATTTGTGTATCAGTGTTCATAGCAGCATCATTCACAATAGCCAAAAGGTGGAAATAATCCAAATTTCCATCAACAGATAAATGGATAAACAAACTGTGGTATATCCATAAAATGGAGTACTATTTAGCTAATAAAAGGAAGGGAGCATGAATACAAGCTACAACATGGAGCAACCTTGAAACATTATTTTAAGCAAAATAAACCAGACACCCAAGGATAAATGTTGTATCATTCCACTTATATGAAATATTTAGAATAGGAGAATTCATAGGGACAGAAAGTAGATGAAGTAGGTTAGAAGTTACCAGGGGCTGAGGGTAGGAGAGAATGGGGAATTGCAAAAGAAAGAAAGAAAAAGAAGAAAGGAAGGAAGGAAGAAAGGAAGGAAGGAAGGAAGAAAGAGGGAGGGAGGAAGAAAGGAAGGAAGGAAGAAGAGAGAAAGAATGAAATATGGGAAAACTCAAAGTAGGAAATAAAACTCTCTTGTGATCTCACTACCTAGGATAACTAAATATCCTATTGGCCTTTCTTTCTTTTCATCTGTTCATAATGATTAAGTAGAAAAGCTTTGAGCCACTCATAGGTTCAAATACGCACTCTGCCTTGTACTAGCTATATGACATCTCTGTGCTTCAACTTTTTTTTTTTTTAAATACAAACAGTAATAGAATCCACCTCAGATGGTTGATTTGTGGATTAAACTGGTTAATAGGTTTTAAGTAATCAGCACAATGCCAGGCTCCTGGTAAGTTCTCAGTAAATGGTAGCTTTTAAATATGTGTTTCATATTTTTGTATATATGGATTTATATCCTATTCTCATTTTCCCATACAGATAAAAATTATTTTTAATGCCAGGTAGTATTCATATTCATATTGTAGCATCATTTATCTAACCGAGTCTCTGTTGTTGAATATTTAAGTTGTTTTGATTTTTCATTATTTAAAAAAGATGCAGCGGTGGACACTCTTGCTTGATTGTTCCTGGCAGCCACTGCCTGAAAGGGGCAGTGTGACTTTGACCCTGCTCTGCCCCCTAGGCTCTGGGGCTCCCAAGGCAATGCACTACGTTGAGTCAGGCCCCAAGCTGGGAGACAGAATCCGAGTTCCAGTCCTCCTTCTGCTCTATCTTCGGGGACCACGCTTTTCTATCTGGGCCTCTGCTTCCCTACCTTTAAAATGAGAGCTTTAGTGGGAATGATCTCAGGGTACTTTTTCTGCTCTATCTAAAGCTCTATGATTCTACAACAATCCTCCGCTAAGCTATGGATTCCTCTGGCTCTGTTGTGGCCTTCCTCAGGGCTGTGTGTGCCCACGCTACAGCGTGTGTTTCAGTTTCTATTCTTAGCAGTGTGATCTTTAAATAAGGAATAGATTTGTGCATCTGTCTCATCTCAGATGTACGTGGCTCCTGCTGGGCTGTTTCATTCTCCAACAGCCATTCATTCACATTAGGAGCAGAAGCCCATTAAGGAAGTTAGTGGATGGTGTGCTTCCATCCACCATGGTAAGAGCTGAACGCACCCTGATCTGGGGTTTGGCCCTCTTTGGTTATCGGGCCTGGGCTCTGTCTGACTCAGTTATAGATGAGGTCAGGGGGATCTTCATTTCAGCAGTACCTCCTTCCTCACTCCACCCTTAGATCCTTTCTCTGGGATGGGCTAGGGATGGTATTTGGGCAATGGTGGTTTTTAGAGATGGTGAGTCACCAACATTCCAGATGAGAAGGTCATTGTTTGTTCTGAAATAGAGTGGACATGGATACATCTACTCTCCTCCAAGAGTTCTCAGCTATGGAGGCGTCTCAGGGTTGCTTTGGGTATTTAAATACACAACTTCTGAGTCTTGGTTATCAAGATGGAAGGTAGGGGAGACCAGGCTCTTCATTTTAAGAAGACTACAGGTGATTCAGATGTGCATCCCAGCTGAAGAGCATTGGTGGATCGTAGTAAGATTGGAAAACACTTAAAGCCCACAAAGCCCATCAACTGGGATAGGATGTAACAAGACTGTTGGTGACTTTAAAGGACAGAAGCATCCTAGACTTTTTCTCAAGGGCAGCCTGTACTCACCTGGACCCAGTTGTCATATGATAGTGTTGAACTGATGTTGCTAGATATTCCATTTAATTTTATTGGGAAGAGTAGAAACCAGATTTGTTTGTGAAGTTTCCTATTTTAAAATATTGATAACTCAATTACATGCTGGTAATCCAATTTCAAAAATTGAATTATGCACCAAAACACATCTGCTGGCCAAATCAGTTCTTGAATCTGCCTGTCGAAGTTTCTTGACTGTCCTTTAGCCAGACAGTCACTCAGTTTAAGCCAAAATGATGCATTCAACAGGTCTCTTGATCGGTAGCATTACACCATCTCTGTGCTGTGAGGCTCTGTGGGGTTCTGGATAACACCCAGCTTGGCATGAGGTAAAGTGCTCTAAGCAGGGGAGTCAGAAGACCTGTGTCCTGCTAACAACTTGCTAGGTGACACCGGGAAAGAAATTCTTTCCCTAGTCACAGGATTTCTTTCGTAGGGAAAGGGGAATGATCTCTGCCATTCTTTCCAAGTTTGTAGGTCATTCTTTTTGTAAAGATTTACATACTTCCTTATTTTATTCCAGCTACTCGAGAAGAAAACTTTCCAGATTAAGATGAAAATTCATCTTTATTTGACTAGAATGACAACTAGTTCTTTCTTTCCCATATTCTCCCAAGTCATCAGTGATTTCTTTTTGTAGAGGTTTCGATCTGTGTAGGCTTTTGGGGTATTTTCTAAGGGCAAGAAAACATTTTGGAATAGAAGTCTCAGTGGAGTTGAGCCTATAAGTTTCTTGCTTGCTGCACACTCAACTTTGAATCAAATAATAGTAATAATAAAAAAAGGAATAGAGATGATACAGGGGACACCTTGGAGTAAAAAAAAAATTCCTTGATAGGTCAGATAAAATCCTGGAACTGAATCTTTTCTTCCCATGGTTTTATTAAAGTTTAATTCACATACCATAACATTCACTTTAAAAAGTGTATAATTCAATGGTTTTTAGTATATTTACAGAGTTGTGCAACCATCATCACTATCTAATCTCAGAATATGTTCCTATCTCCAGAAAAAAATCCCATACTCATTATCAGTAACTCAGCATTTCCCCCTCAGTCTTGGAAGCCATTCATCTACTTTCTGCCTTTATGGATTTTCTTCCTTGGATCCTTCCATATAAATGGAATTATATAATATGTGCCCTTTTGTAACTGGCTTCTTCCAGTTAGCATGATGGTTTTAATGTTCATCCATGTTGTAGCAGGTATCAGTATCTCATCATTTTTTATTGCCAAATAAAATTCTGTTGTATGAATATAGCACATTTTGTTTAACCACTCTTCAGTTGATGGGCAGTTAGGTTCTTTCTACTTTTTGGCTAGTATGAATATGCTGCTATGAACTTGCATATACAACTTTTTGTATGGGCATATAATTTAATTTATCTTGGATCTGTACTGAGGGGTTATATAGTTAAGTCCATGTTTAGCCTTTTGAGGAAATGTCAGACTGTTTCCCAAAGCAGCAGCACCATGTTACATTCTTACCAGCAGTGTGTGAGGGTTCTAGTTTCACCACATTCTTGTCAACAATTGTTATTATCTGGCTTTTTTTATCATGGTGATCCTAGGGAGTGTGAAGTGGTATCTCGTTGTAGTTTTGATGCCACAGTTGAATCAGTTCCAGATTGTCCTGACCTAGGCTATCCACCCACCCTCCAGCTAATTACTGTGGCTAGTGGAGGTTGATAATCTTAAGAGAATTAGAGTGTACCCTTGCAGCTGGGCATGAGTGCCATTCATAAACAAGAGGGGAAATTTGGAGATATTATTTGACAGGAGGGAGAAATGGATGACTGGGAGGCAACTGGCACATATTTCCTATAGGATGGGTTTGCATGCTTGGTTTCAGGAATTGTTCTATACACAGGGATCGTAGTGGTGCAGAGTAGGAAGGAAAGAGAATCTTGGTCAGGACTCAGGCATAGAAGCAGCTCCCAAAGAGGTGGACTGAAATAGATTCTACTGAAAATAGGCTGGAACTTCAGAAGGCAAGAAGCATAGGCAGGACACTTCGGTCATCTTCATGGTCCTGAAAGATTATGGGAAATTTTAGGACTAGGCAGACATTGAGAGACATTTGTGGGAAGATTAACTGGCACTTCCTCAGCACTTCTTTGAGTCTCCTCTTTCTTTTCTCTCTCCTTTTCCTCCTTCTTTTCACATTGATGATAATATCTGTCATTGAGGTCTTTCTGGCTATGACTGCTGCGTAACAAATATTTTGCTCCCCCTCCTGCAAAAAAATAGGTGTTTAAAACAACCATTTCAGGGCGCCTGGGTGGCTCAGTGAGTTAAGCCGCTGCCTTTGGCTCAGGTCATGATCTCAGGGTCCTGGGATTGAGCCCCACATCGGGCTCTCTGCTCCGCAGGGAGCCTGCTTCCTCCTCTCTCTCTGCCTGCCTCTCTGCCTAGTTGTGATTTCTCTCTGTCAAATAAATAAAATATAAAACAAACAAACAAACAAACAAAAAACCCAACCACTTCGTACCTGTTTGACCCTGGACTGGATCCCGTGCTGGGGGGGCAGGGAGGGAAATGCTCTAAAGCACATTACTGAGTCAACTGGCAAAATTGGAATATCCATTTAGATTAGATGAAAATATTCACATCAGTATTAAATTTACTAAAGTTGATAACTGTACTGTAGTTATATGAGGTCATATCCCTATTCCTAGGAAATATACACTGAAGTACTTAGGGACAAAGGGCCATAATGTCAGTAACTTACCCTTAAATGGTTCAAAAAATTCATTTTTATATATGGATTATTTATAAATAATCAGATATATAATCATAAATTTATATATTTATATATGAAATATATATAAATTATATATATGAAAGAGAGAAATAGGGGGATAAAATGTTCACAGTAGTGGAATTTGGGTAAAGGTGGTGTAAGGGTGTACTTTATACTTTACACATGGAAGTAATTTCCAAATGAAAAAGTGAGAGAAGGACAAACAATTTACTACTTTATTTTGCTCATAATTTTGTGGATCAGGAAAGGGTGTTCTGGGGTCTCTCATGCAGGTCTCTCAGAGGCCAGGAGCGACTGCCTTCAGGGGAAGGTTCGGCAGTGTTGGGTATCCAAGATGTCTCCCGAGGCTGGCCGTTGATGCTGGAGGTCTACTGGAGCTCAGCGGGACCTTTGACTTGTGTGCTTACATGTGGCCTTGTTAGCATGGGAGTCTTGGGGTAGCCAAACTTTCTACTTTGTTACTCGCCGAGTGAGAATCCTAAGAGAACAGGTGGAAGCTGCATGGCCTCTTCCCACCTAGCCTTGGAAGTTATATAGCATCTTTTCTGCTGTATTCTATCGGTTCCAAGGAAGTCACTAGGTAGTGTCCAAGAACTTGCCCTCATGTTCCAAAACTGCCATAGAAGCTTACTGCATGCCAGGCACTGTGTCTTATATGTGCCTTATAGGTATTAACTCATTTGATTTTTGTTGAAAAACAACAACAACAACAGCAACAAGACAACCTTTACGGTAAATAGCCTTACTGTCCTTAGGAAAGACAAAACTTGGGGTACAGAGTTTCAGTTCCCAACATTAGTGGAAGAGCTAGAATTTGAATCCAGATAGTTTGGCCCCAGAGTCTATGGCCTTATCTACTACCTGATACTACCTCTACATAGAGCTGTGATTCCTGCTACATTTGGTTAAACTGCCATACACAAATACACATAATCACTTAAAAAAAAGATTTCTTTATTTGAGAGAGAGAGAACTAGTGGGAGGGTTGGAGCAAAGAGAATAGAGAATGGCAAGCTGACTCCCCACTAAGCAGGGAGCCCAAGGTGGGGCTCGATCCCATGACCCTGAGATCAGGGCCTGAGCAGAAACCAAGAGTTGGAGGCTTAACCAATTACACCACACAGATGCCCTTTTATCCCTTTTGGCTCACAATCACTGGCATGCAAACTTCCCTAATACATTCCAAATCACGTGACATAATTCTTATCTTCTAAGCTCTGACTTTTGCACACGCACTTTCCTTTCTCTGGAATACCTTTCTTCTAATTATTCACCTGTCTGTATTATTTATTCTTCAGATCTTTTAGGAAGCCTTCCTTGACCACTCAACTCTCTGGGGAATGCTTCTGCTATGGGCACACGTGCTGCATGATGCTTAATAGTTACAGTGTTTATCATTATGCCTGATAATTTTGTCGTTGTCCTGGCTGTCTCCCCCACTGGACTGCAAGTTCTCTGAGGGCAGGGATGAGGCTTTGTTCAGGAGAGGATCTCTAGCACTGGATAAGTGACTGGTATGTACTGTGACCATAATTACAAACTAACCTCTCACTTACACTCCTCTAGACAATGACCACATATTTCTCACACATAATGCAGCCACTAGGATGCTCTCCTGACACATATGAAACCTGTCCCATTTACTCTCGTCCATGCACCCTCAATCACTGTGACATTCCCCATGCTCACTCAGTCACTGTCACGTTCCTCCCCTACCCTCCCCGCTGCAATCCATCACACACAAAACTACTGTGACACAGTTCTGATCCTCAATCACTGTCACACACTATTTTCACACAATCACGGTCACTATCTGTATTCTTAAAACAGGATATTTACTCTCCTACAAAAACTGAGTTAAGATGACAATAGCTCTATTTTCACAACGCCTTCACATACTGTATTTTTTCATCCACGGAATCCCTGACATTGCACAGTTATGGTCACACTCCGTCTACTGTCTTCCTCCCGCTTCCACTTGACACCCACTCCTCCTACACGCGCACGCGCGCGCGTACACGCGCGAACACACACACACACACACACTCACTCACTCACTCACTCACTGTCAAGGGATCGGAGGGGTCCGGTCGCGGGGGTCTGAGTCTCCCTCTGTCAGCGCCTGAATCTCACTCCCACACCTTACATCCTCACAGTCAGTCACGCGCTCCCTCAACTCACTCTCACTGTCGAGGGACCCCAGGGGCGGGTCCGCGGGGGTCTGAGCCGCCAGAGGTCAGCGCCGGAGCCTCAGCCCAGGCCAGCGCGGCCCCGCCCCGCCCCGCCCCCTCATGCATATGCAGCACATCAGCCTCGCAGCCCGGCCCCCAGACGGCCATTTGTAGCGGCGCTGGAGGCAGCGTTCGGTACGCGCTGCGGAGACGTGTGGAGGAGCGCGCGCCCCCCGGCCGCTGCCGCCCCTGGCCCCTGCGGTCCTCCCGCTCCTCCGCGCCTCGGGCGGGACCCGGCCAGCCCGGGCGCCGCGTTGCCGCCCGGAGCGGCCCTCCCGGCAGCTCCCGGCGCCCGGGACCCCCGCCCGCCGCTCGCCCGCAGCCCGCCGGCCGCACACGTCTCCGGAGCCGGGCCTAGGGCGGGCGGCGGCTCGGCGTGGCCGGGCGGGCTTGGCGGCGTCCCCATGGCCGCGGCCGGCTGGCGGGACGGCTCCGGCCAGGAGAAGTACCGGCTTGTGGTGGTCGGCGGAGGCGGCGTGGGCAAGTCGGCGCTCACCATCCAGTTCATCCAGGTGCCTGGAGCGGGCCTGCCGGGGGCGCCGGGGCGGCGGCGGGCGGGGGCTCGCGCTACCTGTGGCGGGGCGGCTGCCGCGACCCCGCCCCAGAGGCGCCGCGCGGGCTGGGGGCGAGTGGGGGGGGGCGGTGGTGCGGGCCGGGCTCTGCTCTCCTGCCCTGAGGCCGTGGCGCCGCGCTCCTGCCTGCCCGGCGCCCTGTTCGGCGTCCTGGGAGTCGGTCTTCTCAGGAATGTGTCCGGGAGGGCGGAGCTGGCAGGGTGGGAAGCGCAGATCCACCTTATCGCTCCGGTCGGGGCCGAGCCTCCCGGGAGGCTGCGCCGCCGCGCCGGGCTTCCTGCCCCGCGGCTGGGTCTCGGAGCGTCGGGTGCGGGGCTGCAGCCCCTCGCGCTGGGCTTTCAGCCGCCGCGGCCGCCTCCTACACCGTCGGTGCGATCGCGGTGGCAACTTGGCCGTGGCTCCGCGTGGTCTGCGGGTTTCTCCGCGCACGCTGAGCCCGGAGCTGCCCGCTTCGAGCTGTGTGTTTCTCTTTGTGTGTGTTTGTGCTTTTCTTTTAAGTAATCTCTTAGGTAATGTGTCCGGGTGGGAGTGTGTGATAATGCCCGAGGGAAATGGTGGCTTCGAGGAAGTTAAGAATGTTCTCCGATAGGGGTGAGACCATTTCCTAGGAATTCCTGGTGCCTTCCTGCTTCTCGCTTTGCCAAGGTGAAGTTTGGGATGGGCCAGGCTAGGAGATGACCGACCCGGGCGTGCCTTCCGTATCTGTTACAACTACCCACTCCTCCACTCCCAGCTTTCTCTGGTTGCTGGACGCGAAAGTCAGAGCTTGTGGTAAAGAAGAGGGCGGTGGAATCCTTCATTCTTAGGATTTGCTCTTTAAGAGGTTCGAGTGATCTTTTCGGGGATTTTGAAAATGAGAAACCCAGATGTCTCTCTGCTTTTGTCAACCTAAAAGGTGTGGTATATGCTGGGAGAGAACGAAGGTACCCCTTTATAACAGTAACAAAGATATTCTTACTATATCAAGAATACTGTTAAGATGCCTCGGTGAAGAATTGATTTCTGGTTTCCGTTTCATCCATCTGTTATCAGCTGGGATACCTGAATGGCTTGTTTCGTTTCACTTAACGTTTAGAGTGACATTAAAATACAGAGTACTGTTAACATAAATGTGATTGTTACCTTTCACGTTGACTAAATGAGCAATAATTGCTGTTAAAATATTTCAAGGGGTTAAAAACTACTGCTAAAACCTTTGTGTCCAGGAAGAGATGTTTATGTAATGAGCATTTACAGTATGCTCATTAAGTGGGTTTAAAAAAAAAAAAATCACACCGAGTAAGAGGTGAGATTGGTTTAAGTTTAGCAGGCTGCAGAATCAGGGATATTGTCTTGTTGCTATTTCGCTAGGGCCAAGAGAGATTTTACCTGATGGCAAAACAAAACAGTTTATAGCTTAACCTTCCTTTGGGGACTGTACTTGGGTGGCTGGCAGTGGTGGTGAGGAGTGAGAAAAGAATCCTGGGTTCCAGTATTAGTGAAGTGTCACCTGAAAGGTTAAACTACACATACTTAGGTCCTTTGTGGGGGAGGGACTGTCTGAATGTATTTAAATCTGTAAGGTATTTAATTAAGGTGTTGGAACCTTTTGTTTTTGGGAAATAGTTTTAGAAACTGTTAAGATAACAGTAATTGCTGTTTTAAAAAATGATTCTCTAGAATTCATTTGTTAAAGAAACACCTCCTTTATGAATAGTACTGCCCTAGATGGTATGAAAGAAGTAAATGAGCCGTGTATGGATGAGAAACACACGCATATGTATACATGGAGAAAAAGTGAGCTTTGAGTCAACGTAAGTGTTTATCTTGCTCTGTCATTTATTGGTTGTGAGAACACTGCCAGAATATTCAGCTTCCCTGAGTCCCCATTTAATCATCAGCAAAAGGGATGGGATCACACATTGTTTATTATCTTTTGAATTATGGGAATGTCCTTAGCACTGTTGTGTGTCACATAGTGTGTGCTCAGTTAATGATGGCTATTAGTGTAAGTGTCTATATATATAATTCTGTATCACATTTAAATGGAAAGGGAATTCAGAATTGGGGAAAAGTCAGTTTGGGAAGAATTGATAACAGTACTGTATAGGCTTGGTGGTAGGGAGAGAGTATGTGAGTATGGGGGAAGTTAAATGCTAGTTGGGAGAGAGAGAAGGCAGGCAAGGAGGGGAGTGGGAGAGGCAGATGAGCTGGAGCTAGTAAAAGGGAGCAGTAGTAGGCTTTGACTCTGAGGGGACTTTTGCACAGGTAGAAGCCAGTCCACCTGGATGGAGTCTCAACTCTGCCACTTGCTGCATGTATAATCTTAGATAAATTAGTTAATCTCTCAGTATCTCAATTTTCCCCATCTGTAATCTGGGGACATACACAGTACCACATACTCTTGTGGTGAAAATTAAATGAGTTGATCTATGTCAAGGGCTTAAAACAATGCCTACTGTATTAAAAGTCTACAGACATTATTGTTGTTATATTAATCTTATACTATGGAGCTAAAGTGACTATTTATCATCTACACTTAATAGAACCACTATTTATTGTCTGACTCTTGGGAAATTAAAATTCATTCTGCTGTGATTGTCTAGCAGTGAATTGGAGAGGAGATGGCAGGAGGATAATAATCTTAACAAGTGGAAGTCAGTTATTGTTGTAGGAGATCAGGATGACACAAATTGGTTTTATTTACTTTTTAAGTCTTTCGGAATGAGACTTTTTAGTGTTCAGTATATATTTTTCTCTTATATAATCTTGAGCAGAAAAAATATAGTAAATTGGGGAGTGGAGAATTTAAAAACGACTTTGTCTTTAGTCTTGACTTTCTTTACCCTTAGATGTACTGGGAGCTATGCATATGAAGAGCTGCAAAATAGGAAATTAAGGCAATAATTGCTTAATTGAGGTGCCTTTTCCTCTTTAAAAACGAATTTAGCAAATCATAAAGTGTCTGTATAAAAATGTAAAATATGTGGAGTTAATGTTTCTATTGTTCATAGTTTTTTGAAAAATATTTAAGTTTGGTTGGTAAATAGAATACCTAAATGATGAGTAAATTGTAGTTAGGAAATGATCTTAACATTGTACCAGGTGAAATGGAGAGTGTTTTGCATATCTGGATTCTAGGTCTCTCTACTCACCTGATGCTGGGGAATCTCTTAATCTCTCAGTCTTTTCAAGGCTTTAGTTTTATTTTTCTCCATAAAATGTTGAGTTTGGGTGGACAAATCTCTGTGCTTTTGAAATTCTAGGTTCTTATTTAGTTAACTAGCTATGTGTCTTTAGTCAAGTTTGTTGGGTTCTCTGAGTCTCCTCTGAAAAGGGAGACTAATAATAGTATCTTTACGGTTTGGAATAAATACAATAACATGGCAAATCATTCAGCACAGTACCATCTACAGAGTAAGTTAATAATAATTGTTACCTGGTTTTATTTGCTGGTATTATTATCTTGTTCTTCCAAAACAAAATTTGTAATTTCTTCATTTTTGCTTGACACATAATCTGGTCTCTTAAGGCTTTAGCACTCCCTACCCCCCATCCCAACCTCAGATTCCCCTCTTCACATTGTGTGGTCTTTAGGTGATAAATGTTGATCCCGTTTTGAGTTGGGGAAACTTCTTTTTATCAGTTGCAAGTTGATTTTTGGGAAATTTGGAGTAATTATTGGGGTTTTGGGTTAATGCTTTACCTGCTAACTCTCAGAAGAGAACACACGTGTTTTACAGAATTAGAGGAATTTCCCAGCTTCTAGGCTTTGTTTAGCATCCCGACTTTATTGAGCAGTGTGTCAGATTTTGAGGTGTGTAGGGGGTAGTTGATTGCTCACGTGTTGAGTTTTAGTCAGTCTCACAACCTGTTAGTCTGGACCTGACTCAGACCTTGCTTTTTACTCAGAGTTTGTCTTTCGCTGAATGCTTTTTCATTGACTTTTCCTGGGACAGAGATCCTAGAAGAGATTTCAGGACTCATGTATTATGTTATAGTTAACTGATCCACGCGTGAAGGGCATGAGTTTAGGTTCTGGAATTGGTGCTCTACTGCAGCATCTTGAAGACACTTTCTGCAGTTATAAGTCACTTAAAATAACTCCTGTCTGTGAATCTGAAACCATAGGCTTATCTTTTTGTGTGTATCTGTTGCTTTACATTTTCAGAGTAATTTACAAATCATTCTTAGTGTTGAAAAATAAGGCACCTCTCCTGATGGTGGTATTTATGGGAGATTATTTTAGTAACACCAGAGGTGGATCTGCTGATAGCTCCTGCGTAGAAGTGGTAGGCACACAAGGAAGAGGATGGCCACTTTTGTTAGAGGGGCAGCAGAGAAATTCTAACCTGAGGTCTCTTAAAACTCCTTATTCGTTCTAACATGTGTGCGTCTCTCTTTAATGGGATGGGGAAAGTTGCAGCGGTGTAGTGGGGACATTTCTGTTGAATAGGTCAAGAATCCTGTTTTAATGATATAATACCATTAGAAGGCAAAGTGATGATGACAGGCAGCTGCCTACTAGGATGAGATTTTTAATTCACTTGTGAGGCTGAAATGTGGGTCTTTGCAAACTTTGAAGTGAAAGTAGTTGTTAATTTAGTTAGGAATTAAACTGGTAACTTTAAAACGGGAGACTGGGTGGAAAGAGAGACTTTTTTTTCCCCCAAAGATTTTGTTTATTTATTTGATAGAGAGCACAAGCAGGGACAGTGGCAGAGGAAGAGGGAGAAGCAGGCTCCCCACTGAGCAAGGGAGCCCCGAATCGGGCTCCCTCCCAGGACCTCAGGATCATGACCTGAGGTGAAGGCAGAACTCAATCAACTGAGCCACACTGGTGCCGTGAAAGGAGATTTTTAAAAGTTTCTTTTAATTTTTACTTTTTTTTTTTTGGCAGGGGAAGGTCTAATTGAGGGAGAGAGAGAGAATCTCAAGCAGACCCTTCCTGAGCCTAGAGCCCATCACAGGGCTTGATCTCACAACCTTGAGATCATGCCCTAAGCCAAAATTAGGAATTGGGCACTTAACCGACTGAGCCACCTAGGAGCCCCTGAAGGTTCCATTTTCAAAGTAATTGATCATAAAATTGAAACAGATTTTCTGATGCTGTACAAAGATTTCTTCCTTCTTTTCTTTCCCTCCCTTCCTTCCTTCCTCCTTCCTTCAGAGGAAAGATAGAAGTGTCTTTAGAGTATTAGTTCTGTATGCCCTCCTTACTGAAAAGCTGTAGTGAATAAAACACTTTCACACTGTCAGTAGACATTGTGGAGTTAATAGTGAATCTTCTGGCAAGGCCTTGATCTTGAATTACTTTGGGCAGAGTTGCTGAGTCTGTGTTTGGGATTGAAACTTAGTTTAAAATAATGTCCTTGGTAGACCTTAGATTTATTTTTACTTTGTAAAGAGAAACAGCTCTCAGGCTTTTATGAAAAAGACAAAGATTTATATACTCACTTATTTTATATGTGGCTCTGAAAGAAAGAAATATAAGTTGTCTAAAATTAGGCTACTGGAGACATAGAACGAGTTCCTTGTCACCTTATAAATTATATTTTGTTTTTAGTGTTTTATAAAAGCAATGTGATTGTTCATTGGCTACATAGCATTAAATTATAGTTTAATTAAAAATATTACAGTCACAGAAATTGTTGTTTGTATATATTAGTAGTTTAATATTGCCCGCCAACTTATCTCATCGCCTCATATGATGATTTTTTTTTTTTTTTAGGAGAAAGAGCTTTGTATACAAGTAAGTACATGTTCAGTAGTTGAAGTATGGATATAAAAATCAAAGTAACATCCAATGTTGCTTAAAAAAAAAACAAAACTTTACTCAGATTTTCCAGATGCTAACATTTTACCACATTTGTTTTATATCTTCCCAATCTATGCTGTTTTTTAAAAAAATCATTTGAGTGTAAATTGAAGACAATGACCCCTTATTTTTAAGTCTCTCCATGTATATTTCCTAAATACAAGGTCATTTGCTTACATAAACATAGTGTATAACCAAAATCAGATATTAATATTTATATATTACTAAGCTAACATGCAGAGCTTTTTCAGATTTTGCCTCTTGTCCCAATAATGCCCTTTATAGCATAAGAAAATCTCTGATTATGCACAGCATTCTGTTTCCATGTCTTTAATTTGGAACAGTTTTTTAGTCTTTGTGTTTTAGGACATTGACATTTTTGAAGAGCGTAAAATTTGACTTATGCATTTTTGGGGGGCAGGAATAACACAGAAATAATGAGTTGTTCTTAGTGCACTGTATCAGGAGACATATAAGAGATGTAGATTTGACTGTATATGTGTTTACCTTTTGATTTAGTAATCCCAGATCTAGGAATTTACCCTGAAAATACACTTCCACGAGTATGAAAATACACATGTATGAGCTTACAGCGTTGTTTGAAATTTTAAAAATAAACAATTTACAGACTAGGAGAGGAATTGAATAAAATGTGGTACATTTACCCAGTGGAGCATTATGTACCTATTAAAAAAATAAGAAAGTTCTCTATGAACTGATAGGAAGTGCTTTCCAGGATAAATTGTTCAGTGAAAAAAAGTGCAAAAGTATCTACAGTATAATGTGCAGTGTAAGAAAGAAGGGGAAATAAGAAAGTAGGTATTTTCAGCACTGAGTGGATAAAGCAGAGATTAATGAGATTGGTTAGCCATAGGGAGTGGGTAGGAATGAGAGGGAAGGGGTAGAGAGAATGGGGTTGGTGACCTTTCTGAGGATACTTTGTGACTTTTGGAACCATGTTTAATGTTTCACATACTCAGTCCATGAACAGCAGACACCAGTACAATCAAGTGATGAAGAAAAAGGCCACCCTAAGGTGGAATACAAACAACTAAATGAACTGAACCTAATTTCAGATGAGTAACATAACCACACCAAAGGGGGAAAAAAACCCTAACTTTTGAACTTGGTGTTTGGACTATGTCCTCAGGATAAAGGCAGACAGTACTTAAAACAAACATTGAACTCTAGTTAATAGGCTGTGTGTGTGTGTGTCGCAGAGGTATGGGTTTTCAGTTCTGAAACTATTTTTTTTTTTAAGATTTTATTTATTTATTTGACAGAGAGAAAGATCACAAGTAGGCAGAGAGGCAGGGGCGGGGTGGGGGGGTGGGGGTGGTGGCGGGGAAGCAGGCTCCCTGCTGAGCAGAGAGCCTGATGCAGGGCTGGATCCCAGAACCCTGAGATCATGACCTGAGCCGAAGGCAGAGGCTTAAACCACTGAGCTACCCAGGTGCCCTGAAATGATTTTCTATACTAAGATTAAGCAAACAAGTAAATACATTTTCGAAAATGGGAGCCAACTTTCTCACTGTTTGTTCTCACTGTGGAAAGGTTAGCATCAACTCTGATGCTTGTTTGGAATTGAAGATACTGGCATAAATTCATGGTTTAAAAATTATAGATGCAGAACTAGATGCATATGAATACACATACATTATCATCTGTGCATCTTTTTTCCAGCTCTCTCTGCTAAGAGTGCCTAGAAACAGTGACTGGGGCACCTGGGTGGCTCAGTGGGTTAAGCCTCTGCCTTCAGCTGGTGTCATGATCTCGAGCACCGCATTGGACTCCCTGCTCGGTGGGGAGTCTGCTTCTCCTCTCTCTGCCTGTCTCTCTGCTTTCTTGTGATCTCTCTGTCAAATAAATAAAATCTAAAAAAAAGAAACAGTGACTCCCCATTAGCAGTGAAAATACTTAGTGCCACATCTTGGTTTCTCAATACCATTCTTTACTAACAGGAACCTTAGAGAAATGACTGATTCCAGAGCTAGGCCAGGGAAAAATAGAATATGAGCTCGGAGTATCATGTAGAGTCAGAAAGTAGGGAAGTGCTCAAAAAACAAAATGGTGGTGACATGTTAAAGAGACAGCCAACCCAGAAGACCCCCATTGGCTAATTCGGGGACAGTATAACAAAATAATTATAGTAATTGGTTACTGTCCATAAAGTAGGAGTCTGTGAATCCTTAGGGATAAATAAAAAAATGAAGGAGGAAAGGAAGTTCTTCCTTAAGAAATCTAATAAGCTCAAAGGTGATGGTGAATTAGGAAATCACTATTTGGCCATCATAACAATTGATTTGAGTCAGAATCATAAATAGATGTTAGAGCTAGTAGATTTTAGAGTAGCTGGATATTAATATAGTTTTAAAGTACCTGTCCATGAGATATTAGTATCAAGAGAAAATAGTAACCACAGTGGGGAAACCTGGCTTACATCACCTTGACCAAGTGATTGAAACCAACGCTTCTGATGTTGCTTTAGGTAATGATATTAAGCAGTTTGTTTATTCAGTTATGTTAACAAAATCTGGTTTTCATTATCAGTATAGCTAGGTGCTGAATGAAATTAAACCCAAAGAAACCAAGTTGAGACAAAAAGGGGACCAACTTTGTTTCTGTTTAAGGAGAAAGTTTCTGCCTAATTTTCTAGCCAGGTATCTTTTGAGAGAAAGGTTGACAAATTTATGTTGGGTGACTACTGATTTTGGCCATGATCTTTAGCATAATGACCTCTCTTTGCAGTAATCTTGTATTCATAGAATTTTTCCCCCTGTGCTCTGTGGTAGATTTAAATGGTAGTTCTCTTACTCGCTCGCTCTCTTTTTTATTACTCAGATTTACCTTAAAATCATTCATAATCTTGGGACACCTGGGTGGCTCAGTTGGTTAAGTGTCTGCCTTTGGTTCGGGTCATGATCTCAGGGTCCTGGGATGGAGTTCTGCATTGGGCTCCTTGCTCAGCAGGGAACCTGCTTTTCCCTTTGCCTGCTGATCCCCTTCCTTGTGCGCTCTGTCTGACAAATAAAAATCTTTAAAAAATTATTCATAATCTTAAACATTTAATTAAAAAAAACAGAATGATAGTGTTTTATTCCCAGTTATGGGAAATGAGGAATTTAGCATTGTTTGCACCCATCCCTTTCCCAAATTTCGTGTCCTTATTATTTAAAGATACCAATAGTGTGTGTTGCAGTGTTTTTAAAAGATTTTTTTTTTGCATTCTAATTTGCTATTATAATAGTAAATAATAATGGTATTAATCCCTTTCTTATGAAGGGTTATTGCTTTTATTTGCCTTTTGTATCATTCTGTTTTCAGTGTTTATAATAGACTTTATCAACAGTTTTTTTTTTTCAAGACTTTATTTTTTTGACAGAGAGAGATCACAAGTAGGCAGAGAGGCAGGCAGGGAGAGAGGGGGAAGCAGGCTCCTACTGAGCAGAGAGCCAGATGGGGGGCTGGATCCCAGAACCCTGAGATCATGACCTGAGCCAAAGGCAGAGGCTTTAACCCACTGAGCCATTCAGGTGCCCCATCAACAGTTAGTTTTTGTTTTGAATTGGGATTTAGAGAATACTTTCGAGTGCTTTTTACTGAAACAATACCTAAGATATTTACTTTTGCATGATAAGTGATGATTTGGCTGGATGTAAAATTATTGGGCCCCAACATTTTGTATTAAAATAATAGAGGCATATCTTTGTTTTCCATTTCTTTACCTTTATTTGGCTGACTGACCTCAAGTTTCCATTCTGCAGGAATAACTTATTTTTTACTTGCATACTTGTAACCTTCGTTCATCATTCGAAATGATTATGATTATTATGAGAAGAACTTTTTCTCTGTTCACTAGTTTTCCCTGGAAAATGATGAAACACTCTCAGGTCTGGGAAGGTTTTCTTTGCCATTTTTATTCATTTTCTCAGTCATCTTATGAAATACTATTTTTGCATTGATTCTCTGAAATCATACCATATTGTGTTAAGCTAATCAGCAAAAAGAATAAGATAGTCTCCATCTAGGAGAATTTGTTAAATTTGCCTTCTGTATCACTGATGAAATTTTCTGGATGTGAAATGTAATTACTGTCTCAAACCAATTTAATGCCCTTGATATCTCAGTCTGATATTAACCAATGGTAATATTCTCTCTCTCTCTTTTTTTTTTTTCCCTTAAGGCCACAAAACTATTTTCTAAAGTTTGTTACTGTTTAAGGAAACAACTTTTTCCAGGGGAAGAGTTTGTCCTTGTGTGGTAGAATATGCTTTTAAAAATGTAGCTGTTCTGGTGTTGGTGGTGAAAAACTGGCTGTTTTTCAGAATTGCCTTGGGAGACTTTGATTCCCAATCTTTTTTGATGCTGAAAGGCAGGCAGGTTGATATCAGGGAGTGATAATTTTTGGAGTATCAGCAGGATTTCAACTGATGTGAAATTCTGTTAAGCCCACTAAGGCATGCAGTTAATTTTGGGGTTTTCCTGAGAGGTATAATTTTGGAGAATTAGAGATGGTTAAAAGGGATAGTTTTCAAATTTATTTACCCTTCAAGGCTAAGCTTTCTGCTTTGAGCCACTGAAGAGGCTGGGGAGAGTCTGAGTGTGTGTGTGCGTACTGTAAAATGAAGATCAAGGCAGAGGTTTTTCTTGCTGTAGGTATAGAAATTGAAATGGCTTAGAAGAAAAAGAATCCTTTCTTTAACGTTAGCGTGTGCTTGTGTGTGTGTGTCTAGTCTGAAATATGCTTATTTTGTATTGTATTGTTTATAGATGTCTTTTTATGATTTCATACCTAAACTTTTTGTTTTTGCTTTTTAAATTAAAAAATTTTTCTCTTATTTTTAAAATTTAAATTCAATTAATATATAATGTATTATTAGTTTTAGAGATAGAGGTCAGTGATTTCTCAGTCTTATATAATACCCAGTGCTCATTATGTCATGTGCCCTCCTTAATGTCCAGCACTCAGCTACCCCATCCCCCCCCAGCAACTCTCAGTATTGTGCTTTTTAAAAAAAAATGAGATTGATTGCCATCTGTTTTTCACAATAGTGCTTTAGATAATTTATATGTTATAATGTATATTTTTGATAGTAATTGTAAAGAATTTTAGTGAGAGATTTTCCAAAATATTTGCAGTATCCTTAATGACTTGTGGAAAGGCAGTACAGGACTGATTTTGCATGCTTTCCTTTGATATGAAATCTTACACTTTTCATTTTTAGATACTTTTAATTTCAGTTTGGATATCTCCTTAATTTTTAAAGTAAATATTTGACGAAGGGTTGAGTAGATCCTTTTGTGGATTTCTAGCTTTTTTGGACTGTGGTCAAAGAATATGACCTGTAAATTCTGTTTTGGAATATTAAGGATTTTTAATGGCCAAACATACCATTAATTTTTGTAAATATTCCAAGAACATGAGAGAACAGTATTCATTTGTAGCTTGTAAAGTTTTATTCAAATCTATTAAAATGGAATTTATTATATTATTCAAATCTTCTCTCTCTTCCCTTTTTTCTTATCTAATCTGTGAAACTTTGAAATACATTTATTATAATATAATATCCCATAAAGACTGCATTTTATTTTTTTCTCATATTTCTTACCTTGCTTTATTTTGATGCTATGTCATTTGTATATAAAATGTTATTACTGAATCTTTCTTTTAAAATTAAATATTAAGGGGCGCCTGGGTGACTCAGTGGGTTAAAGCCTCATGCTTTGGACTCAGGTCATGATCCCAGGGTCCTGGGATCCAGCCTGCATCAGGCTCCCTGCCCAACAGGGAGCCTGCTTCCCTCTCTCTCTCTCTGCCTGTCTCTCTGCCTACTTGTGATCTCTGTCTGTCAAATAAATAAAATCTTTTAAAAAATTAAATATTAGAAATATTGAATTTAATATTTTTAAATATTAAAATTCAGTAGTATCTTGTGTGGAGTTTAACCTTGATTTTGATTCTGTGAAATTATGTTGCCATTTCTGCTTTTCTGTTTGTATGCATTTATTTCATTTATATTTTACATTTGTTTTTTGATCGTTTTCTGGTAAGCTTTTGAGAACAGTACTTAATGTGATCTTTAAAAGTCAGATTTGAGAGTCTTTGTCTTTTAGTAGGGAATTCAGCCCATTTACATTTATTGTATAATTTGATTATGTATTTATGAAATAATCTAGATAAATTTGTTTTTATACTTTTTATATTTTCTTAAAACTTTTTATGTAGGCTTAATTAAATTTGTTTTTATTCTTTTATTTCCCCTGCATTGAGAGTATAAATGTAGAGATTATTTTAAAACTAAAGGTTATTTCTGTGAAACTTACTCCTTTTGGTTGTTTTTGTCATAGTCGTATGCGGTCTATGAAATTAAACACCACAGCTGCCATGTTTTTGTTTTTTAAAAGGATTTCCTAGACCTGCAAAAATTCATGCTGCTTATTTGAGAAAAGACAGCTTGAGGTAGTGCAGAGAATCCTTTTTGTGAGTCAAGATTTATTTAGATCTTGGTTTAGCCACTATATGACTATGGTTTTGGTAGGGGATTTTATTTATTTATTTATTTTTAATTTAAAGATTTTATTTTATTTATTTATTTTTTTTTTATTAAAAGATTTTATTTATTTATTTGACAGAGAGAGAGATCACAAGTAGGCAGAGAGGCAGGCAGAGAGAGAGGAGGAAGCAGGCTCCCTGCAGAGCAGAGAGCCCGATGCGGGGCTCGATCCCAGGACCCTGAGATCATGACCTGAGCCAAAGGCAGCGGCTTAATCCACTGAGCCACCCAGGCGCCCCTAAAGATTTTATTTTTTTTGAGAGAGAGACTAAGCGAGTGAGCGAGAGAGAGAGAGAGAGCGCACGAGCGTGAGAGCACACACAAGCTTGGAGAGAAGCAGAGGGAGAAGCAGAGTCCCTGCTGACCAGGGAGCCTGACTCAGGGCTCAATCCCAGGGCCCAGAGATCATGACCTGAGCCGAAAGCAGATGCATAATGACTGAGCACACACCCCAGTAGAATATTATATAGATTTGGAATATTTTGCCTGAATGTTTGCCACTTAGTTGTATTTGTTTTGTACATTTTATATTTTATATTTTGAAAGTCATAGACCAGGAATACTTTTTACATAGAAATAATCATATAGCAAAATATTAATTAATATTTATTGTTAGTATTAGGTCTTAAACAAGATATAGTAAATAGTTGGGGGAAAAAAGGGGTTTTAAGAAAGATGAGTTGTATCTATTATGGTTACATAGTTGCTAATTACTGAAGAGGACAAAGTACCGAACTATTTTTCATTTTGGATTTCAGAGTTTCTGTGTAATTAAAAGATTATATATAGTCTGTGTACATTTTAATTGAATCTTGAGTTTTAGACATTTTAGTAGTTGATCCATAGCATTCAGTTTTATTGAAAATAGTCTTTGGAGAAGATAGTCCTATTTTAATTTCTTTGCGGAAATTCTGACTCAGGAAATGTAAAACAGCCTGAGGGTAAGGTCTTAAGATTTATTACTTTTGTCTTATTTCCTGGTGGGTTTTCTTTTAATGCCTTGTTTTTGATTAAATGATGACATGTGGTTGAGATTACAACAGTCAGCAATTTGTTAGCTAAAAGGAAAAGAATAGTAAGCAAGTAGTTGAGTCAAACTGCAAAAGAAGTTTTATGATAGCTACAACATTTTAGAAATCTTGCAGAAACGATACATAACCAGAAAATTTGTAATTTTTGTCCCTTTTGTCTCTGAAATTAAGGTGTGTCAGTAATGTAGGGAAATTGTCTTTATGTGTGTGTATGCATGTGTGCAAGCATATACAGGTGTGTATCTTACTCACTGCGAAAAGAATGAGTTTAAGTTTAGAGAAGGGTTCCTGGGTTTTTGGAATGAAAAAATAGAGATGAAATATAGAACAATGGACTAGGTCTGTGATAATATAATGACTTACAGATGCTTAAATGAATGGTTATAGTAGCTTAATCGAGTACTGCGTGAATTTATTGGCATAGAATATACTACGTGAATATACTGGCATAGAATTTCCTTGCCATACTTGTTTTGAATTAGCTGCTTTTAATTATCAAATAACTTAATCTTAACAGTTTTTATAATTGCTGCAGTGTTATATGGTCAAACACATCATTTGGTTGAAACTTAAGAATGGAGTAGAAATTGGTGAGATTACATATCAGTAATACAGATTTCATCAAATGTTGGGTCTTGGGATTATTTTCTTAACCATTGTAAAGTCTGATAGGTTCTGAGATCATAATTTTAGCAGGTGTTAAAATAGTATGGAAAATTTTGTTATAATGTTAGATTGTGAGTCTGAGTTTTAATTTTACATTTAAACACACTGATGTTTTGTATATTTTTTCTCGTTCCTTAGTTGCAAATTATGTATTTACTTAGATTTTTGTGTAGCAGTTTCAGGAAGGAGCCATTGGCTGAGCTGATTAGTCAAATGAAGTTGTCTGACATGGGTTACTTTAGTTTGTGGTTTAAGATGAACAGTACATGGTGCACAGCTGTCACTCCAACAGCTTTGTTCCAGCTGTCTCACTGGCCTGTCACAAAATACCCCACATTCCTTTTTTTTTTTTTTAATGGAACCCCTTGTAATATTCTATACTTTATTGCTTAAAATGGATCCTACTAATTACTTTAAGGACTTGCTCACTTTTATGCCTATCCATAGCTGTTTATTTAGAATGGTGCTAAAATGGATTATGAATAATAGATTTAAGCCTTGTCATATTTATAATTTTTTGTTAAAGTTGCAGTTGTGAAATATTTTTACAAGTAGTTAACATTGAAAAAAGCACCAAACTTAAATAATGTCCTCAAATACATAGTGGGTATTTAAATAATGAAATTGCTCTCATTTCTTATTTTAACCTTGAGTTTATATTAATAAGTTTCAGCAGAATTGTAAGGTGAAAAACCATAATATGGTTTATAAAACTTGTACTTACATAGGTAGAATTTAGTTTGTGGTTTTTTTTTTTTTTAACAATTTTATTTTTACCTAATCTCTACATCAACATGGGGTTCAAACTTAAAACCCTGAGAACAACAGTTGCATGCTCTTCCGACTGAGCCAGCCAGGTGCCCCTAGTTTGTGTTTTTGATAAAGTGGTTGGACTTGATTCAATTCATTTTACTGTCTTATACTATAACCAAATTATAATATGGTTTCAAGTTTTGTTTTGTTTTTAATAAGGAACAGGGACCTATGCAGAATATTTTGTATCGATAATGTCTGATGTATACTGAATATATTCTGTGTGTTAGATGTCATGCTGTAAACTTTACCAACATTGCCTCATTTAATGTTTATAGCTTATTGTTTCTTTTTTTCAATAGCTATGGAAACTGAGGCTCAGAAGTTAAATATGTTGCTCAGGATCCCACAATATGGCAAAGATGTGACTTGAAGCTATATTTTTGAGTGCAAAGCACCTATGGGTCCTAAGGGCTACACTATACTACCTTGTCCAAATAAAATACTTTTATTTGATTATTTACCTTAATAAGTCTTTGAGGTTTCCGCCCCCCCATTTTTAAAAAAAGGTTAGGTTCCTGAAGCACTCTCCATTTAATTGAAATTAGAAGAGCTGGGATTGAATAGGGAGTAAAATTTGGTTTAAAGTATCGCCTTGCTGCCCTTTCTGCTCCCCTGCCTCCTTGTGATCCATGTCCCATCACTTCTGTGCGTGCTGCCTTGACTGCTGCTCTCTCCAGACCTGGCAACCCCCAGGCACCTGTGCATACTTATTTGAAATTTCTGCTCTTACACAGCATATTATGTCTGGAGAAACACAGTCTCATCACACTTAGTCACAATCTGTGTGAAGTGCCACATCTTCGGAACCTCTGTCCTTTACCAAGTATGCCCTTTTATCTGACTCATTCTTAGTCATCTTTCTAGATGTGATTCAGGGTTCATCTCCAGCAAGCCTTTCCCTAGGGAATATCCAGAGTGGAGTAGGTGCCCCTCCCGTAGTATCCTGTATATTTTACTTCTGAGAGTAAGTTGTGGAAGTAATGTCCCTTTAGTGTTTTTCCTGAAGAACAAAAAAGAGTTTTTACAGCCTTACAGCCTTAGTACAGTTACCAAAATCAGGAACTTGTAGTACTATTATCTAACATATATTATTTAAGCTTAGTTCTTCCAGTAATATCCTTCCAACAAAAGAAAAATTTTTTTTTGGTCTAGGATCCAATCCAGGATTGCGCATTACACTTACTTTTCATGTTTTTTTAGTCTTAAAGTTATTTGTAAAATATTCCACAATTTGGGTTGTCTGATATTTTCTTATCATTAGAATCAAATTGTGTAGCTTTGGCAGAGATATAAAGGAAAAGTCTTCCTCTGGTACCTCATATTGGGGGGCATGTGTTGTCTGTTTTGCCCAATACTAGTGTGGAATCTGATTGCTTAGTTAATCACTGAAAAGTGATGGCTGTTCCCGTTGTGATTAATATATATCTTATTGGTAGAGATAGCAAGGCCAGGTTAATAACTAGTTATTTTTGAGCCTTTTTGAGGTTGTGTCTCTTTGTCATTGTTCACCTCTTGTCCTTTCTTCCTTCATCATTTCCTAACTTTCTTCTTCGTCTTTCTTCTTATACTTGCTGTCTCCATTTTATATTTTGTGACAAGAATGTTTTTTTAATCCCCTTTAAAAATGCTTGATTTATAATCACATTTGCTTTAGGGGCAGAAGCCCCCAGTTAAACTACATTTTATTTATTCAGTGAAAGGATCTATATTATATTTTGTTGGCCTTGGTTTCTTCATCTGTGAAGTGGAGATTCTGAAATAGATTAGATTATATCTAGGGTCCTTTGAGATTCTACAGGCCTTTGACACATGACTTTATAAGTTTTTAAAAAAATTTATTTAGGTGGTTTTATCTTGTTCCCTAAGATTTTTAAGAAGTTGTCTTCATACTTTTTTTTTTTTTTTTTTAGATTTTATTTATTTATTTGTCAGCCGGGAGACAGAACGGGTGCATAAGCAGGGGGAGTGGCAGGCAGAAGGAGAAGCGGGCTCCCCGCTGAGCAAGGGGCCTGATGGGGACTTGATCCCAGTAACCTGGGATCATGACCTGAGCGGAAAACAGACACTTAACTGATTGAGCCACCCAAGGTGTCCCCATACGTCTTTCTATACAGTATATAAATGTCTCATTGCTTTGGTTATAATAGAACTGCCCTTACTTTGATGGGTAAGCCCTTACTTTCATGATATTCTTCATACCTGCATTGATAATGGCTCTTCCCAAGCTGGAAGACAAGAATGTGATACTCTTTTTTCATGGGGTAGGGAACTCATTCCCACAATAGTTAATAAATAAATCCTGTCATTCTATGGAGTTTTCTAAATTGCTTAAAAAATAAGAAAAAACCTGTTTGGACTAATACTGTTCATTACATTTAAAAACATGATTTATGTGTAATTTTTTGGGAGGGTTTTATAGAGTTTCTAATTATTATATCATAATTTCTAAGGAAGTGAGAATCTTGATTCATTGTGGAATTTAGAACAAATTATTTAGTTGTAGAGGTTAATTTCATTATAAATATAAATTTCTATTATAAATAGACTGAGGGAGTTGTGTTATTTCAGCATTGTTAATACTTAAGTTCTGTAGTAAAAGCATTTAATGAATTATAAAGAATTACTTGGCCACATTTTAACTTTTTAAAATCATTCTCAAGAGTGTTTATAGTGCCTAGTAATATTTATGTTTTATGATGTTTTGCATTTGTGTAATACTTTCGTTTTCAGAGACTTTTTGTGTAAATGGTTTTCTTTCCTTTTTTTAAAAGATTTTATTTATTTATTTGACAGAGATCACAAGCAGGCAGAGAGGCAGGAGGAGAGAGGGCAGGAAGCAGGCTCCCTGCTTAGCAGAGAGCCCGATGTGGGACTCGATCCCAGGTCTCTGGGATCATGACCTGAGCCGAAGGCAGAGGCCTTAACCCTCCGAGCCACCCAGGCACCCCCATGGTTTTCTTTTAATACCAGCAACGACCCTTTATGATGGCAAGGTGGTGATCATGGTCATTGTTATTTCCATCCTATAGAAGAGGAGATGGAGGTTTGGGAGGGAGCAGTTTACCCAAGGTTCTCTAACCAAGTAAGCAGTGAAGCTGAGATTGGTTTTCCCAACTCCTAAAACACACCAGTCTTCTTACTACAGACTATGAATTGGAGCAAGAATCCCAACACCTATTAGAGGGGAACTGAAAGAAGTGATACATTCTCATTTCATAGATGAAATTCTCTTGCCTGACTGTTACCAGTATGAATGAGGGGGGGCACTGAATTTAGGGAGGAGGGAGAGGGAAAGAGTAAATGAGGTTTCATCAGACGCACACTTGATGACTTGATGGGTTTCTACTAAAACTTGATGAAGATCCTGTTGAAAGCTGGTGTGGGGACGGAGATTTGTAGTGCATCCTCGCTATGAACGTAGCTTCGGAAGGTCACGGTGTTTATTTCCTTTATGGATATATCACTGTTGAAATGCATGAGAATGACAAACCACAGATTTAGGTTCTGTATTGATTATCTCTTGGGGTAGGGGCGGGGAGGAGGGGGGAATATGATTGTCAAGGGACAGATAAAGTTCTAGAATTGTTGCTAATATTTTATTTCCTAACTTGGGAGGTAGGTATTCATATTCTTAATATTTTTTTCTTCATAAAACATTTTCTGAGTTATTTTATAGTTAATGAAGGACAATAATGTACTCTGAATTGACTTAAATATGTAGTCAAATGGAAACTTAGCTTTTCATTTGATGTTCAAGTTATCATGACTTGGTTGACAAGACACAGTGTGTTCTTTAGGGGTTTTCCTTCAGGGTGGGAAACCATTTTTTTTCCCCCTGGCCATTCAAACAGCAAATAAAAGTTGAGTACAGTTCTTATTACAATAAAATGTTCATATTTGAATTTGTGAACAAAACTGTTTTGTGTGGATGTGTTTGTATAAATGTGTTGTGATTTGCTTCTAAAAGTATTCTACACCATTTTTGAACATTTTCCAAAGCACTGCCTCTCATTGCATATTGGTTACAGGAACTGGTGATTAATTTTGCCTTACATTTCTTGTATGAAGAAGTGATACTTTAACTTTTCCCGTCAGAAATTCTTAATACTATTTGTAGATACACAGAATGATGGCTCACATAATGTGGTTTTAGGTAGGTGTGATTTAGGATTAAAAGATGATCTAGAGTATATATATACTAGACCTGTATTCTGTGCTATACTGATGACGTTTTTGGCTCATTCATAAAATGGATAACTTTTGGTCTGAGAACATGTTTCTTCAGGAGTTGATAATTTTAGGGGGGGTAGGATTATTTATTTTAAAAAATGTTTTACCCTTTTGGTGGCCTTGTGAATGAAAGGAATTTTATTTCTAAGTTTGGATGATCATGGGATTAGAAAAAATGCTCTTGGTGGTTATTCATCTAAAAAGCTTTGCCTTTATTTGGGTACTTGTGCTTTTTGGAGAGGTAAAATGGGAATGAGAAAAGACACTGTGTTTTCCAATGTGAAAGTATGTATTCTGAGATGTTGCTAATTCTCATAAGGAAATTGATTGAAAACATCATTTAACGGCACCTTTAAATTTATAGATTATAATGTGTGCTTAAGAGGAAGTGGGTGGGATGGGGTGGATAAGAGGTGGGAGGCTGGGGAAGGTGGAATTAATGTTCTTTTTTCTGAGTTTAGAGGTTTGAGTTATCCTTTTCTTTTTTTGGAGATTACCTACAAATGAATTCATGGTGTATGTTGGGGGTTTCATGGTGTTTTGTTGTTGTTGTTGTTGTTTTTGTTTTTATTTTTGGTAGATTCTGAGTGTCATCTAAGGACTAGACTCTTGAATGGTATTGATTTTTGAGAACTTGACAGTGTTTTTTCTTTTTCTTTTCTTTCTTTCTTTTCTTTTCTTTTTTTAAAGATTTTATGTATTTATATATTTGAGAGAGAGAGAGGGAGCACAAGCAGGGGGAGCAGCAGAGAACCCAGTGTGGGGCTCAATCCCAGAACCCTGGGATCATGACCTGAGACAAAGGCAGATGCTTAATGACTAAGCCACTCAGGCACCCCTGAGAAAGTGTTTTTCTTTTGGCATAGTTTAATTTTATAGGTTTTCTTTCTCTGGCGTCTCCTCAAAAACAGAGCCATTCTTCCATTCCAGTGGCAAGTGGAAGCTGTGGTCCATTAGGACTTTTGAAGTAAAATTTGGAAAATTTTCTACATGCAGGGTTTCCTTAAACTTTTTTGTACAAAGGACTCTTTTTGGCAGTCTGGTAAAATGTATGGACTCCTCAGAATACAGTTTTTAAAATATATAAAGTGTGTAGGTTTATAAAGGAAAGTGATTACATTTAAATCCAGTTATTGAAATACTAAAAACGAAAGTCTTCCTTTTAAACTCATGTTGAGTGTAAATGCTATTCTGATTTATCTGTTATATGAGATACCTGTGATTTCTGTTGGTGACAGCCACAGGTACTGCTATGGTGGTTGATTGAAGGAAATGTTGTATTTCAGTTAGAGGTTAGTACAAAAAATTTTTTTTCCCTCCATTCATGTTCTTGAATGAAGATTTAATCCCTGGAACCCTTTTTTAATGTAGTGAAAAAGTGTCAGGACTTAGAGCCAGATAATTATGAAATTGAATCTCATATTCACTACTTAGCTACTGTGTATTACTTTCTCAACTTTGAGCTTTAATTTCCTCATCAGTATAATGGAGATGATAATAGTACTTGTGGGATTTTAGCCTGCTGTACTTAGAACACCCACAAAAAACCTAAAAGCCCACAAGTACTATTACTATCTCCATCTACTATCATAGTGAATCGCTGTTGTCATTTTACCAGTTTGAGCGAAGTATTAAAACCTTTCTTCCCTTTATGTGTCTTTACTCTCCCTACCTTATAATTATTTTTGGTGCTTTATCTACGTACATATAGAACCACATTGAGTAGTATTATAATTTTGCTTCAACCGCCAAGCATACTTTAGAAAATTAAAGAGAAGGAAAGTCTGTCATACTTGTCCATATTTTTGCTGTGTCCATCCTTCCTTCCTTCCTAAGGTTCCTTCTTTTATTGTTTCCTTCCTGTTTAGAGAACCTCTTTGGCCATTCTTTTAGAGTAAGCCTTCTGGTAATAGAGTCTCTGTATTTGTTTTATCTTTATTCCTGAAGGCTATTTTTTTTTCCCCTGGATATAGGATTCTGAGTTGATAATTCTTTTTGCTTAGCACCCCAAAATTGCATCACATCTGGTTTCTATGGTTTCTGATGAGAAATCTGTAGTCATTCTAATTGTTTTTTCCTTATATGTAATATATTTTTATGTCATTGGCTCCCCCGCCCCCCGTCATTGTCTTTTTAAGACTTTCTTTTTAGTTTTTAGAAGTTTAATTATGTTGTATCTAGGTGTAGATTTCTTTGGGTTTTTTCCTTTTTAGGATTTGCTTAGCTGCTTGACTGCAGGTTTTTGTGTTGCCAAATTTGGGAAGTTTTCAGCTACTATTTCTTCAAGTATTTTCTCAGTTGCTCTCTCTTGGTATTCTGATAATGTAAATTTTAAATCTTTTGTTATAGTCCCTCTGGGCCTTAAGGTCCTATTCATTTTCTTGTATTCCAGTTTATTTCACTCAGTTTTTCAGATTGGGTAGTTTCTGCTGTTTTATCTCTCACTGCATTGAATATTTCTTCTTTCCTTCCATTTTGCTATTAGGCCATCCTTTGGACTTTTTATTTTGGTTATTCTATTTTCCAGCTTAAGTTCCCATTTTGTTCTTTAAAACATGTTTGTTTGCTGAGACTTTGATTTCTTTTCTGAGACTTTTTTTTTCATTTATTTCAAACATGTTTGAATATTCTAATCAATTTAATGTCTTTGTTGGATGATTCTAACATCTCTCATTGTGATATTGGTATCTTTTGATTATTTTTGTCTTTCTGTTTGAGATCTTCCTGGTTTTGGATTTTCTAATTGAAACCTTGAACATTTGCATACTTTGTTCTGAGGCTTTGGATCGTATTCAAACCATTTATTCTAGCTGACTTTTTTTATACTGCTGTGGCAGGAGAAGGAAGGTAGAGGTGCTGCCTCATTACTGCCAGGTAGAGATAGATGTCTACATTCTCCACGGAACCTCCACTGAAACCTGATGCTGGGGGACACTGTTTATTACTCCTGGCTGGGGTGGAAGTGCAGGCTTCCCCACATAATCTTCCTTCGATACTATTAGGGAAGAGTTCACGACATTGTTAAGCAAGAGTTCATTACTGGCTGCATGGGTGAAACCCCTGGCCCCCTGCTTGGCCTTCTCTGACACCATCCCACTGGGGTGTTTATAGCCTTGAGAATATAGTTCTGGATTCCCCACACGGATTTTGCAGGTGGGAGTGTGAGTGGGACTCCATTGGCTTTTTTTTTGTTTGTTTAAGAGAAAGAGCACGCATATGCGGAGGGCAGGGAGGGGGAGAGGAGAGATAAGCAGGCTCCATGTATGGAGCCTGACATGGGGCTCAATGTGGTGTTTGATCTAGGGTGGTGAGCCAAAATGACCTGAGCCAAAATCAAGAATCTGACGATTAATGGACTGAGCCGCCCAGGTGCCCCACACAGTGGTTTTTTTGTTTGTTTGTTTTTTTTTTGTTGTGGTGTTTGACTGGTTATTATCTAAAAGTTTTCCATCTTTCTGGGTTGCCCCTTTCATAGTCCCTTGGTCAGGAAAAACATGCATTTGTTGGGATTCTTTTTGTTTGCTCCTGTTGGCATTTCCAGGTTGGAGGCTTTTTCAAGTCAATTTCTGGCATTTTCAAGGTTAAAGAAAAAAAAAACCCACAAGGGACTCACCACAGTTTTGTTCCTTGATTTGCAAAGGATTAGCACCGCCTCCTCTTTAACTTTGAGTCTTCTTCCGTTTGTTTTTTTTTGTGTATAATGTCAAGTTTTACTTTTGCTTATCAGGAGGAATGGAGAAAGTTTGTGTACTCCATCTTCCCAGAAGGAAAAGTCCTCTTAAGTTTTTTTTTTTTGTTATGTTAAATAATGCTGTAATTAATATTTTCCTCCTGTGTTTTTATTCTGTTTTAAAAATTTCTCTTGACTTTATCAGCTTAACAATGGATTTATATTGTATTTATGCCTCTTGATTCACATTGCAAGTCATTATGCCATTCAGCTTGATTTTGTAATGAGTTCAGCTCTGTACCTGTTGTGTTTGAGATGCTTCAGGGGAGGCTGTGTGAAGGCATGTATTATCCATATTTATGACTGGAGGAGTAGTTTAGTAAAGAGATCTAGACAGAGAGAGATTTGGGAATATAAAGTAATAGACGATTGTTGAGGGTAACTTCTGTAGATGAGGCTTACCCATGTGGAGGAGAGGTCATCAGAGCTCAAGATGGAACTCTGGAAAAGAGGACAGGAGGAGGAATTGGAACAGAATGACTGAGGAGAATGCACTGGAGAACTAGAGACAAAAACCATGTTAGGTATTGCAGAAAGAGAGCTTCAAGAAATGTTTTTTGAGTGCTGAGTAGGGTCACGTCTTAGATAGGTTAAGTAATCTAAGCATGAAAATTCTAAGATTGGCAATGAATAGATCACAGAGGGCAATATTAGTGGAATGATAGGAATAGAAGCCAGACTACAGCGAATGGGAGGTTAAGAAAAATGTTGACGGAGGAGAAAGAAGGAAGGTAAAACGGGCGCCTGGGTGGCTCAGGCGTTAAGTGTCTGCCTTTGGCTCAGTCATGATCCCAGGGTCCTGGGACTGAGCCCTGCGTCAGGCTACCTGCTCAGTGCAGGCCTGCTTCTTACTCTCCCTCTCCTACTATCCCCGCTTGTGTTCCCTCTCTCGGTGTCACATAAATAAATCTTTTTTTTTTTTTTTTTTTTTTAAAGAAGGAAGGTAAAAACCTGGGGTGCATGTGTTTTAAAATTAAAAAAAAAAAAATTCTTATTTATATGCCAAAGAGGAAGAGCTAGTATCATAAGAAAATACACCAGAGAAAGGGCTGTTGATGGCAAGGACCTTTGAGAAAGTGGAAGATTGACTCTAGAGCACATACTGAAGCATCAGAAGTTGAGGAGGATAGTGTTACTTTTTTTCCTCCTAGAAGGGTGGAAAAGAGATATATTTATTTTATACGTAGTGTGATTTTGGATGCAGGAGACATTTTAGAAACAAGGGAAAGCTTGATGGGAGTCTCAGCTAGAAATAGGCAAAATAATCTAAATAATAATCTAGATACATAAAATGCTTTGCAGAAAATTTTTACCCAAATTGGTAATTTCATAGGTTACATTACAGGCATATCAGAATTGAATGTATTTTTTAAAATTTGCTGATACAGCAGTTCTGATATCTTAAAAATATCAATAGGTTGAGCAGTTAAAAAACAAAATACTGTGAATG
Source organism: Meles meles (assembly GCF_922984935.1). Classification (NCBI taxonomy): domain Eukaryota; kingdom Metazoa; phylum Chordata; class Mammalia; order Carnivora; family Mustelidae; genus Meles; species Meles meles. The sequence continues at coordinate 47,766,384 of NC_060073.1, forward strand.
ATGTGCTCGCTTCGGCAGCACATATACAAAATACTGTGAATGTTTTAAATTACCTCTCACTGAGTAGCAAAAAGGTCTAAATAAAATAAGCCATTTTTAAATGATCAAATGACAAAGGTCAATAAAAGGTTACCTATTATAGGTAAAGGTATGGGGATGCAGATACTCTCTTACACTGTTCCTGAAGTTACAAATCCAAAAGCTGAATTAAGCATTCAATATCATAAACTTTGACCTAGTAGTTATTTTTCAAGGAATTTTTCCTGCTATAATAATTCCTGATATAAAACCACTATATGGTACAAAGATATATATATACAAAACTTAGGACAATGTGACTTAATGCTAAAGTTTTAGAAATGGTTTATGTGATCAGTAGTCAAGGTGGATTAACTAATGGCCCATGTTATTAAAATGAATTTTGAGACACTTTGGTAAGGAAGAAATGCTCATTAAATAGGGGAGGAGAGTAGATGATAAAAGCATATACAGTGCAACACACAAGTTTAATTATGTATGTGTATGGAAAGAAGGACTCAAGAGTAAACATTCCTGGATGATTTTAATTATTTTTGGTGTTTTTCTTTTCTGTGTCTGGGTTTTCTTCACTGCACTTAAAATATATCCTATAATGGGGAAAAACAACTTAAAACTTCAGTGCTGCTGAATGCACTCTTAAGGGAGTATAGTTGGTCTAGCCTTCTGGAGTAGAGTTTGTACTTTATCGATAGCCTAGCCTTCTTCTTTGGCTTGATAAGTATACCTCCAGGGATTTTTACTAAGGAAATGAGTAAGAACCATAAAGATCATTTTACAAAGATTTATTATGACATGATTTATAATAGTGACATGCTATAATTGTCCTAAATAGGCCAATGGTTAAAATGTAGTTCATTCTCTAGTGGATGTAAAGCAGATCAATGCAGCCTATGAAAAATGATTTTAAAAATCTATATGATGAAACAGGAAGTTGCTTATATTATAATTTACACAAAGAAAAAATATAAAGTGGTATGTCTTGTCCTGATTTTTCATCTTTAATAGAAAAAACAATGGGGAAAAAAAGAAAAATGGGAATAAAGACCCAAATCATGAGTTATTTTCTTCTTTATACGGTTCTAAGTTTTCTGTAGTGGTCATTTTATAATTAGAAAGTTGTAAATACATTTGCTGATTGTTAGAAAAAACCTCTGTATGTCTTTTACTTTAGTTAGTTTCTCTGTTACATGGTAAACACAGAATAGACTAAAATCAGGGTTTTTTTTTTTATCACTTAAAAGCTTAGAAAAACATCTCTCAACGTGGTACACTTCTTTTTCTATGATCAGATTTTCTTGTATTGTTACATCTTTTATAAGGGGATCTATGTCTTGGTTTCTGTTTTGCTCCAGTGATAATGTATGTGTGATTTTTTTTAAATTAAAAAACTAAGTGAAATATTCGTGAAAATTTCATTAAAAATACGATTTTTTTACCTTATTGTATGCAAAGATGTAAGTAATAAAAGGTATGTAAAACAAAAAGTAAAAGCTTCCTGCTACACCCATTCATTCCACTCCTGCTTGCCTTCTCATTCTCTGCTTGTAACCATACTGTATGATAAAATGCAACCATATTCAGTATATTAGGTGAGTTTTGACAAATCTGTATGTCAAAACTATGTAACCATTACCACAAGCAAGATATAGAATATCTTGTCACCCCAAGAAAGTCCCTTGTGTCCTTTCCTAATTAATAATCTCCAGAGGTAACCTCCGTATTGACTTGATCACTATGGTTTAATTTCACCTGTTTTGGACTTTATATCATGGAATTATACAGCATGCACTCTTTTGTACCTTGGGACTTTTTGGAGTTCATCCATGATATTGCTTGTTTTGGTAGTTCCTATTTGTTGCTTTGTAGTGTTCTATATTATGATATACTGCATTTTATTTGCCTGTTTCCTTGTTGATGGAACATTTGGGTTGTTACCAGTTTTTAGGAACTATGAATAAAGCTGCACTGAACATTCATATATATATTGGCATATGGATTCATATTTTCATTTCTCTTGGATTATAAACCATGTTGTGGATTATTAGGTCATATGTTTAACTTTGGAAAACAGTTTGGCAGTTTCTTATGAAATGGTTGGACCATTTTTTATTCCCACCAAAGATGTGTGGAGGTTCCAGTTATTTTGAGTCCTTGGTATTTTAGCCAGCACTTGGTATTTTAGCCAATCTGATGGATGTATAGTGGTATCTCACTGTGGTTTTAATTTGCTTTTCTCTGAGTGATGACATTGTACATCTTTTTAGGTGCACGTTGGCTATGTGACTGTTCATATCCTTTGTCTTTTTAAAAAATTGGGTTGCTTGTGTTACTGAGTTGCAGACTTACTACATTTGGAATACAAGTCCTTTGTCAGCTGTGTGTATTATAAATATTTTTTCCTTGTGTTTTTGTTTCTTCCTATTTATTATTTACTTTTGTTGAGATATAATTGAGATATAACTTTATGTTAGTTTCAAGGGTATAGTATAATGATACAGTATTTGCATATGCTGTGAAATAATCACTGTAGAAAGTCCAGTTAACATCTGTCTCCAGAAGATTTCTTCTCTTTTAATATTTACATCCTGTTTCTCTAGTTGTACTACTTGGGCCAGAATTTTTAAACTTTTAAAATAACAAAATAGTTAAGATCAAAATGAATGCAGTAGACGTCCTTGTTTGCTACTGCCTTTTTTCCCGCTGACCTCGTATGAAGTATAAATTTTTCGTTATGTTAAGTATTCTTACTTAACATATCCTATTAGTGTTTTTATTGAATGTTATTATTAGCAATATAATTTTATCAGATGCTTCTTTTGCATCTGTAGAAAAGGATCCTATTTGTTTTTGCTAAACCATTATTAGTGATATCCCTTGATGTTGAAGTGGTAAGAAATACCTAGGATATGCATTGCTTCAGTAGAGTGTATTAGTACACTGAGGAATTTTATATACTGTCGTTTCACTTGGTAAGCTTCTGGTTTATTTTATTAAATTGTATGGGTGTTGTTTTATTTCCATTTTCTGGATACATAAAACCTGTGGTCAAGATCATATTTGTCTTGTAGGATGAATGGGATGGTGTGTTCATCTTCACATTCTTTGGGAGTTTTAAATTTTGCATTTAAAAAAATCTGAATTTACCACTGTTGTCATTATTCCAGATACTCATTTTGTTCATAGTTTTTACTTAGACAGTGTTGTCCATTTTATCTTCTGTTAATTTAGTTTTTTATTTCTTGAAATAACATCTTTGTGTGTAATTATGTGTTTTTCTTTTTTTTAAATTTTGTGTAAAAATATTACCATAGTGAAGCTTCTCAGTTTTATTACATGGCTGTACATAGAGTATCTTATTTTTGGTACAGCCTCTTTCCCTTGAATATATATATTATCTGAACTTTTTTTTGAGGGCTACCACATGCCAATATACTGCCTCTTTTTCAGGGAATCTAAGATGTTGAAGCCATTCCTGCCCAGTGCTACTCATTTTAAATTTTCTAGAATGGTCCCCACCCTTGTCCCAAAGTGCCAGCTCTTAAACTGTCAGTGCTATCAATTGATAGATCTTTGTATTTATCCTTAATTTTTATGTTCTGTTTTCTTTTGGGTTTAATAGTTTTCTAAAATCTTCTATTTTATTACTTTGTTTTTCTCTTTTGATGAACACATTCAGAATTTTGATTTCACCTCTGAATACTGCATTAGTCATTTAGTATTTGTAGAAATCCCATTTTAATTTTGTGAATTAAAATTTTTTCTCATTTGAATTGTTTAGTATATTGTTGAAATTTAAGTTTTGGTTGATTTCTGCCTTTTTTGTTCTGTTTTTAGCATTGTGGCTAGGGATCTGGAATTTCTGGACATTGGAGAAGGTATATTTCTTGTCTTTGGTGCAGGTAGAGATCCAAGTGTTGAGGGGCCCAAAGCTTGTGTAGTTTTGGTGTCCCTCTTTAAGAGGGAATACAGAATTGTGTACACAGATGACTATTTGTTTAGAATGAGAAAAGAAGTCATTTGTATAACTGAAGGGCCTGGGGGGGGGGCAATCTTCATTCATTTTGTGGCAAATCTGCCTGTGCTTTAAAGTATAAAATTTGGTTTAGGTCCATTGAATCTTCATTATTCTTATGTGCTTTGTGTCCTACACTTTTGACTACATGCTGTAGATAATATTTTTTTTCAACTTTCGGTGCTTCAAATAGTTTTTGTGTTGATACTTTTTGTTGCCTAAGTAATACCGTTTACATTGTTGCGTATTGGCATTTAAAAATCTCTCTATACCTGTTGTCCAATAAATTTTACCATGTTTGATATTGATGTTTTCATACTTGTCTTCCTCTGTTGACTAAATTTGATGCATTTTTTCTCACTCTTTTGTTGTTTTATAACCACTGCATTGTTACATTTTATTTAAAAAGAAATCCTATTGAGTTTCTTTCGTAATAAAGCCACTTAATGTGATCATGATTAATAGTTGGGCTTCTTTGTATTTTTCCTTACTTGCTTTCTCATGTTTGACTTGTGTTTTAGTCCCTTCATTTTATGGTGACTTTTAAGGAGTGGCATTTATTTTCATTACCTGTAGTGTGGGTGGGGAGTAAGTCAAGCTTTCACCTTGAGGGTTTTTTTTTTTTTTCCCCTTCATTTCATGAGTTGTGGTTGTGGGCAAGAAGTATGTATGAAATCTATGAAGAGCTAGTTGGAAGACATTGAAAGTATGTAATGCACATTTTCTTTTTCCGTAAAGCATTTAGAGATTTGTTTAAGTAGGGGAGAATTTATGTCGTCTAGGTTTTATTGTATTGTCACAGTTCTAGTAGCAGTTTCACTGATGACTTCAGAATGAAATCAACTGAGAATTGATAATCAGTATTTTCCCGGAGTAAAATTTTAATCCTCGCAGCCTTCTGGGTTCTTTTAGACTGTGTGTGTATGTGTGTGCATGTGTGTGCATGTGCGCGCTACTGCAGACTTAGTTTCCTTCGTTTGTTAGTGCAAATTAAAAGGCAATTTTGGTAGTATTGATAAAAATGCTTCTGATGTGAATGTAATACTGCTTGCCTCTTGTAATGTTAGTAATGGCAAGTTGTATTTATTTTTTAAGCAGATAGGAAGGGCATGAAACTGGTTTTCCTCCGTGAGACTTTCTTCCCTGGTGGAATGAAAGTTAGAAAGTTGTAATGTTAGTAATGGCAAGTTGTATTTATTTTTTAAGCACATAGGAAGGGCATGAAACTGGTTTTCCTCCGTGGGACTTTCTTCCCTGGTGGAATGAAAGTTCTTAAACTCTGAAGAAGACAACTTCCTCTATTTTGCATTTTTGGGTGGTGGTTATAGCACTTGTTTTGAGGTTTGACCACCCTTTGTTCAGATATTTTTATTTTTACATACCACTTTGCGTACACTTAGTGGTGTTTTAACTATTATAACAGCTTGTATAATGAAATTCATACATGCATATTATATCTTAAAACTACTGTTGTTTTGACTTAATCTGTATTGACTGGTTTATTCTGTTTATGCTTCATCTGAGTTTTTTTCTTAAGCCAAGTGAATGCCTAGTTTTCCACACCTGAACAAAAAAGCCAAATCATACTCTTAATAGATTTGCAATGTGTGTTTTCTCTGCTCAACATGTAAATTATTTAAGATATGACATGAGTTTTAACTGCTTGATTGCTCTGTGTCCCTACCCTCCCTCCCCCAAACATGCCAGTTAGAGGGGTGGTCTTTTTTCTTTCTCTTTTCTTTCTTTCTTTTTTTTTAAATATTTTATTTTATTTATTTGTCAGAGAGAAGGAGAGAGAGAGAGAGCACACAGGCAGGCAGAGAGGCAGGCAGAGGTGGAGAGAGAAGCAGGCTCCCTGCCGAGCAAGGAGGCCATGCGGGACTCGATCCCAGGATCCTGGGATCGTGACCTGAGCTGAAGGCAGCGGCTTAACCCACTGAGCCACCCAGGCATCCCTCTTTCTCTTTTCTTAAAATGAAATTTGTATTTGCAGTTTGCATTCATTGCTCCACTGCTAGACACTAAAAATAAGTCTGGATGGTGCATGTTCAATGTCCATTCAAATGCTCAGGATCCCATAATAGTGTAATATTTAGTCTCTGTAGGTGGATAGGACTGATTGTTGGCCAAGAGCATCATCCATTGAGCACTGTTGTGCCAAGGACTGTGAAGAGAACGAACGGGAAAGACTGATGGAGAGCGCCCCACATTCAAGAGCAATAATGACTGCCTACTTTTTATGGAGCAACATGACAGAAGTTTGAAGTCACATACTAATAATGTAAGGGTTTGATTGCTCAGAGGATCTCAAACTGAAATTCAGGGCTCAGTTGGAATATGAAGTTCAGGTGAGGGCAGCAGTGGAAAGTAAGAAACAAGGTACAGAAGGGGCAGTTTTGGGGGGGGCAGCCAGTGTGCTGTAAACACAGGAGAGAACAGACATTTTGCCCTTGCTGGAAACTATATCCTAAATTGAACTGGAGCTCCCGATTTTGTTACGTGAGTGGGAGTAAAGGCTTAGGAGAACTTTTACCATTTCTTTCTCTCTGTCTGTCTGTCTATTTATTTATTTATTTATTACCACTGTTTAGCTTTCAGAAGTCTAAATTGCTAAACAAATTTCAGGATCAGTGAAACTTGATAATTAAAAATTAAAAATTAAGCAGCATGTAAAATAGTTAACAACTACATATTTCCTGGCACAGAAATTCAACGTACAAAATGCTAGAAATTATGTAATAACAGCAACATTTTATTTTATTTGTTTTTAGAAAAAGATTTTATTTATTTATTTGACAGAGAGAGAGACACAGTGACACAGAGAGAGCGCATGTGCATAGAAGCAGGGCGAGTGGCAGAGGGAGAAGCAGGCTCCCTGCTGAGCAGAGAGCCAGATGCCGATGCCGGGCTTGATCCCAGGACCCTGGGATCAATGGGACTCAATGACTGCGCCAGCCAGGTGCCCCTAACAGGAACATTTTGGAAACTATATAACCTAGTAGTTACTTGCAGATTTAAGCTGTTGCTCTTTCTTGTTTTGTGAGAAATAAAGCATCAGGCATATACACTGAGATTTTTGAGATTTGTACATATTCTCTCAAAGCCTTCGCTACTATTTTTGGGTTGTATGCCATGAGGTAATAAGGTCTTTTTTAGTGCTATTTAAGGAGGGAAAACCAAATTATGTTGGAGAGGATCTTGTATGTTAATGTTTCTCTGGATGCTTTTCTTTAATATTCCCAGACAGAAAGTCTTAAATTTGAGGAAATAGACTGAGAGAAGCCTGATGAGATTCTAAATTCCATCCTCCCTCAAAATGGGATCAGTTGCTGTTCTTTCTCCAACCCCTACTCCATTCCATATTGCACAGTAGTATTTCATGCAAAAAATTATTTTACAAATCTAATAGAAGATACAATGGAAGAAGAGACCATTGTACATATGGTCTCTTGTATGACAGCAAACAAAGTTTTTTTATACACTAAAAACATAGAAATTATCAGAAAACCTAAAAATGCTTTTGTGGTTCATATAGAAGACTTAAAGGAATAGAAAAGAACACTGTATGCTTGGATTTGAAATTGCAAGCTCTTAACTATGTCAATTCTAAAAGTTCATCTATAAACTTAATGGGCGTTCTAAAATTAAAAAAAAAAGCTAAAAGGACTAAAAAATACTCCAGTGGTTACCCTGTTGTCAAGTATTAGTATAAGTCATTTTGTAGATGAGTTAGATGAAGCTGAGAGAAATCAATAACCTCTCTAAGGTCACAGAGCTAGGAAGTGATGGAAGCAAGGCTTCACGACAAGGTGAGTTTGAGGGCTCAGACCTAAGAATAATATTTAGTAAGCACTTATATCATTAAGCATTACTATTCCAAGCAAAGCACTGTTTTTTCAATTAGGATAACGTCTTAATGTGTTTAGAAAATAAGACCGTGAGACTTTTCTAGAGAGGTTTTAGAGATAGTGCATGCTGTGTTTATAGATTTATAGGTCCTTTATAATTCCCTCCGCCCATTTTCATTTTTCTTGTCTACATAAGCAGTTGTTCCAGCACCTTTTATTGATTAGTCCATCTTTCCCCCATGATCTGCTCTTTTTTATACGTTGGATTTCATATACTTGGATTTTTTTTGGCCATCTATTCAGTTCTGTTAGTCTTTTTGCCTCTTCCTGTGTCAGTTCCATTCTGTCTTCATTTTGTAAATGGTTAGGATAAGCCTCACTGCTGTGTTCATTCAATAAAAATATCATTGAACAAATATTTGTGGCCAGGACTATGTACTAGGAACTGTGTAAGTTCTGGCAGAACAGCACTGAACAAAACAATTCTTAGGAGCTTACTCTTGTAAAGAATTTCTTGGGTATTTTTCCTTTTCATAAATTTTACAACCATCAGGTTTTTCTGGTTCTGTTGAGTTCAGTGACAATTCCAAAAGCTTTTCAATTTTATTTTTATTTATTTTAGAGATAGAGAGTGGGGGAAGGAGAGGAATAAGCAGACTCTGCGCTGAGTGCGGAGCCCAGTATGGGGCTGGATCCTAGGACCCTGAGATCACAAACCAAGAGTCAGATGCTCAGCCGACTAAGGCACCCAGGCACCCCAACTTTTTTATTTTAAATTGTATCATAATAAGGAAATTGACCTTTTTGACAATTCTGTCCATGAACATATGTATGTCAGGTCATATGTATCCACCCGTCTTAAGCCTTTATTTAAAGCTTTATAGTTTCTTTCCATAAAGGTCTAGAATATATTTGATTTACTCCTAGTTATCATATAATTGCTGTTGCTACTGTAAATGGTATCGTCTGTTTGACTTAAGTTTTATAATGGCTTATATGCAGAAATGGCCTTTTTGGGGAGGGAAGTCTAGGAGTTCTATAGATTTTGGTATCCAAACACCTTGTAGAACTCTCTTTCCAGAATATTATGTATATTTTGTAGGATTTTCTGTATTAATAAATATATCATCAAATAATTTTTCAACTCTTTTACTTACTGTGTTGGTTAGGACTTCCAAATTTAATGTTGTATAAACGTGGTAATGGTGGACATTCTTTTTTGTTCTTGATTTTAGAGTTTCACTGTTAAAAAAATTATTGCTGCAGGTTTTTAGTTCCCTTCTAGTCCCACTTGCTATGAATTTTTAAGATGTGACATTTTCTCCTGCTTTTCCTGTTATCTCTTATGATCATGTTATTTTCCCTTTAATCTGCTCATATGGTGAATTATAATTTCAAAAAAAAAGTCTATGTATCCTTGTATTCCTGGATTCCTGAAATACATTGGTCATAATGTATATTTTTGTTTATATACTCTTGGATTCTGTTTGCTAATATTTTATTTATGGACTTTTGGTTTTTTTGCATCTATATTTTAGTGAAGTTGGCCTGTAATTTTCATTTTTTCTAATGTCCTTGTCTGATTTTGATACCTTGGTTATACTGGCCTCATGAGTTGGGGAGTGTTTCCTCCTTTCCTGTTCTCTGAAAGAATCTGTGTAATACTGGAATTACCTGCTCCCTGAAAGCTTGGCAGAACTGGCTCTTACCACTTCTGGGCCTGATAGTATATGTGTAGCAAGGTTCTTTGTTTCCTAGTTTTTTCTTTCATATTGGTCCTGAGGCTATTCAGGCATTCTAGTTATGCTGTCCCCAAACATGGGTGAACTTAAATAGGAGTAGGGAGGAGTTATTGATAAGAAAACACAGGAAAGGCAGAACTTGAGGAATGAGTCTGTTTCAATTGGAGACTACACTTTGGGCCAGAAACAAGTTGGGGGTGGGTGGATGGGGAAGAATTTAAATCTGAGATTTTTGCTCATTAAGAAGAATCCCTTCAACCAGGCTGATGTGGGCATAGGTGAGCTAACGTGGTCTTAGGAAGTTGACAGCACCCCCCACTCTCCCTACTCCCACTTATGCCTGAGTGATGGAGCAAATGTGCACTAACAGAACACAAGACATGGCAGAAGTAAGAAACAGAATTAGGTTCCATCCCTGCCCCGTGTGGGGACTTGACGGATTTTGGCACTTTTTGATCATTCTTCAGAATGTAAGTGTGAAGAATAAGGGACTTCAGTGCCATCCTTGTAGAATTTCCTACCCCATTCCACCACCTTTCCATGAAGGAAAGTGTAGTGAGACAGTATGGAATTTGCTTCCAGTTAATCATACTAGCAGTAGAGGAAGTGAGATGGTATGCACATTACCCAGAGGTTTAAAAGTAGTGACCTGCCTTTAGTTCTTTTCAGTTTCTCTCTTATCGTTCTGTTACTATGAAGATTAACTTGTATTTTCACCATTTTCTCATATTTTATATCCTGTTTTTTTTTTCATAATTGCTTATAGGGTCTTGAAAAATAGATTTTGAAGTAAGATTTAAATTATTTTTTTTACTTTTGTCAATCCATGTTATTTTATATAAACACATTATATTTAGTGCCTTTCAGAAAAATTCCTTTTCTCTGCTTTTTATCTTCAACTATTCTTAGCTAATGTTTTTTCATGAGTTTTTCTGAAAGCAATAAAAAATTGATTAAGGCAAATCTCTGGGCCAACCTGAAGTTTAACTTTGGAGAGTAAGTATTAATGAGTTTTTACAGAAAAAAATTTTTCTTTGCCTTTGTTTATAGATTGAAATTAGTGACATGAGTAAGTCAGTGAGAGTTGCTAGATGAAGTCCACTTAAAATTTTTGACTTAATTTCCAGTCTTAGTGTCCTGTGACCTGACTTTAAGTAGACAGCTTGTGACTCTAGACAAGCATGCAGTCATTCTAGGTATATTGCTGCTTAAGAAAACGACTTTACAATATGTGTTAGAACATGGGAAAAAAAGATCTTGCTCTCTTGTGGTTTTACAGGGTGCCAGAGGTTTGGTTGCTTCTATGTTTCACTCAATTGCTTTCTGTTCAATGAGTAGGATCACCACCATGCCTCACAACTTTGCAGACTCACTGTAGAGGAAATAGCAAGAGGTAAAATGACCTCAAATGAATGTGGCTTTTTTGTGGGATGGAGTGAGTAGACAGTGCTACAACTAAATAAACAAATTATACAGGAAGACCTTAACTCATCTTTATGTTCGTTTTACACTGTGACTCCCTGCCCCCATCATTCATTGTTCTTTAAACATTTGTACAGTGTGTTTGTTGTAAATATATAACGTGATTACAGTTGAGTTGTTTAGTATTTTTACAGTCATTTCCCTAGTAAGCTCTTTCTTTTCCTCATTTGCGTGGACATTAATTGTGAGTGCCTTAAGGTAATAGATCTTAGACTCAGTGTTGGTTCATCTTGTCATGTTGGATTCTCTTTATCCTGCAAGTTCCTGTTGTTTTCATTACACAATCATTTTGTATTTGGAAAAATAAAACTGGTATTTGTATCTCTCTACCATAAGTCTTGGGTAGCATCATGACCTTTTATCAGTTCAGTATTGGGTGTGAGAGATTTTGGTAAGTTTAAAGGGGAAGGAGAAATCATTATGTATGGGTAAACTTGGAGTTATCTGTGCTCTTAGAAGGCAGAAGGGAATCTGGGTAGTTTTGTATCTGTGTTTATTGCAACGCCCATCATACATCCCCAGGAAACGCTCCTTTGCCTATTGGCCAGCTTATTATCAGTGTCAGGATTGACTGAGATGTATGGGGATGGTTTGAGGTCTGGACCTTTAACTCCATAAATACAGAGAAAATAGAAGCGATACATTTATTTTGTTTTCTGAAGGTAGCTCTCAGTGTAGTGTAGTGGTTTTGGGCACAGAATCGAGCCAGACTGCTTGGAATCAGTCTCTACCGCTTATTGCCTGTGGTTTTGGGCAAGTTACTTAATCTCTTCTGTCTCCTTTTCTTCACCTGTAAGATAGAGATAATAACAAGAGTGCTTACCTCCTTCATGGACTTGTTGTGAGGTTTCAGTAACTAATGTGTGTAAAGTATTTAGTCCCTGGCACATGGTAAATATAAATTCTGTAGAGGTATTGTTGCCAAGTCAAATACATGTGACTCAACATGTACCTGATGTACGTGTCCCTGAGGAGTTCAGTGTGTAAAACTCAGTTTTCCTGCAAGTTTGATTTATAGTTAAATTTGAATAGCCTCAGAAGTGGGGACTGAAAGAATCAGTAAGGTATCTGTATTTGGGTTACCTTTACTGTACACTGTCTGCCGTCCTCAGGAACTGTTTCTTTTGTCTTATCTGTTCCATGGCCGGGCTCTTTTGCAGTGACCACAGCAGGGAAACTTGTCTTGGGAGACTGGGTGAGGGGCACACATCCCCCGCCCCGGGTCCCCGCTAGGTACATGGGTCCTGCTGTGAAACAAGCATTTTTCTTCTCTTTTAAGAGCACCTAACGGAACAGATGCCATCTCATCCCTGAGCACTCTAATGTTCTAAGAAGTGAACGTCCAAAATGGGATTTATTAGGGTAGTGATTCATTCATTCAAGAAGTCTATCTCTAGGCCAGACTTCCTGCACAAAGCCTCTGCTTTAGAAGCATCTTCTTCTGAGTTACTATTTTTTTGTTATTTTATTGGTTTAAAATTGTCTGTCTTATTTGTAAATAGCTCTGTGATTATGAGACTGTGGGTTTTCACACCCTTCACAATAAATCAGATGTTTGTTTGAAAGGTAGAGTTGGCCTAGATGCCCTTTATCTTGCCCTAAAGTACTTGAATTATCAGTCTTGCAAAATCTAGATGGAATCTTAGTGTTAGAAGAAACTCTGGTTGTTTTCCATAAGTTAAGTAAGCTTTTACATGTGGGTGATTAGAAAAGTCTTATCTGGGACCATAATTAGTATTTTTCTGGAAATGACTGCCATGTACATTTAAAAAAATTTTTTTAAAAGATTTTATTTATGTATTTGACAGACAGAGATCACAAGTAGGCAGAGAGGCAGGCAGAGAGAGAGGAGGAAGCAGGGTCCGCTGAGCAGAGAGCCGGATGCGGGGCTCTATCCCAAGACCCTGGGATCGTGACCTGAGCCGAAGGCAGAGGCTTTTTTTTTTTTTTTTTAAGCTTTTTATTTGTTTATTTGACAGACAGATCACAAGTAGGCAGAGAGGCAGGCAGAGAGAGAGGAGGAGGAGGAGGCAGGCTCCTTGTTGGGATCATGACCTGAGCCAAAGGCAGAGGCTTTAACCACTGAGCCACCTGGTGCCCTGCCATGTACATTTTTAAAATAGACTTTACTTAAGAAAAGTTTTAAATTTATGGAAAAATTGAGAAGATAAAAACAAAGTCCCATGGGGTACCTGGGGTGGCTCAGTTGGTTAAGCACCTGCCTTCAGCTCAGGTCATGATCCCAGGATCCTGAGACTGAGATTTGCTTCTCCCTCTGCCTCTCCCCTCTGGCTTTTGCTTGCACTGGTGTGTCCTCTCTCTCAAAAATAAATAAAAAAAAATAAAACAAAGTTTCCATATGCCCAGCATCGAGTTTCCCTGTTACTAACCTCTGATATTTTATGGTACACTTGTTATAATTAATGAACCAATATTGACATTTTATTATTAGCTAAAATTCATACTTTATTCAGGTTTCTGTGGTACCTAGTACCTGTTTTCTGTTCTGGGATTCCATCTGGATACCACATTACATTTAGTTGTCACGTTTCCTTAGGCTCCTCTTTGCTGACTTTCTTTGTTTTTGGTGGCCCTGACCCTTTTGAGGAAAATTTATGAAGCATTTTGTAGAATGTCCCTCTATCAGAATTTGATGCTTTTCTTATGACTAGACTGGAGGTAAAGGTTTTTGGGAGGAAGAAAGAGAGGTAAAGTGCCATGCTCATCGCATCACATCACATCGCATCACATCACATCAAGGGTGTACATTGTCAGCATGATTCTTACTGTTGATGTTGAGCATGGTCACCTGGCTGAGGTGGTGTGTGTGGTTTCTCTACTAAAAAGCTCCTACCCTCTTTTCCTGCCATGTTCCATACTGTATTCTTTGGAAGGAAGTTACTATCTGCAGCCCACATGGAAAGAGTGGGGATGCTGTGTAATTTTGAGTAAACATATCTAAATGGTGGAACCATTTAAAAATGTCCCTAGAGGTAGTGAAATTTTTGTTTTCAACAAAAACACTGCTTAACCTGCATTTGGGAGATTTGGTTTGGCAAAAAATTTTCATTATCATTGTTTCAATCTTCACTGTTGTGTGGCAGCTATTGGATGTTCCTCTTTGCCTGCTTTTTGTGCCATTGCTATTTGATTACTTATTTTTGAAAAATAAAATGAAATGGAGATTATTCAAAAACTCTTGAATAAAATTTGTTAGTATTTTGATCTTTATCTATTGCTTTTTCTTCCTTAAAAATATTATTTCTAAAATTGAGGGCTTGCTTGATATGTAAATTATGATTAGAGACCAGAACAGTTTAGGACCCAAAATGATCAAGGGAAAGCACCTTGTCGGAAACCCCCATGACAATAGCCTCTCCTTGTAGTTCCCATTTGTGTGTTTCAATTATAAGGCTTATGTTAAAATTAGATCAGAATTTCCATTGTAAACTCTCAATTTCATAGTTGTGTAACTGCCATACAAACTTGATTGTAAACAAAGGCCTGTAATCATGGGCCTTATTTGAGCAATTAAGGTGAGAAATTGTGAGGACTAAATTTGATTCTAAAGGTGAGTATAAAATCTTTTTTCTTAAGATTTCGCAAAATTTCTACAATGGGGACATAGTTATTTTATAATTAAAAAACTAAAAATAATACAACTAATTTGATATTGAGAGTTTATTATTATATGAATTTATATGTATTTCTTTTTGGTAATTTTGATAATTTCTTTTTGATTACTTTCCTCAAACTTTAGAAACTTCGAACCATTAAAATCCATTTACCTTCTGTGACTCTCTGTGTGTGTGTGTTTTGACTAACAGCGGAAACTGTTACTTCGTGATCTATGTATATCTCTTTGTAATAAATTGTAATGCTGATACTGTGAAGGCAGCTCAATTTTTGAGTTCTAATAGTTTGTGAATAGAAAAAGATCTGTTTTATCCTCCATTTTTCTTGGGCTTATAAACTACATACAGAAAATTATTTGCAAGAAGGGAGAGTTCCAATTTTATAGGTGAATGTATTAGATTCCTAGGTCTTCTATAAAAATTACCACAAATGTTGTAGCTTTAAACAACAGAAATGTATTCTCTCACAGTTCAGGGGGCCAAAATCTTAAAGTCAGGTTAGTGATAGAGTTGATTTCTTTTGGAGGCTCTGAGGGAGAATCCCCTTCCATGCCTCTCTCCCAGCTTCTGGTGATTATTGGTAGCCCTTGGTCTTCCTTGGCTTGTGGACCCATCGCTCTGATCGGTCTTTGCCTTCATGTGGTCTTGCTCTCTGGGTCTTGTCTGTGTTTGTGTGTCTCAAATCATCTATCATCTACTCTTTTTTCTTATGAAGATAGAACCATTTGACTTAAGTCCAGGATGATCTATCTGGAGATCCTTAACTTAATTGTATCTGCAGAGACCCTATTTCCAAATAAGGTCACATCACAACTACCAGGGTGTTAGGAGTTAGGCATCTTTCTGGGTGCCACAGTTCCACCCACGGCAGTGAGTAAAACCTTTTCTTGAATTTGCTAATGAGCGCTGTAAAAGTATCTTACTGAAGGGAAGAATAGTATCTGACCTATGTACATAGAGATGTGATTCAAAATTTAGTTACATGTTTGTTTTCTCTTCGTGTGGTTTGCAATTGATGTGGCATTCTTGTACTGTGAAATTAGGCTGTGCGCATATAGACAAGCTATAATTTGGGACTTTGAATGGTGTGAGCAAAGTCTTAAATTCTATCAACACATGCCTTTTAACTCTTGACTTTTAAAATCTACATATTTGGGTATTTTTGTAAGATGGTTGTTTATATGCTTTTGATCTGAACCATGTTTATCTCCACTTAAAGGAGTTTAAGTTTATCCACCGATCTAGTCTGATTTGAAGGAGGGATTTCATAGAAAGAATTGCTGGGTGGATAAATGAGGTTAAACAATCAGAAGAAGAATAGTCTTTGGTGTGAGTAGACAGAGCCACTTTCTGAAAAGTGCTGGCCCATCCTTCTGGCATGTAGTTTGGAGAGAGCCTCTGGTGAGAGCATTCTCCTCCCACCTTGAGATGAAAGCTGTGAGAAATTTAGTTCTTTTATTAGGATAAGAGGTTCAGTTAGGCTCCCCCCTTCCCCCCTCCCCGCAAGTTCAGTCATGCTGTAGGTGCATGGCTACAGTATTTGGTAATGTAATTTTAAAAAACAAGCCCCTTCTTTTATCCATTCACTATCCACATGAGTCTGTTTTTTTTTTTTCCATTTTATTTATTTTTTCAGTGTAACAGTATTCATTCTTTTTGCACAACACCCAGTGCTCCATGCAAAACGTGCCCTCCCCATTACCCACCCCCTGTTCCCCCAACCTCCCACCCCTGACCCTTCAAAACCCTCAGGTTGTTTTTCAGAGTCCATAGTCTCTTATGGTTCGCCTCCCCTCCCCAATGTCCATAGCCCGCTCCCCCTCTCCCAATCCCACCTCCCCCCAGCAACCCCCAGTTTGTTTTGTGAGATTAAGAGTCATTTATGGTTTGTCTCCCTCCCAATCCCATCTTGTTTCATTTATTCTTCTCCTATCCCCCTACCCCCCCATGTTGCTTCTCCATGTCCTCATATCAGGGAGATCATATGATAGTTGTCTTTCTCCGATTGACTTATTTCACTAAGCATGATACGCTCTAGTTCCATCCACGTCGTCGCAAATGGCAAGATTTCATTTCTTTTGATGGCTGCATAGTATTCCATTGTGTATATATACCACATCTTCTTGATCCATTCATCTGTTGATGGACATCTAGGTTCTTTCCACATGAGTCTGTTTTGTTTTGTAGTACTTATTTCAAAAATTGTCATCTTGGGGCCTCCCGGGTAGCTCAGTCGGTTGAGCATCCAACTCTTGATTTCAGGTCATGATCTCAGGATTGTGAGTTCAAGCCTGCTTGGGATTCTCTCTCTCCCTCTGCCTCTCACCTCCCTCTCTCTCTCTCAAAAAATAAACTGTCATCTTTATTCTGCTTGCTACTAAGTTGTAAGCTCCACAAGCTCCAGGAGCATATCAGTTTTATTCTCACTTAGGACTGTACCAGCTCTATGCAGTAAATACTCAACACATTTGTTGAATGAATGAACTTAATAGACCATGGGTACTCTTCAGATCCATATTACAGTGTTAATAATCTTCATTTATATCTCTCTGTGAAATGATAAAGCACATTAAAAAATATATTGCTGAAATAACTTTCAAGTATAATTGACCTACATTTTCCTAAATATGTTTGAAGTGCTTTTACTTTTTTTTCCTCCTTGAATCAATAGAAATCTTTTGCCACAACATCTCAAAAGGGGTTGTAAGCAAAGTGTACATACACCCTGCTTTGATTGCCACTGTGGGGTGGTTCTTGGCTAATCCCAGTGAAAGGAAGTATCAGAAAGAAGACGTCTGTCCCTTGCATAGCAAGACTGGGAAAGGAAGGCAACTACCAGTATAGAATAAGATCAGAGCATCAAACTCTGCCATGCTTTTTATTTTATTTAGAATAAAATCCAAGTCCTTGACAAACCATAAGTGACTCTTAATCGCACAAAACAAACTGGGGGCTGCTGGGGGGAGGTGGAGTTGGGAGAGGGGGAGGGGGGTTATGGACATTGGGGAGGGTATGTGCTATGGTGAGTGCTGTGAAATGTGTAAACCTGGCGATTCACAGACCTGTACCCCTGGGGATAAAAATACATTATATGTTTATTAAAAAAAAAAAAAAAATCCAAGTCCTTAACCATGGCCTACAAGGCTTTGAATGCCTCTGTTAACTTTCTGAACTTATGTGTTGTTTTCCTTGTCATTCATTCTGTTGTAGGCACACTCGCCTCCTTGCTATTCCTCAGACATGTCACCCACTCTCTCAGCTTACTACCTTTAACATAGTTCTCTCTGCCTGCGGTGATCTTCCCCCATGTAACAGCATGGCTGACTCCTTCCACCGATCTGGGATTTTATTCTGAAATGTCACATTGCCAGTGAAGCCCTTTGCGGCTCTCTTTTGCAATATCACATTCTCCTTGCTGGTTCCTGCTGCTGTCAGCCCCCTTTATTTTCCTTTAGAGTTTCACATACCCTTTCCTATATCTGTTTTGCTTATTTATATGTTGATGGTCAACCTTCACAAACTGCCAGCCTGGTGAGAGCTGAGATCACATCCTCTGCTCTTGACACATCATAGTTGCTTGGTTAGCATTTGTACATTGAGTGGGTCAGTGAATGACCCTAAGCAAGGTTCATGTGGATTTTTTTTTTTTTTTTTGAGATTTTATTTGTCTATTTGGCAGAGAGAGGAAGAGAGAGAGCGAGAGCAGGCACAAACAGAAGGAGTGGCAGGGAGAGGGAGAGGCAGGCTTCTAGCCGAGCCGGGAGCCAGACACGGGGCTTGATTCTAGGACCCTGGGATCATGAACTGAGCCACTTAGGCAACCATCATGTGGAATTGTTTAAAAGTTTAATAAAACATGGACTGTGAAAATTACCAACCCCCTTTACTTCCAGTTTTGCTCCAACAGACCATTTATTCTCCATTCTGTGAGATAAGAAATGAAGACAAGTTTTAGGATATTTGTAGGTGGCAGTGGATAGAAGGAAAAGGAAATGAAAAGGGAAGTAACCAGCCAGGCCCTGGGGAGCAAAAGTTACAGCTGGAAGGAAGCAAGTTGGTCAGCTACCTGCTTTATGGGGCAGCCTTTGTTTCTAAGTTTGGAAAGGAAGAAAAACAGGTCTTATTTGATTGATTGATTGATTAAAAAATATTTTCTTTATTTGAGAGCAAGTGAGAAGGAGAGAGCACAAGCAGGGGGATCGGCAGAGGGAGAGGGAGAAGCTGACTCCTCCCTGAGCAGGGAGCCGGATCCGAGACTCGATCCCCGGACTCTGGGAGAATGACCTGCGCTGAAGGCAGATGCTTAACTGACTGAGCTACCTAGGTGCCCCAAGAGAACCAAAAATTTTTTTAAGAGAACCAAATTTTAAATGTCTGTTTTGGGCTAAGCTGTGTACTGGGTACTTGACAGTGTCATTTAATCTTTTTTTTTTTTTTTTTTAACAAGAAAGACAAATAGATTTTATTATAAGAGTGTACAGAAAGGCCACTGATACAGTTTCAGAGTCTCATTTTACCTAATCTTAAGAAACTCCTACTTAGCCAGTGTAAGTGTATCAAAGAAGAATATCCACAAATATCTGAACAGGTTATTAAAGTCCTCTCCCTTTTCCAGCTTCTTATCTGTGCTCACCAGAATGTCTACACATACTTCAACGATAATCTTTTTTTTTTAAAGTGTCATTTAATCTCCACAATATGAGATTATTTCTGTCAAATGAGAATCACTGTGGCCATCTGATAGGTCAGGAAACTGAGATTAAAGATTTATTTAAGAGAGTTAGGTAACCTTCCCAAGATTACATATCAGTTAAGTGAGATATCCAGGCCTGACAGACTCTAAAACCCGTGTTCTTTCTTATACTTCGTTTATAATACGTGAAGGGGGATTCATTCTCTCTCTACACACACGCATACACACGCATACACACACACACATATTTTACATTTCACGTAGTGGTGTAAAAACCTCAGAAAATATTTGACTCCTTGTAACAGACTTGTGAAGATAGCTAGAACCTCAGCTTCCCAGGTAATAGTACTTAGTGATGTGATTTGCTGCAAATTCTATAGCTAGAAACTAGTGGTAGCTAGAGCTGTAAGGAAACCTTCCTGGTTTTAAACCGTGATATTCTTTCTATTATACCACACACAAAGGAATTCTTGATAGCACCTACAAATCCTGTTTGACACAGTGTAGGAGCTAAATATGTCCTAATGAAATTAGAAAGCTGGAGTCTTAAAAGATCAGACAGAGCAAATTCCTCATTTACCCTAGGAGCCAAAAAGGAGGTTGACTCCTCCAGGGGCACTTACCTGGTTGTTGCAGAGCTGGGACTAGACTCCAGGCTTCTTCACACTCCTATGTGCTCAGCTTTTATTACTAAAGAGTTTGTGTTTAATCCATCTAGGTATTTCCCCTTGATTCACATGTTTCAGATTTCAAAACCAACAAAAAATTTCCCTCCCACTCCTGTCTCACAACTTCCAGGTCAGATTCTTCCCATAGGTAATGATACCTTCCAGAGATACTTTATGCGCAATAAAGCAAATAGGTAAACTGTGTTTATTTAACAACATATCTTGCAGATTCCTCTATATTATTAGTACATGAAGTTATTCTTTTCTTTAATAGCAGCATTCATATTGAATGAGTGCTTCATAATTTAAGCAGTCATTTACTGAAGGACATTTAAGTTGTTTCCAGTCTTTTAGATTAAAAAAATTCAATAATAAATGACCTTGTACATGTCATTTCTTATATGTACAGATGTATTGGTAGGATACATTTCTAGAAGTGAAATTGCTAGATCAAAGAGTATATGTTTCTTATATTACCATCCTTAGACCTTTATTCTTTTATATATGTGTATATAAAATGTGTATATATGTGTATATATGTTTTTTTAGGCCTTTATTCTTTTTTTTTTTTTTTTTTTTAGGCCTTTATTCTTAATGTAGAAATGGAGTGTTTTCATTTTGAATGAAAGACCTTTTAATTGCTTTTTCTATTTGGCAATAGCAGTTTATAATTTTGAAAATAAGTTACTTTAAGAGTGACAGAATTTATTTTTTAAACTGGTGCATGTTGTATGCTTTGATGTTAATATGACAGATTATAGAAGGTGTAATGGGAGCAGTATTGCTTTGGAGTCAGACCTGAATTTGGATCTGTGTTCTACCAGTCTACTGACTTGGTGACATTTGGCAGGTCATGTAACCGCTAAGCTTCAGTGATCAGTGATCTCATCTAGAGCAACAATACCAGCCTTACAGAATTGTTGTCTAGAGCTACTGTATTTCATTAATTCTAAGAAAAAATTTTCCTCTACATTCTAGTATCTTTGACATTGAGAGGTTCATAATCAAAGACATGCTGTAGTTGTTTTGGTGATCTTTTTTTTTTTTTTTTCTCTCCTTCCTTTCTTGGCACATGAATTAATGTTGGTCTTAAAATCAATGGCATCTTGGGGCGCCTGGGTGGCTCAGTGGGTTAAGCCTCTGCCTTCCGCTCAGGTCATGGTCTCAGGGTCCTGGGATTGAGCCCCGCGTCGGGCTCTCTGCTCAGCAGGGAGCCTGCTTCCTCCTCTCTCTCTCTCTCTGCCTGCCTCTCTGTGTACTTGTGATCTCTGTCTGTTAAATAAATAAAATCTTTTAAAAAAAAATCAATGGCATCTTACTGGATTTGATGAAGTAGGGTGATGCCACAAACTGGCACTGGGGAACTGTGCTAGGGCATGGTACAGGCAGAGGAAGTTCAGTGTGATGAGCAAAGCTTAGGCTTGTGGTGGGCTGGTTGGGTGTTAGTGGAGTGGGCATAATGTAAGTTTTGTTCTAGGCAGCAGTCAGCACAGCATAACCATCACAAAGTAAAAGGATAGTGTAGTTGGTGATAAAGCGCAAGGGCAGATATTACCTGCAAATCTGGGTATATAGAAATTGGAATTAAGGCAGATTGTTGGTGGGTAACAGGACTTAGGCCCAGGGTAGAGGTTAAGGAACTATGTGCTAATTCATAGCAGGAAGACTTTGAAGTAGTGGGGCTATGGGAAAAAATGTTGCAAATGATGCATGTACATCATACATATATATACATATATATCTAATATATATAAGAAAAGATTATATTGTCAGAAAGAGAGAGAGAGAGCGTGCACATGCATGCATGAGCAGGGGAAGCAGCAGGCAGAGGGAGAGGCAGGCTCCCCGCTGAGCAAGGAGCCCTATGCAGAATACGATCCCAGAACCCTGGGATCATGACCAGAGTTGAAGGCAGATGCTTAACTGACTGAGCCACCCAGGTGTCCCTGTATCTAGACTCTTAAACTGAACAGTAAAAAGACAGTGCAGTTTAAAAGGGGGCAAAGATTTGAACAGACATTTCTCCCAAGAAGGTCCACAAATGGCCAGTAAGTATGTGAAAAGATACTTAACATCCCATTACGGAAATATTAGTCAGAACTGCAAGGAGGGGCACCTGGGTGGCTCATTTGATAGAGCATATGAATCCTGATCTCAGGGTTATAAATTTGAGCCCCACATTGGGTGTAGAGGTTACAAAAAAATTATTAAAAGAATATAAGGAGATATTACTGTATATCCACTAGGATGACTAGAATCAAAAAGACACTTGTTCTGTGACAAGTATTGGTGAAGATACTAAGAAGTTAGAACCCTCAAACACTGCTGATGGGAATGTAAAATGGCACACCTACTTCGGAAGAGAGTTTGGCAGTTCTTCAAGTTAACAGTATGACCCAGCAATTCCAGAACTAGAAATGTACCCGAGAAAAGTGAAAACATATGTTCACCCAAAAGATTGTACATGAATGTTCATGGCAGCATCATTTATAATAGCCAAAATGTAAAAACAACTCCAATGTCCATTATCCAACGGACGGGTAAATATGGTATGATCTATCCATATGGCGACGCGCCACAGCAAAGGAATGAGAAGTGAAGTACTGATGTGTGCTGTGACGTGGGTGGATGTTGAAAACATATGCTAATAAGTAAAAGAGGCCACACACAAAAAGATTGGATTTATATGAAATGTCCTGAGCAGGCAGATAGGCAGAAAGTAGATTGTTGGTTTAGTGGCCCTAGAGTTGGGAGAGGATGGAGGGAAGGGAAATGCCTGCTGAAGGATGTGGGATTCCTTTTGGGGTTGATGAAAATGTTCTGGAATTAGAGCTTGATGACCGTTTCACGACCTTGTGAATTACTAAAAACTGTTGACCAGTGTACTTTAAATGGGTGAATTTTCTGGTATGTGAATTATATTCCAGTAATGCTCTTAAAAACAAAAAGTGGCCCTAGTTCTAGGAATGGCCTGGATTACGTATGTAGCAAATTATCTGTATAAGAAAAGAGTTAAGGGTAGAAGCAGCCCAATATAAGAGCTGGAATGCATGATGATTGGGAAAGTCCTGAGAAGAGGGAGGAGAGATGGTGATGTCTGGGTTGGGAATAAAACAGTAGCGGTTATCAGCTACTGTTACTGTCCTGCCAAGGTCAGATGAGTAAGAACTAACAATGCTGAAACTCTGACTGTGGATCTTGTAATGTTTGAAAATGCTTCCTGCCTAAATCCGTATTGGCCCCGAGGTCTTTGTGGTGGGGACCCCCATCACAGGGAGGATCCTGATATAGAGAGGAAAGGATACAGAAATAGGACCCAGGGGAGGCCTGAACAGTTGCGTGCCCCAGAGGTCAAGGACTGTCATCTTCATCGGAAATGTCCCACAGAGGCCAGTGTTAACATTGTTTAGGCAGGTTTGGTCCACATAAGGGTGGAGGTAAGGAAGGCTAACCTAACTAAGTTAATAGCTGTCAGGATGGAGAGGATAGGGTGGTTCTGGAAATTCCCTAGGAGACAGGTCTAGTCAAGGCAAGAACCCAAAGACACAATCAAGACCTGGTGTATTAAAAGGAATGTCATGGGATTTATTCAGATTTCCCATGGGGATAGTATGCGCTATTAATGTGTGCATACCATTCACAGGCTTATATGGCCTTCTGTGTATTACTTCTGTCTGTGTTTATTACTTCTGTCTGTGCCAATTGTCACTGTGCTTTAAGAAAATTAAGTCTTATCCTTAAAACTTCATTTAGACTTTGTACATTATCTTTCAAAATAAGATTGCAGTTACTGGAGGATGAGAGCAAATGAATACTAAGTTCAAGAAAGGAAAATAAGCTCTTTATGCTGCATGATAGAGGCCACTGGCTTACTATGGCTAGCTGGTTTCTAAATACTATGGCAGCTCTGAGGGAGGAGTGTGTAGTTGTGTAAGCAGTACCCGAGTTAGGCTTGTACCTACCGATGGTCTGTATATATATGAACAGTGGCTGTCGCCATGGCAGGGCCCTCAGTTCCCTTTATCAAAAATCACCTCACTAGTACTGTGAACTAAACATTTTTGTCCACCCAATAGGTTAGTTTTACAAGTTGTGATAGGGTTGGTGGAGGGAAGTGAAAGAAGAAAGAGGAAAACCTTTCTCTTCCCTTCTTTCCTTTTGAGCCTTGGGTTTGGAAGGATAAAAGCTTTGAACAGTAAGCTGACACTCCCTTAGGGGAGCTGACATCATGAAATGGTGGTTTACCTCCCTGAATAATTTTCCTTTCACAGAGTTTGAAGCTTTTCTTTTTCTTTTTGACCTGTGCTGAAAATGTTACTAAAGATTCATTTTGGTTTAGAATTTTGCTTTTTAAAGAGCAACCATCACTGGAAGGGTTGGAGTGAGCTCCTACTGCAGCGCGCTTAATTTGGACTGATCATTTTCCACCTCGTGTCTCTGGGTGAGCTCTAGCTCTCCTGAGGGGACTGTTAGGGTTAATTTGGAAGGAAGGTTAAAGGAAGGTTAAAGTGGAAAGTGGAAGGAACAGTGGGCAGATAGGTAAGTGGTTTTGTACCTAGAATGTTATCAGAGAGAAGCAAATGCTAGGATAAGAATGAGGTAGTGGAGAGTTAGGGCAGGATGGCGTAGCTAGGGTATCTAAGGGATGCCCCAAAGACAGGCTTTCCCTTCTTCTTGGTGTCGCTTCGGCCTGGCTCTCTACATTGGGAAAGGAAAGGAAATTCCCTCTCTGTCTCTTGGGCCAAATACCTCTGCTGTAGAGATTAGAATAGAACTCAGGTTAATATGGCTCAGGACTTATTTCAATGGTGGTCTGGCCTTACAGACCTAAACACAGATGAGACTAGTTTTTTCCCTGGGGAAATGAGCACCAACTAACTGACTTAGAAACAAACTTTTGAAATAGAAGCAGTTGATAAGTTGAGTTTGTACTGTACTTTTTCTTGTTGCATACCAGGCCCACTGATTTGCAACCAGGTACTTCACAGGAGGTGTGCACCCCTGAGACTGCACAGAAGTCACGTGAAAGGCACACGGTGGCTTTGGATAATCTGAGACAATTAGCCACATTGACTGAAGGCGAAGTTTTGTTAAAAAGAGACTAAAAGGATTACTGGACTTAGGGTACCTTTTATTCTGTTAGAGTCCTGGAGGATCCATTATGGGGATCTCCATAACTATAGTTGTTAGATGAAATGAAATACTAATTTCAGTCAGGAAGAACTGTCCTTGCCTGAAGGAATATCAGGCATGTTGGAAACGTTTGACATAACAATAATGGAGGGTGTTGCAGGGAACAAAGGTTCTCTGTGACTTGACAGCTGCTGTTAAAAAGTGACACCAGGAAGAGCCTGACTCTGGCCTCAGCTGCCTGAAGTTGCTACAGCCTTCTCTAGTGTTACCAGAGGAATTTGCACTGCTCTTGTGTTAGCAGATAGAGGCTACTGATGGATGGCCAGCCAGGTCCTCATTGTGCTCTGGGAAATCAATTTCTGACCTCTCACTACAATCTTCTGAATGACTGGCTTTCCTAATGGCCAGTATTTTGAGGTTCTAACTATGTACAGGGTACCTTGCTTAACTCAAAGAAGTTCTAAGAAGCATGAACTACGCTATGGAT
This sequence comes from Meles meles, assembly GCF_922984935.1. Lineage (NCBI taxonomy): Eukaryota > Metazoa > Chordata > Mammalia > Carnivora > Mustelidae > Meles > Meles meles. Next base: position 47,792,123 of record NC_060073.1, read on the forward strand.
ATATCAGATCTAGTTGGAAGTATGTAATAGGGCTTTAACTGGAACTCTAACCTATTTTATTTTCTCTTGAAGCTCAGAGGCTGAGAATAAAGCAGTGGTTACCAAGTTATCCTCCTATTTCAAGGACTTGCATGGAGGGTGGCCTTAAATTGGTTTTGCACATTTCACCCATACGTTATCTCCAGAAAGTAAAAGTGTGGAGACTTAAAGGGTTCTAAGACAAGGATGTTTTTGGAGAGAACTGTTAGTATGTGGTGTGTTCTGTGTCTTTCCCCACCTCCACACACAGCTTCTGGAGAGGAGGATACTTCTCTTAAGTCCCTTTCAGTGAAGCCAAATGATAGGGGAGGCTTTAGTAGAGTCATTCTGAAAACTTGATATGTATCCCCTGGTGTTTGGCAGAGCATAAGCAATAGTATGTGAATTTGTGAGTCCCTAGCAGAGCAGAAAAGAACAGGGCTACACAGTTAGGAATCTGCATTTCAGAAGACAGTAGTGTTTCCTTGAGCTTCTGGATGGAACCAGGTTAAAACCTTCTAAAGAGGGACACTGTGCATGACTGCCTGGAAGATGAGATGCTCTAATTTGCCACAGGTAGTAAAAGTAGAGCGCTGTACTCTGGTCTGACTTTCATCTCAGGCTCTTTCCACTCCACCGCACTGCCTCCCCAGAGGCCCTGCACGCTAGGACACCGTGGTGGGATGAAGCTGCATGAGCTCAGCAGACATTCCTAACCTGCTGAGAATCTGGCATCCACGGTGCTCACTGGCGACCCCAGCTCTTCCGTCCCTCTGGTCTGCTTTCTCGTGTCACCCCCCCCCCCCCAACTTCTCTCTGGAAGTTTTCTTTTTTCCCATGATCCTCCAGAATCCCATCTAAAGTGGGCACTGGGACATGCCCTCCTTAAATTACCCCTGCACTTATCCTTTCTGTTGAGAAATGGGCTTTAGAGATGTTAAATCAGTTGCCCCAAGGACTCAAAACAGCTAGAAAGTGGAAATGGCATCTGGGTTTGAATTTCAGGTTTCTCAGACTCTGGTGCCCATACACATCTTCTTTTCCTTGTGCTGCCTTCAGCAAAGGCTTTATAAGAAAATGAGCCCTTATGAAACCTCCTGTTTTGGTTTATTTTATCATGATTTTAAAAACATTATGCAAGTTTTGTGGATAGAATTAAGATTAGGAAAATAACTGACTTGAAATGGAAGGGAGCAAAGAACCACAGAATTCTGTATCTAGACTATTTCATGATGTGGATTCTGTATATAGTGTGCAGGAAGAAGGTTGAGCTGAACTAGATGTTAATAAAAGAAAGTCTGTCTTTCCTTTCTGTACCCCATGTTTTAAGAAGACTCCTGAGACTCTCCTGAGAATGGCACTATGCTTAGAAATGCCCTTTCATTTGTTTACAACTCCCCAGTGGCACCTTCGATCTAGCCTCCCGTCCTTTTTATATGCAAGGGCAGTAAACTTAACCAGTGTGCTGGATTTACAGAGTTTTCACAGATCTCCTGTAAATTACCCATCCCATTGTGTAGACCAGGCACCGCTCTGTGGCAGTGCTTGGGAACTACACTTTCACCGGTAGCAGGGGGTCAGGAGAAAGTGGGCTTTCACTCCTGCCCCCTAAATGCAGAAGTGGCCTCAGCTCATTCTCTTTCCTGTCCTTCCTCCTTCTTTTCTTCCTTAAGGCAGCTTCTTTGAATGGGAAGATAGTGAGCTGGCAGTTCTCTTAGGCTGAGCAGAATTCCTCTTGTGCAATCTAGTGGCGTATAATCAGGAATACTATTCCTGCCATCACAGCATAATGCTCTTGACATTATTAAGGGCTTCTGACAACCTTACCCAGACCAGATTTTATCAAGGGGAAATTGAGTCCTGTCTGAATGGAGGTAGCTTCCCTGATCCTAAACTTTTCTTCATAAATCTTAACAACCTTAAGGAGACTTATGTCCATTTGCCCTTCGTACTACCTGGAAGGCATCCTGCCCTTTGAAAGCAGGCATTCCCTTTGTTTTTGGCCAGGGTCCTCCTCCATGCATCCTTTCCTGTGATACCAAGAAAGGAAAGTACTTTCTCTCTGCTCTTCTTCCCCTTTCAGTGTGTTCTTTACTGCCTCCTGTTATGCGATACTGTGCCTACTATGTTTTTTTTTCTTGCTTTCTGCTATAGAATATCCTTTCTGGACTGTGGTTGGCAACTTCTTCAGTCTCAGGATGGAGACTGTTTTCTGGCAAATTGCTGGACTGTGTTTACTAGTGAATGTGTATATAGTTCCTGTACATGACTGCAGTCTTGAAGCCACCTAAATTTTGTTGCCTTCTGAACTAGCATGATATTGGCATTTCTTGCTGTTGTGGTTTCTTGGCCAGTGTAGTTCTACTCCCTGCTCTCCAAACCCCTAATCACAGCACTGGATGTAGTGTCACAAGCAGTGGGGCTCTGTGAACGTTGGGCCTTGTCCCCATGATGCTCTGTAAATACTTGTCAACCAAACTAATGAAACCAGGAGAGCAAGAGCAATTGGCTGAGGATTTCAAGTGGTGAAAAATAAGGCTTCTTATGGTGAACAGTATGGATCAAACTAGAGGCTTTGCATGCTGTGTAAAGAAAGCACTGAATCCTGTAAATAGCAGGGAACCATTAAATTTATGTATCTTATTGGGGTCTAATTTGTATGTATTACAGAAAATGTACACATCTTGTGTACAGCTTGACGAATTCTTACTTATGTGATTATCTGTGTAATACTGCTCAGATTCCAGGAAAAATCTCTAAAACCCCAGATAAGGAGATTTTATCTTGATTCACATTTTGGATGCCAAGTGCCATGGTTGGTCTGTAGTATAACGGGGATTGGAATTATTACAGCTGTTCCCAGGATTGAGAAGTCTTTATACTTGAATGAAAACACTAACTCATACCATCTAATTGTGTGACAAAAATAATACAGCGTGGTTAACGTTTTTTAATCATCAGCATGTCTCGGCCCTTTATAGACACTACTTGAAATTATCTGGCCCAGGAGGGTTTATTACTGTTCTGTTTTACAGATGTTAAAGGTTAGAAAGGTAAAGTAACTTGTCTCAGGTTCTACAGCTAGAAAGTAGCAGAGTTCGTATCAAATCTAGGACTGTCCATCACCAGAGACTGATTTCTTGTTGGTAATTTGCTGCCTTAAATATCTGGTACCTAGGTTTAAGTAACAGAAATGTTATGTCTTTGCAGTGGGAGCCGATGATTATATTTGCTAACTGCAATGAAGAATGCTCTTTTTTAGGCACATTCTAATCTGTGGCTTACAGGCATTATGAGAGAAGGGGGGTCTTGGATTCTGTGTCAGTCAGGCCCTGGAACATTGTTATTTGGATGGATTTTGATGAGGGAGAAAGATGCTTTCTGGCTTCCTAAAATTAATATATAGCAACAAAATGATGGTCCCTACAGACACATTTTGAAAGCAGGACACAATGAAGATGAAATATGGACCTAAATATCCAGAAACTCCAGCAATTAATTTGTCTTAAAAATGTCGGTGGAATAAGTTTGTGCCCGTATCAGTTAGCAAAGTGGCAAAATTCTTACAACATTAAGATTATGTTGGGGTGGGAGGGCACCTGGGTGGCTCAGTGGGTTAAGCCTCTGCTTTCAGCTCAGGTCATGATCTCAGGGTCCTGGGATTGAGCCCCACATCAGACTCTCTGCTCAGCAGGGAGCCTGTTTCCTCCTCTCTCTCTGCCTGCCTCTCTGCCTATTTGTGATCTCTCTCTCTGTCAAATAAATAAATAAAATCTAAAAAAAAAAAAAAGATTATGTTGGGGTACCTGGGTGCCTCAGCTGTTAAGTGTCTGCCTTTGGCTCGGGTCATGATCCTGTGGTCCTGGGATCGAGCCCCACATCAGGCTCCCTACTAGTGGGGAATCTCTTTCTCTCTCTGCCTGTTCCCCCTACTTGCGCTCTCTCTCTCACTGTCAAATAAATAAATAAAATCTTAAAAAAAAAAAAAAAAAGAGGCCAACTCGATTTCAGCTCAGGTCATGACCTAAGGGTCGTGAGCTCGAGCCCCCATGTCTTTGTATGGCTCTGTGCTGGATGTGGAGCCTGCTTGAGATTCTCTACCTCCCCATCTCTTTCCCTCTCTTAAAAAAAAAAGAGGGGGGTGGCGCCTGGGTGGCTCAGTGGGTCAAAGCCTTTGCCTTCAGCTCAGGTCATGATCTCAGGGTTCTGGGATCGAGTCCCGCATCGGGCTCTCTGCTCAACAGGGAGCCTGCTTCCTTCCTCTCTGCCTGTCTGCCTGCTTGTGATCTCTTTTCTCTCTGTGTCAAATAAATAAATAAAATCTTTAAAAAAAAAAAGATCATGTTTCAAGAGCTAATAGGGACAAAGAAAATGTGAAACTTCCATAGCCTCTAAAAGGAAAAATAATTTATTTTAATGGCCTCAAATTTGCTTAAACCCAGTAATCGTCTATATATGTTAATGTCTTAGTTCTGTCTCACAGTACAAAAAAAAAGTCACATCGAACGAATTTGTTATCATGCATAACTACAATATATTTAATATTTGTTCATTTTTTTCAGATAAAGTGAGAGGGGCAATGCAGGACATTTTAAATGCACATTTAGGCATAAACTGGGAGTATTCAATGAATTTCAGGTTTTACAAGATGAAAGCATGCCAGGACGTATCCGATTTCTGCCGAGAAACACGTTTCAGGAAACTAATCTTAAAAAGATATAAACAATATGGTTATCCGACTTGCTTGGGGGAAAGAGTTTTAAGTTGTTTTAAGTTGTTTAGAATAGTGTGTACAAAGATATTATTGCCAGTTGTATCACTTTTTGAAGAGATGTGGGTGCCAAAAAAGAAGTTCAGTATTGCTTTGGTATCTGTTAATTTTTAAGGATGGGGTGGTGATGGAGATGGTTTTCTACTCAAAGCTGCTCCTGTTGGTAAATGTTTCTTTTACACACTTTGTTTGAAAAATCATGCATTTCAGTGAAACCATCCAAAAGGGAATAGGATTATGGATACTGAATTCTGTGATTAAAGTCAATCCTAAAATATAAATAAAATGTGCAAAGTGTCCTTCAAACATAAAATTTATCAAGTCATAGTAGCAAGGAGATCAGTATCCTCTTCCCAGTTCCCCAACCAGGGGTTTCTTTACTGTCTTGTTCAGAGTGCCTACTTCTGAGTAGCTTTATGGTGTTTGTGATACATGCGGGGGGAGGGGGAAGGGTTGTCACTTAAGAATGCTGTGTCCCTGGAGCCAGCAGGTCCAGTTGCTAGGAAGCCTTGCCTGAAGAATGGCTGAATCCTTTTGGCTCTGGTTCTCAGCATCAAGCTGCCTTCCTCTAAGTCATTCCCTTGCGTTTGGTAATGAGCCAGTGGGAAAGTAGGCTTTGAGGAAGTCAGTGAAGAGGCGAGAGCATAGGAGATGCTCAGAACAAAAGAAGGATGATGTCAGTGTCCCAGTTAGTGCCCTTCTGTCAGAAGCGGGAATAAGTTCTCTCTCAGATTCTTATTTTTGCCATTGTTTTCTTTTTAAAACCTTTAAAGAAATTATGAAGTGTAATACACAAACTTTTAAACTGGCTCACTGAGATTCTTCCCTTCTTACACTGCTGCCTTAACTGTCCTTTCCTCTGGTGATGATTGGAGAAGATAACAGTTTGGAGGCTTTGCTAACCAAAGAAGGCAGAAATAGAAGTTGAGATGAAAAAAACCCACAAAAATATCAGTGAAAGAATAAGTTTGAGATCCCTACCAAAAAAAATTTCTGAAATCCCATTTCCTTATAATATACAAGGCAGCTGAATGGGGAGAAAGACAAGATGTGAGGAAAAAGCGGAGAAATGAACATGAGGCATGGAATCTTCCAGATCCCTATTTGTTGTTTCCCTTTATTTCAGACTGCTTTGTTCTCAGGACTGATGCTTACAACTGGGTTGCAAATAGACCTGGGTTATAACTGACTATTTTTTTAGTTTTGGAAGAACATGAGATCTAGATATATATTATCTTGGGTATATATAATTATGAAAAAATTATTGTATATAATTATGAAAAAACTAGTAGGTCTTTGGCAGTCTTCTTGCATATATGAGATAGGAAAATTCAGAGATATTTAGTACCTTTTCTCTACTTGGAAGCTGCTCTGAATAGATTTCATTGGGTGGGAAGCCAACATAGTGGGATAAACCTTAATACAATGCAGATATCATTGTTAACTCTGGATAAGCGGGATTTGATAAAGTTACACTGGTACTTGGGTAGGCAAGTAAACATAAATTTAAAACAAAGATTATTTTTCTTACAGTCGTATTTTGTAACGGATTATGACCCAACCATTGAAGATTCCTACACAAAGCAGTGTGTGATAGACGACAGAGCAGCCCGGCTAGATAGTAAGTGATCTGCCTTTATTTGATAGTTCGATAGCCTGTTTTTAAAAAGGAAGCTTGGGCATTTTGCTAGTTGCACACTACAATGGAAATATCATAGGTGGTGTTGAACACAAGCCCACCTCCTTCATTAGTTTTGATTGATGCATCAGCATTTTAGGATATTTAAATATTTCTCAGTAAATGTAATATAAAACAGTAATTGTGTTGGCCTTGTGCTGGTGAAATTAATCTTGTCATTGTAGCTTGTTGACGTATTTTGGGGAACATTCGGGAAAAAAAGTTTCAGCTCTTCTTGCTTTCCTGCAAATGTTAAAATGGGGGAAGTAAATATAGAAAAGATTGAATATTTGTTAACTTGCGCAGAATTTTTAGCACAGAGGCGGCAGCAGATAGGGTTTTGTGCTTGGTCATTCCTCCAGCTCTGCAGAAAAGATAGTCCTGTTCTTTTAGTTGACACGATTCTTTCATTTCCAGAGATCAAGAGGTACATTAGCACCTGCACTTTAAGTGTGGTGTTTGTGGGGAGTAGACCAAAATTTCTTTCGTGGATTTACAGGTATCTTTTTCAGTTCTTTTCATGGAGGAGATAAAACATTCAAGTGACTTCAGAGGTGATCTGACTCCATCTGCCTAGATGTATTTGGTATTTTTAACCTTGTAATTGGTATGCTAATGTATTCTAACTACAAAATCAACCCGTACTGATGAAGATGACTCAAGCTGTCTGCTGTGAGATATGTTGTTTCTAGTGTCAGGAATAGAGCACTGTGAGAATGCCATGTCTTTATTACACTACGTATGATGTGCTCTGAAGGACCCACATTAATTGGGCCTGCCCTTGTGGGGAAGCCATGTATGAGATGAAAACATGAACATGTTTTCATGTTTTACATGTGTTGTTTTCTCTTCTGCAGTTCTGGATACTGCAGGACAAGAAGAGTTCGGAGCTATGAGAGAACAGTATATGAGAACTGGCGAGGGTTTCCTGTTGGTCTTTTCAGTCACAGATCGAGGCAGGTTTGTACCAGTATTTAAATACAGATCTTCTGTTCATGCCTAGATCACTATTTTATTGAATTTGGACTTCTTGTTTTTAGAGAAAAAGATAAAGTAATGAGATACTAAATGGGGTGTGAGACTAGCCACCTTCTGATATTTGAGCAAATTGATTTGTCTGTTTCTGTTTTAGTTTCGAAGAAATCTATAAGTTTCAAAGACAGATTCTCAGAGTGAAGGATCGTGATGAGTTTCCAATGATTTTAATTGGTAATAAAGCAGATCTGGATCATCAAAGACAGGTGAGAAGGAATGTTGCTGCTGGGAATCCCATTGTTGATAATCATGAAAAGATGATGAATTGGTGAATAGATGTGTTTCATGAAACTACTGAAAGTGCCATGATCAGAAAACCGTGTGACCGAGGCACACTGGATCTGGGGAAATCAAATTCTTACATATATTTACACAGAACTTCGGTGGCCCCTGTAAACCTGTGAGTATTTGTACCAACTCCATTCACATGTTATAATTTCTTGGATAATCTCCAAAACTCTAATTCAGTTAGCTCATCTTAAAGTTACCCTTACTACAGTCCAAGTTTTTTCAGTGTTAATGCTAAATTACTTCAATTTAGAGAATAGTTTTGACCTGAATGACAATATTTGGGTTTTCCCTGAGTTCCATCAGTGACGGAATATTCTGTTCATTCTTTGCACTGGCAGGATCTAACACCAGTCACCTCTAAGGGAAGAAGATTTTTAGTATTTAGTTGTAGGCTAGATTATACTCACTTGTTTCTTTACCCACTTATTTCACATTTAATTTTTAAAATTTGGAGTATATATTGTCCACTCATATTTCTGTGGGCGAGCAGAACAAGGTCAGATGTAAATTAGTGCAGGCTCTCCTGTCACTTGGGGTTTCTTTTTGTGTCTTTATTTCATTTCAGGGTTTAGCCTCTAAATAATTACATCTGGAAATGTAATTGTTTAACTTGTTTCTTAATTTTTGCTGGTATTTAAATTGTCTTCTGTTTTTATATAGCTTTGTGTTACTTTTTAAGATTTTATTTGAAAAGTACAAACATCAGGAAAAATGAGTTGAGAACACCTCTGAGGACAGCCTTCCATTTTGTAGTTAACTGTAATTTAATACAAATCTTTGTGTGCTCTATTTGTAAAATTTTGTTGAAGGTATACCAGGTTTAAAATGTGGGCTTAAGAGAATATTATTGTTCCAATGCTAAGATTTAGAAATGTTTACTGGTGATATTTGATGTAGAATAAATTTTACTGGTAGGTCTTTTTAAAATCAGAATTATTATAAAGTTAAGGTGAAAAAAAATTTTTTTAAAGATTTAATTTATTTATTTGACAGACAGAGATCATGAGTAGACAGAGAGGCAGGCAGAGAGAGAGAGAGGAGGGGAATTAGGTTCCCCACTGAGCAGAGAGCCTGACGCGGGGCCCGATCCCAGGACTCTGGGATCATGACCTGAGCGGAAGGCAGAGGCCTTAACCCACTGAGCCACCCAGGTACCCCTAAGGTGAAAAAATTTGATCTTCACTTCAAACCAGTATAAACTTTTTGAAATAATTTAGAATATGGCATTGTTCACATCTTAAACCTTAAGAGTAGATTGTCTATTTTAGAATTTTTTTATTTTTAGGGTCATTTCCTTCAGGATTTCTGAACCTAACTATATTTATTAAAAGTTGCCAGTAGAATCTGTCTGCTGACAAGAGGCTCCCCTTCCTACCTCTTCTACCCCACTGCTGAGTGCTTTCTGCCCTGATGATGGGAAAGGTTTTTCTCACACCTTTCCATGGTTGTACGTAGCTCCAGTATTAGAATAGGTGGGAGGACTGGGGTGAGTTGGAGGTCTCCTGTAGGGTAGGTGGTGGTAGGTCAGGAAGTGTGGGGAAACCTATGTTCCCCAGACCAAACAGGGCCTGCCGTGATGGTCCTAGGGCAGAGGGTCCGTAGGAGCTACTTCTAAGTCATCTCTGTACTGAAGATGGCATGTTTGTGGCACAGTGTCCCATGTCTGCAGATCATCAACATATTATGGCACTTCGACTTTGTTTCACACTGTGGGCTTATAAAATTTTTTATCTAAGGTTTTTTCCTTTTTATAAGAAGAGTAAAGATTCTCAGAGTAAAATAAAAAACAAAGGTGATGAGAAGGAACAATGTAGGGAATGGTAAGTTTCATGTTTCCATCACCCTGAAGATAGCAGTTGGCCTGGAATAAGTTCTTCTATATTCATTTCTCTGCTTTAAACTGTATACACGATAAATTATGTATACCCTGAAAGCTCAAACGTGTGTATCCAAGGGAGAAGAGCAAGTAGCCGAGATCTGACTGCTTAATTTTCACTCATTCCTGTAGATTCTGCTCTCTGAAGGATAGGCACTGAGAAAAACTGGATTCCTGGCTTCTGCTTCATCTCCTCTTCACCCTTGCACTCAGGCACAGCTCCTGCACTTATGGGAGCCTTGTGTGCTGGCTGGCTGCAAATCTTACCACCCTTCCCTCATCCCATTCATTTCCCACTTGTTTGCATGATTCTTACTCACTTTCTTATTCTTAAACTGACAGTACTTTCTTCCCCTTCCTCACTCTCAGCTGATGATGAGTAATATTTTCCTATTTCACTGAGACATTTCTGCACATTTCCACCTCCACATGTACTAACCTAAGTGCACCTGTACCCCATCAATTCTGCCTTCCCCCATTTAGGTGGATAAACTGTTCACCTGTCTGTGCCTATCCTCTTTAGTAGGCACTGGGTCCCCTTCCAGTTTTTCCCATTTCTTTGCCGCATGATTGTTCCCACCAGCGTGGCTGTCCTCTTTTTTTGTTTTTGTTTTTGTTTTTAAAGATTTTATTTATTTATTTGGCAGAGAGAGATCACAAGTAGGCAGAGAGGCAGGCAGAGAGAGAGAGAGAGAGAGAGAGAGAGGGAAGCAGGCTCCCTGCTGAGCAGAGAGCCCGATGCGGGACTCGATCCCAGGACCCTGAGACCATGACCTGAGCCGAAGGCAGCGGCTTAACCCACTGAGCCACCCAGGCGCCCCAAAAGCTTGTTCTTAATCTCACGTTCTTCTCTGTGTACCTTTCTTTTGCTTCTTGTCACACAGAACTTGAGAGTGTTATCTACACTTGCTCTCTCTCCTCTCTTTCCTGCCATTCTTGCTTGCCCTGACCTCAGGCATGCAGTGCCTGAGTCAAGGTCACAATTTACGTAGATGTCAGTAACATTTGACACAGTTACTCACGCTCTCATTTTTGAAACACTGTGTTTATTTAGCTCTGGGACAGTGGAACCTTTGCCTTTCCCTTCTCCCTTTGCTGATCTTCCCTTCTCTCTCTCAGGTGTCTTAGGGCTCAAGTACACCCTCTTCTAAGTCTCTGGGTATATAAAGACCATAATGCTTCACTTCCCAGCCTTTGAGGGCCGTGCACAGCGCCTTTGAAATTGAGGTGCTATGCTAAAGGTTTTTTACCTTTGTAAAGTCTCTTCAGAAGTAAAGGTGTTATCCAGAATGTCTTGGCACCTTGCCTTGCTTTACCAACAGCCTGGACGGGCCACAGGGATCCCATAAAGATTTCTTTCCCCTGTTCAGAAATGCTTACTTTTTTGGTCATCGCCCCTAAAAAGTTCTTACTCAGTAACCAGTCTGACTTGCTAAGTTATTGACCCAGTTCATTGTTTTCTGCCTTTGTCTTAGACACAATCGTTTGTGGACTTTTTCTGGTTTCTAGCTAGATAACAAATGCCAGTTCTCCATGTTTTTGGAATCTGTGGGTCAGCCCTGGGCATTCATCCTACTGGTTCCTGAGATTCTGAACCCATCTGGGAAGGGAGATCAGTCAGAAGAGATTTTGGTTACTTTCTTCTGGCTTCTGTATCTCTAGATTTGGCTTCTTCCTTCCTTCCATCCATCCATCCATCCATCCATCCATCCAATATTTACTGAACCCTTTTTCTAGACACTAATGACAGAGCAACAGAAAGAACAAAGTCACTCAAGTTTACATTAAATAAAAAGAATTTGGTTAACGTTACCACGCACCTAGCCCCTTAGAGATACTTTGATCATTGTGTTTATCCTTTCAGAGATATAGGAAGAAAACATAAGTAAATGACTTGTTTGTGCTTACTAAAATGTTAAAGTAGGCAGATATGATAGCACACTGAATCTGAAATTTAATACAGCAGTATGTGGGCTTGGATTGTTGACTTGGTGATATCTCTAGTTTCAGGTTCCTTGTCCTTGACTCAGCCCTGTGTAGAAACAGACTGTTTTGCTTTTTTGTTGTTGTTGTTGTTTTTTTTTTTGTTGTTTTGTTTTTACTTTGTCTTCTCCCCCAGCTTACCTTAGCTTCCCCATCTCCTTTCCCCCTTGTTAGGTGCTAGTGGCTTACTATTAATGTGAGAAGGGAACCCATCATACTTATAATAATACCTAAGTGTACTAACCCCCACTCCGTTTGTTAGTACCTTGACCATAGTATGCCCCTGTAAGCCTCCTAGGAAAAAGACATCGATGGAACCCCCAGTGGTATTAAGGGTCTCTTCATGCCTTATCTGTTTGTACCTTGTCTGCGTCTAATAAAAGATTTGTAAATCATTGAGTGTAAGCAGCCTGAGGGCTTCTCAGTTTTCACCATTTAGTTTTGTTCATGCTTTGTCCTTAGTACATACAACAAAGGTAAGTACTCAGTAGATATTTGCTGAATGAATGATTCAAGGCATCAGTGAATCAAACCATGTATTAATTTGATGATTCTTTCTATACAATCAGTATTTTTGAAAATAAAACAAAAGCACATTTTGCTTCTTCAGACTTAGGTTATTTATTAACTAGACACATCTTTGTGAGCATTGCAAATGTTTTGGTCTATTCCTACTAAACTCAGTTTAATAAAATTGTTCCCATCATTCTTATCTTGCTGTTCTCTATTTGGAAATACATAGTACTAGATAAACTCATTATGGTGGATGTCTTCTAATACTTATTTGTGCCTTTGAAGTGAAACCACTGGAGGTCCCCAAATGCAGATCTGTGGTTTTTTCTATCAGATTCACCTTTTTTGTTTAAAACAAAACATTTTTGGGTAGTGCTGACCTACCAAGTTAAAATATCCAGGAGATAAACTTTAGTATTTGGTACCTTTATAAAATTCTCTGGGTTGGGGAACCTCTAGGAAATCCTTATTTGTGTGGCTTTCTATCTACACACGCAGTATTCTTTGTTCCCTGCAATATTCTTTTTGTGCATTTTTGTTTGCTTTGGTGGTAGCAATGTTATTTCTGTTTCTTAGTTAATATAATGCTACACCAGTGAGCTCAAGAGCAGCTTTGTATGTGGTTAGAGATTCCTTGACCAGAAATGTGTGTACAAACTCTGCTGACCTCGATTCCTAGGAGACAGTGATGGGAGACCATGCTTTAAAAATGAATGAAGCACGTAAATAATCTTAGCAGTGGAATTATTTTATCATCTCTGTCATTAATTACTTTTTCTTATTATGTATAGATAGGTCATTTGCCATTCTCTGTAGCTGATTTACATTATAAAGGAGGGATGGGGCAAGGTACCTTTTGGAAGAATAAATGAGCAGAAAGACAAATAGCAGAATTCTTAAGGACATGTATTTCCCTTTCCCAATCAAAGTCATATTAATAAAGTAATTCTTGATTGACTTGTCTCAAATACTAATTTTTATTTTTTTTTCCTATATGTTTTCATTTACTTACTTGATTGGTTGTACTCTTATCTACCTAACATATGTCTTTTTATTAGTTAATGACTATGTACTCTTTTGGGCTCTGAGCGTACAGAGACAAATAATGCCTTACTCCCTAGCTACAAGGGATGTGATGTAGGGATAGTGGGAGAGCGAACCTGAGAATTGGAGTGTAGTTATGTTTAGGGGTTTTGTCACTGGTCACTGTAGGGTATGATGGGAACTCCAGGGCATTGTTCATGGACACTAAGGGGGAAGTTAATGATTGCTTAAGTCTTGAAGTGTTATTAAGGAACAAACTAAGAGTATAGAGTTTGGAGTGAAGGGGTAGCATCCCAGGAAGAAGGAAGAGAATTTGTGACAACACAGAGGTATTTTTGTGGGAAGCATTTCCCATGTCAATTTAAAAAAGGAATTTGCTTTTTAAATTGGCTTCTGTAAAGCTTTCTTTTCTTACTTGGCTTCCTTACTTGTTAATTGCTTGCTTGATTTGATTGATTTATATTTCAAAACCATAGGCCTAATGGTATATAAGCTATTTTGAAGAGAGGCAGGAAAGTGTAAAATTTAGAAAAACTCAGGTATACCAGTGCTGTGCAGAACCTGCTGCCCTTTTGGAGCACAACAAGTTTGTCCACTATTATGAAGTAATTATTAGGTGTACGTGTTAATATAATAAACTAATGATACTGCATTGAGGTTGCCGAATTTTGGAAATAGAATGTTACACTGGAAGAACAAACTACCTTAAAAGACTAAAGGGAACAATACCTTGAGCTCAAATAGGGCTAGGAATAATTCCTATTCTAGTTAGCCAGAGTGAGAAACCTTGTAGTTCTTGGGTTATTGGGTAGTGTACTCAGATGGATTTTGTTGCAATAGTAGGGCAGAATTAGCCCTGGATGAAATCTATGTATGTAACAAAAAAGATCACACTTTCCAAATAAGTGCATCCCAGAAGAAATCTCCAGAACATTTATGGGAATATAAACTTTCTAGAACCCAATAGATAAAAGTTAAGTACCCAAACATCCACTTAAAAATAACCAAGAAAGAAGCAGGAAAATATGACTCACAGTAAGGAGGAAAAGCAAAGAATAGAAACAGACCCAGAAATGACACAGATGGTAGAATTAGTGTACAGACACCTTAAACATTTCTTAAGACTATGTTCCATATGTTCAAGAAGCTAGAGAAAACACTGAAAATTGAATATGGTAGGTAGAGACATGGAAGATGGAGAAAGATCAAAATTGGACTTACAGAAATTAAAACTACAATGTCTGAGATGAAAAATACCCTGGCTGGGATTAAAAGCCAGAAGTAATAGCTGAAAAATTTCCAAACTTGAAGAAAACTGTGAAACACATGAATCTAAGAAGCTCAGCAAACCCTGAGCATAAGAAATACGAGGAAAATTACAACAGGACACACACGTTTTAATGACATTGTTTAAAACCACTGATACAGAGAAAATCTGAAAGATAACCAGAGGAAAAGAAAACTATTAACACAGGAACAAAGCTAAAGATGGCAACAGTCATCATGGTTTCTCATGGGCAGTGATACAAGGGAGAGGAAGGTAGTGGCACAACATCTTTCAAGTATTGAAAGAAAAAAATCATCTAGAATTAAATGGCCACTAAAAATGTTTTTAAAAAATGAAGGTGAAATAAAGACTTTGCCCAGATCTACAAAAGGGAGAGGATTCATTACCAGCAGACCTGCATTACAAGAAATGAAAAGAAGGAAAATTATACCAAACGGCAATCTGAATCTATACAAAAAAAAATGAAGAGCACCAGAAATGATAGTCGTGTGGGCAAATATAAATTACTTTTATTGTTATTTAAATCTCTTTAAAATATAATTGGATATTTAAAGCAAAAATAGTAACTGCCTATTATGAGGTAAAAGGTAATAAAATGCAGAAGGAAGAAACGTACTATTGTAATAAGATTGTTACATGATACTTGGATTGGTGTAAAGCATTTGAATTAGACCGTGATGAGTGAAAAATGTGTATCATAAACTCTAAAGCAGTCCTTAAAACCATTTAATCCATAGTTCATTAGCTAACAAAGGAGAGAAAATGGAATCCTAAGAGCAATACAGTTAACCCAGAAAAAGGGTTAGCTCAAAGAACAAATAGGGTGAATAGGAAAGAAAATTCAAGATGACTCCATGGTATCCGTAATCATATTAGCAGTAAACAATATGAGAACCTAAATTTAAAAGGCAGACATCATCAAATTGGATGAAAAAATGAGACACTACAAGAAATCTACTTTTAGTGTAAAGGTGCGAATAGGTTAGAAGTGAAGGGTGGGATAAGATATAGCATGCTGATCCTAATGGAAAGCATGTTGAAATGCAACATAAGTATCAGCCTAAGGCCATTTCAGAGCAAAGAAGATGACCAGGAGTAACGAGAATTGTTTCATAATGAAGAAGATCTTAATTCATTAAGAGAACATGACAATCCTAAACATTCATATACTGAATAATTCTTCAACTTCAAAATTCTTGTTTTTTTTTTTTTTTAAAGATTTATTTATTTATTTATTTATTTATTTGACAGCGAGAGACAGGAGATCACAAGTAGGCAGAGAGGCAGGCAGAGAGAGAGAGAGGGAAGCAGGCTCCCCGCGGAGCAGAGAGCCCGATGCGGGACTCGATCCCAGGACCCCGAGACCATGCCCCGAGCCGAAGGCAGCGGCTCTGAGAAAGTGAGAGAGTGCCTACAAGCAAGGGGAGCACCAGGCGGATGGAGAGGGAGAGGCAGGCTCCTCACTGAGCAGGGAGCAGGATGCAGGCCTTGATCCTGAGCCCCAGGACCCTGGGATCATGACCTGAGCCGAAGGCAGAAACTTAACAACCGACTGAGCCACCCAGGTGCCCTACAACTTCAAAATTCCTAAAGCAAACATTAAAAGAACTGCAACAAGTAATTGACATACTCATAGTCAGAATTTTTAACACTGCTCTAAGTAGTTAAGTAGAAAATCAGTAAGGATTTTGGCGACTTGAATAACATTATCAAATAAATTACTCTGACATTTAGTGAATGCTCCACCCAACTACAGTGGAATACACATTATTTTGAAATGAGAACAAGTCTCAGTAAGTTTAAAAGGACTCTAGTCAGACCAGGTATGTTCCTTGACCCTGGTGGAATTACCTTGGAAATCAGCAGAAACCTATCTAGGAAACCTCTAAATATGGAGAAAACAACAAACTTAACTCACCCTTGGTACAAAGACGTGATCAAAAGGAAAATTATTTAATAAAGTATTATGAACCAAATTATAATTAAAACAACGTATCAAAATTTGGGATGCTACCAAAGAAGAAAATAGAAATTTATAGTATTAAGTGGTTATTATTAGAAAAGAAAAAGGCTCCATTCAAAGCCAAATTTCTACCTTAAACTAGAAGAAAAAAGCAAATTAAAACCATAGTAATTAAGGAAGGGAAATATAAAAGAATGGAAATCAATGAAATTGAAGATAAAAAATCCATAGAAAGATAAATCTGGTTTTTAGAAGTTTAGTCAAAGTGACAAATCTAGCCAGAATGACCAGGTAAAAAAGGAGCAAAGCACAGATTACCAATGTTAGTAATGGAAGAGATTCCATCACTTCAGATCTTACAGATACTGAAAATAAAATAAATACTATATAAAGAAACACTGTGCTATAAAGAAATACCATACTATAAAGAAACTTTATATCAATAAATTCAGCAAGTTAGATGATATAGTCATATTTCTTAAAATACAACCAAAATTCAAGAAAAAAAACTATCAAAATTCAAGAAAAAAAAATAGATAACCCAAATAGTGCTGTATCTATAAAATAAATTCAACTGGTTATAAAAACCTTCCCTCAGAGAAAATCCCAGGCCCAGGTGGATTTGCTGGTGAATTACGCCAAACTGGTTTTGCTGAAAGTGTTCCAGAAATTGATGATGAGAGGATTCTTTCCAACTCCTCATACGAAGCCAACAGTACGCTGATACCAAAGCCAGACCAAGATGTAAGAGTACTATAGTCCAATAATCCTTGTGAACGCAGATGTAAGAAATTCTTAAAATTCTAGCAAATAGAATCTAACAGTACGTATAGAAGAGGACAGTGCACCATTACTTAAGTGGGGTTTATTCCAGAAATGCAGTGTTAACTTAGCAGGCAAAAATGAATCAACACAGTTCACCATGTTAATAGACTAATGTGGAAAAATCATGATCTCAGTAGGTGAAGAAAAAAAAAATTGAGAAATGTAACATCCTGTTGAAAACTCTTTACAGATGGAATAGCAGGAACTTTGTTCACATGATAAAGGGCATGTGCAGTGAAGCCCTACACCATTCAGTGTGCTTCATGGGGAAGGACTGAATGCTGTTGGCATGGCTCTGAATGTGCTAGGCTGGGAGGTCTGGCCAGAAAAAGAAACGAAAGGCATCCACAATAGAGAAGAGGCAATAAAACCGACCTTTGTCGCAAACGACATGATCCTGTAGAAAAGCCTATGGAATTTATTTATTTATTTATTTATTTATTTATTTATTTATTTATTTATTTTTTCCTATGGAATTTATGAAAGAGCACCCAGATAATTGAGTTTAACATAGTTCCAGGGTATAACATAAATACACAAGTCATGATCCTATTTTTGTAGAGATGAAGGTACCTCACTGAAAAAAGACCAGAAGGGGTGCCTGGGTGGCTCAGTGGGTTAAGCCTCTGCCTTCGGCTCAGGTCACGATCTCAGGGTCCTGGGATCGAGCCCCGCATCAGGCTCTCTGCTCAGCAGGGAGCCTGCTTCCTCCTCTCTACCTGCCTCTCTGCCTGCCTGTGATCTCTGTCTGTCAAATAAATAAAATAAAAAAAAAAAAAAAAACAAACCAGAAAAATGTGGTTCTCTGTGGGAGATAGGTTCTTGAGTCCACCCTCTTCCCCAGTCTGCAGTTTCTAACGTCTCTGCGAGTGTTTACTTCTGTGGTAATGACAACAATAAAAGTCACTGTTTTGGAAAAATAGTTTTCAGCCACACTATATAAATGTGATGCAGTTTAGCAGTTTTTGGTAAATGTCATGACTTTCAGCCTTTTACGCTGAAAACATACAGGGCATTACAGTCATTTTATGTTTCTTATTCTGCCCTACCATTTTAGGATGTTCGTTCTGCCACCCTTCACATCCTAGTGTAAGGAAGACATTGTGATCATAATCATTGCTCATTTTTTTCATGTATTTACTAAGCATATCCTGTGTACCGGCTACTGGGGAATGCAGAGATGAGGAAGACCCACGGCCTCTCAAGGCTTCCGTCCTCTCCGTCCTCACCTCTTTATTATTTTCTCTCTTGGCTTCTCGTATAAGCTTTTCTAGACTTCTTGTAGTGCCCGGAACTTGGAAAGTGCAGCCCCCCTGGCTCTTACACCTGCCCTTTTTTTTGTCAGGGATACTTTCTTACCCCACCCCACTTCTCTCCCTACTCTTGATTTAGTTCTTACTTTAAATGTCATTCCTCAGGGAATCGTTCCCTGATCTGCCCAGCAGGGTTGTAGAGTCTGCCAGCACCTTGTACTTTTCCTTCCCAGAACTTATCACCATTGTATTTAATACTTGCCGAGTGACCACCAGACTGAGATCTTGTTGTCTGGTAATATTTTCATCAGTGAGTTGTTTTTCAGAGATCGGCTCCGGTACATATTGAACTTGTGAGTCTCTGTTTATCTTACGAAAAAGCAGCTCGGCTTGTTGGCTGGATTAGCAGCGCAATGCATGGCCAAGGATTAGATGGAGCAGATCTGATTTTTAATTCTGGACCTCAAATGCAACTCTTGGGATTTCAGGTAACACAGGAGGAAGGACAGCAGTTGGCACGACAGCTGAAGGTAACGTACATGGAGGCATCAGCCAAGATGAGGATGAACGTAGATCAAGCTTTCCACGAACTTGTCCGGGTTATAAGGTACGCGAGACACATCTTGGAAGTTTGTTTTAATTTATGGGATTTAACAGCTAATCACACTGTGCTTTTGAAAACCATAAGCTGAGAAAGAAATTGCCGCTCAGTGTTTAAGAAGGGAAGCTATATGTAGAAGTGCTTCTGTGCTGGGCGTTGACACCCATGGCGTGTTACAGATTTTCATTAAGAACATACTGTATACTAGATACTTCCTACATATAAAACCAAATTTAATTATATTGAAGGAGAGAGTACACGTAGAGATTTGGGGAAGAATCTGTGCCGCTTCCAGAGATATCCGTAGCGTGAAGATAGGGAGGACAATAGCTGACATTTGAGTGGAAATCTCTGCCGGACACTGTGCCTCATACTTCATGGGTATCACTACACTGAATGTTCACCACAACCCAGTAAGCTAAATACTTTGATCTGTCCTCGCTTTTGGATGGGAAAGCAGGTACATCAAGGTGAGTTAACTTGCTCAGAGTTTTGGCGTTAAACGGCAGGGCTGGGACGCAAATCCGTATCTCTCATTCCAGAGCCTGTGCTGTCTTCAGCTTTGCTCCGTCCCCACATCTTCCCAGGCAGACAGTGAGCCACGTGCTGGAGAGCCAGGCCTCCCATTCGTGGGGTGAAGTGTGACATCTCAGATAATCAAGGGGCTTTCTGTCTGCTGGCCTAAAAGGCCCCTGTGGTTCAGAAAGTGTTAATGGTTCCAGGAAGCTTGAGGTAATGGGTGAGGTCACCTGGAGTTGGTTTCTGTGTGAGAAAGATTGAGTTGCTTTATAGTGGGAGGGGTTTAATTTGATTATTTTTAGCCTTGGTGGCTTGCCCTCTACTTCACCCTGGGCTCTCTAAGTCTGCTAGTCTCTGTCTGACAGGTATGTGGAGTGAGCTGGGGTTAATTGTGAGTCTGAGGGGAATCAGTATCTGCGCTATGGGCTTCCTGGGCTTTTTTTAGCCCTTTGCATGGGCATTCTCTTTGTAGGGAAAAAGAAGTAAGGTTTATAGTTTTTTATTTCTTAGTAGTTTGTTAAAAGTACGAGTTCCATTTTTAAATGAGTACAGTGTTTGTTTTGTTAAGAAGAGTTCTGGAGGTGGATGGTGGTGATGGTTGTACCACATTGTGAATATATTTAATATTGTTGAACCGAATGCTTAAACATGGGTAAGATGTTAAATTTTGTTATGTGTATTTTAACATGGTTTTGTGTGCACACAAATCAGTGCCTTCTTAATGTCACTTTTACTGCCTTTTGAAATATTTGGCCCTGGGTTTTGATCCTTAGAATCTATATCCATATCCATCGTCAGTCTGGAGTGAGGAGTGGGTAGAGGAAGCTTTTTAAAAAAATGTTTAATTTTATTTTTACTTTTAGTAGGCTCCCTGGCCAGCGTGGGGCTTGAACTACGACCCCGAGATCAAGAGTCTCTACCTACTGAGCCAACCATGTGCCCCTAGAGGAGCCTTTTTTATGCTAGGCACTGATAGGCCTTTAACATAACAGGAGCTTCTTAGATCCTCATAGCAACTGTGGAAAGTAGAGTTTATTATTGCCTTCTAAAAAACGGAGGCTCCATAGACATTAGCTGATTTGTCTAATGCTGACTTGTGGCTAGTAAGTGGCAGAACAGGCATAGGAACTGCGTACCTCGTACTTTATATTCTTTTGTTTTCCCCCGTACTTTATATTCTACGCTAGCAGTGGATGCTTATTCTTTCTTTATTTTTAAAAATATTCTATTTGAGAGAGAGAGAGTGAGCAGGACAGAGGGAGAGAGAATCTGAAGCTGGCTTCATGCTACACTCAGAGCCAGACTTGGGGCTTGACCCATGACCTAGAGATCACGAGCTGAGATGAAACCAAGAGTCGGATGCTTAACTGACTAAGCCACCCAGGTGTTCTTAAGTATACCTTATAGTCATGAAATTTCAAATTGGGAAGGGAACTTAGAGGTCACTGAGTTCAGTGTATCAGTCTGATTCAGGACTCACCTATCAGTGAAACTCAGCTCTGCTTATGCTGGTATTGAAATATTTGTGCTCTTTTTCCCCCTCAAAGATTTGCTTTGATTCCCTAGTTGAAATTCAGCATTGAGAAGCATAAGCACATAAGCTAGCCTTGTCCAAAAATAATATATTTGTAGTATTACCAGCAAGACAATTATATGTAGATTTTTCTGTCTTACAGGAAATTTCAAGAGCAGGAATGTCCTCCTTCACCAGAACCAACACGGAAAGAAAAAGACAAGAAAGGCTGCCATTGTGTCATTTTCTAAGAATCCCTTGAATTGTAGCTACCAACTGCCAGGAAAAGCCCTCATCTTTCTCCTTTTCTCTTTATGGTTTACATCACATCATGTTGGTACCTTTCTAGCCTTAGGCAAATGATCACCGTGGTAGCCTTAGACCAAGAAGCTGGCTAATCCTTTCTTGTGAAGCTAATCCTATGGTCATTTCAAGACAGAGTTAAAGGAAACACTAAGGCTGCTTCAAAGATTATCTGATTCCTTAAAAATACTGATCTATATACACAGACACATTCTTTTTTAAGGGCTTACATTTTAATAGGGATGAATCAGTTTTGGAACCTATGCTGTTTGCCAAGCTGAAGTCATAGGTTGTGAAATAACTTTTAACTTCTGAAATCATATTTCCTATTATTACTCTAAATAAAAAAGTGAGGAGTTTTTTTAAAATGTGAATTTTTGCCTATCTCTAAAACTTTTAATGTCAACTTTAGTTAACCTTAAATACACTGAATTGAATCCACAAAAGTGAGACATCTCAGACCTTTACTGATGCTACAGCCTTTGTTTTCCCGTGGCCAAAATACCAAAATGCCTATGTATTGTATTTATACATTAGAAACTGCGTATGAAGCCTTTTTAAGTGCTCCGCTCCTAAAGATGGTAATAATGTTCTATGTGGCCAAATATTTGGACTTATTCTGAACTTAGGCATTTCAATGTTCTTGGTTTTTTAAGTTAACTCTTTTCACAGCCATGTCAAGAGTAAAAATAAATCATTTCTGTCTGTCTTCCTTTTCAAGTATTTGTGGATAAGGGATTCAAAAAAACTAAAACTGTTTTTGTTTGTAATATAAAATATGGAATTGATCTTTCCAAGGTCAGAGATGATTAATGTTTTTGCTATATACTTTTATACATTATTTTCTTATCAAACTAGTTAACAAGTATTTTTATATGTTTGTAAGCAAATATGCTTTCACAGCATACCTTGTGTATATGTAAAGATAAGTATTTAATTCTCACTGTTCACTTTTAACTGACAAAGAAAAAAGAGAAAACTACGGAAACTGTGGTAGAACTTTACTTGCCCTTCTGGTCCTGGTCCTGGTGGCGCCCACCTCTGGCCAGTCACGTATCTGCTCGAGAAAACTTCTCCATAGATGACAACAGGATGAGACTCAAGTCACTTTTGAGACACCGTACTAGGTATTGGCTGTTGTATCAAGTAGTAAGTGTAAAACTTTTAATTGACAATTAGTATAACTGTGGATGGCTTCTGATTTTGTTTTTAATTCTGTGGATTGTGTTTAAACAATTCAAAAGTATGTTCCTGATTGTGAGATACTAAGTGGTATTGCACAGTTGTCACTTTATTAAATGTGAACAACAGTCCCATGAAGTTGATAAAGCATACCCTTGTATAGCTTCAGGTGCTAGAATTAAAATTGATCTGTTATCACAAGATAAGGTTTGATGACTTGTTATTTGGGTGGTTTCTTGGAGGAATGAGAGTATCGGAAGAAACACTTTAGTAGCTAGTTCTGTGCCTTTTTCCAACAGTGCCTTAGGGTTTGCGTCTAAAAATCAGGATTGGTTATTTAGTAGGTGAATTTGAAGTGAAATGGCTTGGTGTTCTTAGGGATTTCCTGAATATTTTCTGGAGTTGGCATTTCTTAAACTTTTTCTGTGAAGTGCCCCTGACAGAAACCCCATCTCTGAAGGAGAGGAGGGTGAATACATACACATATACTCCTCTGAAGAAGCCTAGAACAGTGGAAGCACAGTGCACACATTTATTTGAATGCTCGTTAAAATCACTGCCCAGGAAGGTACTGGAGTTACCCTGTGGGTTTTGACACTCTAGTGCTATCACACATCCTTGTTAGGACTTCAGTTGGGAACGTTTTTTGTTTATCATAGGTAACTTCAAAGAAAAAGAGATTGTCCATGTAATAGGTAGATTGAATGGGAAACCTTTAATTTTATTCTGAATAGATGATTTATAGCAAAGCAGTTTGAACGTTAAATTTTATCAGTTTACTTTTCTTTTCTCTTTGGGCTTCATTTTGGATACTTTTTATTGCTACATCTTCAATTTCCCTAACCTTTTCTTCTTCCGTTGTTTCATCTGCTGTTAATCACATTTAATGAATTTTTCATTTGAGACTTCGTGTTCTTTTTTCTTCCGTAGAAGTTCTGTTTTGGTTTTTTTTGTTTTTGTTTTTTATATCTTCCATCTCTCTCACTGTGCTCAGGTGTTTCTCTTACCCAGTCCCTTCCAGCGGAGTACCCAGGGAATTGAGTCTAATAATGTCTTATCTGTCTGTGGTGTGCAGTGAATTAACTTCTCTTCAGCGTATCTGGGTTGGTTCTAGCTGTGTACCATCCTTGGGAGAATTGAGAAAGGCTGCTTTGAATATTTGAACATGGTTATAATGGCCGTTTTAAAGTCCTTATCTTTATAATTTTTGGATCTATTTCTGTTGACTGGTTTTTCTCTAGTTATGGGTCACATGCTTCTGGGTTTTTTGTTGTTGTTTTGTTTTTTTTGTTTTTGCGTGTCTAGTAAGTTTTAATTGGATGCTGGACGTTGTATGTTATTTGTTACTGGTTGCCTAGATTTTGTTGTCTTCATCTAAAGTTGTTGTGTCCCGTTCCCCCCCACTCCCTCCACCCCCCCACCCCCCCCCCCACCCCCCGTAGTTCATTTACTTGTAGTTCAGTTTCTTTCAAGGCTTGCTTTTAAACTTCACACAGTCTCAAGTATCTTCCCTCACCGCAGGATGGTTTAGCTTTCCTACTAAGGTGTGGCCTTCTTAGTGTCTCTGCTGAATGCCCTTTCTAATCAGTGAGGACTCTCCAGTTTGGCTAATGGGAACCAAACAATTCCCAGTCCATGTGAGCTCTGGGGGACCATTCTATCCATAGCTCCTGGATCATCCTTTGCCCAGCCTCTGGAGTTCATCCTATATATGGATATCTTAATATCTAGGAAAGATTGTGACCCTAGGCATATTTTTGGAGTTCTTTTTTCTGTGTAGCTCTCTCCCCTCCACAACTTTGCCCTGCAACTTTCTGCTGCCTCAAACTCCCAATGTCTGGGACAGATCTCCAGTATGTCTTTTCGGCTTAGGGAAACATTTATGCTCTGCTTGGAATCCCTTATCCACTCTGCAGTCAGGGCAATCTTAAGGCTTACCTTTTTGTTTCTCTCCCATCAGAGGTGGTAGTCCTGTGCTGTCTGGTGTATATAATGGTGAAAATAGGTGTTTCACATACTAATTCCAGTTTTCTGGTTGTCTACCGTAGGAAGGTAAATCTGCTTCCTGCTACTTCTCTCTTGGAAGCTGAAGTCTCTCCCATTTGAAATGTCATACAATCAGAGGTGCCTTGTAGCCCTCTTATTTTATGATTTGAAATCTTATTTGTTTGTTTTTAACAAAGAATGGCCAGTCTTGGGGCATGAATAATCCTTGTCTGTATGACCCATTTTTTTTCTCTATAGCTGCGGGACTTGGGGAAAAAAATTTTTTTTAAAGGACCGTATGGCAAATTAAATTTCATCTTGGGTTTTTTGGGTTATATGGTCTACGTCCCAGCTCCCCAGCTCTGCCATTGTATCACCAAAGCCACCATAAACAGTGTATAAATGAATGAATGTGTCTGTGTTCCAATAAAACTTTATGTGGGGACACTGAAATTTGATTTCATACCGTTTTCATGTCATAAAATGTTAATCTCCTTTTGAATTTTAAAAAAATTCATTTAAAATTGTAAAAACTGTTCTGTACAAAAACAGATGGCAGATTGGATTTGATCTGTGGGCCATGGTTTGCCAGTCTTGCTCTAGAGCACATTTGAGATCACAGTCCCAACTTTAGAATCTCTTCTCTTTATAGATGTGAAAATTCTTTCACACAGTATTTCCTGAATTGAGAGTCATGAATTTCTGTCCTAGGAATTTCATCTCTATGTTATTTGTTTAGGGATTTACAGTATTTCAGGGTTGGACGTTATGCCTTATATCTTACACTGATGAGTACTCTAAATTTGGGGCTTCAAAATTTTAACATATAAATTGGTCCCTTTATCATTTGACTTTCAGAATTTGCTGTAATAAGGTTCTATATACATCAGATCTCCGTTGTTCCTCTTCTGACTTTTCATCGCTACCAGTTTTAATTTATTTCTTTTCCCTTTCCTGTACGTAAATGACCTCATTCAATAGCCAGCTGGCAGATAAATAGGATAGGTGATAATAAAGTGGTTATTTTCAGTATCACTTGACCACTTAAGAGTATTTAACCAGTAACTGCATATAAAGCATCAAGGAGCTTTTTAGAAAAAAGTCATTTTAACTTGAATGGATGTCTTTGTGCAGGACTTCATTAGGTGTTCTGGGAAATGGATAAACGTGGAACGTTTCCTTCCTACAAACTTTGGTATCTAGTGGAGGACGACTGCAAATGAGAAGATGAGTGCCAGGGCAATAGTTAAAGGAGAGTGAGAAGCATGCACAAGGCTGCTGGTCCTGCAGATGGTACTGTCCCTTCTAGAAAAGCTGAGGGAGCATCTTAGAAGCGGTGCTTTAGCCAGAGCATTATGGATTGGTGGGGTCTCAGATGGGGAGAAGAGAAGAGAGGGGATGGGAAGGAAGGCTGGGGAAAAGCCTGGGGAAAAGACATAGAGTTGTCAGAATGCAGGGAGTATTCTGGGCTTGGAACCTTAATCTAAAATGATTCTAAGTGCAATGAGAAAAAATAATGATAAAGTAGACCAGGCTTGGGTTGTGGAGAGCCTTAAATAGGATGGCCCTTCTGTACGTAATGGGGAACTGCCAAGGATTCTGAACAGGGAGTGCCTGGATCTAATCTAGCAGTATGGATGACAGACAGCATGGCTCTGAGGAAGGGTGGTCAGGTAGGAGGTTGTTAGAGTCATGGACTGTCTCTTTCCAGTTTGTTCTGCCACCCACATTATTGCAATGGTCTTTGAAGTAGTCTTTTTATTTGCATTTTACCCCCACAAAGCTGTTCTGTAAATACAGCTAAAGGGATCTTTTTTAAGGCCATAAATTAAATGTTACGGTACTGCTTAAAAATCTGTCATCACCTCATTGCACTTGGACTAATACCCAGATTCCTTCCCATAGTGTACAAAGCAAGCTTCTTGCAGGATCTGTCCTTTCCTTGCTTCTCACACTCAGGCTGATGTGCTCTCTTAAACCCTGTTGCATGCCAGAGTTTCCCAGACCATTGATTGACTTGACTGTTCCAGTTAGGTGTTTTATCCTTTCGCTTTTAATTTAGACCAGCCCCCTGTAACACCACATTGCCCTGTATTTACTTAGGGGCACATCACAGATGAGGAGTTTATCTGTCTTGTCTGATCTGTACTTGAGTGTCATAGTCTCTGTGAGGGCAGGAGTACATCTGTGTTTACTGCTTTACCCACATTGCCTGGCATGTGCAGAAAAACCATTTGATGAATGGTTAAGGCACACAGGCAGCTCTCTAGTGGCAGAAATACATGGTGATTGTGGCAGGTACATGCAGGGTGAGTCCAGGAGGCATTCGGGAATGTGGATTGGAGCTCCAAAGAAGAGGCTAGGACTGCAAGTGCAGGTTGGGAATTTATCTATTTTGATCTGGTGATTAAAGAGGTGGGAGTTGGGGGGCGCCTGGGTGGCTCAGTGGGTTAAAGCCTCTGCCTTTCGCTCAGGTCATGATCCCAGGGTCCTGGGATCGAACCCCGCATCGGGCTCTCTGCTTGGCAGGGAGTCTGCTTCCTCCTCTCTCTCTCTCTCTCTGCCTGCCTCTCTCCCTAGTTGTGATCTCTATCTGTCAAATAAATAAAATAAAATCTTGAAAAAAAAAAAAAAAAAGAGGTGGGAGTTGCTTGAAGTAGAGTTTATTTGAGGGAAGATTCAAGGGTAAAACTTTTGGGGAAGACGAACATTTGGGAATAAAACAGTAAAAGTCTGCACAAAGCCAAGAGAAGCAGCTGGAAACTAGAGAGACCCAGGAGATTAGTGTCAAAGAAGCCAAGGGGGTGGTCAGAAGGTGTGAGTACTGTACGGACATTGGGGTGGGGTGTGGTGGGGAGTAAGAGGCAGCAGAGATTGTGTAGATGTTGCTGAGGACTTTGAAAGTTTTATGTCATCTGGTTGTGGGAACCAGATTATAGTGGGTTGTGGTGTGATTGGAGGACAAGGAAGTGGAGGAAATGTGGGCTACCGTTCTGAGAAATTCTGTGGCAAAATCAGAGGGCGATGGGGCAATTATCCTGCTTGCATACGGTTGGATGTTAGAGGAGTAAGAAGAGCCAGGGCCTGGTCTTTAATCCTAGATAAGTAGCTTTAAGGTCTGCAAGTAGGTATTGCTGGTAGACACGGATGCTCTGGAGACATCCAGAGGCTGACAGTTTGTGGGGCGGGGTCGGGTGGGGGGATCCCTTTCTGCCTGGGGAGTGTGAGCGTCGTGCAGTTCCGCACTCCTGAGACTGTCTCGGGAACAGCCAGTTTGAAAACTTGTTCCTTCCCACTGCGGGGGAATGATACTTTTGCTAAATGTTAACTTAAAAAATCCAACTCTTGGGCGCCTGGGTGGCTCAGTGGGTTAAGCCTCTGCCTTCAGCTCAGGTCATGATCTCAGGGTCCTGGGATCGAGTCCCGCATCGGGCTCTCTGCTCGGCAGGGAGCCTGCTTCCTCCTCTCTCTCTCTCTCTCTCTCTCTCTCTCTGCCTGCCTCTCTGCCTACTTGTGATCTCTCTCTGTCAAATAAATAAATAAAAATCTTTAAAAAAAAAAAAATCCAACTCTTAGAAAAAATAATCATACTCTTGGATATTGTGGCAATGTCAAATGAATGACTATAAAAGTTTCTGAACACTCGTTTTCAATTTTTGTATCTCATTGTAGGCTGGTGACGGTTGGTGGAGGGTCGCAGGCTGCACGTCTCTGCGTAGCACCAATGTAGTGAGTAAGGGAGCAGGAGATTGAGGTATTTTTCACAAGTGCTCCTTCTGACTTCCTTAGGCTCGTGAATTCCAGGGGAAGATCACAGTAGGAAATGCTTGCCTCCTAAAAACACAGACTCAACTTTTTTTTAAACAGGAAAAATCCAAATTTTACTTTTATAAAGGTCTTATAAAGGAGCCAGTAGTCTTGAATAAGATGTTTGCCCTCTTCCCTTCTGCTAATACTTGGAATCATTGGAAGTAAAAGAAAACTGTTCGAAGACATAATAGTTAAAATATGAGAACCGTTAACTGACATATGAGAAATCCTTGAATATGAGAACCATTACCAGTCAGTTCTGAGGGCAGGAAGTGGTTAAGAACATGTTCTGAATTTCATGAGAATTTAGAGCAATATGAGAAAATGTTAATGAATGCTATCTTATGTTCAACATTGTAAATGTTAAATGAAAAATCTGAAATTGCATTTTGGTCTGATGAGAGCTGGGTTGAAAGTATTGCATGAATACTTTGTCAGGACATTTCCAGTTAGAAGTGACAGATGCAAGTCAGGCCAGCTTCAACACAAAGTGGGCATTTACTGGTTTCTGAAGAAGTGAGGGGCTGGTGAGGTGAGACTGGCATCCAGGGACTCCTCCATCGGCGTGCCGTCACGACTCGTTCTTAGGATGAGAACTGGCTAAACCGGGGAGATGGGGTGGAGAAGTTCTCTAGTGTGAGCCCGCCTGTGTCAGAGCCGGAGCCAGAAAATGGGAAGTACCTGGCTTCCGCTCTCATGGCTCCTCAGGACCACAGCAGTGGTTTGAACGTGGGTTCCCTGTGCTCAGCCACGGCAGGACTTCTGCCTCTCTTCCCCACTGAGTGTATAAAACTTTCCAAACCCACAGGGATCTAAAGCAGGGATGCTGTTATTTAAATCTGACATTTTGGTACAGATCTTTTGCTCACAGATTTCAGAGGATTCAGATTGAAGAATTATCTTCATGCTCATTAGCATTCAGTTGCTATTTATAGTTTTACAGCATCTCCTTTTCAAAAGAGACTAATTTATTTCACTCATTCTCCCTACTTTGGGCGATATGAAGAATGACATCAATCACTGTATTGTTAAAATTAATAGCACCAAATAACCAAAGAGTGGGATGAATGTGTCTTCCTTGATTCTCTGTTGTAATTAGGATTAAACATGTATGTTTACTCTTACTTGGACAGTAGTGTCCATTTCTTAAGGGTGTATTTAACTCTGGGGGGAAAAAGGGACATACAGTCCTGGTACACTGTAATATTTAGCTCCTTTAATCTCTTGCCTGAAACATGTGGGCTGTTAGGTCACAGAGATTATTTGATATAATTATTGTGTATTGACATTTTAGCCACAGATTTGACCTGGACTAAGTTTCTGGAGAATTATAGTCTTGTGAGCATGTGTAAGAAGTATACAGACTCCTGAGTATGCCTAAGACATGTTTAATACACAAAGTTTAAATTGTAAGCACAGCACGATATCTTTAATTTTTTTTTTTTCAGTTCTGGGTCTGAAGAAGCCCAGGGTTTATTCTCTTTTATTACAATAGATTTCCTTCAATTAATGCAGTGGCAAGGAAGGTGGCAGGTGAGTGACCCCCATTGTCTGCCTGCGGATTAGATCTCTAAGCTTACTGTCCTTTTAAAATGTGAATGTAAATTGGGTTGCAACTGGTTTGCCATTGATGATATATACAACAATTGTAGCTCCCCTTTATGTGGCGGTTCTTACTGGGTGTCTTATGAGCAGTTTATTATCTCAAGTGGAATTTGAAACATTTCATTATTGTAGTAAAAAAAAGTCTTTATTTCCAAAAGGATTGGTTAGCCAGGAAAACTATAAACTACCTAACCCAAGACTTTGGTAAGAAAGAAATTTGATGCTTCTTATAAATTCCCCCTTGCAAAAGAAATAACACTTATGTAACAAGAAACAGGTTACCCATTCTCAGCCATTAACCAGTTACCTGGTTTTAAGTCTCCACAATTAGGACTTAAGATGTATCCTATAGAGACCTGATAAGAACACGAGACACTAGGGTGGCTTGTCCTTAGACTTATATGGGAATCACTGATGTGTGGAACTTTGATTTTCATGGGTTAAAAATAAGTATGCCGGGCATAATGTTGTACAAGTGGGCAGATTCTGTATTGAGACTTTCTGTCCAAATTAAACCTCTTATTTCTTTATATTATGCTCCTTTGTGGGGCAAGATAATTCATTTAAAGATTACAAAGATAATATTGGAAACAACTCAAAGTTCCAGAAGACTCCGGGATGTGGTAATAATGGTCCCTCTCCAGCGAGGGAGCAGAAATTGTTCTTTTGCTGAATATGAATCAGTGGGCTAACTGAAAAAGGCCCAACCTTCTGAACACTTAATAGTTTGAAAACACGGAAGACAGACCCAAATGAATTTTTTATTGAAGATTCAGGGCTATATCATATATATGTGGTGTTTGGAAATATCCTGATGTGTTTAATGCAAATTCTTAAAGTAGTGTACTCAAGACACTGAATGCATCTCATCCATGGTACATATTTGGACTAAGCGTAATGATAAACCTGCAACAGAAATGAAAGTTTTAACAATAAACGAGTGAGTAAAAACGGCTGCTGTACTCAGCTCAGTAAAAATGTCTTCTTACATGAATTGTTGATAGTGAGAATCCCTGAATTTGATGCTTAGGTGTGCTCAGAAGGGGAAAACCATGGCGTTGGAGGACCAGAGCCCTGGTGTGGAAAGCCCAGGTAAAGTTTGGCTTTCCCCCGATTCTCCTACCCAGCCCAATTCTGTACTATTCCTTTCTCCCTCGATTTCTGCCTTGTTTCGTCTCTGAAGTACTTTTTCTTTCTACATCTAAAACTTTAGGCTTAAAACAAACTCTTCAAAGTATAGACAGTATTTTTGTTCAAACAGTGGCTTGGTGGGATGGGGGCAGACACTGTTACCTAAAAAAAAAGGCTAGGTGTGTGTCCGAAGACATTAAAAGCTCAGGCTGGGGACTGCTAGAGAGGCCACTTTTTCTGCCTTGTTTCTAGTAAGGATGAGGTCAGAAGGTTTAGAAGGCTGGCTTCCCGGGAGAATTGTGACACAGAGAAGAAGAAAGCTAGGGAAAAATACCTTCTAGACTTAGTACCTTTTACCTCAGGTATAATAACTGGCGACCTTACATTCCAGTAAAGCAGCCATCATTTCCTTTCTCTGGGATATCAGGAACCAACATTAGAAGGGGAGATAAATGTATTCAGAACTTCAGAATTTCTGGAAGAAAAGCCACCCTCTATCAGTGCTCTTCATGTCTACCAGCTGTTTTCCCCACGAGGAGACTCAACAAAGGACCTAAAGTTCCACTAAATGAAAGGACATGGGCAGACAAGAGGTTCCTACATGAGCAAGCAGGCTGAAGGCAAGAAGGAGAGGCATCTGTGCTCTCTGTCTGAGCAGGACAGCTTCCTCCCTGCTGTACCCCGAGACCGAGATCTGGGAGTCCCTTCCAGCCCCAGCTGCCTCCCTATGGAGGAGGCCAGGCTTCTGTGTGCCCCCCAGGTGGGACACATTTCTGTCTAGGACAGGGGGGCTGGCACTTCTCACTTCTGTGCTGGAGGAGGGCCAGCTGGGGAGGAGGGCGCCCCAGGCAGCCTGTGCCTACCAAGCTGTGGACAGAAAGGATGGCCCCGGACTCCGCAAGACTACTGGGCGAACCGGACTGCAGAAATGAACACTAGCATATACAATTTAAATTGCCTTAAACAACAAGCAGACACTCCAGCCATTGGCAACTGTACGAATCTAGGGTGCAGCCCTGGACCACTAATACCCGGGCTAACAAGGGTGCACATTGCACGCTCTGATCTCCTTCTTGTCTTTGCAGCTGCTAAACTGAGAGCTTTTGAATCTCTTCTTGACGGTCATGTAGCGTTCCTGGATGCCGCCGCCACACAGTTTAGTGCATTCCGACCAGGCTGTCCACGGGCGCATCCTGCAGCCTGGAAGCACGGGAAAGCCCAGTTAGGGCAGCAGACATTGGGAGACCCCACCGAATGCTGAACTCCAGTACACAGCTGTCAGGCTGAAGGGTCTAGGCTTCCCTGCTCTTGAATGAAATGATAGGTTGAGTTTAACAATGGCTTGAATGCTTATTAGAGAATTTCTGCCCCTCTGACAGCCAGCCAGAAATGACCGATTCTGCTTTGTAGCATTTCATCAAGGGCAGGAGTCCACATCTCCACCTCCAGAATCTAGGCTGGGCTGTAGGATTTGTTTTGGCCAATGGGACAGGAGCAAACAGGGCTTGGACAAAAGCTGCTGGGAACACTTCCGCCACCATGTAAGCAAGCTGGCTAAACTACTGGAGAGGCCATGTGGAGAGGCTCCAGCCAGCCCTGTGGTGGCCCCAGAAGTGTAGGTGAGGCTGGTCTACACCTTCCAGCTCCATTGAACCTCCAGCTGACTGGCGCTTCATGGGTCTCACCAAGACCTCAAAAGACTGTCTGGCTGAGCCACGCCAAGTCCCTGCCCAAGAATCACAGTAGTGATTATTTTGGGGCAGTTTATGGCTGCAGTTAACCACTTCCTCCTAACGCTTTGCTCCCCATGTACTCGGCCTCCTATAAACTCAGGTATAATTTCTTACTGCCTCTACACAGGTAAATATGGCTGCCTTAAAGAAAACTTCCCTGGGGCACCTGGTCAGTTAAGTGTCCGACTCTTCATTTCGGCCTAGGTCATGATCTCAGGGTCATGAGATGGAGTCCTGTGTCGGGGCTCTAGGCTCATGGGGCTTCGGCTTGAGCTGCTTTCTGTACTGCACCCCTGCCTTCCCGCTTGCTGGTGTTTGTGCTCTTTCTCTCTAAAACAAAAACCCCCCTCTCTGACTCCCAGAGGTTAGGTTAGATCTTTTGGAAAAAATGTTCCCGTGGCCCTCTGTGTTACTCTTGTATAATCAAGCACGGTTATGATTATCCGTCCAATACTATGCTAAGTTTCATGAAGACTATGGCACAGCGCCTGCTTGGCACATGGTTGGGCTTAATGAACGTCTGTTGAGTGACTGACTGACTATACTGTCCAACAGACACCACTCAGATACGTGCACAGCTCCTTAAGAGAAAGGTGGGGAACTATTGGTGAGCATTTCATGACCTGCATTTTTCTCTTTGTCCTAGCTAGAGGTGAAATGTCTTAAGAGAAAAAGGGTTAACTTGAGCTGTGCCTTTTGAAATAGAAACTCCATACCCATTAACCTTTAACTTTACATGGTACCTTCCTCACCCACTCCAGGGAATCTAAACACCATCGATTGTCCGTACCCAGGAATAAACCATGAGTCTTTCCAACTCAGTATCTCATCTGATTGCTAATGATACTGCAGTCCTTGCCTGTGGACCAGCTTATTCAACAGTGAAGCCCCAGGCTGGCTTTTATCTTTTTCTGTTTTTCAAATGCTGGGGTAGGGGACACATTTTCTTGGGCTACAAATAGAACTAGCCTTTGTTCCTGTGCTTGCCACCTCCAGACCACTCAACACAGGTCTGTTAAAGTCCCTCTTGCATAAAACAGCCTGCAGAATCAAGTCTTAAATCCTCAGCAGGCCACTGGACTTTTTATGGTCTGGTCTCCCCCCTTCGCTACCCCCACCCCAGCCTGTTTTTCTGCCTCTTCCCTTGGGCTCTGCTCCACTGCCTCTGTTTCATCGACTGTCTCGTGCTCTTTGGCACTTCTGTGCCTTTGCAAGTACTGTTCCTGCTGCTTGGGAGGCAAGCTCCTGTCAGTTTTTTGAGACCCACCCGCATTTCCCCTGCTTTGACAGGGCCCTGAATTCCAGCCTCCCGTTCAGGAGCAGTACCTGGGAACGGCTCGCCATCGGACTCCTCCCGCAGCTGCTCGCTCCTCCGGCTCTCTCGGGCCTCCCTCCAGCGCAGCTTCTGGATGGATGGATTTTTCAGGCATTTCCGGACACGGCACTTTTTTCGCTGTACAGTCTCTGGGCAGGGTGCACCTCCAAACTGAGGCTCCATTTGGATCACCCGGGTTCGAATCATGTGGCCTTTCCCACAGGACTTGTTACATTCTGACCATTGGGACCACTCGGTGAGCTCACAGTCGATGGCTGGCAAGACACAGAGGGGCATGAGTGTAGCTCACTCCCGTCTGAAACATAAGGCCACTTAACACCTTACTTTGAACATCTCAATCCAAGCCTGTGAGAAATGCAAAGGTGCTGATAAAAAAGACTCCTAGAGGTGGACTGACTTCCTCCAGCCTGTGTGGTTGGTAAGCAGCAGAGGCAGGCTTGGTGCTCAGGCCTTAATCAACATGCTGTGCCGACAGGACAAAATGTTTTGGATGGAACTTGGGAGATATGTTCAGAGCCTCTTGCCCTGCCCTGTATCTGGAATATTGTCAAATCAGCCTCTAGTGGCATAGAATGGCCTCTCACAGTCCCAGGGACTTGGATTTTCACAGGGAAGGCACAGCTCACTGGTGTGGTCTTGCACAGCTAGACCCCAAAGGACCAGAAACCAAGGCTACAGTGACTTTTGCTCTAGGACCCTATAGCTTGTCTTGTTAGACATCATCTGTGCAAAAACCATAGGAGCCAGAATTGGGGAATTCAGTAGAGAAGGGGAGTGAGAACAAGTGGTGTCTTATGTTTTACCAGGGTTACAGGCTCTAGCAAATTTACTAAGTCAGGATCTCACAGATGTAGAGGGAGAAAACCCAACAGTTGGATTCTCAGGCCTCCTCTCTAAGGAGGCCAAGAATTTTGGACTCCTCACAGGCTTTGCAGAGGACAGATCCAGGCTGGATCTAGGAAGAACTCATTTTGGTCAGTAGTTTTGGGCCTTTATCCCTGGGAGCTCAGGCAGCTTTCTTATTTGTGAAATGTGGATAATGATATTTTTGCCATTAGGTTGTGAGGATTAGGTGAAATAATACTTCCAGCCCGGTTTCTGGTGCACAGTAAATGTTCATCTTTCTTCTCCATTCAGTGAACCCTGTGACTATATGGTTACAGGGGTAGCTATCTCGGTCAGGAGTTTGGGAGCCCTAGCTCTGGTGAGCTGGGTTGAACACAGGGTCAGTCTTAGTTGTTAAAAGCCACAGGCTCAGTTAGTTTAATGGTCTGGGTGTTCTCCACCCATGACCGCATCTGGCCAGAACAGCGCAGGAACTGTAATGTGGAACACTGAGGCCTATGCTTGTCAGGTCTAGTGCTTGACACGTTCTGCCAGTTATGTGGTTTAATTCACAGAGCAACCTAGGAAGTGTGTCCCGCGGTTTTACAGACAAGGAACAGGGATGCTGAGTCATCCACTGAAGGTTGCGCAGCCTGTAAAGGGACAAGGCTGGGACATGAACCCCGGCAGGCAGCCTGAGTAGTAACAAGGAAGACAGAGCAAGAAAAACCAAGTGTGTTTCAGAGGAAGCCAGAAAACAGATCCTAGTGTGTTTGACTTTCTACCTCCTAAAAGAGAAATGGGCGCTCTCTCCTTGGAGGTTAGTACCTGCGAAATACAGCTCATCACAAGGGTGGGGGTTGGGGGGAGTTGGGGTCAGGCATCGAGTCTTTCATGATTTGTCTTGGCAACTGCAAATGTATAGGAGTCACTGATTTAATATCCACCCTCTGGTCATGGGTAAATGGTCCCAGGGAGAAGG
Organism: Meles meles; assembly: GCF_922984935.1. Taxonomy (NCBI): domain Eukaryota; kingdom Metazoa; phylum Chordata; class Mammalia; order Carnivora; family Mustelidae; genus Meles; species Meles meles. Next base: position 47,828,187 of record NC_060073.1, read on the forward strand.
AAGAGAAGTAAAAAACATGGAAAACTCATGGATCAGACAGTTCTGAGGGTTTGGGGGGGGGGGGCGGCGGCGGCGCAGACAGGAAGACAGGCCCTATGTGATAAGGCATCTTGAGCCTATGCTAAGTGTTCAGCATGTAGTTTGGGTGTTTTGTAGCCGGTAGTGGGATCCCCTCTTGCTGCTGAGGAGACTGAGAGTTCACCAGCTTTGCTAACACAGAGACCCAAAGCCCATGCTCTTTCTCCCCAGCAGACAGCTGTACTATAGGACCTGGCAGGAGGACCCCCCACCCAGCGCTGGGTAACAGGAAAACGGGGTGGGGTGGGGGGCACCAGGAGCCCCAGGACTTACGGCATTCGGGCAGCATGCACTTTTCCACCTGCTCCAGCTCCTCATTGCAGTCCCCAAGTTCGGCCAGAGACTTGAGCATCCGCTGGCGGGTCCGCATGCCCTTCCCACAGGTCACGCTGCAGTCACTCCACTCAGACCATGGGGACAACAAGCAGGGGATGGTATCTAGGCCAAGATCCAGGTTTGCCTCTGAGAACAGGCTCCTTTTACCTTCTCTGCTCTCCTTGTCCCCCCATCCCCTATCCCCCACTCCGGCCCCTGGAGTCTAGTGAAAGGGACCGAGGGCTTCAGATGCCCCAAGGGACCCCACACAGCAGGAAGTGGCTCAGCAGACTACGGCTGTTGTCACTCCTGCATCTCCCCTGGGGGTCAGGACAGCAGAAGTAACTCTAATATGAATACCGAAGTCCCCGCCTGAAACAGAACCCACTCCCTAAGAACCATGCAATACAGTTTTGAACACTTACTAAAATCTTCGAATGTCTGGACGCTTGTGTACATATGTATGCTTGTGTACGGATGTGTGGGCCTGTGCATATTTTTGCATAAAGCTGGGGTTGTAATGGTTCATGAGGCCAGGCAAGGCCAATGCAGAACAAGAGTGGGGACCTATGACCTGGGGACTCGATGTCTGATCCCTCGCCTGCACCCAAGGTACTCTGGCGTCCTGTACAACACAGCTGCAGGTGGATGCTTTCCGGAGGCCACCAATTTGCCATCTCAGCGTTGCTCACAGTGTTCCTCAAGGGAGGCCCCTCTCTTTGGGTCTGCTTGATGGACAGAGGACCCTGTTTTCTCCCAGCACCCACCCAGCCTCCGGTCTTACTGCTGGAGAGGTAGTAAGGGTGCTGGGATCCTCCACATCAGTCCCAGCCCCACACCCACTCACGACACTCGGGCATCATGCACTTCTCCGCCTGGGATGTCTCGGCCTTGCACATGGAGCCGTCCGCCGGGCTCATCTTGACCATGCGGTGCCGCTTCTTCATGCCCATCCCGCAGGTGGCGCTGCACTCATCCCACTCGCCCCACTCGGTCATCAGGCAGCTGCTGGGAGCTGGGAGGCCAGCCCTGTTGGGGTGGTGTCTGCGGCCTCAGCCACCGCCCTCGCCCTCCCCGCACTCGCTGGGCGCCCCTACTCACAGCATTCCTCGTTGACTGTGCACTTCTCTGTCTCCTCGGTGGGCAGCGTGCACACAGAGCCGTCCTCAGGGAACTGCTTCACATACCTCTCCCGGGACCGCATGCCCATGCCGCAGGAGATGCTGCAGGGTGACCAGGTGATCCACTCGGACATGGTGCAGGTGGAGCCGTCTGCAACACAGGAGCAGATGCTGCGGGCCTGTGCACCCAGCTCCCTGGGACAGGGAGCGGGAAGCAACTGGCCAGCTTTCCCATCACCTGTTCTTGCCTCTTCTGTCCAAGACTAATTCACCATACAATCATGGGTTTGTTTTTGGGGTTTCTGTCCTGTTCCGCTAATCTATAGGTCTATTTTTGCGCTAGTACATGGTCTTGAAGGGGAAATACAGTCTCTTCAATAAATGGCGTTGGGAAAGTTGGACAGCTACATGCAAAACAAGGGAACTGAACCCTTATCTTACACCATGACAAACTCAAAATGCATAAGAGACCTAAATGTGAGACCTGAGAGCACAAAATCCTAAAAAGGAGCACAGGCAGTAGTTTCTGATAATTGCTATAGCAACATTTTTCTTGAGAGGTCTCCTGAGGCAAGAATTAAAAGCAAAAGTAAACGATTGGGATTACATCAACTTCTGCACAGCAAAGGAAACAACAAAATAAAAAGGCAGTTTATAGAATTGGGAGAAAATATTTGCAAATGACCTGTTAAAAGGTTACTATCCAAAATATAGAAGTAACTTAAAAAACTCAACACCCCCAAAATAATCCAGTTAGCAAATGGGCAGAAGACACGAACAGACATGTCTCCAAAGGTGACCAACAGATAGCCAACAGACACATGAAAAGATGCCTGACATCACTCATCAGGGAAAAGCAAATCACGACTACAGTGAGCTATTAACCTCACACCTGTCAGAATGGCTAAAGTAAAAAACAGAAGGAGCAAGTGCTGACAAGGATTTGGAGGAACAGGGATGCCCCATGGACTGTTGGGATTGCAAACTGATGTAGCCACTGTGGAAGACAGTATAGGGGCTCCTGAAAAAGAACGATCGTATGATCCAGTAATCATACTACTGGGTATTTACCCAAATTAGAAAAAAAAAAAAACTAATTTGAAAGGATATGTGCACTCCTCTATGAATTGTAGTGTTTACAATAGCCAAATTCGGGAAGCAACCCAAGTGCCCATCACTTGGTGAATGGATGAAGAAGATATGTGTTTCATGGAATATTTTTCAGCCATAAGAATGAAACCTTGCCAGTTGCAGCAACAGGGATGGAATGGGGAGTAGAATGCCAAACAAAATAAATCAGACAAATCCCAGAGGATTTCCCTTAATGTGGAATTTCAGAAACAAAAATAAAGGAAAGGGGCGCCTGGGTGGCTCAGTGGATTAAGCCACTGCCTTCGGCTCAGGTCATGATCTCAGAGTCCTGGGATCGAGCCCCGCATCGGGCTCTCTGCTCCGCAGGGAGCCTGCTTCCTCCTCTTTCTCTGCCTGCTTCTCTGCCTACTTGTGATCTCTCTCTCTGTCAAATAAATAAAATCTTTAAAAAAAAATAAAGGAAAAAAGAAGTCTTACTTGGTTTGTTTCTTAACTATGGAGAAATGGACAGTCACCAGAGGGGAAGGGGGCGGGGACAGGTGAAATAGGTGAAGGGGACTAAGAGTACAGTTATCACAATGAACACTGTGTAACGTACAGAATTACTGAATCACTGTCTTGTACAACTGAAACTAATATAACACTGTGTGTTAAATATTTTGGAATTAAACCTAAAAAGAAAAAGAAACAGGATAGCTACTCAAGGGGAGTCAGGCAGTTGATGGACAGGAACTGAAAAGGTACACATCTTGAAACCAGGAGTTCTCTAAGAAGGCATGCCGTCCAGGTACATAGGGGCACTTAGGATTCGAGCAAATTTGAAAGCTGCTTGGATAGGTAAAGGAATGTTTTGTTGTACATAAAGTAAAATTTAAGATAAGTCATAATCTAAAGTTACATGGCTGCATGGTCTAGGATTATCCTACATCTAAGACCATTAAATAAAATGAAAAATTCACTTCCTCTGTCACAAACTACATTTTAAATACACAGTAGCCATGTGTGATGAGTGGCCACTATTCTGGCCAGTACAGATACACAACTTGCCCATCACAGAAACTTCTACTGGACAGTGCTAGAAAGATATTAATATATATTCTGAGATACAGGGTAATAAGCTTTTTTGCTCTGAGGAACCAGAGATTTTTTTTTTTTTTTTAGTTGTCTAAAGCTGCCAGTTCCCAGTCTAGAAAAATTAATGAGAATTTGGTTACTGAGGGTGAAGATTGTGACTGGCCTTTGGACACAGGGACCTGAGGATGGACACAGGATGGATTTATACCCAAACAGTTGATTATGCTTAGTGACCCGAGACCGCTCACTGCCTCTATGGAGGCTGGTTATAATGGGGGAATAAATGGTGGGGGACGAGGGCATGTCTGTGTGAGCTAGAGAAGGGGATATAACCAGCCTGCTGTGTTCATATCTTGGAGACGTGTATATGGCTTTGCTCCCATCACTACGTGTTAGCAAAGGCCATGATCGTATGGTAGACACTCTGGAGGTTGGTGGAAAAGATCATCAAAGCTCTCAGCATGGCTTGGTAGTCCTGTTTCCAAGTAGTGGTAGGGTGCCACTCCTGGTGGAAACACAGAGGTGAGCAGGTAGGTGTGCATGTGTGCCTGCCTGCTTAGTTCTTTTTTTTTTTTTTTTTTTTTTTAAGATTTTTTTTATTTGTCAGAGAGAGAGTGAGCACAGGCAGACAGAGTGGCAGGCTGCCTGCTTAGTTCTTAAAAAAAAAAAAAAAGGCAATGAAGTCTTCCATTTGTCCATTTATTCCTATCAATAAAGATTTACTGAATGCTCTGAATGCTTCATGGTATGCTCTTAAGTTAAAAAGATGTGTAAGGGGGGGCGCCTGGGTGGCTCAGTGGGTTAAGTTGCTGCCTTTGGCTCAGGTCATGGTCTCAGGGTCCTGGGATCGAGTCCCGCATCGGGCTCTCTGCTCAGCAGAGAGCCTGCTTCTCTCTCTCTCTCTGCCTGCCTCTCTGTCTACTTGTGATCTCTGTCAAATAAATAAATAAAATCTTAAAAAAAAAAAAAAAAGATGTGTAAGGGGCGCCTGGGTGGCTCAGTGGATTGAGCTGCTGCCTTCGGCTCAGGTCATGATCTCAGGGTCCTGGGATCGAGCCCCGCATCGGGCTCTCTGCTCTGCAGGGAGCCTGCTTCCTCCTCTCTCTCTGCCTGCCTCTCTGCCTACTTGTGACCTCTCTCTCTGTCAAATAAATAAATAAAATCTTTAAAAAAAAAAAAAAGATGTGTAAGAGCTGGATTATGTTCCATTTTAGAAAGAGATGGGCACAATAATTCCAGGTATGGAAAGCAGGACAACAAAGGTAAGTCCAGGGAATTGAGTAGAGAGGGGGAAAAATGCACTCCTGCACTCCTTCTTGGAGTATGGGAGATTTCACACAAAAGGACACATCTGAGTATACTTTTGTTGGGTAACGGGTATCTGCACTTAAGGTGATGGGGAAGCTTATGCAAACACCTCTGTATAGAGAGTGCATGTACATGGTAGTAGGAGGTGAAGCCAGAAAGGACTGAGTGTGAGTCCAGCCTGCCCATGTCCGTGACTGTCACTTGCACATGGGTGATGCCTAGGCATGCTTATTTAACCTACGGATAGTGCTGGTGGTCTGTGTAGTTAAGAAATCCCCATTGGAACCACACGTTAGACCCAGAGACAAGGATAACGAAAGGCAGCACGCACTACCCAATGAGAACATTATGTTCCAGTGTAATAATGGTTATGGGAACAGGGCTTGACTAGCCACAGCCCAGGCTTTCCAGAACCTGGTAAGAAAGACGTTACCCCGGGAAGGCAGAATATGGTCCCCACCCACCTGAGTACATACTCACAGGTAGACCTTGCTCTGAAGAAGCTCCACTCCTCCTGATTTCAAAACTTAACTACAAAGCTACAGGAAGCAAAACTCAGTGGTGCTGGTGTTAAGAACAGACATACAGGCCAATGGACTAGAATAGAGAGTGAGGCTAGAAACAAAGTCTCATGTCAATGGGCAAATGATTTGACAAGGGTGCCAAGACCATTCAGTAGAGAAAGGACAGTCTCTTCAACAGATGGTACTGGGAAATTTGGATCTCTACCTATTAAAGAATGAGATTAGACTCTTACCTAAAATCATAGTCAAAAATTACCTTGAAATGGACCAAAGACCTAAACAGAACTAGTACCATAAAGCTCTTAGGAGAAAACACAGGGCAAAACCGTCATGACATTAAGTTTAGCAACAGTTTCTTGGTACAGGACACCCAAGGTACAGGCAACCAAAGAAAGAGCCAAACCAGATTTCAGGAAAATTCAAAACTTGTACAAAAGGACAGTCAAGAGGGAACAGGTAACCTAAAGAAGGAGAGAACATATTTCCAAATCCTGAAACTGCTAAGGGATTAATACCCAGAATACATGGAGATAGAAAGGTTCGCTCCCCTCCGAAGGGCCTTACCAAAGGCAGGAACGGCAATAGACCACTGTGGGAGTATTTAAGACCATCCCCGGGAAGGGCCAGAGGGTGAATGACCTGCGGTGGGAGAAGCTTCCTTCAATTATCCTCGGCTTGGAAGTGGTTTTCTTCCTGCCATAAACCAGCCCCAATTCTGCCTCCCTTCCTGTTGCCTTATGGCACCTCTGAGACAGTTAAGATCAAAGTCCCGAGAGAGTCTAGATCTGTCCAGGTGGGGAGTGGGGCCATGCCCTGGGAAGCAGGCGGCTGACCTCAGCACGGCAGGCAGCTCGGTGCCGTTCTAAAGCTTGAGCCATCACCACTGCAGTGGTGCGAGCTCCCAACTCAAGTCTGATTTTTGAGCAGTAGCAGACAGAAAATTCTTGCAATTAGCCCAGCGGTCCTGAGAAAAGAAGTAGGTGCTCTCACTCAGGTGGAAGGGAGACACGAAGGTCCTTGAATGACACAGAATCAGGGCGATGGGTTCAATGGTGGCCAACTTGTTCCCGGTTCCTTCAGAAGACGCTGGAGTGAAGGGGAAGCAGGCGCGCTTTATAGTTCCAGATTTGTCATACGATGTTTGCTAGCTCTTTAGTGACTGGTAGGTCACTGATTCCATGCTGGGAGGGAGTTGGGTGGATGATATCAAGAATTCTTCTGATGTTCTAAGACATACAGGTTTTTAGAGCCCCTGAGACATTGTTGGAGCTGGGGGGGGTCTTCCCTAGTGGTCCCCACTGGCCATGACAGGCAGGTTCCTGGTGCCCTCCTAGAGACACTGATCAGGTCCAAGGGGCCAGCAGAGGCAGGTAGCCCCAACCTTCCTCGGGCTCTGTCGCCACTGGCGCCCCCGGGGCTGCACGCTTACCTTCATCACTGCAGCCTGGGCCCATGCAGGGCTGGAAGTCCTGGGTGTCCGGGCAGGGGACACTGAGGTCCAGCTGTGCCTTCAGCATGCGCTGCCGCATCCTCTTGCCTTTGTCGCAGGTGGAGGAGCTGCAGGCGGACCATGGGGACCAGTTGGAGTAGATGCAGGTTTCGGGGGTGTCATCTGGAATGAATACATGACAGGTTTTCCCCTGGGAGCCCATGGACACTGGGGCTGGCCCTCTCCCCCACACAAGCTCATGTGGGGGTAAGGAGATCCCTGCCACATAACTGGCCTTAGCAAACCTGGGTACTCACTGTTGGGGTAGAAGCTGCTACTCTCTTGCCTTGAAGAATTCTAATTTGATCATTGCAATAATATCTAAACAACAGGAATACGTGAAGGGCTTTTCATTTCTAGTCCCTTCTTCCCAAGGACCCTGTAATGGGTCACCTCAGGGCAGCCCGCATTCCCTGAACACTTACGACACGCCAACAGCATTCTAGAACCTTCCATGTTTCAGCCCATTGGATTCTTACAACTTTCAACAAGGCAGGTTTGGTGATCATCCCCATTTTACAGGGAGGACAATGTGGTGGGATGGGAGCTTCTTGCTCAAGGCCCCAGAAAGAGCCCTAGTTTTGTGACTCTAGATCCCATGAGGAAACAGGCTCCACCCTCAACTCTGCCCCTCCCCCAAGGGTAGGATCCCTTTCTTCACTAGGAAGTGGATGCATCCACGCCAGGCACACAGGCTGGTGTGCAAAGCCGAGCACGCTGGGGATACCATGACACCCCTCCAAAGGCCCGATACCTGGACACATATTCTATCCCACTTACACCAACTCCCTTCTACTCTGTGCCCAGTCCTGGCCTTATTTTGGATGATCTTCCATGCAGAAGTCCTCAAAGAAAAGACCACTACATACCTTCATCTTTCTCTTCTGGAGCCAAATCTGCTACAATATCATCGACATTATCAGGCACAATGTTGCATTGTTCCCCCTGCGAAAGAAGGGCTCACATTAAAGAATGGCATGTGTGGGGGAAGGAGGGAGTCATAAAATTGGATTCTCACCCCATGTACAAATCCCAGGCCACGGTGGAGTTCTGAGCCAACTTTTACCATTGGACTGAAAGAGAAATGGCAAGAACGCCACAGCTTCCCCCTTCCTGACCCGTGGCAGGTATTAGTAATTAACTGTGGAACTCACAATAAAACCTAATTGTCTGGATCGAATCATTCAGTTGAGAACGACCTTACCCTTAGGTTTATTTTGCTCATTTACACCTTGTGAATAATTCACATGTTTAGAAACCTTGGGGGAGGGCGCCTGGGTGGCTCAGTGGGTTAAAGCTACTGCCTTCGGCTCGGGTCATGATCCCAGGGTCCTGGGATTGAGCCCCACATCGGGCTCTCTGCTCAGCAGGGAGCCTGCTTCCTCCTCCCTCTGTCTCTGCCTGCCTCTCTGCCTACTTGTGATCTCTATCTGTTAAATAAATAAATAAAATCTTTAAAAAAAACAAACAAAAAAACCTTAGGAGGTCCAGGAGTTCTAGATTCTGGAATATGCCAGGGACCCCACGATTCTTGAGCAGAAAGGGGTATAGTCTGCTTACACTCCTGGTGGGAAGGGTCTGTACCAGGGTGCGTTCTACGCCATTACCTTCCGGGCGATTCTCTCGATGACAACTCTGGCCACTTGAGTGATGGACCCGCCCTCTGGATCGTAAAAAGGACTCTGAGGATGGTCCAGACTGGTCAGGGGCCGGATTTTCTCCTGGGGAATTGTGGGCTTGTTGGGTGACTGTGGGGGAATGGGGGTAGAACACAGAAACAGAGTATGGGAAACAAAGGAGTTAAAAACCACAAAAGCAATTGGATTGTAACAGGATCAGAACAAAAGCGGTGATGGAGATTTCACAACAGGTGTAACCACTATGGCTGTTGATGCAGTTCCATCCCTGCTATGCACCGTGCAAGGAAATCGGTGACCTGTGCTCTCAGATCTCCCAGGTACACAAGATTCCATCCTGATGAAGACAAGGTTTCAGAGAGGTCATCCCAGCCAGGAGACAGCTGACCCAGGCTGGCCTGAATCCCAAAGCTCTTTCTACTAGACCAGGCATTGGCAAACGAGTCCATAGAGCATCAGACGGTAAACATTTCAAGACTCGGTGGGCCCTCCTGGGTCGGCTACCACGACTCCACTCAGCTGTTATAGTGAGAAAGCAGCCCCCGACAACATGTAATTAGGGTGGCTAGGTTTGAATTTATGACTCAGGCGGTAGTCCTGATTTGACCCACAAATCATAGCTCTTCAGTGTCCCTTCTAGATGGTCCTGCCACTGGTTTTCTCAGAGCTTCACATTTCCATGCAGTTGGCGTGCTGCCCACAGCTGAAGAATTTTAACATTCAGGACAGAATCCAAACTCCTTAACCTGGCTGGCTGTCTGGAAACTTCCAGAATCTGGCCTAGTCTAATGTATGGACATCAACTTTGGTTCCCCATTTTCACCTCTTCTCTTGCCCTGTGCTTACCTCGGAACTGCTCTCTGACCCCTCCCGTGGCCTCATGGCCAGCTGTGGGTCACACTGTATGTGATACGTGAGGGTGAGCCGATGCTGGCCTGCCTGACCGCCCTGTGTGTCATCTACATCCTTTACTCGAGACCCCCACAGCGCAGGGCCAGGCGAAGAGGAAGCACCGGGAAGGGTCACCCGTCACCACCGCAGAGCTCACCCACCTCATAGGTCACCCCGCTGTCAGTGCCTGCGTCCCAGGGGATCAGGTCCTGCACCACCTTCTGGACCCAGCCACACTCCTTGGTGCACAGATCCTCCGCAGACAGGCCCACGTTCCAGTCGGGGCTGGGGCCCATCATGGTCAGGAAGGACATCAGGTGGCGTGTCCTGTCCACAGAAAACTCGGCCGAGGGTGCAGCTCTCCTGGAAACCAAACACATTACATCAGGGGCTCTGGGGGCGCACACCCTGAGGGACGTCCGGCCAGGCCACGGCTAAGGGAGGAGAGGATGGAAAGAAGATGGATTCTCAGTCTTCCACAGATCTCTGCCTTTGACCACGACTGGCTGACACCCTTTACTGTCCTGAGCCCCTCCGCTGGCCACAGGTGGAGACAATCACCTGCTCTCCCCCCATCTGGTTCCAGTGCGTTCGGAGCACTTGCTGTTCTCTAGATGCTGCTTGTTCAGCTGTTTGCTGTCTGCTCTCACCGGATGGGAGCCCTGGGAAAGCACGGCTCTTGTCGGACTTACTCGGGGCTTGGTTTCCAGTGCCTACAGCGGTGCCTGGTGCAGAGCAGGTGCTGAGTCCAAGTGTCTGAATAAATGGCTGAGCAACGATCTTGGGTTACGGTAACTGAACTCGAGCTCATCCGCCTGATGCCCAGCAAAGACAATCACACAGACACGAGGTAGGCAGCCAGGAGAAGGTTCAAGAGGCCTCCAGATGGGGAGATGGGAGGGCAAGCCTCAAATCCACCTCCCTGAGGAGGAAATTCAGGGAACTCTGAAGGCAAATGAGAAATGTCTGGGTTCAAAAGTTGCAGCTGAGTTTCCTAATCTGCAGCTGCGATCAGTCCCCTTACCCCTTTGGTTACAGGTTCCAGTCCCCACTGTCCTTTGATCATTCCTCAGCCTTGAGGGAATGGGGATGACCCTCCGATTAACTCTCCAGTTACTTGCTGCTGAGATGGGGTGAGGACCAGAGTTAGAAGGATGGGAACTTTCTGCCCGCCTTAGAAAGATTCTTCAGTCCCAGGTAGAAACCTGGCATTCTGCAGGACTGAGATTTGTGTACTTTGGTTATGAGCGCTCAGACTCTGTTCTCCCAAGAGCCTCTGGGGAGATTGGTTGGAACCAGGCTGCTTGCACACCGCTGTTTCCTCAGACTGGCTCTCCTGACCCAGACAATCAGTCTTCCCAGGGGTGGCTGTGCCACAGGGTGCTCCATGCCGGGTCCCCCTTGTAGACAGGCTGCAGGGAACCTGTGGGTTCCCCTAACTCGAGCATGAGGAACACATGGTTCCTTCCCTCCAGGCTCACTGCAGAATGGATGGTCAGGAGCATTCCACAAGGTCCTGGGCAAGGGGGCTGGAGCTGGCCCTCCACGTGCTCACTCTGCAGGTCCTAGGGGACCCCAAGTCTCTGGAATTCCTGGGGCATAAGGGCACATCTCTGGGGGCACATCCGCCTGCTGACAGTGAACCTGCCCACTCAGTGTGCCTGATCATATCCAACTGCCTAATGGGAGCCCCGCCCACAACTCTTAAGTCATGAGTAACTGTAACATAGAGGCTTAAATCACGCCCACTCAGGGGCGGGGGGCGGGCACTCCTACCGAGAACAGAGAAGCCAACACACCTTTTTCCCAAGTGAGTTTCCTAGCGTATCTTTGCCACAGTCCTTTTCTGTCTTTCCAGCCTGTTGGGGGCTCCAGGAAGCATGTGTTGCCATCAACTGCCCAAGGTGTCGGGCACACCTGTGTGACTTTGACCACATACGCTGCTCCGTGGTCATCTCATGGTCGTCGGAATTGTTAGAAGCAATCCAAACCTTGGAAGGATTTTGCTTGGAAGGGTTTTGACAACTTCTGAGGCCTTCTGGGAAGGGCGAGGGAAAGCTTCAGCCCAACTGGTAAAGGTCTCTGTAAATATTGGCAAGTCTTGAAAATTACCTGTTGTTTTTGGCCTCACGGTAAACTACCTGCCAGTCTTCTCCAGGCTCAGAGCCTTAAACTTTATAAGACGTTTGACAAAGTCTTAAGGTGTTGGTTTCCTCCCCGTTTTGGACAAATTTTGCAATGGAGAGAAGATGAACTTATCTGACTTTCCATAAACACAGGCAGAAGTTTTGTATTTAATGCTTTTAATTCTAAACACAAGTCCATTTTAATTAAACTAGTAACCTTAAGTTAGTTTTAATACTGTAGTTTAATACAGTATTTTAATACTGAATATTTTCCAAGATCATGTGAAAAAACGCTTGGGTTAGTTTCTGTCTTTGAGTTTTAGAATGTCCAATTCTAAGAAGCACTTACTTTTTTTTTTTTTTAAAAGATTTTATTTATTCATTTGACAGAGAGAGAGATCACAAGTAGGCAGAGAGGCAGGCAGAGAGAGAGGAAGGGAAGCAGGCTCCCTGCGGAGCAGAGAGCCCGATGCGGGGCTCGATCCCAGGACCCTGAGATCATGACCTGAGCCGAAGGCAGCGGCTTAATCCACTGAGCCACCCAGGCGCCCCAGAAGCACTTACTTTTTAATGGGCTAAATAGAACTCTCATACAGATTAATCTTAGCAACACCATGCAGACTTAGAGAAACTAGCTCCACTTAGGACACGTATGAACACGCACAAATAAACACACATAAACAAAATGCAAACAGGATGTTAAAGGCCCAATTCCCAGATCTTTTTACAACACAAATCTAACTGCAAGGTGGTGCAATGTGTACCATTGTACATTGTACATTGTGTCCATTGGTTGGTCATTTTTCTTGAGACTCTAGCGAATACTGTGGCCAAGCAGTGTTGAAAAAAAAAAAAAAAGATTGCCCCATTTTGGAGAATAGAGCTGCATATGGGGCTCAAACAGTCACTTCCCCATTTTTCACTTAGAACGCAGCCGGTGTTATTCAAAGATCCCAAAGCTGCCCCAACAAACAAACCAAATGAGGCCTACAGTATGGCCTCCAAGTCTTTTCCTCCACAAAATTCTAGGCTTCACCGATTGAATCAGATGGCTTCCTACCTTCTAGCACCTTCCTAAAAGAGCTTCAAAGGCCGAACCCAAGCGTTCACTAGTCACCCTTGTCTTAAGAAAAAGAAGCAAAATCCTCTAATTGGAGGCAGCTGAGAGAAGAAAGTCAAGAAAGCCAAACCAACAGGGAGGAAGAAGTAAGCTTCTGTACCACCGCACAGGACATACCAAAGCCCTTTGTCCAAACCAGACCCCAAGCTGCCGAAGGTCGGTGGGGCCCTGAGGATAGGCCCCAGGACAAAGAGCGGAGGCAACCGCCCTGACGGTCAGCAGGCTCCCATCACCAGTGTGGGGGGTCAACAAACCAGGGACACAAATCTCCTGCCAGCTTGCCACGATTGTATGCAAACCCAAGGTCATCCGCCCAATGCTCAGCAAGGACCACTGGTCCAGACACAGGTAAGGATTTATGCGACAGGCAGCCAAGCGAGGAGACCGGAGGCCAGACCTCAGATCCACTTCCTCCAAGAAGCAGAGTCAGGGAAATTTAAAGGCAACGGAAAAAGGTCTGGGTAAAAAGAGCTGCTGCTGGAGCTTCCTGGTCTGCCGCCGAGGGCGGTCCCATTAACCCCCGGCCAGCGGCACGGTGTGCCCAGTTCTGTTGCATGTGAGGCGAACTTTACAAATAACGGCTGACCAGTGCCCCAAGCCCCTTCTCAGGCCTTCTCACTGAATCCTCAGAACAGACCCGAGAGAAAATGATTGACACCAGCTGATGGATGAGGAAACCCAGGCTCAGGGGGTTGTTTCTGTAATGGGCCCAACGTCACAAAGTTAAATGGCAGATGGAGACTGTGACCCAAGACAATATTAGCTCAAGAGAGTAGCTTTTCATTATTCATTTCAAATTCCTTCTCCCTGCCCCCTTTTCACTCTGTTGTGCCTCGGAGGAGGCGTCTCCGAGGCCTGCTGCCTCCACGGTCCTCACGGGGCTGCCCCCAGCAAGGCCCTGCCCTGGTCCCAGAGCTCCCCCAGGGCCTCCCATGCTTCCCGGGCCCCATCCTCCAGGTGGTAAGCAGGGACGCAGCAAGAGCAGCACAGACCTTTGCCTGACGCCCCCCAAGCCACAAGAGGGGATCGTCTTCAACCTCTACCTCCAGCTGCTAAGAAGAGCTCTTGCTTGTGGCCGGGGCTGGGTGAGATCGGAGGTGGTGGCCCCCCAGGGGGCTGGGGGAGAAAGTGTTTACTCACTCAGCATACGCTTGGTGCTGGGCCCTAGTTATTCTGTGCCCCTCCCCCTGGCCATGACACTCCCGTGGGGTTAGAATTATGATCCCGTTTTGCAGAGAAGAAAGCAAGCATATAAAGGTTAATGGACCTAGAGACCAGCTGGTAGGGGCTGTGTAGAGGCAGCCCCACCTGACTCCACACCCCCAGGCTGCTAATCGTGGGGAATCCTTGGCTGGAGCCCAGCTCATCTGTTCCGTCCAGCTGGCAGCCGGTGCACCTCGGCTGCTCGGGAGTCCCTGTGTGCCTCTCTGGAGACCAGCTGCTTCTGGCTGCCCTCACCTGTTCCCCAAAGCAATGACACCACACCTGCTTAGGCCTCCCAAGAACTGGACCCCTTGGGCTCTGGCAGGCCAGAGGGGGTCAAACAACGATCAGAGAGGGACGAAGCCTGGGTGTGAGTCCTGGCACGCTACCTCTTACAGCTGTGTATCCTTGGACAAATGACCAAAGCATTCTGTGCCTCAGTGTCCCAGTCTGTGAAATGGGGACCTGCCTATGGCTATGCCAAAGGCTTAGTGTGTGTCAAGAGAGAACTTGCATGCAGAACTTAGCCCAGTGACTGGCCCTTGAGCTATAAGAACTCTATTGAGGGGAGCAGTGTAGGGTCATACAGGGCTCAGGAAAAAGAGGGAAGGAGAGGGAGGCCTTCCTGAAACGAATTTACCTCGTAGCCCACTACCAGGCTGGGTTCTGGCACATGAGCGCCGGAAGAGCCTGAGCCCCGGCTTTGGGGTCTGCAGCTCAGCAAGGCTCAGTGTCGTCTTCGTCTCCAGCCTCTTGCCTCCCCCTGCGCCCGGTGCCCTGGCCAGGCCAGCCACGGTGTGGGTCCCACAAGCACTTGCTCTGCTGGGGTCGCCTGTCTTCAGGGGCGCACACGGAGTGGTCCCCGGGCAAATTACCACGCCCTGCCCCAGGTTTACTGCATCAGAGACTCTGGGGGTGGGACCTAGCCTTCCAGATCAACAACCCCTCCAGCTGATCCGAAGGCATCTCAGACTTGAGAACCGTCGCTCTGCTCATTGTGCAAGCCTTGGATCGTGAGCCACCTCATCCTGGAGCCCCTCTGATGCCCCTGACCGGGGCCAGCTGTGCCCGGGGTCCGTGTTTCCACCACTCTGAAAGTCTCTGCAGCCACACCCCAATGATTGCCATCGTTCTGTCACCATGTGGTCATCCCCGTGCAGATGGAGAGCTCCCCGAGGACAGGAACCCCTAGTCCCCCCGTCCCCCGAGGGCCGGCTGGACAGGGCAGTGTGTGAGGACCCGAGTTCCAGGACCACCGCCGGCTCTAGGTCTTGGCAGGAGGTCGCTCACTGGCTTCAGGTCTGACCCCACCTGCAGGGATGCTGTGGGGCTCCAAGGGGATGCTTTTTCCTGGGGCTAATGTCCCACACCTACATCGTCTGCTGTGTAGACAGTCACGAATTGGGGGCTTTCATCTTCTCTTCCAAGGTGTGTGTTTACTGGCTCCTCGTGAGTGGTTTTCACAGCTTCTTTAAGGACCTGGCTTTTACGAGAAGGGCGGTCTGGGTCGCTGCGGGGTTGCTCACCCAGCAGCTAACATGTGGGTAAGGGCCCATCTTCTTGTCCATGCAAAGCAAAGAGCGTGGACGTCTCCACGGGCTGTTGAAGGCCCCAGCCCTTCTCGGCTTGGCCCCCTGGGGGTCCGGCAGTGCCGTGGCTGTGGCTGTGGCCAGTGGACTTCCTCTTCCCCTGCCATAGACACCAACCTCTCCACCCGTTACCTTCCCCTCTCCCTGGGCAGGTGGCTTTGAGTCAGGTTAGTCCCTTGTATCCTGTAAACCGTGAGTGACCCTACTCACCACAACAACCTAAGAAGCAAAGACATCCACTGGTGGGGAAACAGAAGCAAGCCAGACCCCACACGCCATCCTGATACTCTGCTCAGCTGGTAGAAGTGACCATCCGAGAACCTCCTGGGTTCACAAGGGACCATGCAAACTGTTCTCTGCAGGTGCATCTGGGCCAACTCTAAGGTCTCCAGACCTTGATGAGTTTTAAAGGAGAGGAAACTTGGGGCAACCAACCCCTGCACAAAATGCCTGACCTGAGGCTGGGCAATAGGGCAAATCTGAATCTGTCGGGACGTGGGAGCAGCGTCAGCAGTTTCCTTGCATCTCCAGGTGTGCTCTGCGCCTTTTTCTTCCCCTTGACTGGGAAGTTTGTCCCCTGACCCCCAGCTCACATAATACGTCCTGGAGGAAGCATTTCCTGACCTCTCCTCAAATCCTTTAGGACCCCTGGTGCGCTTTCCCAGAGCGTGCGGAGCTCACTCTTTGCTTGGAGTTTCTTGTTGAATTTCCGTCTTGCCCATTAGGTTCCAATAGAGTAGAGATGATTTTTGTCTTGCGTATTACAGCTATATCCCAGAGCTGGCTCAGAACTTGGCATGCAGTGGGATCTCCTCAAATATTTGTTTTCAGTAAATTACTTCATTTAGGAGATGAATATGGAACTCTTGTACTTCCTTTGACCTTCAAATTTAATTTAAAAATCACCTCAAAGTATTCATTACTTCTACAATAAAAATGCTATTTAAAATGATGAAATGGATAAAAATATATGTGAGTTTTCTTTGGGAAACGTGAGGTATGACTGGAGTTCTTTAATTTGTCCAAACTATAATAAAAATTCACATTCCTGCTTGCTTATATGCAATGTTTCCCCCTATATGACATTTTGTTAATTTAGTTTTATTTTCCTATTCTGTGACTTAAATTTTTTTTAAAAAAGATTTTAATTATTTGAGAGAGTGAGTGTGAGAGAAAGAGAGCACAAGCAGGGGGAGGGTAAGGGAGAAACAGATTTCCCACTGCACAGAGAGCCTGATGTGGGGCTCAATCCCAGGACCCCAGGACCATGACCTGAGTCCAAGGTAGACGCTTAACCAACTGAGCCACCCAGGCACGCCTGGGATTTAAATTTTTATCGATTTTCTAGCACAGAGAGTTTATCTGGGCATACCATATAACAGTGTATTATAAATCATGATAAGTGATGTCATATTCAGGACAAGAAAGAAATAGAAATGAGTGGCAGAGATTGGAGATCCCAGAAACTTTAGATAAGGTGTTACACAAAACAGACTTCTCACAGTAGGGGGAAAAGGAAAGACAGTGCAACAGAGGGGTTGGGCTTACTTAACTGCAGTTTAAAAATACAGGATTCCCATCTAGTCTCATACACCAAAATAAATAAATAAATAAATAAATAAATAAATAAATAAATAATCCAGAGCTAAGTAGAAAGCAATCAGATTATAGGAAAAAAGTC
This sequence comes from Meles meles, assembly GCF_922984935.1. Taxonomy (NCBI): domain Eukaryota; kingdom Metazoa; phylum Chordata; class Mammalia; order Carnivora; family Mustelidae; genus Meles; species Meles meles. The sequence continues at coordinate 47,845,435 of NC_060073.1, forward strand.
AAGTTTACCGATCTGTTGGAGAAATGTTAATTTTTTTCAGCTTTGAAACAATAAAGCAATCACAAAAGTAACTAATTGAATTGTATACACCAACTAAAGACATCTGCGTAATGAAACAACAGTGCTGAATTAGAAAGAAAAATAGCACATTGGCCAAAACGTCTCCACGCGGTGTGACTGACAAATGTGACCATCTGTAGTAGACAAAGAGGGAATCCACAACTGCAAGAAAAATGCCACGGTCTCAGCAGATAAGGGAAAGCTACAAACAGACAGTCCGCACCACAAAAACGGGAAAGGAAGAGCAAATAAAGACATGAGGAAGTGTCTCGACTTCTCACATTCAGAGAGCAGCGTGGGGTGCAGGGAAGACCAGAGGGTATTGGAAGAGGCCGCTGGATCTGAATCTGGGTTCAGCCCCTTGCTATCTGTGGGCCGCGGGCTTTTAACCCCAGCATGCTTTGCAGTTATTAGGGCTGCAAAACGGGAGCCTCGTCACACCCATCCGATGGCTCTGCATGAGCAAACTGCTTCTCATCGTGACCCGCACAGCACAGGACTTGGCAAATGTTGATTTTCTACTCGTTCAGCTTTTCCAAACAAAACTTTTGAAAAACACCATAAAAGAAAAAGAGGCAGCAAAGGATTGTTATGCTCCTTTAAGGAATTATTATCTCCTTTGAAATTTCAGAGCCAAACTGGGGTGAGTCGGGTCACTGGTGAGACTCAAGTCGCTGGTAATTCAGGTCACTCATAGGCTGAGTTGTGTGTCCTCTGTATTTCAAATAATCCCCAAGAAAGAGCTTTTGAAGTTGCAGAAACTCCGCGAAACCACTAGAGGACGCCAGAGCCACGCGTGAGGCTGAAGCACTCCTCCCCCCCCCCCCCTTTCCCCCGCTGGTGGGTGGAGGCAGGTTTGAGTGAGGTTTCCTGCCTCCGAAAGCTGCTGGTGGTAACCTGGAGGCATGTAGGACTCCGGTCCTTCTGGCCCGTTCTATCTGCTGCCTGCTCCTCCAGTCAGCCACCTGCCTTCTCTGAAATCCTGAGGGCATCCACAGACCTGCGCAAGGGCTCCAGGAGGCAGGGAGGACCCTGCAACTTTCAGCCCCGATGCGAGAGAGAGAGAGATAGAGAGAGAGAGAGAGAGAGAGAGAGAGAGATGGCTCTGTCCTTGCGGGGAGAGCCCTGGCTTTGGGGGATTTGCGGGACACAGACCCTCCAGAGGCAGGATTTCTGGAGAGGCTGACGTGTCTCTGGTCCACCCTCCCCTCCGCTGTTGGGAACCCATGGACGGTTGTCTTATCAAATATTAATTAAACAGAGTGGCTGGGAATCACGAAGGGCCCTGCCGTCCCTTACAAGATTCATTACGAGAATAAAAAATTATTTTTAAAAAAGTTCCAGTAATTCCTAGGATCCAGATGAAGCCGGAGGAACTGGGTGGTGGGAATTCAGAATCGATTTGCGGGAAACCTGGCCATTTTCTGCTCAGGCGCCAGAGGAACTAGTGAAGGATGTGCGTTTTGCTCAGCATCTGTCTTTTCTGTCTCTACCTGCGCTCGGGGCTGACAAGCCACAGCTTGATTTATTGAGCTAAACAAGTCAGCAGCTAATTTGTTCGTTCATGGCTGTTCTTTGAGAAATGGTCCTGGGGAAAAAGATGAAGATCATTGAAAAGCAAGTCAGTTTCCCAGGGCAGGACCTCACAAAGTAGGTCACCCCGGCTTTCCACTGGCCCAAGGGAGGCTAGAATCCCATTAACCTCGATCCTGTGGGCTCAGCGAGGGGGCGTGGGGCAGAGCTGTTACTGCAAAACAAAACTTGGCTGCTGCGGAGGCTTCCTAATTTGATTTCCTAATGCGATTTGGAAGAGGGAAGGGGAGACTGGGGTATGGGTAAAGCAAAGGAAAATTCCTTTCTCTTAACAAGCTGGTAGCACTAGGCAGAGGGGGTTTGGGTGTTTGGGAGGTCTGATGTTTGCCATTGATTAATTCTGTTCCACGGGGGTCTCAGGAAGTCTGGGGGAATGGGGAAGGGTGGGAAGGTGTCCCCAAGTATTTTGTGTCTCCCCCCCCCCAACTTTTCAGAAAGTCTCTCTCATCTTGAAAAAGAAGGCAAAAACAAATCAACTGCATGGACCCTTTCGTCTCCTGAGAGCTGCCGCTCGCTCAGTGTCTCTCCATTCCCAGCCAACTGCACGGAAGCCTCGTCTGTACACACGGACTCCGTAAACTCCCTTTCTGTTCACAGTCCACCCTGCTCGGGGCCGCCCGTCGTCGCTCAGCCGGAAGGATTCTCAATAAGTCACTGCTTTTCTTCATGTGGATCCAGCCAGCCAGCAATTTGCAGCCCCCGTCCTACTTGACCTCTCGGCCGCACTGGGCACAGCTTTCTTCCCTTGGCTCCCCTGATACCGAGCTGCCTTCCCCCATCGGTTTGCTACTGATTTTCTGTTTCCTTCCTTCGCAGGCAGGTCCTCCTCAGCGTTAAATGCTGTTGTTCCTTGGGACTTAGCCTTAAACCTTGGACTTATTCTCTCCCATCCGTGACCTTGGCGTTGATTGTCTTCTACTCCTTGATGGCTCCCGATTTTATGTGTCAGTGCAGGGTGTCCCTGAGCTTCAGAGCTTTGTAGTTAACCGTCAGCACCTCCGATGGGATCACGTGAAGGCATCTCTAACACAGCACACCCAGAACTGAGCTCAGGGTCCTTCCCACCGAACTTCATGTACTCTTCTAAACCTTGTAAGAGGCCCTGCCAACTTACTGACCTAGATCTCTCTGCCTCTTTCACCCTCCTTAGGAAACCTATCACTGCAGCCTGTGGGGCTCGACTCCTATGCATCTCTGAGATCTCTGTACCCCTCCCAACTCCCCTCCCCTGCACCATCCTTGTCAAGGTCCCTGAATTAGCAAATTCTCCTCACTGGTCTTGCTTCCTCCTTCCTTAACCTTTCCATGTTGGAGCCAGAGTGTTGTTACTGTTCTGATTTTTTTTTTCTTTTTTGAAATGCACATCTGATCGTGTTGCCATCCTCCTTAAAACCCTTCAATGATTTCCCATTACTCTTCATGTGAAAATAAAAATCCCTACTGTTGGATATGGCTTGGCACCCCACCAAGTTCACCTGTGATCTCTGGACCTAGTTACACCACAGCAATTTAGTACCTCAAGTATGCCGATCCCTCCTCAGGGTCGTGACACATGATGGTCTCTCCAGACTTTCTAGAATGTTCTCCTCTAGCTTTGCTTCTTTACCTAGTCAACTCCCATTGATTCCTTACCTCTTAGGTCAATTGCCGTGCCTTAAGGAAGCTTTCTCTGGCCTTCAGGCTGGGTCCGGGTCCCCTTCACACACCCTCATGGCACTCTGTTATCCTTACTTTGCACACACATCACGTTTGTCATCATCTGGTTAAGGTCTCTCCCTCACCAGACTGCGAGTGCAGGAGAAACTCTGCTGTATTCCTAAGCACCTTTGAAGTACTTCCCTTTAGAGGCCCACCATGAGTGCTTGTTGAGGCCATAAAATGTTTTGGTCAGCCCCGACGAAGGACGCGAGGTAAGTGAAAGTCAAGAGTCTGTTTTGTTTTGGGGCAGGAGTCAGAGTGTTTGGTTGTGGTCACCATGTTCATCTCATTCTGGCCCGAAGTGTGACGGACACATACACCGTATGTCTCGATTGACTGAAAAATGGACGCTGAGTGAGCTGTCACTTAATTGGAGGGACTCTGTTAGAAGTGAAGGCCACAGGTGGCAGAGGCAGCTGGAGATGGTTGGGAGGCCAGCTCCTCTGCTGGTGGAGATGCACACAGAGGCTGCACCTGCCTCGGAGCCTCGGTCTTGTCTGCGAAGTGAGGCTCAAAATCCCTACCTCATGGGGTACGTATGAGGACGAAGTGGGACAAGGAACAGAAGTGCCCAGCAGGGTTCCTGGCACATAGTAGGTGCTCAAGACAAAAAGGTCAGCTCTCGGCTTTCTTCTTTTTCTCTCTTCCCTTCCTCTCTCTTTCTGGAAGCACCTTGTTTTGTCATTGATGCCTTCCTAAACCCAGGCTCCTTAAGGGAAAACTGGACTCAGAGTCCCTTAGTGATGTCAACATCGCCATCTACAAACTCTGGCCCAGATGGCCCCAAGCCCTCCCTGGCTTCGAGCCCCTGCCTGCTTTGAGGGCTAGAGGGGAGGACTCCCTCACATACAGCTTATGGGGGCTGGGAGCAGCTGGGGAGAGCCTGAGCAAACAGGATTCATGGTTGGACTTTTCTTTCTGCTTGATGATAGTTACGTGGAGGCTCAGGGCCTCTGTGAAGTCACAGCCGTGTTTTTTGGTGGGACAGGCCAGGGACAGACAGATGCCCACCTACCATGGGAGAGCTAGGGTGGCAGGGCCTGTCTTTGTGGCTTCTCCTTTCAGGGAGAGGCACTTCCAGGGCTTGGCAGGTTTTCAGCCACTCTGGGCCCAGTTTCCTCTGAGGAGATCGCAGCAAGCTAGACCAGGACTCCATGCAGCCAGCCCTAGGTCAGCTGTCCAAGTGTGGGCCTCAGAACTGCCCAGATCTGGGCCTCTCCAGGGCGAGAAGCATCCTTCCAGACTCTGCCCTGTGACGCCTCCTGAACAAGGCCTTTGTGACCTCTTCCCAAGCCTCGGCTGGCTTGCGCCCCATCTCTGGTGTCCTGGAACCACTGATAGCTTCATCATAACATTTATCCTCTTGGATCGTCCACGGCTACCATGATGAGGTCATAGTCTACCTAGTCCGTATATGTGGTCCCACCTGAACGTGTGCAAAGGGCAGCTCTGGAATGGGGGCACTCTGCTTTTTGTTCATCTCCCCCCGCCCCATGCCCCCGCTGGGCATGCCACAGGGCGGGGCTGGTACAGGGCTGGCACATTGTGGGGAGCGAACTGCTGATTGGCCGAATGGTTAAAGAGGTGACCACCGGGCGCCTGGCACGGCACGATTCCTGCTCCCAGCGGGTCCCACCACTCCTGCTACCTCACCCCATGCTTCCCTTCCTATCACGCCGAGTTTGCCGCCGAGCAGAATCTCAGCATTGCCCGTGTTGTCGCTGTCTCCGTCAATACCACCATTAACGGATACAGACTACTCCAGAGACTGGCTGGCCGAGCCTTGCTTCGCAAACCATTTTACGGGGCTGGCGGGAACTCAGCTCCCAATCTAGCATCCTCAGGGGATGGGCGAAACCAGAGCCCGCTCAAGGAACTGGATGGGACTCAGCGAGCCTGAGCGAGGTGTGGAGTAGGGAGGAGCGAGACCTGAGCCCTGAGGAAAAAGAGGCAAGGGCTGGGGTGTTTGGCCCCCCATGGCCTCACAAAGGGATCCTGGGGACTAAGAGAGGTCATGGCGGGATTCTGAGGAGAGCAGGACACAATCAGATTTGGATTCTTAGAAGATCACTCCAGGACAGCGTAATGGAAGAGGGAAGGGTTGAAGCAGTCCAGGTGAGAAAACATGGTGGTCGGAACTCAGAGTGGGAGAAGGGTCAGAGGAGACTGATGTGTGTGGATACGAAGAAGGCAGGATCCATGGGACTTCGTGATGGGGTCCATTTTGGATTTGATGAGTTTGAGGTCCATGTACGCCCTCTACAGAGAGGTGTCCAAGAAACCGGTGGATGGTTGATCTGTCTACTTACCTATGTACATGTCTGCCTAGTTACCTACAAAGCTACTTTGGGGAGTAGTCCTTGGGAGGGCCATGAGCACAGCCTTGCTCACCAAAATGCAAGGGAGGATGCAATCCTCAAGAGACAGAGTAGACAGAACAGAGATGGGGACTGAGAAGGGAACTTGGGGTAAATCTGGCTTTCCGTGAGGGGGCCTGGCCTCAAGTAAGTACCCTGTGTGCAAAGGCCTGAGCCGAGAGCATGAGTGGACACAGAACGGTTAATCGTCGTGTCTGGTTCTGTGGTAGTAGAGCCATGGGGGGAAAACGGAGACCAAGCCTGTTTTCCTGATGGACAGGGGCAGGTCTGGGATCTCACACACGGGCAGTGAACTGCACACGCTCGTGTGCCTGAGAGGTGGTGCTGACCTCGCCGGCAGGCGGCGGCCAGGGGCTGGCGGCTCTGAGTGCGAGGCTAGGCCAGGGCTGGCCGTGGCCGGGGTCTGCTTGCTACTTACACGTTGAGAGGCTGCCAGGCCGGCCACTGCGCTTTGGCTTTGATGACAGTGAGGACCTCATCACTCTGCAAAAAAAAGGACCAGAGATACTCAGTGAGGAGAGCCAGGCACCTGGGCCAAGAGAGGTTTGACTTGGAGACGCTGTCCGCTCCCTTACCTGCTGCCGAGGCTTCCCCATCCCCGGAAGCCACCCCTCCCCCACCCAGGAAAGCCCCGCAGCCTCGGCCATCCCAGGGGATGGGGGTGGTGCACACGCATGGGTCCCCTGAGCCCCACTTTGGTTTCCAGCTCCGTCTGCCCCCCGCCACGGTAGCCAGAGCTCTGACCTGGACTTGGCTCCAGATGGCCAGATTTCTACAGTGGCCAGCCTGGAGCGCAGGTCCCGTGCTCTGCAGTCAGGCACTGGCTACACGAGGAGCTGCAGTGTGGCCAACACCCGCTCCGGAGGCCTGTCCTTCCCGGGGCCTCTCCTGCTGCTGAGACCTGCACGCGTGACCAGACTCCCTTGGACAAGGAAGTCAGAACAGAGTCTGGGGCCAACCCTCCTTCCCCCCTCATGCCCCTCATATTATTCTGCTCTGTTTTGTTCTGGACAGCGTATGGCATGGGCATTTAAAATGATTTTTTTTTTTTAAGGAAGAATTTTATAATTAGCATTTTTGAAGGAAAGCATTAAGGCATCACTGAGGGGCAAAAATCAGAACTTTGTTGATCTTGCTTAACTTTGCAGTTTGGGTTTTTATTTTCAATTACACATCGGGGCACAGGAATAGCATAAACCTTTTCCAGGCTGAAGACTTCCACAGGCCCAGATGTGGCTTTGGCTAGGGACCTTCCCTGGAGGGGATTCAGCTGGTCCTGGATCTCCCCTTCCCCTGGTGGGGCCCAGCAGTGCTCAGACACACCACTGTCCGCTGTGTCCAGAAAAACCTGAAACGTCACCAGCTGAGGAAGCAAGAACTTTGTTGCCGACCGAACAGGTCCCTGAGTTCCAGGCTGTGGGCGGGGGGCAGGAGCTTGCTTGGCTGGCTCAGAGCTCTGCCCTTGTCCTTACAGCCATGCCTGGCATAAGTGCCTAGAACATACTTAGGGTGAACTGGTGAACTTCTCATTGGTGGGGACCATGCCCAGAAAATCCCACAGCCCCGAGGAAACTGGAAGGAGGTCAGAGGTGTCCCCAGGCTCAGGCGCAAAGATTATGAAAAGGCTTCTGGGCCCGGAGCCCCTCACCTGCAGCCCATGGTGGCGGGTGCGGGGAGGCCTTTAAGAGGACGGGAGCTCAGCCAGATCCAGCTTGGCTTGGACACCCACAGAGGGTTTTGGGGACAAGCTGGCAGAGGCAGCAGCCTCTTCTTGAGCTCAGGCTTCCCGGACCGTTCCCTCTTTTGGTGAGGGGAAGAATCTTTGGATGCAAAGACACCCCCACAATCACGGGGCTGCAAGGACAGCATTTCTCTGTCCCAACTGAGTGGTTTACACGGCTCGCGAGACTGGTTCATTGGTTGGGAACACATCCCTCACTCATTTCTTTTGTTTGTTTGTTTATTTAAAGATTTTATTTATTTATTTGACACAGAGAGAGAGAGCGTGACCCCAAGTAGGCAGAGAGACAGGCAGAGGGGGAGTGGGGGAAGAAGGCTCCCTGCTGAGCAGAGAGCCCGATGCGGGGCTCGATCCCAGGATCCTGAGATCATGACCTGAGCCGATGGCAGAGGCTTAACCGACTGAGCCACCCAGGTGCCCCTCCCTCACTCATTTCTAATAAATATCTGGGGAAGGGTGGAGAGAGGCTGTCCGGCATGACATCATGTGTGAGACACAAGGCAGGCGAGAGGTCTCCCGTAACCCAGTTCCCTGTATCATCTCATCTGTCCCGTGGCCCACGCTGAGCCCTGCCTTTGACCCTAGAAGCCTGCTCCTCCTCCAGCATGCCTCCATTTCCCCATCTCCCATCCCTCCCAGAGTTCAGGCTCCAAGCCCAAGCCCAAGCTCATGGTCTGCAAAGTCCTGTGAGCCCTTCCACAGCCTCCACACTTTCTTCCTTCCCCCCAAGTACACCCTCCACACCGCTGCAAATCCCACCGTCTCCATTCCCTGCCTCGGCCCTTCAGCGGCTGCCCACCACTTCCATGATAACATCTTGATTCCGAGTCTCGGACACAGCTTTCATCATCCAGCTCTGGCGTACTTTGTTTTCCTTCGATTTTACAGATACGGAATATTGCATAAGCAGAAGTGTACACGCTTACTGTAGACAAATTTAGCACCACAGAAGCACACAGTGTGAACGTGGACCACATTCCACCCGAACAGCTCCCCTGCCTTCTGCCTCCTTCTCCAGAATGTTGCAGTTTGGTGTGTATCGTTCCAGACCTTTTACTATGCGTGTGCAACTGTGTGAGTGTGTGTGTGTGCACGCGCGCATCAGAACTCTCCCCACAAAAACGCATCATACTGAATATCTTATTCTGCACCATGATTTAAAATTTTTTCCTTAATATATCATGGGAAACTTCCCATGGCAGTAGACACTGCATCACAGCAATCTTTGGGCTGCTTTTCCGTGTTTCAGATCTTCTAGTTACGGTAAACCAAGTCAAGATGCAGCAAAGAGACATCCAAGCTGGGAGATCCAAGTCATGAGATATTGTCTGATGACCATCCCTCCCTTTGCCCTTGAAGAAATAACTTTATTAAGAAGTAAAACCAATGTGGGTGGAGGTCAGATGGCCACCGAGTCAGCTAGCCCTGCAGGTTTCCCTTGCATTGCATTGAAATCTCGGTTTTCAAGCCCCAACTAAGGACATATTGATTCTACTTTTGCAGTATATAATGCAACAAAAGTTGGTCGGGCGCTCCGTTAGTGTTTATTTACAGCGATGAAATTCTACCTATAATTTTGAGAGCGATGGAGGCTCCAAGGGTGGTGCATGCACGTGGGTGGGCCTTAGGACAGCTTCTCGCTGTGAACTGTTCTGTCCAGCAGTGGCATGCCAACTGCACGGGCAACAGCTTTGTCGTCACGAGTCTGGGATCATCTGCATTATTCACTCAACTAAGAAAGCAGGAGCATTATGGAAAATGTACTTAAACTAAAAATTTGTGAAGCCTCCGAGTTCTCTGGCAGAACCCAAGTTCTGCAGGGTTGGAGAGTGCCTGGCTTGCCTGTTCGTGGCCGTTTCCCATGCGACGGATACTCAGCAAATTGTTGAAAAAGCGAAGCGTTCGATGTATAGTGGAATTCCATAGCGCGGACGTTCTGTAATTTACTTCGCCAGCCTTACTGGTGGATGTTTGTTTCCACACACCATACTATGGTGAACACTCGCATATGTATTTATTTACAGACCCAAGGCTTCCTGTGTTACGGATTGCCAGGAACCGTTAAAAGAGGAAGCAAATGTATCATTTTGGTAGCACCTACCAAATTGTGCTCCAAAAATCTGTACCAATTTACAGCCCCCGCAAGAATGTATAGGTGCCCATGTTGCCACAACTTTGGGCACCCTGAGTACTATCAAACATTTTAGTATTTACTCAGCCAGCCCGTGGGAGACGAGTGCGTTTGAGAGCATAAGCCCTAGAATCACGCCTGAGTTCAAATAGAGACTGCGCTGTTAGCTAGCGCTGTGTCCTCTGGTGAGTCCCTTGACTTCTCTTAGCTTTCTCACCTGTGAAATGGGATTTAAAAAGAGTCTCAGTCCTGGGGCTCCCAGGCGACTTGGTCGGTGAAGCAGCCGGCTCTTGGTTTTGGCTCAGGTTGCCACCTCAGGGTGGTGAGATGGAGCCCCGTGTCAGGCTCTGCGTTCAGTGGGGGCTCTGCTGAGATTCCAGCTTTCCCTCTCCCTCTGCCCCTGCTCCCTCCCTAAAATAAATACATCTTAAAAACAAAAATAAAAAGAATCTCTACTACATGAGGTTGTTGTGGGACTAAATGACATAATTCACAGCATGTGCTAATACAGTGCCCGAATAAGCATATATTAGCTACTCTTCTTACTCTCATTTACATTCTCAAGCTGGTGGGAGAATCAGCTTGCGATGCTTGAGTACAGATTGTGAAACACACAGTTGCATCTCCAGACCCACCAAGCCTCGGGAGAACACTCCCTCACTTAAAGCCAGGCTCTGAGTCTCAGGGAGCATATGATAGAGGTTTATGTAGCTGGGGCCGCTGGGGGGCTGGGGGGGTGGGGCTGGGCATTTTCCATTCTGAAGAATGAAGGACTTAAAGTCAGAGTAAGCAAGCCACACTTTCGACTTAAATGAAAAGCTGTTTTAACAAGCCTCTGAGGCACAGAAAGGATCTTTCAAGAATCCTTAGAGCCCTTCTACATCTCCCCTAGGACTCTTTTCAAACCAAGTATTTCAGGGTATTCACAGTTCATGCCTCTTCTGGATGACATTAGCACTTTTCCAGAGATATGCCAATTAAAATTAAAAGCCCCAAAGAAACCACAGGTCACTCGTGTCCATCTTCACGGGGATGAGTTCTTTTGTCCTGCTTTTGGTAAAAATACTGTGAAGATGTTATAGCCGTACTCAGACTTCAGAGCCCCTGACACCAACTGGGAATCACACAGCTCCCAAGGGGCCACAGGCTGAGGTCAGATCTGGAGGAAGGAGGGTCATGTTGCAGGGGGAAAGCACGCCGGGGACAGGTTGGAGGTGGAAATCATATTGGTATTAGGAAGACAGCAAATCTGAGCAGAGCTGAGAGTAAGAATGTGGATCTGAAGGACTGGGTAGAGGCTGGTGTCAGAACCAATCCTGCCCAACATTGACCCTCCCATGGAGGGTGATGCTGGAGGGCTCTGGGCACCTCAGTCATACCCACAGTGAAGGGCCAGGGTCCGTCACCTCCTCCCCGCCTTGTTCCTCACCTCCTCTCTGCCCTGTGTGCCTACGCCTGCCTGAACCTTCACCTCCCCGTCCTGAACCACAACCTCTTTCCTCATCCTAATGTCCCTTTTGCTGCCGGTGGCAACGAGCACGTCCTGCCCTAGCCCTATGGTCTGGGGGTCAGCCCGGACAACCTGCCTCCTCCCCACAGGAAGAGAAACGGGGTGCAGTCCATAATCACGGAGGGCAACTGATCAAAGCAAGTAGAAAAGACAACAGTAACGACACTGATCTATTGTGTGGATGTGCTGGGCATCTTGCCGATTACCCTCATAGAGCATTTTATTGAATCCTTACAACGCATTTGCAAGGTAGGCAGGGTGATACTTTTGATCCTCAGAAACACACCTATTTGGCCAAATTACAGAGCTAGAGTTCAACCTCGGTCTGACTCTGGAGACCACACTGGTCACCCTGTGAAGCCAGGCAGAGCGGAGCTGGGAGGCTGAGCTGAGATGCAGAAAGGCCAGGCTCTCGCGGAAGGTCGGGCACCCTGTCCACCGGCGTCTCTGCTGGCCCCGGGGCATGTCCTAGCTCACTCTGAGTTCTGAACGTTACAGCCACACTCGGACGGTGTTCACGACACCGGCAGTGTTAATGCTGCCCTGAGAACTGGTTCTGATGCAGAGCAGGGGAGGGCCCGGGTTCCTGGGCTGGAGAGCAGCTGCTCCCGAAGGGGGGAAATCCAACGGTATGAAAGACACACACAGTGATCCGCGTGCTCGCACAGACAGCCCCACCCCCCAAGCTTGCCTTTCCTTGCACTCATCAGCTTGTTTCTTAGGGAAATCTTTGGGAATAGCTATCATCTCATTTTGTAGACCAAGAAACGGAGATTCAGAGAAGTCACGTGACTTGGTGAAGCCCACCCAGGAACCACAGTTCCAATACAGATGCGTCTGACTCCAAAATTCCTGCTTTTTTCACTTTGCCTGTTCTTTCTCTCCATCTTGTGCTCGTCCCTCTCCCATTTTGTTCATTTTTCAGCAAGAGCATTGCTGCCCCTGACAGACAGTTTTCCCCAGACAACTGGTGCTTTGAGCATAGGGTCACCCAGATCCCTCTGTGAGGGCAGCGCCAGGGATCTTAGGTAAAGTATCTCTGGTGAACGGTGCTCGGGTCTACCGTTTGCTTCTATCCTTTCCCAGGATTCCCACTTACCACCCACAAAAAACATCAACCCTGATGGCTTCCATGTCTGAAGGGAACTCTTCGTCTCTTGGTGGGTGTCTTGGTGATGAGCAGCAGGAAATGAGCCATTTTATGAGGTGATAAAGCAGCTATAAGCATCTTTAAAATCAATTGTGCCCAACGTCATAGTTTCCTATCGTTTCAACAGGCTCTGGGTTTATTGGGTTATAAATAAAAACAGATAGTTCCTACTGGTGGTGCTCTCTGGCTTGCCTGTGGTCTCCTGAGGTCCGCACAGCAGAACTCTGAGGTAGGCAGGCAAAGGGTTCCCATTTTTCAGATGAAGTGACTGAGATGTCTCCTTCCTCTCATACTGCTCTGGTCAAGGTCACTGATGACCTCACCGCTGCCCAGGGTCAGTGACGAGCTCTTAGCTTCCATGACCTCCTCAGCAGCAGTGGACACAGCTGGTCCCTCCCCCTGCTTTGAAGCTCTTTGTACCTGGCTCTGGCACCTCTGTCTCTTCTCACCTCACCGCCCGTTCCTTCTCAGTCTGCTCTGCTGACCCCTCTCCAACCACCAGGGTTCAAGCCCCTGACCCTCTTCCATGTTGCCTAACCGTTTCAGCTTGTCTTATGCCTCCAAACACCATTACATCTACACTGACGATGCCTGAAGTTTAATCGTCTACCGTGTATGTCACCTGTTTAACGTCTTCATCTGGATGTCAAATCGGTGTGTCAAATCGGTGTGTGAACATCTCTGAAACCAAACTTGTGACCTTCCTCTCCCCAGCCTGGCCGGCCCCGTCCTCCCCAGCCCATTCAGTGGCAATACCGCCCCTTGTTACCTCACTAACTCTATCTCTTAGGACTCTGTCCCTCGCTCTGTTTGGTTTGGTCGTTCGGGACATCTCATGTGTCCTCGGACAATCCGGCCACACTTAGCAATTGCTGTTCCCTGGGTCGGGAACGCCGTCCTCCAGGTATCATAGCATCGTTTCCTTGCTTCCTCCAGGTGTTTGCTCAAATGCCACCTTCTCCTGGGGTCTTCCCGGACACCACTATTAAAACTAGAAATACTGGGGGGCGCCGGGGTGACTCAGTTGGTAAGCGACCCACAGTTGGTTTTGGCTCAGGTCGTGATCTCAGGGTCATGAGATCGAGGCCAGTGTCAGTCTCTGCACTGGGCATGGAGTCTGCTTGGTGTTCTCCCTGTCCCTCTGCTCCACTCCCCCTTCTCCCACTTATGTGAGTTTGGTCTTTCTCTTTCTTTTTTTAAGGAATTAAAAAAAAAATAGCAGTCCCCTGCTGGCTCCTCAACCAGGCATATACCCATCATTTTATCTGATTGTGTTTGCTTCATCACATTGGTCACTGTCCAATATATTGTGGACTTTGTTTATTCACTTTTTAAAAGAGATTTATTTATTTATTATTAAAGATTTTATTTATTTGACAGACAGAGATCACAAGCAGGCAGAGAGGCAGGCAGAGAGAGAGAGAGGAGGAGCCAAGCAGAAAGCCCGATGGGGGGGCTCGATCCCAGGACCCTGGGATCATGACCCGAGCCAAAGGCACAGGCTTTAGCCCACTGAGCCACCCAGGCGCTCCGATTTATTTATTTTTTGAGAGAGAAGAGGGAGGGGCAGAGGAAGAGAATCCTATAAGCAGACTCCCGCGGAGCACAGAGCCCAATATGGGGCTCCAACTCATGACTCTGAGATCATGACCTGAGCTGAAACTGAGAGTTGGAGGCTTAACTGACTGAACCACCTGGGCACTCCCTCCCTTTTTTTTTTTTTTTGAAAGAGAGCATGTGCACAAGCAGGGAGCAGGGGGTGGAGCAGAGAGAGAGGGAGAGAGTCTCAAGCAGGCACCACACTCAGTGAGGAGTTGGACGTGGGGCTTAATCTCACGACCCTGAGACCATGACCTGAGCGGAGACGAAGATCTGTCGCTTACCCGACTGAGCACCCCCAGGCGCCCCTGCTTATTTACTTTTTATGGTCTACCGCTCCCTGCTAGAATAGGGGTGCCCCTGCGGGCAAGAGCTTTCCTCTGTTTTGCTCCCTGCTGTACCATTAGTACTTAGGACCATGCTTGGAATGTGCTCAAACAGTATTGTTGAATGGATGAGAGGCTGTGAATAGAAGGGCCGGTGTTCTCCGAGGCTCTGTCCACCAGCAGTCTGTCGGCCCAGCCCTGGGACGGGAGGCTCAGGGATCTCAGCATGGGGCTGGTGGGCACGGGCACGGGCACAGGAACGGGCAGGGCAGGGGAGAGTGCCAGCCAGATGGCTCTTGCTGGAACTGCCTGAACTCAAGGGAGAGGGAAGGGCCAGGATAGGGAGCCGCATTAGGAACGGTGGTCAGAGCTCACAAACCCTAGTCGGCCACCGGTGGTCACCCAGCTACCCGGGCTGGCCATGACTAAGGGCCCGTAGGGAGCCTCACCCCCGGGCAGCTGCTGCCATCACAAGGCACTGTCTGAGCCGCTATTTCAAAGCCAGAGAAGGTATGTGAAGCCCATTTAGAGATCCCCAAGAAGATGATGTGGTTGCACAGAAGCATTTCAAATTCAATTTCTTTTGAGTTCTTTTCAAACGCAGCCTGTAATTCCGATGGGAAAATTGCATAATGGCCGTAGATAACAATTTTCCCGTGAGACGGTTTTGTGAAAGCAGCTGGGCATTTCTGAAGCCAGAGGGGAAAGGCCCATCAGAGGCGCCCCTGGGTCCACCCCACTGCCCCTCCTCGCTCGCTCACCTGACTCGGGCAGGTGGAGCATGCTGGGGAAGGGCATCACCCCGTGACCTGAGAGAGAGTGCCTTCCTTCTGTGTGCTTCTATTAGCCGCAAGCATCGATTTAGCTTGTTCTTTGGTGACCGAAGTGTCAATCGCGGGTTTAACCTCATTTTCCGGACTTTTTCATTTTGTCCTTTGTAATGCTCATGAAAGTCTGCCCCAGAGAGCAGAGGGAGCTGGGGAGGTCGCTGGGGCATGTCTGTCTGTCCATCCCACTGGCCCCTCTCTCCACCTGCTCTTCCCACGCCCTCTATCCCACCTTCGACCCAGTCCCCAGCCATCCGAAAAAACTAAGTGCCAGGGCCAGAGCAGAGAAGCTGAAAAGGGGCCAGGCCAGGCGAGACTGACGTCACACGCGAGAGGGGACATTCAGCAGAAGCTGTCTGCTTTTCAACAGGCAGGGGCCCCTAGGAAGCCAGGTCAGGTCGGGCTGAAGGTGCCTGTGACACGACCTGGAAAAGCAGCACCCCAGCCCTCCACAGCACAGCGCTGGACGCCCCTTGCCCCTCTTCCTGCCTTCCCCACCCTCCTACTCTGCCTTCCTCTGAGGACAGCTCAGTCCAGGTCTGGTCCCAGAAGCCAGTGGGAGAGCAGGGCTGGGGACTGTGTCCTCCCTGTGCCCCCAGCATCTGCTTGGGTTGGAGGAGGTGTGCAGGGGACGATTAAGGGATGAATAAGGGGTGAGTTAATTAAAAGATTAATTACTGACAAGCTAGAGGAAGCCTCTGGCCCATGCAGCCCTCCCAGGGGTCCTAGGGCACTTCTTAGGAGTGCTGCCAGACTGGGATGTCGCCGAAGGGTCTGCAAACAGGAGAGTATGACTTGATCAATAGGCTCAGAGGGCTCTGCTGATGGCTGCGGGAGAGTAAATGCTGGTGGGGCACAGGGAGGGGTGGCAGGGGGCAGCAGGGGGCAGGCAGGGGGCAGGCAGGGGCATCAGGCCAGGAGAGAGCGATAGGAGCGGAGGACAGAGTGGAAGCAAGGCATTATTTTAAAGGGAGACACAGAAGGACTTGCTGATGGATGGGGGTTGTAAAACAAAGAGGGGTCAAGGATGACTCCAAGGGGAGGTGTCTTGTCAGCAGTTGGATATATGAGGCTGGAGTTCAAGGGACAAGTCCAGGCTTTAGATATAAATTTGAAAGGCATCAGCATATAGGTGGTAGTTAAAGGTACACGACAGAGAACCTGGGAAGTAGGCAGGGAGAGAGAAGAGGGTGGGATGGCAAAGGCCTAACTCGGGACCGCCAGTGAGGCGGGAGGACACTAGGTTCTGCCCCAGGGCCTCTTCAAAGCTCTTCTGTTGTCCCCACTGTCCCCTTGCTGTCCCAACTGCCCTCTCTGCCCCAGGGAGGCAGGCCCAGCTACCTGCTCACTGCTGCCACCCCTGCCTCGCTGGTCACTGCTGAAATTGCAATTGAAGCGTGTTTAGGAAAGACAAGCGGGCAAGACCACACAGCCAGAGCGGGCCCAGGCAGCTCTTTGCAGGAGTCTGCTGTGCGGGGTGGCGAGAAAACTGGTGGTAGCAGTAAGGACATGTGATTATTCTTTAAAAGATGAGTGACATTACGACTCGTTTGTATGTGGAAGTGTATAATCTAATACAGAAAGAGAAAGGGCTGTTGTAGGAGAGAGGGGGGTGCACCTGCACGAGTGGGGTCCTTGATAAGATGAGAAGAAGCCAGATCCAGACCCGAGATGGAGGGGTGGCCTTCCAGCCAGAGCAAGAGGAGGGAAGAGCAAGACGCGGTGGCGTAGCTACTGATGGCGGAGGTTATGGGCATTGCAATGAGGGGATAGGCAGCAGATCCTGGGGGAGCCCGCACCCTCTGCCAGGCTCCACTGCGGGGCCTGGAGACGAGCGACACCAATCCCTGCCTCAGTGAGTTTGCCTTCCCTGCACGGTGAGCAGTCACAGGACGCCACATTTTGATGGACTCTCAAAATAGCAAAGCAGGGGAGGGTGTGTGAGGGAGGGCCAGGCTTGCAGAGGTGGGGATGTGAGGACGGCTTCACTGACAAAGCCACTCAAGTATTTTTTTTTTAAAGATTTTATTTATTTATTTGAGAGAGAGAGAGAGAGAGCAAGAGAGAGCATGAGTAGAGGTGAGGTGAGACAGAGGGACAGGAAGGAGCAGAGTCCGCTGAGCAGGGAGCCCGATGTGGGGCTCCATCCCAGGACCCCGGGATTATGATCTGAGCTGAAGGCAGATGCTTAACGACTGAGCCACTCAGGCGCCCCAACCGTACCATTTATTTGCACAATAGTGGCTAGATTATTATACAAATAGATGAGTACACAAACTGCACCCTGTTTTTTATAATTTAATATACTTCAGAGATGATCTCGTTTGTGATATAGCTCCTTTAGTGATGACTCCGAAGACCACAGAGCAGGAGTGGCCGGGTGGTGCATTGATTTCAGGGTCATGAGATCGAGCCCCGCATCGGCCCCGTGCTCAGAAAGTCTGTGTAAGTCTCTCTCTCCTCCCTCTCCACCTGCCCACATGCTCTGCTCTCTCTCTTTTTCTCTAAAATAAATAAATATAATTTGAAAAAAAAAAAGACCATAGAACAAAGTGAAAAAAAGAAAAAGCAAAAGCATATATGTGTGTGTTTTTACATTGGTCTGCGGTCTTTGGGTTCATTATCAAAAGAGCTGTATCACTAATGAGATGATCTCTAAAATATCCTACACTGAATGAGAAAGCAAGGTAGAAACTTCAGGTACTGTCCTGTGAGCCTGTTTTGCTGGGTCCTTAAACATAATAACATTTCACTTCATCAGCTCCCTTCATCCACGGATTTCCATAAAAAGCTTTCAAATTATTAAGTAATGAAGCTCCAAATGACCTGGTCGGCAGGAGAAAGAGGCGTGCCTTAAGGTCCTGAGAACGTTAGCATCAAATAAGATTCCAGAAAGGCTGCTTTCTTCAATAGTGCTATTTAAATGCAAAGGAACAGCTTCAGTAAGCTATAAAAGCTTAACCCTTCTCATACCTGAGACCCAACCCCCATCATGTCCTCACAGAGGTTGGGGACAGACTGCAGAGGTAACAGGAGACATTGTGCCCTGCGGGGACACTCAAGGGGTGTCCTTCCGGGAAGGTAAGAGGCTGACCTCTGCCAGGCTTTCCCTGGTAATGGACGTTTCCCTGGCCATGAAAACCAGCTTCTAGTTCTGACTGTGGCACCGGGGACCAGGAATTAAAGACCAGAGTGGTGGGATAAGTCAGACCCACGTTCCAATCTTGGCTCAGCCACTGACATGTTGTGTAAATTTGGGAAAGTCGCTCATCTTCTCTGAGAGGATCCCTCATGCATAAAACACGGGTTGTTGAGCTCTTTTTATGGGTCAGACTGTGCTGGGCACGGGGCACAGGGCAGTGGACAAGACAACAAAGTCCCCGCTCTTGCAGGCATGTCCTCTAGTAGATTAATCATAGTATGTGAGGGTTGAGGGAGATGGTGTAAGTAAAGGGCCAGGAGAATGGTAATATTACTTGGTTCCTCAGTGCACATGTCTCCAAGCCCCTTCCTTCTGTGTGATGGTCCACTTGTGGGCACTTATCCCTATCCTCTCAAGCAACTCCTCCTTTGAAAGGCCTAATATTTTGAGTAGAAATGTGTGTATTTAAGGTGTACAACACCATGGTTTGCTATGGAGATACAGGCCTGCCTTGGAGAAAGCGTGGGTTCAGTTCCAGCCCACCCCCAAAAAGCCAGTATCACAATAAGGGGAGTCAAATGAGTTTGTGCCTTCCCAGTGCCTATAAAAGTTATGTTTTTCATAACTCTGAAGTCTGGTAAGGGTGCAAGAGAATTATGTCTAAAAAAACAACGTGCGTCATCAAAAAATACTTTATTGCCAAAAAATGCTAGCCGGCATCTGGGCTTTTGGAGAGTCACAACCACTGATCAACGCAACAAATATAATTGCAGTGAAAAAGTTTGATGAGAATTACTAAAAAGTTACTGGGGAAAACAATGACCCCAAAATTGGCAGAAATGACCAAGATGAGACACAGAGACACAAAGTGAGCAAATGTCGTTGGAAAAGTGATGCCAAAGATTTGTTCAATGCAGGGTTGCTGCAAACCTTCCATTGGGGGTGGGGGCGGGCAGGGAAGCAGTATCTGGGAAGGACAGTAAAGTCAAGGGCAATAAAATGAGGTGTACAGCTCATAGAAACATGGTCGCTCAGGCTCATCAACATATTCATTTCTTCACATAGTTGCCTTTTTGTTTTTTGTGGTGAGAGTGCTAGAAATCTACTTTCTTAGCAAATTTCCAGTATACAATAGTTTATTTCTTTTTATTTTTTAAAGATTTATTTATTTGAGAGAGAGAGAGAGGCCAGTGTGGGGAGGAGCAGAGGCAGAGGGAGAGAGAGAATCTCAAGCAGAATTCCTGCTGAGGGCGGTGCCTGATGTGGGGCTTGATCCCATGACCCTGAGATCATGACCTGAGCTAAAATCAAGAGTCAGATGCTTAACCCACTGAGTCACCCAGCACCCCCAATACAGTATTTTAGACTGTAGTCATGGTGCTGTACATTAGATCTCTAGACTTATTCACCCTATGTAACTATAACTTTGTACCTTGTGCCCAACATCTTCCATTCCTCCATCTCTCTGCCCTGGTGATGCCTTCTTGTTACCCCCGGATCCCCTCTCTCCATTACCTCTACCATGTTGCATTATTATTATTTGCATGAGTATTTGCTCACTTATGTGTCTTTCCCACCAGAAGGTATCCAGCAAAGCTCCCATCACACAATAGGTGCGTAATCAAATATACTGAATGTCCAGTAAATGAAAGTTTTTATTCTCCCCCAATATTCTCTTTATTCGAGGGTTCTTTAGTCTAGCAGTGCCAGGCAATTCCAGCAGCCAGGATGTGTTTGTGTTTATACCCTACTGCTGCTCTGTACAACTTGACTGGGGACCGTGATGCTCTCTGCCTAGAGCCCCCTTCTCCAGCAGCTGGGAAAACTGCAAACACGTGGCCCTCAGTTGTCAGGTCTTTTGCCAGACTGCATTGGCCAGATAAAACTGGCTCGTGTGATGTTGGCAGAGGCCCTCTTTGGGCATGCAGTGCAGCTCAGCCTCTCCTCCTGCCCATTCCTGCCTGCCTCCCTTCCCCCATCCCCTCACCATCCAGGTGTGGTTCCCAGGCGCGGTCCCTAACTTCACGCATGCCAATCTGGACTCCATGGGCTGCCCAGAGAGCCCGGCTGCTACAGTTAGTGGAAAAGGAGAAGCAGAGTCAGCACATCAGTGAATAGCACATCAATTACACTCTCTACCGGTAAAGACAGGTAAAGCCCAAATGATGGGTGTGCCATAGGTGGTCGGGGCGGGGGAGTTTGGCCGAGGGACCCCGATATACAGACACAGTCAACTCCGAAGGACCCTGTCAGGGCAGCCAGCCTCCAATCTGGATCGTGAGACATTCATTTCAACAAAACAGCATCACCCACCACGTTCAAGCAATGTTCCTAATTAGCATTTTAAAAGGTTTGTGGTTCATATTAATATGATTATCCTTATTTTGCTTTTATGGTCATAGGAGAGCTATAAGCATAAAGAGTTAATATCCAGTTATCTTTGCACACATTTAAATAATATGATAATGAAAATAATTACAACTCAACCCTAGGGGTTTGTGAGCTTACATATGCCCCTTAAAAAAGGTCCGTACATTACTTGGGTTTTGGAATATTCTAATTTTGCAAAAGCACGGTATGAAGTACTTTGGTCTTAGAGGCTCTGTGGTTTAACTCTGCAACCTTGGATACATTACTTAATTCTTTGAGCCTCAAATTTCTCATGCCGTACGTAGAGTGGTCTAATGAGAAGAACTACCTTCCAGGCTTGCAGCAAGATCTAAATAAGATAGAAAGGAATGCAGAATGCTTGCACAGTTCCTGACACATAGTAGGTGCTCAGTAAACGGCAGCAGGCAGGAGAGGCCCAAGAGGAGAGAATCTACCTTTCTCTAGGCCCTTGTCAAACCCAGCCTGGAGAAGTCCTGCTGTCTGCAACCATCCTGGAAAGATGGCAGGAGGATGGAGTTTTAGGTAGATTATTTCCGGCGGGGAGTCAGAGTTCCTTTTGCTTCAAAGTACAAACAAGCAAGCAAGCCAACATGACAGCCCCAAGGCACTCGAAAGCGAAAGGTTAAAAATAGAAAACTCAAAAGAGCTAAGACCTAAATTCAATTTCAGAGAATTTTACACTTAAGGACCATTCGGTAAATATTCCCAAGGTAGGCTGAACAATGAACAATGTTCCCCACCCCCAAGATATCCATGCTCTAATCCCTTGAACCTGTAAGTGTTACCTTATAACCAGAAGGACTTCAAAGATGTGATTAAATTAAGGATCTTGAGATGGGGGGCTATCCTGGATTATTCATGGGGCCTGCAATAGAAGTGTCCTTGTAAGAAGGAGGTACAGGTTTGACGACAGAAGACAAGAAGGCAATGTGAGGATGGAAGCAGAGATTGGAGCAATGTGGCCACAGGTCACGGAATGCCAGCAGCCGCTGACATTCTGGAAGAGGTAGAGAGCCTTCTGGAGCCTCCCGAAGGAATCAGCCTGGCTCTCACCGTGATATCAGCCCTGTAAGGCTCATTCTGGAGTTCTGATCTGCCCAAGTATAAGAGATTAAACTTACCTTATCTTAAGATACTTAATCTGTGGTAATTTGTTGTAACAGCAAGAGGAACTAATACGATCCCTATGGGCCCTCCTTGCCCTTTGAATGAGTGGGTCTATGAGGTAACCAAGACCAGTCGTCAGAAGGGAGGAGTGGAGGAAACAGCACCGAGTCTGAAGGCCCGATCAGAGGCCGGATTCTCTGTCCTCTGTCCTCTAAGCCAATCGATTAGCTTCTTGGAGCCTCCTTGTCTCCATCTCTACAATGAGACTTGCGTTAACTTGTAAGCTTCTTGTGAGGATCACAAGCCAAGACACTTGACGGACCACAAAACTATGTGAACTCTTTTCATTATTATTATTGTTACTTAAAAAAATGAAACAAAAAACTCAAGTTGAAGATAATAGTCAAGAAGCTACCTCTTAGAAGACAGCCTAATGGTACATAAAATGTCTATCTGAGGCGACTCCATAAACATGGGACCTAGGCATGACCATTCAATGTTTTGGAGCATGGAGCTGAAAAATTTCAGTTCTTAGATCTCTGTCTGCAGTTCTCACTGAATTTCACTAAACTTCACCCAGGATCCACTTGTAATTCCTTATTTTTATAACCCACACTGAGATCTTATTGTCACTTGGACTTCTCTTTGAGCAGATGTTTGTTTTCTTTAAAAAGAGAACACCAACAAGCCCATCACCTCTAACAGTTTTCCTGTCCTTGAAACTTCCTGAAGTAAGAATCATGGAAAGAAGCTGTGCTTGAAGCGATCACAATAAAAACGACTATTATTTTGCAAACTCAAGACTGTCCACAGGTCTCTGGTGTCTTCATTGGCACAGTCTTTCAAAGCAAAAGGAAGAAAATAAACACCTTTAGAGTTTGAGTTGGATCCTCTCATCAGTTGCTTCCCCCATTTGTAATTCAATTGAGCATTTCCCTACTCAGGTAGTAAGGAAAGAATTGCTCTTTTGATTGAAGCTACGTGTAGTTTTGTTTCTTTAGAAAACATTTTTATGATGGATTTTTCTCTTATTACAAAAATATGTTTATTGTAGAACATTCAGAAAATTGGGAAAGGCAGAAAGAGTGATATAGAGACAACCTGTAATCCCACCACCCGCAGCTCACCGCTGTTACTGTTTCCATTTTAGACCGAAAAAGCATACTTTAGTGTGCCTGAGTGGGACATTTGTGGAAGCACCAAAGCAGCGAATTCCAAGGCTATCAGGAGCCTGGATTCTCTCTTCCTCTACGTGGTCAGGACCTCACCTACGTGAGGGAGCAGAGCTGCCCGGAAGTCTGGGAAATCACAGGCCACGGCTTCCGTTGGTGGCTCTCAGAGGTCACCCCACTGCGCTGCCCTCGTCCTGTGAGTACCTGGGCCTCCTAATTCCTTCCTGCCTCCAGGGCTCCTCTCCTGCTCCCACTCCAGTCCCTCACGGGGACCTTTCTAGGGCATACATTGGACCAGCTCCCTCCGCTTCTTGACTTTCTTCCTTTGGCTCTAGGGATACCGTTGCCATTTTTTAGCACGGAATGCAGAGTTCATGCTTTGGCTCTGCCTGCTCTTCCAGCTTCGTATCCCCTCCCCCACAAGCACCCTCAATCCCCGTCACTGTCCTCTTCATCCTCCTCACCCAATTGGCCACCCAGGATTGGCTGTGGTCTATGTGTTCAGTACGACCTTAGCTCATGTCTACACCGACAGTCCCATAAGGTGAGGTTTATGGATGAGGCTCAAAAGAAACCCAACGATTCACTCCCCTGCATGTGGCTAATAAGCAAAGGAGCCCAGAGCCTAAGTTCAGTGTCCTCTGATGTCAAAGCATCCGCATTCAAGTACCTGCTTCCCTACTGAACTACTTGAAGTTTCTTGAACCAGAAATGCTTTTTTCAAGCTATTATATCTTTGCATCTCCCCAAGGTGACTCTTAGCCCTTTCTCATCCACCTAATGCCTCCTGGTCCTTTAGAATGCTGCTCAAGCTTTGGCTTAGTGTAGCTGCCCCTCTTCTGTGCACCCAAGGTGTTGACCTTGGTCATGGGACCCACCTCGGAACTGCAGTTATCCTTTTACAGGCACGCATCCATGTACTACCCCACAGCTGTGAGTCCCTCAAAGGGAGAACTGTGTCTCATTCACCTCTATTTCCTGCTTTCCCACTGTCTAGCACAGGATTTGGGAGATAATAAATACATGTTTGTTTAATAAACAAGTGAATGGGCAGCAGCTCCTAGAGATTTTGACCGATCCAAACTTGATTTGCTTATAATGTTCCTGCCAGAAGTAGCTCAGAGAAGTAAGGAAAATGAAACCCAGAATTCTTCACCACCAGATCCCTTGCCAGGCTGCAGCCCCGTGAAAGAGCCCATCATTTGTAACTAACGCCGATCCGCAGTGGTGCAGAGGGAGCTGGGCGCCCTGACCTTTCCTTGTTGTGTTTAACTCTTGTCACTCAGTCATTTTGTCATCAGGATAAGGTCCAGGGGCAGGTGAAGGGTGAGAGACTGTGCCACCCCAGAATACGCCTCTTTGGCACAAAGATTATTTTGAGAAACTGCAGACACAGGAGAAGCACTGAAAATAGAATAAAAGTTACCCTTTTGCAAAGGAAAATTACATTTAGAGAGGGGCCCTGGACCAGCAAGAGAGCTATTACTAGAGATCGCATTTTCATCTGAGAGACTTATCTGCATTGTGGGGCAAATTTTATCATATATTTCCTCTTCTCGCCTTCCCATGATTGCCTTCCTTAGCTTTGAAGCCCCAGACCCTTATCCCTTCCCCTAGCTCAGGATGGTATATAAGCCTCGATTGCCTGACTGCCTTTTGAGGGATTCCCGTATGTATGTAATTAATTTTTCCCTCTTGTTAATCTTTCTTTTATTACAGGGGTGGGTGGGGAATGTCTTAATCAAGAACCTAAATGGGTAAGGGAAAATTATTTTCCTCCCCTACACAGGCTACCTGGCTTTGGAAATTCCTGAGAGGCAAAGAATAGAGGCAGGAGGGAAAAATCTATTTCCAGTGAACTACATCTGGGGAGTGGGGAGACAGGGGGCTTGGGGGTCAGGGATGAGGGCGGGAGGTGCAAGAGGGGAGAGAGGACTGGGGGGTCTTCCGGCCAGCTTCACGCTCAGAAAAGCCTCAAATGAGAATATGGCGTGATTCCAGAGGTCACAGAGATACACCAAACAGGACTGAATGAAGAAAGGCTTCTGAACAACCCTGAACATGTCCTGCTCCTGACCAACCCCATCGCCGATGAAGTATAAATGAATATTTTTATAATTCTTGTAAATGATCTTGAGATTAGCACAATCTTATTGCCTTAGATTTTCTGTTTACAGCATTACCCTGATTTTGTCAATCCTGTTACAGCCTTCCCCCCACTGGTTAATAGGTTGAAGACCTTAAAAAAAAAAATGGGGATAACTTGACTTCTGAGGAGCCCTGGCTGTGTTGTGGGATCTGAGATCCCTGCTCCTTGAGCCGAAGCTGGTCAGTTCTCTGGAAATAATGGAGGGGTAGGTGGGACAGCGGCGTGGTGGGGCTGACCGATTGGCTCATGAGAGCTGGTTAGACACACCTCTGTCCAGCTCTGTTCAGGGATATCATGTTAGTAGCTTGCAACTGGCTATCTATGCCATAGGCAGACCCTACCTATCAGGGATTTTCTTATTTCTTTTCCTCTTTTTTTTTTTTTTTTGAGGCTGATGGTTAAACATTTACTAGCCGATCACGTGGGCAGTGGGAGAGGGGATGGCATTTAAGCTGGAGGCCGATGGTATTTTTTGTCCTCACGATGGTGAACATGAGGGAGGGGGACTTACTACGGTCACCTGATGTCAAGATGTAGGGAACACCCAGGTTCATGGGGGTGGGGAGCCCTGAGTGCCCAGGGCTCCCCAAACGGGCTGTGCTTCAGAGCCAGATGAAGACCTGTGAAGTCCACTGACATTCCGGTCACACCTTGGAGCTACTGAATTAGAATCTCTGGGTGGGACGCAGGAACCTGTCATTTAAAAAATGTTTGGAAAACGGTTCAGGTCAATGGAACCTTTGTCATGTGACTCCAGGTATTAAGATGCCTGGAGAAGAAGATGAGGAGGTGGGGCCTAGGAGGTCACAGATTTCCCAAACAGGCCCCCTGCCTCTTCACAGGAGGCCTCTGTCACCTGTCGTGGCTTGACAGGATCTGGGTTACGACGGAGGCAGTGGTACAAGACCTAAATGAGAAACAGGCTTTAAAACGTGACATTGGGGGCGCCTGGGTGGCTCAGTGGTTTAAGCCTCTGCCTTCGGCTCAGGTCATGATCTCAGGGTCCTGGGATCGAGGCCCGCATCGGGCTCTCTGCTCCGCAGGGAGCCTGCTTCCTCCTCTCTCTCTCTGCCTGCCTCTCTGCCTACTTGTGATCTCTCTCTCTGTCAAATAAATAAATAAAATCTTTAAAAAAAAATAAAAAAATAAAAAAATAAAATGTGACATTGGGAAAAGGTGTGGCTTGAAAACATGTTTTTGGATTTAGGTAAAGCTTTATCAGACATACTTCTCTGATTTGGACTTATTAGCCTACTGCATCCCCTGCCTCTGAGTTCCCGACTCCACAGGACAAGGAAATATCTTCTGGGGCCCACATGACTCCAGCACCCTAACAGCAGGACGTGGTCCCAGTAAAAACTGGGCCCAGTAAAAACTGCTTGGTTTGGAGAAGACAGTGAACTCAGGGCCAAAATCTTCAGCGAAGCCTGGGAGTTACCAGAAGGCTGGAAGGTGGCAGCGACCAGGAGGACAGAGGCTGGGTGGGTGGGTGTGAGGAGCCTCAAGGGAGCACGGTTCTTCCTGTGAGACGAGGGGAGAGGAAGTCATGGAGATGAAGTAGAACCTCACCGTTCCTTTTGCTTTGAGTTGTATAGTATATGGGAGAACAAAAGCCCTTTGTTTGGGAGGATGGGAAGGGGATGCGGAAACCAGGTTTTTTGAGAAGAGGTGGGAAGAGAGCTGTGTGATGGGGCAGGGAGGTATGGGAGCTTTGCATGATACATTAGGCCACCCAGACATTTCCCAACGCCCAGAAGTGCAACGAGTCCACCTAGAGTGGGGATCTGGCTATCACCACCACGGTTGTCTGGCTCCATGTGACTTATGTGCCCTTTGCATAATTTATCACACTGCATTATAATATTTTAAAGATATCTTTATATACTAAGTCCAAATTCCAAGTGTAAGGAGAACAACTTAGACCTTAAAATAAGACAGGCCTTGGTCTGAATTCAGATTCTTTCGTTTTCTAGTTGTGAGGCCTTGGGCAAGTCATTTTACCAGTCTGACCCTCAGTTTCTTCAGGTATAAAATGGGTAGAGTAACTCTACCCACCTCGTGGGTTTTAGTGAAGAATAAATTAGATGTTGTTTGGAAACACCCCCTATGTTATCAGAGATATAATATGTTCTCCATAAGCCTTGACCCTCCCTCCTTGACCAAATCTTAATGATCTGTCACCACTCATGGTTCTGTGAAGATAAACAAAATATATTGGTTGAATGAATGAATGAATGAATGAGCTGGTTAAAGAAATCAATGTGTAAGCAAATTCACGAATTAATGAATGAATGCTAATTTTCAGAAATATACGGTTGAGGAAACTCATGGCACTCTGCCTTGGCTGAAAGGACTTCTCAAACATGTAGCCCAGGCCAGGTCCTCTGTCCTATTTCAAGGTCAGAGCTATTCCTTTGTTCTGACCTTGGCATAATGAGCCATGAAAAGCTTGGGCTTTTTTTCTATTTTAATCCTTCCGTCTATTTAATGGGCTATATTTCCTCTGGAAACTGTGGGGTGAACATCACCAAGATAATGGGTAATAACATTAACATTATCACCACTGGCATGATCCAGATATTATTCAATTAAAGTAATAACTCCTAATGCAGGATGAATTGTTTTTATCTTAAGAATCCAATTCAGCCATCAGCTCACCATCATATTCAAATGACAGAAATTACCTTTCAGTCCTAGATCTGTAATGTGATGTTGAAATGATTTCTAGTTATATTTTAGGATGCTATATTACAGACATTTTTAAGGTCAGAGTGTACAGAGCTTGTCGTGTTTTCACTTTCTATCACCAGGCAATTTGAAATCCTTTTCAAATGAATAATGAACAGAAATTAGAAGTTTCAGGAGCAAAATCACTTCAAAGGAGTGCTTAAACAACCTAAAAATCCTCCATACTGAGACCAGAAAAGAAGAGACTCGGGTTGTTATTTAACTTTAACACTGGCCCTCTATAGACAGAGATAGGGAAGAAACACCCCCTTCCCACAGTCGAATTCAAGAGCTTTGTCACCTGGGACGTTGGCTGATCCATGTCCAGAGTAGAGTCATCTCCTTTTTTGACCAGGACCTTGACCTTGGTGGTGTGTGTCAGGAGGGTCAGTCAGAGGGCTAGCTCATGCTACCCAGACTCTCAAGATAGAGAAGAGCTGATCAGTGGTGAGAAATATGAAAGGGACATGGCACAGCCTCCTTGGGTAGCAAAGCCTTCTGAGAAGCAATCGTCTTAACTGAATGCTGCCTGGGAAGCACAGAGTTCAAGAGAGGGGGCAGAGCTGAATGGCTTTGGTGGACAGAGTCACAGAAGCTATCTTAGTCAATGCATTTACCTCCATTATGGGGACAGATCCACCTCATAGTTCAAAACCATCATGTCTGTGGGACATGGTATCTACTCCTAGACCTTAACCACCTCTTTCTCTTTGACCACCATCTTTCCAGAGGCCATGCAGGCCACTCCTTTCTATCTGCGCCTTCCTTCAGACAGGCTACAACACACTACAAATAGGTGGCAGTTTTACCACACAAATGTGACTGTAGGACACCCCCTCGTCGCGATGGCGGGACTCTGGCCATCTCCCACTCATCGCCAGATCTCAGGACCATCTCTATGTGTGGTTTAACTCAGACCCTTCAATACCAAATCTTCCTCCTCCAACTCCTAGAGGGTGCCTGCTCTCCTCTTTATGGGGGCCCCCTCCCCATAGCCCAATACCTGTCTACACTCTCACTTAGAGAGAGGGAGTCTCACTTAGGATAGCTAGCTCCTGAACTTAACTGTCAACGTTTTCTAGCAGAGGATGAATTCCCTGCTGCTTTTCAATAAAGTTGAATGTGACCGCAGCAGGTAGGCGCACTGCAGTGAGAATGAAATAGGAGAAGTCCCATAAATTAACGTGTGGAAGAAGAAATTTATATTTATTCTGGTTCTTCCGAGTGAGCTAGCCGAATGGCTTCTGGCTTAGGTGGCAGTGGGAGGGGGACAGGCTGGGGAGCAGCACGGCTTTCTGTACCCACCCACCATGAAAAGACCCGGAAGGCAGCGATAATCCACGGAAAGCCCCAGAACAGGGCCAAATCTTCTTCAGTTAAGGCTGCGCTCAGCTCCCATCTATCCCACTGAGTGCTTTGTTCCTTTTCCACGGCCCAGAGCAGAATTCAGTCCTCCACTGTTCAGGATTCACCAAAAAGAAAAGTGATTCCACCCAAACCGTCAACAGACAGAGTTGATTTCAACTTCGCCTGCCACTGGGAAAACAATTATGGCAGAGCAAAGAAATGGATACTTGCGGTTTCCTTTTTCTAGGCGGTTCCTAATGTGGTTCTGATCTGCCCTGAGAGCCTGTCACACAGCCTTCCTCGTGGCACTGAACTGAGCCGAAGGCTGGAGGTGGCATGGCTCCAGCAACATTTCCCAGGTCCTTGGGCGATCCCAGGGCCTATCTGTCACCAGGCCAGAGATACACTGGCTGCAAACACCCACCCGCCACCTGAGAGCTCCTGGAACAGATGCCCCTGTGATATCCGGAACTGACACCTCACGCATTCACCACCCATTTATTCGGTGTCCTCCATGTGGACCAGGCGCCGGGAACACAGAGATGATTAAGACATGGTTCTTGCCCTCAAGGAGCTCCTATTTCATCAAGGGGACAGGCGGAACACACAGTGACAAATCAGGGAGATATGGGTGTTAGGGCTGCTCTGAGAAGGAGCTCTTCACTCTTTCTGGAGCGGCTGAGTCTCTGAACGTATTTTTTTTTTTTTTTTAAGATTTTATTTATTTCACAGATCACAAGTGGGCAGAGAGGCAGGCAGAGAGAGAGAGGAGGAAGCAGGCTCCCCGCCGAGCAGAGAGCCCGATGCGGGGCTCGATCCCAGGATTCTGGGATCATGACCTGAGCCAAAAGCAGAGGCCAACCCCTGAGCCACCCAGGTGCCCTCTCTGAACGCATTTTACAAACTGCCTGACACACAGGAGGCAGACCTTCTGGGAAAGGAAGAGAGGACCTGGGAGGGAGGAGGGCAGAAGGTCTCTGGCTTTCCCTTTCATCTCCTTGTAAGGAATCGTTCTGAGAGCCACGCGTGGCATGAGTCAGTAAGACTCTGGGGCCATCAGCAGACAGGACAGAAGAGGGCATGTCTGCATTTGTTTCTGCGCAAACTATTAGCTGTCGTGTCAGGTGGATGTGAACATCACAGGCCCTATTTCTTGGACACTTTGGCTGGGGGTCTGCGAACTTGCATGCGCGTCAGAATCACCAGGCAGGCTTGTGAAAGCAGAGTATTGGGACCCCACCCCCCCACCCATCGGCCCCAGGTTCTGATTCAGTGGAGTGGGGGTGGGGCCTGAGGAGAATGTTCGTTTCTAACAAGTTCCCACTGACCTAGACACTGTCTGCCACATAGTAAGGGTTCAATACATGATGGTATTTATGGTATTGGGCACTGTGCTTTTTAAAAAAAAAATTAAATTAGCCAACATATAGTACATCATTAATTTCAGATGTAGTGTTCAATAATTTAATCAGTTGCATTTAACACGCAGGGCTCATCACATCACATGTCCTCCTTAATGCCCATCACCCAATTACCCCATCCCCTGCTTCGCTCCCCTCCAGCAAACCTCGGTTTGTTTCCTATAGTTAAGAGTCTCTCATGGTTTTTCTCTCTCTCTGATGACTTCCCATTCAGTTTCCCCTTCCTTCCCCTATGATCCCCTGAGCTGTTTCTGATGAGTAATATTCCATTGTATATATAAACCACATCTTTATCCATTCATCTGTCAATGGGCATCTAGGCTCTTTCCACGGTTTGGCTATACTAGACATTGCTGCTATGGACATGGGGGTACACATGCCCCTTCACATCATTACATTTTTATCTTTAGGGTAAATACCAAGTAGTGCAATTGCTGGGTCATAGGGTAGCTCTATTTTTAACTTCTTAAGGTACCTCCATACTGTTTTCCTGAGTGGGTGCACCAGCTTGCATAAACCAGCTAACTTAACACTCATAACAGCATGATATGGTGGGGAGTCTTACTATTGCCCTTATTTTATTTTTTTATGAGTTTTTTTTTTTAAGATTTTATTTATTTAACACAAAGAGATACAGTGAGAGAAGGAACAGAAGCAGGGGGAGTGGGAGAGGGAGAAGCAGGCTTCCTGCTGAGCAGGTAGCCTGATGCAGGGCTCCATCCCGGGAACCCAGGATCATGACCTGAGCGGAAGGCAGATGCTTAACAACTGAATCACTCAGGTGCCCCATTACTGCCCTTATTTTAGACATAAGCAGATGTAAATAGAGAGATCCCGGTATTTTGCCCAGGGTCACAGAGCTTGTAAGTGGCAGAAATGATATTTTAAACAAGTCTTTTGAGTAGAAAAAAATTCATGTTTTTTCTGTCACTCCATTCTGCCTTTCAGGAAAGAAGTATTTTTTTCTTTCTTCTTTTAAATACAGAAGCTAAAGAGATTCAACCATAAACAAGTGAAGTCTAGAATCATAATACTCTCACTCCATTTCAAGTATGTCCTTAAATATATTATTACAATTATCCCTCCAGAGCCAGTGGAAAGACCATTTATTTCTTGAAAACAGTTGTGAAAATATATGAGAGCATAAGCTGGCTGTGCCCTGAGCCCAAAGAGCCTCCTAAGCCAATAGCCATCAATCCTTTTTTTTTCTTAAGTAATAGAACACATTTTGTTAAGCAGAAGTATACTCAGAACCCTGATATATAAAGCAGACAGGAATAGGGCTGCTTTTAGACTTCTAAAACAAATGCTGGTGCTGGAAGGACTGGATGGTGAGCATTTCCGGGTGGAGAGGGAGAGCTGTCCCCATAGAAGCACCAGCTCTGATTTTTTTTTTTTAAGATTTTATTTATTCGACCGAGAGATCACAAGTAGGCAGAGAGGCAGGCAGGGGTGCGGGGGGGAGCAGGCTCCCCGCTGAGCAGAGAGCCCGATGCGGGGCTCAATCCCAGGACCCCGAGATCATGACCTGAGCTGAAGGCAGAGGCTCAACCTGCTGAGCCACTCAGGTACGCCACCAGCTCTGATCCAAGCAAGACCCAGTCGACCAGCTCTGGTGGGACGCAAAAGTAGCTCAGTGAGTTTCTCAGGACCAGGAAGAAGGCTGAAGAAATCCCAGAGAACACCCATGACACCTGCCACCTTCTCCTAGGAAGTGAGGTGAGGTTGCTTGCTTGTCAGGCCTTCTTTATTTTTAACACTAGTTAGATCTGCTGTACACTGTATACCCATTCAGCGAACTACCGAGCGCTCGAGCATTCCTTTTCAACGAATTCTTTTTGGTCTTTGTGAAGTCTGGAGTGAGATGCTGCATTGGATATGTCTAAGGAGAAGGACCCCACCAAGTGAACCCAACTGATAATTATCCTTAGTACTTAGTGAGGGGTTCAAGCAAGGAACCACTCCTAATAGGGGGTGACCTGCACATTGCTTCTGCGTGGGTGAGTGGCCCCACTCTTAGAGGTATATTCAGAGTACTTGTGATTCACTACCCGGCCCTGGATGTGAAGAGATTATGTGATTCATAAACCACCCCTAGATACCAGCTTCACTCTTTAAAGCCGAAACTCATCCGCTGCTGTCTATTTTTCAGCTGTCAAGAGAGACCAAGAAGTAGTTGTCTCTTGGTCCCCCTCTTCCCATCTTCCATTTGGTAATAACCTGTAGTCAGGTGTGACCATGGGACCAAAATTTAGCCAATGTGATACACACAGAAGAAATGTGTGTAACTTTTGGATCACCTTATTTAAGAAAGCTGTCCGCTGTCTGTTTTCATGACCCCTTCCTGCTGCTTGGAAAGGAGCCATGTGCGGAGCCTGGCAGAAACAGACCACCGGCACTGTGTTGCTCCCCTCTGCACTGTTGTGTGTGAGGGAAATAAACTTCAATAGGATTTAAAAACCGTATTTCTGGTTTCTTTATTACAACAGCTTAGTTTACAACCTATGTATGGGTCAACGATGACCATAAATTTTATCACTACTCCCATGAAGAGGTGGGGGTCTATGTTCCTTCCCCTTGAATGTGGGAAGCTTTGTGACTGCTTTGGTCAAATTCTCATCCCAGGCTTTGAGAAAGGGGCAGCTTCCACTTTCTGTCCTTTGGAATGTTTTCTTTGAGAGCTCTGAGTTATCATGTAGGAAGTCTAACTCCCTGAGACCACTGTGCTGACAAAGCCACGTAAGGGCATTCCAGTAGGCAGTCCCAGCCTTCCAGACACCCCTCCAAGTTTCCAGACATATGAATGATGCCATCTAAGATCCCTTAGACCGGTCCATTAATCAGCTGAATACCATGAGTAACCTGTTTAACAGCACTCTGAACAGAAGAAATCACCCAGGTTGTCACATGAGGAGGCCACGTGTGGAACTGCCGCACTGATCTCGTGGCCACGAATGGAGCCATGGCTGATCCTTTAAATACGACAGAGAGGAAAGATGGAAGTAGCTTAGTCCCTGATGACGTCTGCGAGCCACTGTCCTAACCTTGGAACCAGCTATCTCCAAACTTCTCATTCAGTGAGATAGTCCGTGTTGTTTCAGCCACTCTTGGCTAAGTTTTCTGTTCCTTGTGGCTGACAGCATTCTAGACATATTCCTCCCCTCACTGCCACCATCTTGCCTCTCAGGAGGAGTTTGATACAGGAGCAGGAGTGTTTAGCTGGGCTTGCAACCAGACTCCTACTTCTTCAATAAATTTACCGGTTGGGAATGGCTGATTTCTCTTGAGGTTCTCCTGGAAATTGACACACAACCTCCAGGCATTCTAGCCTGATCGGTAATGCTGCAGGGGGAATTCCACTGCACATCATCTCACCTGCCTTCCCTTCACCCCCCTTCACCTTCCCTAGGGTGGGGACGTGGAGGAGAGCCTGAAAACCCCCATGACTCCTAGAAGGAGAATGAATGGAATTCTTCCAACAGTTACCTTGATAAAAGGCTTTTCTGGCTAGGGCTGAGGGCTTTATGGGCAGAGGACTGAAACTGAGAGTTTCTTTCCCAAGATGACACAGAGGAAGGGGCTAAAACTCAAGGAAAGGAGCAGAACCAAAAAGTATATGGGGAAAAAAAACAAACTAGATCTAAGAAGCCCAACTTTGGAGGTTGTCAAGCTGAGGAGGGCCAGAGGCCACCTGGGAATGAGGATTTGAGGCCGGACAAATGCAGAGAGGGAGAGGGAAGCAAACACATGTGAATTGGGAATGTGTTTGCGTGCATGTGTGAACACATGGAGCTGGTGGAATAGCCCAGAACAGCTGCTTGTGTCTGTTGGTATCTGGGGCATAGTGCACGGGTGGGTGCACGGGTCAGCTCCTCCAGAAGGATCAGAAGGAACACACCCCTATAGGAAGCCTATATATGTTCCAAGATGCAATATAATTGTACCTTGCTTGTGAAAGTCCTTTCGATCCATTCCATTGATCTGCTCCTTACAACTTGAATCATAGCATTTATTTCAACTTCTCTTGTATTAAAGCCAGTCTATTACTTAGCCATTTCCCCAACTGGATTGAAGGACTTTTGAGGGTAGGGACTATTTCTTAATTCTTCCCTCATAGCATATACTACAGTGGCTTGTACATAGAAAGTGATCAGTGAATACCTTTTGATTAATTACTGCTGTCAACCTTTTGGCTTATTTTTCTGTTGACATTTACAAACAGATCAAGAACATTTCTAACAGTGCATTTTTTTCTTAAGTGACATAGTAAACACAGAAATCCATCACCAATGAGGTGAAATAAATCTTAAGCAGAAGAGTTAAACATACGTCAGAAAAAAAGGGGGATAGAGACATAAGACAAGGATTTGGAGGCTGAAAATTTCTCCATCAGACCAGCTCCAGGCAAATGAATGCCCTCTGAAAACTTCATCAGCCTTTTCTACACAAAGTGCTTCTGAACATTTCTCTCCAGTGTCTCTCCTATTTGGACACAAAGTTTCATTTATTAATCAAACATAATTGGGCCCCACTTCAAAAGGATGAACAAAGCCTGTTTTGTTGTCCCATTCAAAAGCTGGGTTAGTCTGGGTCATGTGTTTGTCAGCGTCTGTTTCTAGGCCCCAAAGGGTTGGATGCTGGAACAGAACAATTGGGGGCCAGTTGGTCAATTTCCCACTCCCTGGAGCCCTTGAAAGGGCCTCTCCTGAGTTCTGGAGCCTGTGTTCACGGACTATGAATGTAAAGCCTACACCTCCACCTCCCACTTGGCAAGAAAGTTCTAGTTGGCCCCTTGTCAACTGTGTCATTCCTCACAGCATAGGTCCATCTTCGGATGATCTGTGCACAAACCCAGCTCGGACACTCAATTATCAGAGCTGGTGTTCTTTCTTCAAAATTCTTCAGTAAACACCCCCCTCCACTGCTTATATGTTCCTGTTGAAAATATTGAAAAGACTATGAAAAATAGAAAGTCCACGCAAATATAATTCAGAACAGAAGAGAAGGAGACCCACAGCATTAAAAAAGAGAACCTGTGATATTTTCCATTGACTGAGGACAGGCACGGTGCTAAGAACTTTTACATGCATTATCTGTAATAAAGTAACCATGGGATGGAAGTAACATGACCCCTATTTATAGAGAAAATGATGTCAGAAGTCAAATTACTTGGTCAAAGTTGCAATGATAAATTAGTGGTAGAAGCGAGAGGACAATTCAGGTTCCATCCCATATATGAAATATAAAAAGGGGATAAACTGATATGTGATAACTATACCTAATTCCATCCTCTTTTTTTTTTTTTTTTTAAGATTTCATCCATTTATTTGACAGAGATCACAAGTAGGCCGAGAGGCAGGCAGAGAGAGAGGAGGAAGCAGGCTCCCCGCGGAGTAGAGAGCCCGATGCGGGGCTCGATCCCAGGACCCTGAGATCATGACCTGAGCCAAAAGCAGCTGCTTAACCCACTGAGCCACCCAGGTGCCCCAATTCCATCCTCTTTGACTAAAAGCTTCAACACATGGATAGTATTTTGTAATAAAAATATTAAATACCCCAAATGAAACAGTGAGGTAGAAAACCTTATTAAACCAGTAGTAGAGAAAGAAATTTTAAAAATTTTCCGAAAACTCAAAAGAGCAAGGCACACAGACCTCATGGATTTCTTCAAACTCACAAGGAACAGTTAATTTCCAAGCTAGGCTACTTGATCAAAACACAGGGTAGGATGGACTCCATTCAACGTATTCCCTGTGACACGTCTGATCT
Source organism: Meles meles (assembly GCF_922984935.1). Lineage (NCBI taxonomy): Eukaryota > Metazoa > Chordata > Mammalia > Carnivora > Mustelidae > Meles > Meles meles. The sequence continues at coordinate 47,881,673 of NC_060073.1, forward strand.
TAATGAAGGTTCCCCCAGGAATGTGGAAAACAAATCAATAAAAGAAAATCTATTAACATTAGATGATGAAAACTATTTCAACATATTTCAAAAGAGGAATTGATAAAACCTTTTCTTTTGAGTAAAATAATTAGGACCTTAAAAAAATAATTAGGACCTCAACTTGATAAACACACTATTTAAAATCATGAAGCAATAATGGAATAAGGCTAAAAGCTTTTCTTTCAAATATAGGCCCAAAAGAAAAACGTTACTACCATTATGATTTAATATTGCTTTAGGCACATTGCAAAAGACATAGAGAACAACTGTTGGAAAAGAAGTGAAAAATATTTACAAAGACTTTGCTAAACACTTGGAACTAAATCAACAAGCTCAGAAAGAAGGCCGATTCGGGATTCAAGTTAAAAATCAGTAGCATTACTATACACAGTATACTACAGTATACTATACACAGCACTGTACATAAGCAGTAAAGAGCTAGAATCGTATAAATGTGATGATATAAGAATATAAGTCACCTACGATACATGCAATGATTTATGAAGTTAAGTATAATGACTTCATGCTTTCTAAATCAAAATCACCACTTTTTCTTAGAATTTGACAACGTTTCTAACATTTATTAGGCAGTGTCAAGAACATGAAAGGATAGTTTTGTTTTTTTTTAAGATTTTATTTATTTGAGAGGGAGAACAAAAGAATGAGAAAGAGTGAGCGTGAGAGGGGGAAGGTCAGAGGGAGAAGCAGACCACCTGCTCAGCAGGGGGCCCAATGCGGGACTTGATCCCAAGATTCCAGGATCATGACCTGAGCCAAAGGCAGTTGCTCAACCAACTTAGTCACCCAGGCGCCCTGAAAGGAAATTTTGAAAAAGAAGTCTTCCTATCAGGCAAGACTGGAACTATAAATTCTATATGCATTACAAAGCAAGGGTAACTAAAACAGTGCACTACTCATATAAAACCAGACATAAAGAATAGTAAAGGAGAATCAGAAGTGCTAAAATAAACCCATTTGTATATAATAACTTGATATATGAAGAATATGATAAACAAGGAGTCAAGGAGAAGTTATTTAATAGATGATATCAATTTTTTAAAGATTTATTTATTTATTTATTTGAGAGAGAGAGAGTGAGAGCATGTGCATGGGGAAGGGCAGAGGGAGAGAGAGGGAGAATCTGAGGCAGAGTCTGCACTGCGCTCAAGCCTGACCTGGGGCTCGATCCCACCACCCTGAGATCAGAACCTGAGTCGAAACCAAGAATGGGTTGCTCAACCAACTATGCCGCCCAGGTGCCCCAATATGGGTTAAAATATCAGTTATATCAAAACATGCATTGGATATGCTCAAATACATTTAAGTGTTAAATACATTTTTTTAAATCCACAGAACAACCAGAATCAAAGAGAACCAAGATTGCATCAGAGCTGGGGAACTATGAGTAATGAACCAGGAAGAATTTTCCAAGGCTTGAAGCAATAGAAGAAATAACAGTGGAAAAGGTCCAAAGATTCCAGTGGATAATACTTGATGTATTTTAGTCATAAAAAATATAAGATATGAAAAGAGAAAGCACACTCTGAGAAAATACTTGCATCCAAAAAGGAAAATCCGTAACATATAAGCAACCTGTTAAAATCAATAAGAACACATTTATTTCTAGAAAAATTGTCATAGGTATGAGGATATTCAACACAGCATAAAATAGAGCATAAAATAAAAAACATAAAATAAAAAGTTGTTTTAACTGTGATGGGAGACTTGAATAAATTCAAGCCAACCAACCTAAACATTTGTCATTTAAAAAGGTAACCACAAAAGATGTGTCTCACGTAATGGAATAATGTTTACGGTATGGTGTTAAGTGAAAAAAGAAAATACAAAATGATGTGTGCAACATGACAGCAAGTCTATAGAAACAAGGAAGTGCGTGCTCCGGGCCTGGAAGGGAGGTCAGAGAAATGACAAGCACTCTTCCAAGGCTGGGCTTGCCGCAGACTCAAACGATAGCCGGGATCAGGAAGGTGAGGATGGGTAGAAACAAAATAGCAAGTGTGGGTCCCAGCTCCGCCAAACACAATAAAAAACAAAAGTGAAAACCCAGACATTTAAACATTTGGATTTTGTGGAATCTTTTTTCTTTTTTGGAAGATTTTTAAAGTTTTATTATTACTATTTTTTTTTTCTTTTAAGAGAAAGAGAGCACAGCAGAGGGAGAAGCAGGCTCCGCATTGAGCAGGGAGCTCAACGTGGACTCTATCTCAGGACCCTGGGGTCTTGAACCCAGCTGAAGGCAAATGCTCAACTGACTAAGCTCCCCAGGTAGAGAGAGAGAGAGAGAAAGCGAGGGCACATGCATGTGCACGAGTTGGAGGAGGAACAGAGGGAGAGAAAATCTCAAGCAGACTGCCTGCTGAGAGTGGAGCCTGACCAGGGGTTCGATCCCAGGACCCGGATCATGATCTGAGCCAAATCAAGAGTCAGAGGCTTAACCAACTTTGCCACTCAGATGCCCTGAAACCTCTTTGATGGTAGCAAAGGGTGAGTGGCCCAGAGCCACAGCCCTCCCTGTCAGATCTCCACGGAGACCTTACCCACAGAGGTCCTTGGGGACAAGGACCCCCAGAAACCCCACAGAGGAACGCGAAAGCCATAGGCCACAGGGAGCTGCATGGATTTTAAGTGAAATGACCTTGGATCAGCGGGGTCAAATCATGCCAATTTAAGAGACTTGTTATCGTCTGTGGGTTTTCAATGTGTGACCTCTGTACAGTATTTCTTTTAAAGTTTTAACAGTTATTTTTCAAAAATCAAATTCGGATCGCAACAGAAGTACTTAAAGGAAGTTGGGTTCTACGTTAACACAGAGCCACTCAAGTTGGGTATGAGAGTGGCTCTGTGTCTTTGAATTCCTTCTGAATAAAGCTGTTTGGGGAAATGCCAGCTTGCTATCTCGTGGTGAATTAAACAGCTCCACATCTATCCATCAAATATTTATTGAGTGCCCACCGCATGCCAAGCCCTGAAGGAAGACGGAGGAGGAAAGAAATAAGACATGTACTCTATCTTCTGTGAGTGTGCAGATGGGTCCAAGATTCAGACACGTAATAACTGCACATGCATCAACACACACACACAAATGCTAGGGGCGTGTGGCTCATTTCTGTGAATGCAGGAAGAGTAGCCCTGGAAAGGCAAGATCTGAACCCAGTCTCCAAGCAAGAATAGCAATCCACCTGGCGAGAGGAAGGACTTTCCAGGCAGAGGGAACAGAACAGAGACATTCCCCAGCAAGGGACAGGAAGGTCCTTGCGCATGCCTAAAGGGGACTGGGCAGGGGGTCTGTCTGAGAAACAGCTATGACGGAGAACAGGCAGGGCTCCTCCAGATTTCATCCTGTCGGCCAGTCCTTTTGGAACTTTGTTTCTAAATCACAAAACTCTTTATTGAAAAGCCTACTTGGAAGCCCGACTTGTAGAAGAGATGAAAGGAGAACTTGACTGAGCAGAGGAGTGGAGGCTGAAGACACACCTGGGCACCCCCCACGCCCGGGTAACTGGACCCTGAGGGTCCATGGAGCACTTAGAATGCACAGCCGTAGGCAAGAGGAGCCACACGAGGACTGTAGACGCAAGCGTCTCAGTCAGATTTGCTGGGGTCAATCTATGCGAAATTTAAAAAGTCGCTGTTATATCGAAGAGAGGCCCTTGGCTGGGTAACAGCAAAACACCCCAGATTTCTGATTTCATTTTCTTTGTGTCAGAGCTGCTAAGCCTTATGGATTTTGGACTTTCCTGCTCCCATAGCTGGAATGATTGTTCCAGTTTTTTGAAGAGTGGGAAGGAAAAGTCCTCTGTGGTCACGTGTCCCCTGATGCTGGGGACCTACACTCACGTGGAGAGTGACACTGCGTACTCAATCCTTTCTTCTAACCCGTGCACACAAATCTCGGGGGGGAGGCAGTATGTTCTGTGGTGTGCTCATTTGGAGACCTGGGGCCACAAGGACCTGAAGGTTGCCTTCTCTCCCAGTCCTCTTTGCTGTGTGGAGCTCCTCTCTAAGCCAATGGGTACCACTCAGATGGCCTGGCTAGGTATTGGTCAGAAATAGGCAGGCACTTAGAGTTTATAGATTTGTTTTCTCTAAAAGCTCAAATTCTCCATCTGCTGCCTCCATTCTCGGGGACTGTATGTGGCTGGGCGTCCGGTATGATGCCCTCTGGAAGGGACATCTTGATGTCCAATCACCTCTTGATGTCCAGTCATCTCTTAAGGACATTTACATCGCACACTTCTCTTTCAGAGGGTAACATACGAAGATGTCTTTCAATAAAGCAGGTGCCGCTGCTTCTTGCCAAATCCCATCTTGCGTCTTCAAAGCAGCCCACCTAACGTAACAACAAGACCTGGTACGTGCCAGCAGCGATGTCTGTGTGGGGGGCTGACGGAGCCAAAGAAAATATCTTGCTGGAGCGGTGATTGTGTGATTTTAAACGTCAAGATCTCAATGAATTACTCTTAGAGGTTCCATAATAGAGAAACATGGTCTAGTTTCCACTGCTGCTGTGTCAAACAAAAACATTTTTTGTCTGCTCCTTTGCAGAGAAATGTTAACTATTGGCTTTTGATCTGGGAGTACATCCTAAGGAGGAATCAGAGGAGAGATCGACCTCCTAAATCAGGAGCTCTTGGGCCCTGGCGGGGCGGGGGAGGGGATTTTCAGGGCCCCAAGCGCTGCCTTCAGTGTGTTCCTGCCGTCTGGTGTTTTCCTCTTGGCGTGGTGAAGGGTGGATGGAGGTTGATCACAGACAGACACGATTAGCACGAACACAGCAGAGATTAACAGCATCACAGCTTCCAGATGACTCTGTGAGGAGCAGAGCCAACACCTCTGCTCAACTCTGCTCTGTGTCACCAGTGATATCTGGGAGCGCACAGTGAGATGGCCTTGAAACTTGAATGAAAGAGAAGATTACCCTCGGAGCGTTGAATGAGTCAAATAATCGATGGTATTAGCCACCCGCAGAAATGCTCAAAGATGGGATGTTTCCCTAAGGGTTAAACAGGAAGAACAGGATTCGGCATGACTGAAAGTGAACGAAACTGAAGGCTCCTCAGTGAGTTGGGCTCAAAAGGAAGAAGAGGTCAGCCGGGGTGGGCGAGGGTGGGCACAGGGCTGACTGACGTGGAAAACAGAGCTCAGACGAACCAGACTCAGACCGCAGTGGAGTGGGACCCAGTCCGGACTAGCGAGCATGGGCTCTGGGGCCGTGAGAATGCCAGCCACGAGGGGTGCCGTCCCCCTCCCTGCCCTGTTCTCTTTCTTTGTTTTCATTCAACACACATTCACTGGGCACGGCTCTGGACCACACGCTTTCCTAGGCATGGAGGGGGCAGAGGCAAGGAACAAGACAGAAGGGTGTGCACGCACGGAAGGTGCATGGAAGATTCCTGACCCCAAAACATAAATCAAGGTACAAGATCATTTCAGAAAGTGACGGGTGCTGTGGAGGAAATACAGGGGACGGCTGGGGAATGGGGAGTAGGGTGTTCTGCAGAAGGGACACGAGGTACATAGCTTCCCAAGTCTCCCCCTCATCTGGAGGAATGAGCCTGGAGAGCTCCTCCCCCCTTTGCTGGGATCTGCGCTGATGACAGGCTGCAGGTGCTCAGGGTCTAAGGAAAAGGATGCTCCGGGCAGGCGAGCAAGCAGAAGGGAGCGTTCTGCTCTCCAGCCAGTGCCTTCCCTCACTGTAAGTGGAAAGTCAGCCTCTGGTGTCGGCGTGAGGCTTCAGCAAGGCTGGGTAGCCTGCCTTGGGCTACCTGACACCCGGCGAGCGTTCTGTCAATGTCAGTTATGATTACTCTTGTGCTCGACGCCGTGAGATCCCGCCGACGCCCTGATGGATGTCTCCTCAGAGACGGGTATTTAGAAAGGGACAACGTCTTTGACTCATGTTTCGCTCCTCCAGTGGTCCATTAGAGCTCTCTCTTCAGGATATTAATCCGTATTAGAATCTAATCTTGCTAGGAAATCATATTAAAGGGAAATTCATTCCACTTAAACTAGGCTATCTTTTCAAACAAGTGAATACAATGACGAATTTATCCATTTTGTAGGTGAAAGAACAATCTTGTAGCTTAATTATAAGAAAATGAGCTAAACATATTAGAATAAAAATGGTTTCCCCATCACGTCATTATCTCTCCGTCCCCAGTGAATGTTCTGTTTCTCCTTTATTAGAATCTGCTAGTTTATAGTCACCTACTAAAGATGCCATAACTTAAGATGGGATATATTAGATTTTCCATAATAATCATTTTTTGAATAGCTATATGTGTATATACTTGGTTGTATTTTCTCACTTAAATTTTAAGCAAGTTATTAGGAAGTTGTTAGTTTCATTATCCCCATCTTGCAGATGGTAAAACTGAGGTTTAGGGAGGAGAGGCAAGTTGCCGAAACTGCACAGATGGCAAGTGGCCAAGAGGGACTCAAAGGGGGGCTTCCCTTCAGAGTCTACCCTTTCAGCCACCATCCTACGGAAGACCATCTTCTGGAATCTAGGAGGACAATGGGTTCCTATGAAACCTTTGCCTAACTTTAAAACAAGTCACCAAAAGTGAGAATAAGGAAATAAGCCAAAAGGTCTTTTACATAAAGACTAAAAATGCACGATGTCAGCAATAAAATCTTATAGAAACTAATTACATGGATGTTAAACATATTTTCTTCTCTATGGCTTTAATGGAAAGGAACTGAAGACAGCTCTGATTTTCCACCTTTTCTTTCTTCCTCTCTTCCTTCCACAAAAACCAAACATTAGCAAATACCTAGGATACAAAGCCCTATGCAAAGCCCTGAGGTCTTATAAACTACTCATTCAAATTCTGAGAGTCTCAAGTAGCTTATACTTTAGTTCATGGGACAAGCTAGTTATTAGAGATAAGCACAGAGCCAGAGATGAGCTTCGGGGCAGGAGAGAGGGATGTGGCTAGAAGGTTTTCTGGAGGTGGGGGTTATTCAACGATGTCTTGAGGCATGGGAAGTTGCTAACATGGTGGAGGAGAGGTGGAAGAAAGTGTTCAAGGAGAGAGAACTCAAGGTCATACCCGTAAAGTTCCACATTCTGTGCTTAATCAGTGATTTCAGAGACTTTAAGGACAATTGTGATCAGGTGTGATTTTTCACATTATGCACTGATTGGTAGAGCCGGGCCTTCATTCCAGAGGGGAGCGCCTGTCATCATTCTAATTATCTGCATGGTGGCAAGGAGAGCTAGCTAATGAAGCAACTGTTTCAACTCTATTTTTAAGAAAAACTGGAAAGGGGGCGCCTGGGTGGCTCAGTGGGTTAAACCTCTGCCTTTGGCTCAGGTCATGATCTCAGGGTCCTGGGATCGAGCTCCACATAAGGCTCTCTGCTCAAAAGGGAGCCTGCTTCCCCCTCTCTCTCTGCCTGCCTCTCTGCCTACTTGTGATCTCTCTCTCTCTGTCAAATAAAAATAAATTAAAAATCTTAAAAAAAAAAAAAAAAGAACTGGGAAGGCTAGGAGGCTAAGAATGGTAAACGCTTCTCATATTGGACGTTTTAAACACAAAACCAAAATCAGATGCGATTAAAAGGAGCAGGGAAATGAACATGGCCAGAGGCAGACTTACCAGGGGACTAAGGGAGCTTAATGTTGAGGGTCTTCCTTGTGTAAGCTTCCGAGGCTCTGCATTTATTTATTTATTATTTTTTTTAAAGTAAATATTGTTTTATGACTTCAGTTGCATATACTAATGTCTCTTTTTTTTATTAAGATTTTATTTATTTGACAGATCACAAGCAGGCAGAGAGGCAGGCAGAGAAAGGAGGAAGCAGGCTCCCTGCTGAGCAGAGATGCGAGGCTTGATCCCAGGATGCTGGGATCATGACCTGAGCCGAAGACAGAGGCTTTAACCCACCGAGCCACCCAGGCATCCCAGAGGATCGGCATTTAATTTGCCCTCATAATTGTGTTTTCTTCCTTCCCTCCCCCCAAAAAAGACCGTCTCCCAAACTGAATAAGCTTCAAGCCCTACCGATTCAGGATTGGCCTTGTAGCCGCAGTCGCTACTCCTGAGACCTAAATTTAGCTATGCGTTTCCAGAAACGCGGGGCAAAATGGGACCTGTGACCGCTCAGCATGAGCAGGGAAACTCGAGGAGGGAAGCCGGCGTGGCCAAAATGCCAAACTGTGCAACCGCCGACCTAATTTACAGAGTCTGAGCTGACAGCTGCAGAAAATTAGGCATCAATGTTAGGAAATAATACTATGTCACTGCCTTATTAGTTAATATTAGATTTACTTACAGTTCACTAGGAATTCAGGAACACAGACATTTATCAAGTTCCTACTTTGTGGCCAGCCCTGAGCTAGATTCTCCAGGAAATATAAAAGCATAAAGATTAGATCCTTTTTCCACGTTTTACTCCTAAATTCTGAGAAAAGGCAGATCGCTGAAAACAGGGAAACACCAACAGAGGGAACACAAAGCCATCGCTAAGACCCACGACAGACATGCGCACAGAGAAAAGGAGAAGAGCCTTTCGCTGGAACTCAGGGAATGGGGATATTTGATCTCCTGCCTTCCTTTCAGTAAACATTTTTTTTTTTTTTATGTTTACTGAACACCTATTTTTTTAATTGCAGCTTTACTGACATACATTTTACGGACTATACAACTTACCTATTTAAAGTGAGCAGCTCAGGGGCGCCTGGGTGGCTCAGTGGGTTAACCTCTGCCTTCGGCTCAGGTCATGATCTCAGGGTCCTGGGATCGAGTCCTCACATCGGGCTCTCTGCTCAGCAGGGACCCTTCTTCCTCCTCTCTCTCTGCCTGCCTCTCTGCCTACTTGTGATCTCTGTCTGTCAAGTAAATAAATAAAATCTTTAAGGTAAAGTGAGCAGCTCAAAGATTTCTAGTCTCTTCACAGGGTTGTGCGCCCGCCACCACATCAATGTAACATTTTCTATTTTCTGTTTCTATAGATTTACCTGTGCTGGACATTCCCGGGCACCTGTCACACATCAGCCCTAAGGCCAGGCTCGGGTGACTATAGATGGCAGTATCCCTCCCTTCTGCCCCCAAGCTCTACTGTCAGCTCTGAGGACACATCACCTGTGCTCCCTGGGTTTTCCTTCCCCGCCTCTAAAAAAATTGCCTGACATCGAAATCCCACACAGGAAGCCCCAGTTAAGAATCCTTATTCTAGACCCCATTCTCTCACGTTGTCCACACTCACCCCAGCTTTTCCACAGCCCTCTCTCTGCCATTGACTTTGGCCTCACTGCCGGCTAAGATCCGCAAATTCTTATTCTGCCCAGTACTGTTCTCTGATCTTGTAATTGTGCTGTTGTTTCGGGCCCGATTCTACCCTCCCCCAGAAAGCAGGATGCTCCTGGGATTGGAGCTGACCTGCATTATTCTGACTGTGGGATTTTCCTGTATTATCTTTAACGATGCCAGCTTTTATCCTTAGACTCTTTTTTTTTTTCAGTTATTGTTGTCTTACCATTAATATCCACACTCTTTCAGGTCATAAATAACTTTCATCATGTCAGGGAGTGAAAAGCCAGACACTTTGATCACGAGGCGTCTCTACCTTGCTGTGATGGAATGGAAACGCCTTCATTAAGGGCTTTGCCAAACCGAACCATCAGAGGAAGCCCCTTTTTGCCACAGTCAGGCATCTAACGGAAGGGGACTGTAGAACTTGAGTATGAATCTCTGTATTTTCATAATTCTAAAGAGGGTGGAGTACACACTTAAAACCAAAAAAAGATTTTATTTATTTATTTTAGAGAGTGGGGGCAGGGAGAGTGGGAGGGAAAGGAAGAGGGAAAGAATTCCAAGCAGACTCTGTGTTGAGCACAGAGCGGGACCTCACCTCGCCTGACATCATGACCTGAGCTGAAACCAAGAGTTGGATGCTTACCTGACTGAGCCCCCCGGGCACCCCTGAATACACATTTTTGAAAAGGCACTACTTTTCCCTATGCTGTTGGCAGCACGTGGTGACGCAGCTATGTCCAATGATGACAGCAAGCCCCCTAACTTCCACCCCTGAAGACATTTCCGTGTCTCGGAGACATGCAAACATTCCACAGAGCCAGCCCCCTCTAGCGCTTCCAAGGATCCAATCACACTTTCCTTTTTTGGGGGGGTCCATTTATTAAGAAGAGAGTAAGTATTTCTTTCAGGTGTACCCTTAAATTTAGGATTTCCTCTTGGCGTAATAAATACATTCGTAAGAGAAATCAACAAGATATTTCTCCGTCTAGAATAATCGTGTGAGCCAGTGTTTTATCGTAACTAATTTTCAAAAGAGTGTCTTGGCTTTCACATTGATAACAACCAATTTATTCTGTAGCTAATTGAATGACTTTGCAATTAGCTTACCAGAGCAGGAGAGAAGACAAAATAAATATCTTTGCGATTGGTCCTTTGTAATGAGCTGGGTGAGTAAGTAAACACACAGGTCAACCGTGTCCGCCAAGGCAGGCCCTACGTGGGGCGGCAGGCCTGGCTCCTCTTCTGTTCTGTCCCTTCCCCTCTTAGCATTCTCCCCCTTGAGCTTCTGCTGAGGGCATTTTCCTGTTGAAATCTGTCCCAAAGCTTTACGCTGACCCTGTAGCTGACATTTGCCATTCAAGTTAGAGTCACTAAGGAAGTTTAATTTGCATTTATTGCCAAAGTTGCTGAAGGGGACTTAGGCCTGTCAGGTGACTCAGGGACATGCCCACAGGTATATACTTCCGTACGACCCATGTGAAGACGAATCTAGAGCCTGCCCCGGAGACTAAATCTTACACGTGGATGGAAAGGTTTAATAGGTATATTCTGCCTCACTGATTGGGGGTCGGAGGCAGGAAAACAAAAACCTGGGGGAGGTGAAAATCATCCTTAACCCAAAGGGCTGGAACCCTTGGCCTGAGCTGACAGCTACCAGGTCAGGCTAATTTCCTATAGTTGGTCTCAGTGAGCCTGAAGAAGTTTCTAGAAAAAGATGTTCCTGGGGCAAGCTGCACAGCAGCTGGGCTCACTAGGGGGTCTTTTTGTAAACTGCTGCCTTTTATTTAAAAAAAAAAATTTTTTTTTTTTCAGAGAGAGAACACGTGCGGGGGATTGAAGGGGATGGCGAGAGGGAGAGAATCCCAAGCAGACTCCCCCCCTGAGTGTGGAGCCCAACGTGGGGGTGGGGCTCAATCCCAAAACCCTGAGATCATGACCTGAGCCAAAACCAAGAGTCGACCATTCAACTGTGTGAGCCACACAAGTGCCCCGAAACTCCCGTCTTTTAGAAACACTGCTGGGGTCTTGTAGCCACTGAAGAGCTAGCAGGCCAGCAGGAAACCCCTTGAGCCACCGATGCCCACTGCTGTGGAGGACTTTGTGCGAGTCCTCTGCAAGCCTCCTGTGACAGGCGAGGCCTCAGAGTGGGGCCGCCGTGCTCAGGCGTCCCTGGCTATCGGAGGGGAGAGTACAGACTGACTGTGTCTTTCAGTATGTCCTCCCAGGCAGGAGAGAGGAACAGCAGGACGCAGGTGACCTTGGAGACCCAGGTAGGGCCAAGGCTCAGGACAGATCTTGAATTAGGACGCAGCTTCGAGTTTCCCACAGAAGGCCTTGCCGGAGAGGCAGTGAGACTCTGAACACGCGTCCCTCCTATTCACTTCCTTCCATGGACACCAACCAAACCCCCACCTCATAGTGCTTTCCTTTTCTAAGTTTGGGGTAACACGAGGCTTATCTTATGAGAAAATTTGTATTCTGAGAGCAGAGTAGTGGGATTAACTGGTGGGAATCCCTAGCCAGCACCCCCTGGGTCTTGTAGGCAACCCCTGTGCTTTGGAGACAGAGTCCCCAGCTCCATTTGTCTGGGAAGAACAGGTAGAGGAAGGCGAAGAATGAAAACCTCCCTCCCCCAGCATCTCGCAGAGCAACCTTTTAAAGGCAAGACACAATGAATGCAAATTTATTCAAAATAAACCTTAAGGGCACTTAGGGTGAAGTGAATTACCACCCCCTTTACCTTTGGGTCAAGCAGGGCTCATCATCCCCAGAAGTCCTGGAGCAGGATGATAAGTACGCACTTATTTTTCTCACAATGCCTTCTGGGTCTTGCCCATGTTCACAGGCTCTCACTGAGGAAGTCCAGGGGTATGACGCCTTCGAGACTGGGGTGGTGTGGCAAGGGAGCTGAGGCCCTGTCCTCCCTTCCAAGGAGGCTCTGTCCTTGCAGAGCCATCCTGATCCCTCCTAGGCTCTTCCTGCCTGCTCATAGGTTCTGATCTTGGAATCTCGGGCTGATCTTGCTCTGACCTTGATCTTGGGCTCACCTGTTACAGACACTGCTTTGCCTCTGGGCTCGTGGCTTTGGTACCCAAAAAATATTTCTCCAGTGGCTGACCTCAACTGTATCCAACCTGTGGCTTCATTATTTACTTTTGGAGCTAATATTATTATTATTACTATTAATTTGGAGTATTAGCTCCAAAGACTTGCTCTGGGGCAGCGGTGTAGACTTTCTTTTTTCATGTTGTCTCTGATAAGACCTTTCAGACAGTAGCAATGTGCACTCTGCTCGTTTCTTCAATGCACACCGAAAGTTGGTGGGAAACACCACTCTGGACACCTCCACTCTACTTTGAGAATTCCTCCAGACTTGTCTCTCTGAATACTCCTCACTCCTTAGCATGTCTGATTTGATTCTTTGCCTTGGCTATGAATTTTCATCTTACCCCTTGGCTTGGATTATTGGCCTTAATCTCTCTCTCTCTCTCTCTTATTGAGGTGTAAGTGACATATAACCTTAGTTTCAGGTGTACAACTTAATGACTCGATATTTATGTACATTGTGAAATGATCACCACAATAAGTCTAGTTAATAATCTAGTCTCCATACATAGATACAAGGAAGTTTTTTCTTGTGCTAAGAACTTTTAAGATCTATTCTCTTAGCAACTTCCAGATATGCAATACATTATTAACTATAGTCACCAAACTGTGTGTCATATCTCCATGACTTATTTATTTTATAACTGTAAATTTGTACCTTTTTACTCTCTTCATCCATTCCCTCTTGACCTCCCTTTCCCCAACCTCTGGCAATCACCCATCTGTTCTCTGTATCTATGAGCTTGTTTCTTGTTGTTGCTGTTTTGTTTTCAGATTTAGATTCCACGTATAAGTGAGATCATATAGTATTTGTCTTCCTCTGACTTATTCCACTTAACATAATGTCCTCATTATGCCCTCATCATGACCTTGATCTTGGTGCTGGCTTTCCTTCTGCGCATACCTTCCAGTTCTATCTGTTCTCCAAACATTGCATCATCTGATGAGAGATACCTTACTCTTTGCCCGTGGGACACCTGGCTTGGCCAGGTCTGTAGTTTGTTTGACCTCCGTCAGGTTTGTGTGTGGGACTGGGAGGAGGAGTGTAGTGTGGAGAGTACTTGCACAACAGTCTGACAAAAGGTTTCCATTGTCACCCTCTCTGCTCAAGTGCAGTCTCTGCGCCCATAAGATGCTGGTCCATCGTAAGGCACGGTAAGAGAGCAGGCTGCAATGCATTCTTTCCTGCTTCCTTTCCTATATTTAGGGATGGCATAATGTATCTCTGTTTTTATGCACAATGAAATCCCTAAAACATTAAACCCGACTTATGTTATTCATTTATTCAACAAATAATTTAATCCATCTATTATGTGCAAAGGTGCTGGGACATTATAGTGAATAAGAGAAGGGTCTAGCAGGGTCCCAGGTAAGAGAAGTTTCCATTTTCAGCAAACAAAACCCCCACATATCCAACTCCTTAGTGATATCTTCCCTTTTACCTTCAATTTGCTACCAACATTTTCTCCCCATTGCTACCTGCCAGGGTCCCAAGCAGGAGAAGCCTTCATTTCCAGTAAACTAAAAGAAACATATAGCTCCCCAGTGACACCTTGTCCTTCACCCACAATTTGCTAACAACGTTTTCAACACATGTTGTTGTTTTCCTTTGGAATGGAATGCATGACTGACTGGCTCAAGTCCAATGACTATCTGAGGCTAATGCTCTTCTGTATTCAACACACCTCATAATTTCTTTTCCTTTCTTAAGCATATGATGAGCTTTTAGGACCTCTGCTTCTTCTGACTTGTTCTTTTACTTCACTACTCTTTTTACTAAACCAATAAGGGCAAACTGCAATAAAATCCTCAAATAATCATAAAACCTTGCTGTACAAACTACATGGCTAGCTGGCATTCGACATTCAAAGGCAGTTGAGAGGTCATGCGTGTTCAGTGTGCGACAGTGAAGGTCATCTGAAACTCGAATATACCAAAACCACAGGACCACTTGGATCTCGAATGCCTCTTGTCGGACCATTATGACTTTCGCAATCGGCATCATTTTGGCAAAAAAGCCCATTTCCAGCTGTTTCAAGTCACAGATGTAATGTTTTCTAAATTGTTCTAAAAATATGTACGGGCTGTTTTCTTAAGTTTTAAATCAGAGTCCTCTTGATAGATTTTTGCTTTGATTTGGAATCTTTTGGCTCCAGACTCTCTGTGAGAGTGAACTGGATGCTAGCTTACCCTGGAAGAAAATTTCTGGAGCCAGAATGTCACGCACCCCCTGTTGTTCCTTCCCTTCTTTTTATTATTTCACAATGTGTGCCCAGTCCCAAAAGCTCATGAAGAACACAATGTGCCTGACCATTTTAAGTGTATGGGTAAGGAAGAGACAAATGAGTCTCTCTGCACGAAAGGAGTCCTACTTGAGGAGGTGGGAGTGGGAAGATCTATGGGAGGGGAGGGTTACTTAGGCAGAGGGTTATAAATTAGGAGGAAATCAACACTGTCGATGTACTGTCTATAAACTTAATCTACGAGCTCTTCCTAGCAGAGACTGGTTCTTATTTGTCCAAGTTCCGTGTCCTCAGGGGCCACTTGGTGCAGGAATTGGATTCCCAGCCCAGGGCTACTGTGGACCATTTGAGGCAGATTGGGGCTGAACAGAATCATCATAGAAGAAAGCTAAGCCTCGGAAGCTTAGTAGAGCACATAGGAGGATTGATTTGTGAGAGGTCGCCTGGAAGAGTGGAACTGACAGGAGCTTTGGAGCCAGTAGACCTGTGTTCAAATCCCAGCTGTGCCGCTTGGACTCTGACTCTGGACAAGTGAGTTGCTGACCTACCCTCAGCCTCAGAGGTCTCTCATCTGTGAAATGGAGATGATAAGAGTGCCAAGCTCATCTTGGGGTTTTCAGCTTCACAACGATGCATGTCATAAGTCCAGGGCAGGGCTGGCTGCCTAGCCAACCTTCAAAATCGTGGGACTAATAAGTATGGTGTCATTCTATTTCTCTAAGAAATGTCTGGTGATACAGAGAGATAGAGAGCTTCATTTACATAAACTTAAGGAAAAGTTGGGAAGGGCACACACCAGTCTGTTAAGGACAGTCACCACCTCTGGGGTTTAGGAGGTGGGACAGGAAAGGAAAGAAGCTCTGTATTTTCTTTACAAACTGAGTAGTGGGATTGTAAGTGCTTTTTTCTCTTTGTTTTCCAGCATTATGTAAATAAGAAAGGAATAAAAGGAAGGATGAAAAGAGGAAGGAAAAAGAAAGGAAGGAAGGAGGAAGAACAGAAATGAGGAAGGAAGTTGGGAGGAAAGGAAGAAGGTGGGCCAGAAGGGGCCAGCCAGAGCTCCCTGCCTATCTGCGGAGCTCACCACGAGACTTCCGGCATGCAGTAGGTGCTGAGTAAATGTGGAGCTGAAATACTGACTGATTATTATTCAACCAGTAAAACAACATTACGAAAAGATGATCACTCTCTTTGCTTTTACAAACGTGCCCATAACCTGTGCAACAATTGTATGAGGCTCATGCCCTCGGCTTCTGGGAGTGAGGGAAGAATGCAGCCCTGGGTAGCTTGTTCTGTGCTCTGCTGAGGAGGGTCACAGAAGGTTCCACCACATGGTGGGCTCAGGCCGCTCTAGGTCCAGATGCAGGAGCTGTCTGGAAAAGCCTAGCAGTGAACTGCCCTTAGAGTTGATGGCACTGAAGCCAAATGCTATCCAGTGTGTGCCAAAGTTAAGAAATTGCAAAATGTGCATAATTACACAAACTCAGGAGAAATTATATGTTCATCCCCCTAGATGGGATCAGAAGAAGCTCCAGCTTACAAGATAATGGTAGACCAAGTGATTTTCCTGAACTTTCTTTTCTACCAGTGAAATGCCCGTGTTTTTAACTTCATGGATGCCAGCTTTGATGATGTGGTTGAATAACATCTCAATCCTGTCTTGAGGGATTTCACCAAGTATTCAAAGCCTTAAGACTCAGAGTCTGAGTGTAAACAGGCTTCTGAGTAACCTTTAACATTGAAGTTAATCTTTTCCCCCTTTTATTAAGTGTATTTGGATGAATAAATTTTGGGCACCCAAGAAAATACATTCTCTTAGAAGGACACATCAGCTATGTTGGAAGCAATGGAAAAGAGGTTGTGAGTGGAAAAGAGGTTGTGAGTGGGCAGAGAGCAGGGACGTGAGATGGAGAAGGTCCAGGGCCAAGGAAGTCACATTAGCAAGGCATCCCTGGGACACAGAGAGAGCTGAGCCAGAGGACCCTGGTTGGTGGGTTGTGGAGAGATGCTCTGTGTCTTCAGGAGAAGGAACTGAGGTTGGAAGCCACAGAGGGGCAGAGGCAGCTGGGTAAGGTGTCTACGCTGTGCATGAAGGCCCTGGGGCAGTGCCCAGATGGCAGGACTTTAGTGGAAAAGGGGCTAGACTTGCTGGTCTGTGGATTATGCTGGAAAGCCCTGCAGAATGGAGGATTTGGTCCACAAACTGAAGAAAAGATGGTGCTTGATCCTTGATTGACCTTCCCCAGCCTAAATCATGGTTATGAGTTCTGTATTTAATACTGATTCAAAGCATCTTTAGACCACCAGCCTAATACAGACATGTCTGTCCCTGGACGCTCAGGCTGCTTCGAATTTTTCACTGTCACAAGCCGTTTGTGCAGTGAAACTCTATGCATCACGTTCTTCCTGGATCCAGGACAATTTCCTAGAATAGATTCCGAGAAGTGGAACAACTGGGTCAAAGGATAGGAACGTTTTATGTGTCTTCATACACAGTGGAAAGCATTTGGAAAGCCAAATTGCTTTCCAAAGGGTTGGTTGAACCCAATCACTTTTATTTCAAACAAGATTTTATGGGTGATTATGCAGGGCTTTTAATGAGATGTTTGGCTAAGAAATGATAGTATAAAAACTGACGTTTATTCTGGGCTAATCATAGCCTTCCTATCCACTGTCTTATTTAATCCTCGCAACAACCCTGTGAGGCAGACAGTAGTATCCCCATTTGACAGATGAGGACACAAGCTCAGAAAGATTAAATATTTTCCCAAGGCCATGTGGTTAGTTGAGCGGATGAGCCACTCTGAACCCACGCCTGTCTGGGCCCTGCCCATAAGCTTGGTTGCTGAAGTTTCCCTCCCGATTAGATGGCCTCTAATGGTTTCAAAAATAATCCAAGACACACTGATACACCTGAGATAAATTCTGAGTCCCAAAGAGCTATGAAGCCAGAAGCTGATTCTTTACAGGTAACCCACACTGGTGGTGAGAATGTTTATTTCAGGAGAAATACACTTTATTTCCCAGTGAAATGGGTTGATTTTTTATCAGTGAAATGGGTTTGATTTTTATCACCGTATTTTATTTTCACCACCATCACCTTAATTCAGACCCTTATCAGCTTGTGTTGGCCCACAGGATAGGCTGTAAATTGTGGCCTCTTCCTGCAACCTCCCCATAGCCCAGAATGGGACAGGCAGGACAGTCCTGAACTGGGTCCTAGGATTCATGTTCTGAAAAAATGGGTTTTGACTATTTTATTTCCTTATCATGATCCTGAAACCTTCACTGGCTGAGAGTTGTCATTAGGATCAAATATAAATGTTGGTGTTGAGAGTCTCCAAGGCCCTAAACCAGCCATTCCATGGAGAACTCCTATCTGTGCCATGTCCTTGGTACTCAGGGATTTGCAGCAGGAATGCAGCACGAGGTGGGCTCTAGGCTTCCAAAGACTGACTAGAGTAAGACTTCCTATCAAGGGTGACCAAAGAGGAAAGAACCAATGGGGTGCATTTAGGCAATAAAAGGGTGCAAGCTGCTAGTGATTGGGAGTCATGTCAAGTGGTCAAATGTTAGAATTGGGTTTTCAGGGCTGGAGCAGGGAAATGGAGGCAAGGTTAAGGGTCTAGCTGATCCAGAACAGCAAAGGGTAGGTAGGGAACAAGAAGGACAGGATGTTGGGTAAAAGGCATGGTCCGGCATAGAGAGTGTAGAGCTAAGTTTTCACTTGGTTAGAGCACGTGGCATAGGTGTGTTGGGCTTGTTTTCAGGTGTAGTCAGAGCAAACATCATTCACGATTTCCCACTATATATATATCCATGCTCTCTACTCTTCCTGCTGTCAAACCCGAAGGCCCCCTGCAACTTTCCCCCTGAACATCCCATTGCTTCTCTGTCCACCCATTTCCATATAACTTTTTTAAAAAGACTTTATTTATTTATTTGACAGACAGAGATCACAAGTAGGCAGAGAGGCAGGCAGAGAGAGGGGGAAGCAGGCTCCCTGCTGAGCAGAGAGCCCGATGCGGGGCTCCATCCCAGGACCCTGAGATCATGACCTGAGCCGAAGGCAGAGGCTTAACCCACTGAGCCACCCAGACGCCCCCCATCTCCATATAACTTATCTTACTCACCTGGAATGCCTTCCTCACCGTTAACCCAAATCCCACCTGTCCTACAAGACCCAGAACAGATCTCTATTACTCTATCCGGGCTCTCTGCAGCCTCCTTC
The DNA here is from genome assembly GCF_922984935.1 of Meles meles. Lineage (NCBI taxonomy): Eukaryota > Metazoa > Chordata > Mammalia > Carnivora > Mustelidae > Meles > Meles meles. The sequence continues at coordinate 47,900,578 of NC_060073.1, forward strand.
TACCCCTCCCCCACCAACTAGAGCTAAGCCTTCTCTTGTTCATATTCTTCTGGCAATTATTCTTCTCACAATTCACTTGGCAATTAATCACATACTGTCTTGTGATGCATTTACTGTTGTTGGCTTAAACAGATAAAAATATCTTCTATGCCTGTTTAACTTGTCACCTGTGTCTGGCTTGCCTTTCTTGTCCAAAGGACAAGCCAGCAATCACTATCAGGGGAGAGCTCCTTTTAGAAAAAAAAAAATAATGACAACAAGGCCCATATGCTTTTCAAACTCATTTTGCATGTATTATTTCATTCGATCCTCGTACAACCTGGGGAGATGCACATTATTATTCAGATTTAAGCCCCAGCTCAATAATCTTTATTGACTATAAGATCAGATGCAAAATCTGGCCTGGAAAGGCCCCCCAAGTCATGTCAGATCAGTTGGACTAATGGAAAGAATAAGAACTTGGGGCACCTGGGTGGCTCAGTGGGTTAAAGCCTCTGCCTTTGGCTCAGGTCATGATCCCAGGGTCTTGGGATCGAGCCCCGCATCGGGCTCTCTACTTAGCAGGAAGCCTGCTTCCTCCACTCTCTCTCTGCCTGCCTCTCTGCCTACTTGGGATCTCTGTCTGTCAAATAAATAAATAAAATCTTAAAAAAAAAAAGTAAGAACTCATTGCAGTGCGAACGTGGGCTCTGACATAAGGAAGTGGTCAGTCTGATACGAACGCGGGCTGATCAGCTGGCCGCCAGTTGTGGTTCATCAGAAACCGCAGAACCATCCCAAAGACACAGGTGGACTGAGGAGGTGCAGGAGGGATTTACTCAGCTGGCCTAAGCCGAGGGCTTGCCCCACACCCTGTTTGGAGAGATACAGGTTTAATCCACTTCCACTCCGTAGGGCTGTCTGTAGGCTATCCTGGGGGCTGTGTATACATTCACAGCTCTTTGGGAAACAGCATATAATTCATCCTGCCATGGAGGTTCAGGTTTCGCCTGCTGCCGCTACCCTTTGTATTGTAAGGAATCTCTCTGGAGATAAAGAAGCGTCAACCCCTTCACGGGTTGGCCAGCATCCTGCTGTCTGGTGCAGGCAGGCACAGAACACATTTTACCGATGAATCTGTACAGAGCATTCTCCTGTTTATGGGGCCCAGCGAGGAAACACACGCACACACTTCCATAGATGCTGTTCTAGGAAGCAGCAGCTTGACTGCCTTGCCACCATCATCTCCAGTGACAACACAAGCAAGGAAGGCTGAATGGAGTTCCTAAAACTCAAAGCTCTAAATGCTGTTACGCAGAGTTCAATGAAAGGCAGTACAATGCTAGGTTCCTATCCTGAGCTGAACTCAGAACCAAGCCCCTGGTCTGTTCCCACGATTCTTTCAGGAAAATGGTTACAAGATTCCATAGATGACTTAGAAGCCCAGCCAAGTCTCACTGGGAAAGGCTGTGTAGGAAAAAGGGGTGGGAAGCTCAGTGAACAAGTCAGGGCTGGTGTTAAAGGGAGGAAACTAGTTCCTACAGATCTTGGAGAGTGAAAGAGGGGGTATATGTCATGGGCAAAAGTGCCAACTGAACTCTGCCGCCAGGAACATTGCCTATACTGTTTAAGAGAAAATGACAGGGGGCGCCTGGGTGGCTCAGTGGGTTAGGCCTCTGCCTTCGGCTCGGGTCATGCTCTCAGGGTCCTGGGATCAAGCCCCACATCGGGCTCTCTGCTCAGCAGGGAGCCTGCTTCCCTTCCTCTCTCTCCGCCTGCCTCTCTGCCTACTTGTGATTTCTGTCAAATAAATAAATAAAATATTAAAAAAAAAAAAAAGAGAAAATGACAGGCTTTGCTGACGGAGGGGGAATTACAGATAGACCCTGTGATAAGGAGAACGCGCAATGCCCTGTTTGCTGGATGGGAGTAATTCAGGGAAAGCATTGCTTTGCACATCCTCACTCCCGAGTCAACGTGGAAATGCCTCAGGGCTGAGAGAACTGCCTGAGAGATTTGTGTGACTCGAGGATTCCCTTGGTCATCTGTGAGAGCTGGTTGTGATGGGGGGCAGGCCAGAGGGGGCTGATGGAAGGCTCTGGGCTTGCTGGGGCTTGCTGCTGACTTGAGCGTAGGCAGTGCTTGTCTTCCATGGGTTCCGGGTGCTGGAGGACGAGGGCCCTCTCAAAGCTGGGGTGACAAGACCGCAGCTCCACGCTGCACTGACCAGACCTTGCAGGGACCAGAGGCTGGCCGGACAAGCAGTCCCACTGTCCTCTTACTTTGCCCGACTGGCTCTCAGAAACTTCTGGGTGGAGAAGGGTCTTGGGGGTAAGGGAAGGGCTGACGGTGCTGGGCTGCAGGTGTGTAGCAGTGGAGTTATGGGGAATCCCCAGGCAAAATCGGGGAGCACAGGGGAGTGGGCCAGCGTCGCCATGGTTTGTGCCATGCCTGCCTTCACATGCTTGAACAGTCCTCCCTCTTATCTGCCATTTCAGTGACCGGGGTCAGCTGGGGGCCAGAAGCTGGGGACCTTCTGCTGTATCCCCAGAAGGTCAGCGGTAGCCTGATACTAAGTCACGGTGCTGACGTCATTCACCTCACCGCATCTCATCACGCAGGCATTTTACCATTTCATGTCATGGCACGAAGAAGAGGAAGGATGGGTGTAGGACAATAAGATATTTTGAGACAAAGACCACATCCCCAGAACTATTATTACAGTATTTTGTTAGAATTGTTCTACTTTATTATTAGCTACTGTGAGTCTCCTATTGTGCCTATTAAACTCTATCACAGGTATGTATGTAGAGGGAAAACCATGGTACATATAGCATTTGGGATTATCCACATTCAGGCACCACTGGGGGTCTTGGAATGTGTCCCCCAGCAGATAAAGGGGACTGCTGCACTTCCAAGGTGACGTTCACTTTCCCTACCTGGCGAGTGACAGCTCTCACCTTTCGTAGGAGAAGAAGAAGCATTCTTTTAGCCTCGTTCTCAACTGCCGTGACCATTTGATGCTTCAAAGGTAATAGCAATTAATGATGATTGTAACAGTTATGAGCCATTAATCCATCAATTAATAAATTAATCTCTCGCCTCATTCCACAAGGGATCTGAGGCAGGAGTTATTAGGAACATTTATCATGGTAACCGGGAGGAAATGATGATGGCCTTGCAAGGAGCCCAGACCAACAGTAATTGCCATCATGGCTGTAATAGCTGTAAGTTACTAGATCGATGCCAAGTACAATGACTATTTGGAGAAAGAATTTATGTTAATACATCAGTGAGGAAAGAGACTTGGAAGAGGGAATCTGCAAGCGAGCGGGGATCACAGAGGGGGAAGATTGCCAGGGACTAAGGCTGGCTGAAATAATTGTGAAATGAAATGATTTTGTTGAGTGTTTCAATTTTGGGTAATGTGCTAGATGCTTTCTATGACACCATGTTGTTTGATTCACAGATCAGCCTGCACACCTCCTGTTTACGGAGGGGGAAACTGAGTCACCAAGGGATTTGCAGGTCCATTCAATTACCTTTGGAACCATGAACAACTCAATTTCTCACGGCGTCGTCCTCTTTCCCTTTGGATCTCATTTACCTTGAGTCCCAAGGACAAGGTTTAACTTGTGCTCTCTCTGGCCTCCTTGTGGCGTTGAATACCTGGTTTCAACTTTGTAGAAGGAAGGCAGATGTTGCCCAAGACCTCAGGAGACATTACCCATCACTTTCAGATCACACTTCATCTCAAGGGCCATTTACACATATTACTACCTTCCATCCATACAACGGTGAGGGGATGAGTATTATTATCATCCCCGTTTTGTAGATGAGGACCCTGATGATCAAGAGTGTTGAAGTGACTTTCCAAGTTCCCAGAACCAGTGAGTGGCAAAGAGAGGCTGACAATTTAAATCCCAACTCCACCATTTGCCAGCTGTGTGACCTTGGGCACTTTAAATACCCTCTCTGAGCCAAAGTTTTCCCATCTGTAAGTGGAGATAATAAGGCAAGCTCATAGGGCTGTTACAGGCATTAAGCATCCTACCCAGAACTTAGCAGATGGTGCCTAATAAAAGTTCCTTCCTTCCCTCTACCCTTCTTTCAATTCTAATGTTAGAGGCTGAGACAGAACAAACACTAACTATGATATTCAGAAGAAAAGGAGAGAAAACTTAGAGGCTCTAATTAGATCTTAAAAACATTTCAACAATGGTGTCATATTAACCAGACGTTGTGTCTGCTAGCAATACTTAATGGTTCAAGTGGGATTTTGTGCAGTACAGGGTCTATACCTCTAATTGCATAGAAAGTTGTGTTCCATGAACATCGCTAAGCAAAAGAGGGGGAAAAATAGCTCTTCTTTGGTTTCTTTTGCGAGGAGCACTGAGACAATCTAATTAGCATGCCCGGTGTCTCCAAAATTGAATTCAACCTAAGAGTATGCTATTAAAGGCTCCCACATTAGACAGGAAAGTAATTTGAAATGACTGAGCTATCTGCACAAACACCTTAATGTTACTCTAATGGGCCCAGAAAAAGGATGACATCAAATACAGTTAAAAGGAATTTAAGTTTAATTGCTGCCTAATAAAATTATTAGTACATTTTCCTAACCATAAAGCCATTTTACAGTCATGGATAAGATTTTGCAGTTTGATGAATGATCAGGCATAGCTTGCTGCCATAGGTCCTTGTTTATTCGTATATTCTCCCCTTGCAGCAACATTAGCTTGGACGCTGACTAATCACTGGTCCCTCCACATCTGGACTCATGTGGGGACCCGGCTCTTGCCAAGAGGATCCAAAGGACACAAAGTTTTGCCGCTTGGCATCTGGAATGACAACTTCACGATGGAAACTGGAGTCCCTTCTACTCTTTGGTGGTCAGTAACCCTTCTAAGAGTGTGTTAACTTGCAAGGGTCACTAGTCTACATGATGCCTTTGTGGAAGGTAGAAAAAGGAGCCCCTTGGAGATGGTCAGATTAGAAAAAGGATTCCTTCAAACTGGGGCACACAGCTTGACAAACAGAAAGGAGACAGGATTCCAACTCCTCTTTGGGTCCTTCAGCTGGGGGCAAAGTGCGCAACCACATATGGTAGTTCAGAAATGGGAGGTCCCTGTCATTGGAGGTCTGGTAGGGTGACTACGGGCTAGGAATGTGATGGAGTGGTTTCCAGTGTTGCATGAGAACTTGGGCCAGGTGATGGATGTTTAGAGATTTTACCTAACGGCTGGTAAACATGGACGTTGATCCTGTGCCTGGATGAAGAAACCAGGATTCGAACCTGGCCTTCTGGTTCTAAAAGTCTGTCTCATTTAGTCTTGCTGGGTTGTCTTCTACAGCTCCCTATGGGAAGATTTTTGCTTGAAAGTAAGTTTCCTTCACACATACCTATTCAAATTTGGTTTTAAAAGATGAGTGAACTTGGGAGGTGAATGAGTAACTCTCAGAAACAATAAGATATGGAATTAAGGGGTCTAAGGGACAAACGGCAAGAGGTATATAAGAGAGTTGAAGGTGTTAGAGACCCCTCTCTATTTCTCCATTTCTAAGACTTAGGAGGACAAGTATGGGAGTCAAAGTAGAATACAGGTATTTCTAGACCTTCCCAGAGACTCACAGACACTTTTTTTTTTTTTCAAATAAACCACTGGTTTTTTGCTTTCATGGTTTGCTCCTGGATAAACACCACATTTCCCAGACACCCTGGATAGTTCTATTTAGATCCTGTTCTTCCTATTCAAAAGCAAGTAAGTTTTAAAAATGCATAAATCTAAATTTGGTTCCACTTAAAATAAGCTTTATGGGAGTTATCATTATCAAGAAATCTATAAATGAGGGGGGAAAATCCTTCGCCAGACAAGAAGCATCATTTTAGCAAATAAGACAGGAGTCAGGAGAGGGGAGAAAGCTAACATGTCCAGGACATACCTTGTGCCAAGTAGGTTTTGTAAATCTCCTCACTGTAGAGTTAGAAAACCAAGGCCCAGTTAAGTGGGGTCACACAGCTTCTGCAGGGAAGAGCTAGGTTTTGATCCCAGATCTGTGTGACCACAAGGCCCTTGGATCTTTTTCCATTGCACACTTATTTCCAGAAACAATCACTCATGTTCCAATCTGCTCTCATTTTCTCCATCCTGCCAAACCCCTTGAGGTCTTAATCCCTGCTAGGTTTTCTACTCAACTTGCCATAAAACTTTTATAGGGGAGAAAGTTACAGCTTACTGGCTGGAAAGGTGGGTGGAGGAAATGGACAGACCCTGCCTGCTGCCTGACTTCCTGCCATCAGGCAGTGGAATCCACATTGTCAAAAAGGGCTCCCAGCTGTTTAATGCTGAGCTCTAAAAAGACTCAACCACTCTGGAAGTGGAAATGACCCATATTTCATCTCTTTGTAGTGGGAAACCCATCTGGTATAGCTTTCTTCTCCATGTGCTAGTGGCCTTTATACTCAACTGTGTAGGGAACATAGTTGAGAATTTTCTTCTATCTAAAATCAGCCTTTGGACAGAAATCATTTTTCTTCTGGAGTTTGTGTCTATAGGAGGGAGGCATAACCCCAGTAATTTTTAGCTGATAGCTTCCTAGGGATAGCATGGGGCCATGTTTTGTTCTAACAACTGGTCCCTTGTCCAGGGGCCCATGGCTAGGGCAGGGGACAAACTGAAGGGAAGTTTATTTCACCATGAAAGTTCATCATCTGGCTCCTATATGAAGAGAAGATGTTTTCATTCATTCATTCATTCATTCATTCATTCCATCCGTTCATTCGTTCATCTACTCATTCATTCAAAATATCAGTTGAGCCCTGCTGTGTACCGGTACTGGAGGAGAGAACCAAGAAACCAAAGAAAATCAAGGTGGTGTCCTTTCTGCTTTTGAGAGGGTCATGTAGTTGTGGGAGCGGGGAACAAATATGTATTCCTCATGCGTTCATTCTTTCAACAGTGAGCGCTGACTTGTGTCAGTTCCTAGAGTTACAAAGATATAGAAGACACAGCACCTGTCCCCAGGGACCTCTCCGTCTATTTGGGGAGACAGACCAGAATTACAGAAGAGGGCAGTAGATGTCAGGTCAGAGGCAAAACCAGGTGCTACGGGCACATAGTGGAGGAGCACTGAGAGCAGGAGCAAGAGAAGATTTCTTGGAAGAGGCGAGAAGTCAGGATCTGAAGGAGTGAGCCAGGTGAAATGAGTAGCGGAGCGGGCATGGCAAGTAGAAGGAATGTCAAGGGCAAGGACAAAAACGGGGCCAGGAAAGAGCATGAAATTTCTGTGGAAGTCCCATATCACCTAAGAAATTTTGTGTGTGTGTGTGTGTGTGTGTTTGTGTGTGTGTGTGTGTGTGTGTGTGTAGCAACTAGGGTGGGCGTGGTGAAGATGAAGGTCAAGAGGAAGGCAGGGCCCGATGACAAAGGGATTTGTTTTGTGTGCGACAGTGACTAATGTTAGTTCATCTTGCAGAGCTCGGGAGCTGGCGAGAGATTTTAAGTAGGGGATGAAGGGTGACCAACTCTTTCTGCTTTGACCAGCACTGCCCTGATTTTAAAACTCAAAGTTCCACATCCTGGGAACCCCTTCAGTCCTGGGCAAACTGGGATGGCTGATCACCCTGCAGGGGAGGGACGGGAGAGGTCACTGTGGAAGCCTCACCGACATGCCGAGGGGGTAAGATGAGAGGCATACAGGTCTAAAGAGGCCGCTGCATGAGTGAAGAAAGCATGCGTGAATCAAGGTTGTTAACAGTGACCTCCAAGAGGAAGCAATGGACTTGAAACAAGAGACAACTGAATTTAATCACCTTTTCCTTGGGTAGGGGTAGGAGGAAAGGACTGAGTCAAATCTGAATCCCTGTTTTCTGACTTGCTGATTGATTAACATCATAAAGGAGATTTTTTTTTTTAAAGATTTTATTTTATTCATTCGACAGACAGAGATCACAAGTAGGCAGAGAGGCAGGCAGAGAGAGAGGAGGAAGCAGGCTCCCTGCTGAGCAGAGAGCCCGATGTGGGGCTCGATCCCAGGACCCTGAGATCATGACCTGAGCCGAAGGCAGTGGCACCCCATAAAGGAGATTTTAAAGTGCTACTGTTAGAGGTATGGAAGAGGAAAGTCAATGATGATAACTTTCCTTCCCCTTCTGTGACCAGACATTATCCTGAGGGTTTCCTTTATAAAGTATCTCATCTAATATGCATAACAACTAAGAACTAGGAGAGTGCTCATTCTCCAGTGTACAGATGAGGAAACTGGGGCTCAGAGAGCCTAAGTAACCTGCCCAAGATCACCCAGCCCTGGCATTCCCAGTCAGATGTCTCTTGTCTAAAGTCTTCTGCGTTTCCTATTCCCACCTGGACACCGTCCCCAGGGAATGACAGAGGAAGTGGCAGTAGAGTGTGCCGTGCTGAAAAATGCTGTTTATCCAAAAGGAAAAGGAGAGAAAAGGGAACAGCCTGTGCCAGGACCCAAGGGCATGAATGAGTATGGAGTGTTCTGGAAAACCCAAGAATGTCTCTGGCTCTGTCTCAGCGAAACAATAAATAAATACATATGCATGCCAGGGTTAATTATTCTTGACCCTTTTATGCAGAACATCTGCAATGATGGGGAGATGCTGTCTCATATCTTGACCCACTCACTGCATTTTAATTGCCCAAGTAAAATAAACAAAAATAAACTGAATGCTGCTTTCTTCATGGCTTCCAATCTGCTTGCAAATCTCAACGGCTTGCCAGTATTTCCCAATACAAAGCTGGCTGAGTTGTGGCGCAATGAGAAAGGAGATCTATGTCAGTAGAGACCACTGCACCCTGGATTTTATTTTCCCTTCAGAAAGTCTTTTGTTTCAGGACACTAGGCAGGGGTGAAAGTGGTACACTCTTGTAGATGTAATTAGAATGGAAGCGCTTCCCTCTTCCTCTGTGACTCAAGTCATTAAAATTAATCATCACTGGGCCAGTCTACAGGCTGCCACGGTCTCTATAGGAAATGCATCTTGAGGTGTCTGGTGCAGTGGCTGCAATTAAAGTCTATTGAGCAATGGGATAAAACACCAGACGCTTGCCACAATAGCAAAGGCACTGTGTAATTGAGGGACATGTAATTAACAGATAACTTGAAATGGGGCCGAGGGCTTCACATAGATGGACACGTTAGTGCTTTTTTACAGGAACCATCTGATGGTAAGAAATTACTTTACTAACTCTAGCAATGATTTATTTAGGCATTTATTGTATTTATCACCGATTTCATGTGTATGATGGTTAAGTCGTGGAAATATCTATTTTTTTTTAAAGATTTTATTTATTTATTTGACAGAGATTTGATAGAGATCACAAGTAGGCAGAGAGGCAGGCAGAGAGAGAGAGGAAGGGAAGCAGGCTCCCTGCCAAGCATAGAGCCCCATGCAGGGCTCGGTCCCAGGACCCCGGGATCATGACCTGAGCCAAAGGCAGAGGCTTTAACCCACCGAGCCACCCAGGCGCCCCGGAAATATCTATTCTTATTTCCTTGCAAGGTATGCAACAATTGAGTACAGGAACGAAAGAGTGGTGGTGGGAATTGGTCATGAGACCATGTTTGCATAAGATTCTGTGTTGTTTCTGACTTTTAAACCTTCATTTAATTGAAGAATTTTGTGGAGAATGCGGTTACCAATGAGAACAAATGGCTCTTTGCTAGTCACTTAAGACCAAAGTGTATATGTGTGTTTAGGACAGTGTAGCGAAAGAAAAGCAAGTTAGAGAATCCTTGATCTAAATATACTTCACAGAACAATTGCCTTGAAAGGGAATGAGAAACTATTATCTCAATCTCAGAAATATTTTTGGAATTCTAACCTATGTTGATAAGGAATAGATTTGACTGTGTATAACTCAGAAACTCAAATATGATGACTTAAAACAAGAATAAAAATTTGTCTCTTATGTAAAAGTTCTGTAGGTGGACAATCCAGGGGACAAAGATGGGCATGTACATTCCTTTTATGTACCCTACCAGGAAGTGGCACACATTATTTTTCTTACATCTCATTGGTCAGAAACTTAGTGTCATGGCCAGGCTAACTCAAAGGAAGCTGGGAAATGTAGTCTTTATTCCGGGTGGCCATGTATCCAATTAACAATTGGTATTCTGAGACTAAACGGTTTCAGGGAGTAGACACTGAGCTACGCATTAGGTTACTTGACAATGACAGCTTAAACTAGGAGTGTGGGCTTTCTCTGAGTTCCTGCCATTCTGGTGAGTGACAATATTTGGAGGAAGAAATCTGTTTCCAGAGCTAATGGTTAGGGGCGGCTGATGTTGGGGCTCTCCTCCCTACCCATTCAACCTGGTAAGTGCCAGGTAAAATATGGGCATTTTATGAGCTTTTCCAGAAATCATGATATTTAGTGACTAAACAGTGAGCATTAGGTAATGCTTAGAGAAATCATTACTACTATTGCATGTGTTGGGCAGAATTCCTAGAAAATTGGTAGCCTCCAGACTGAAGTGCTTTAGAGTACAAGCCCCCCTGTCAACAAGGGGTCATCTGTGCTGGGATAAAGAGCCTTCCCGGGTGTGAAGGTAACAAGGGCTATTGCCAAAGGGAGGCCAGGAATTGGCAAGCCCCTTTTTCAGGACTAAATATGGAGGACAACAACCCAAGGGTGCATTTGATTCCCATTACCTCATGAGCTCAGGAACCAGAAACTTCCAGTTTCTGGAAACTCATTTTTTTGCATCTGTTTTTGTCTTACTCTGTGTCTCCATAGTGATGACAGTAAAGTCCTTAAATCACAAAGAGCTCACGAATATGCCTTCAGAATCAATGAAGAAAAAGGGAGCTACAGACGCTGGAACTCTGCACTTTGCCAGTTTTGGGAGAGGAGGATGAGAGCGCGGGAGGTTATCAACTCCTGAAGGGAAGGAAAATGAGTTGAGTTTACAGGTGCCGACTGGAGCCAAAAAGGGGGAAATGGCAGCACGGGGAGCTGGCCCCAGCCTGAGAAGCAGCAGTGGGCTACCACAGGCAGGACCGACCCATCACCAACTCCCGAGTTCTGCAACAAGGCATGCAGGTTAGTGTGGGGTAAAAATGTGGGTTCTGGACTCTGATGGCCTGGATTTGAATTCTGCATTTACCATTAACAGCTAAGCCTTGGGCAAATCATTTCAGTCCTCTGAGTCTCAATTTTCCTCAGGTAGAAAATGAGGATCATAATAGAACAGCCTAAAAAGGGGACAAAGATTGAGATGTGCATGATTTGTGTGTTTGCTGACGGGGCCAGACTGCACATTCACTGTTGTTACTACCAAATTTAGGCAATATTATGAATTGGTGAAGGAGCTAATTCCAGTCATTCTGAAATCACGCCAGTGAATGAATATGAGGAACGGGGTGCAGGGGGCAAGAAGGGTGACTTCAAATTGACAAGATTCAACCCAAGTGAGCAAAATGAACTGTACCCGTTACCAGGATGGTAGAGGCTTTCTTGACTAACCACCACTTCACCTCCTCGCAGAACTAACCAACGCTTATCATTCTCTCTGTGGTAAATCCTGACAGAGTCCACAGTTAGCAGAAGGCGTCAGCTGTGTGCCATCCTTTGCGACAGCAGCATGCTTACGCTCCCACAGCAGACCTGCGTGTTTACCAAGTTGTGTATGTCCCCCGACCTCCTTCTGCTAGGTATTCCTAGACTGAATTTACATCATTTAGTTATTTTTTTTTTTAAATTGATGAGAAACGAGTGAGAAAAAGGAAGCTGTCCTTTTGTGACTGCTTTGGAAGGACTCGACTCAGGCACGTTACTAAAAATATTGTATGATTAGGTGAGAACGAGATAACTGTCAAAGACTGAGAGAAGGAAACATTGAGGGTTGTACACTCAGATTAGTTTACAAGTATCTCTAAGTACTAGGTCTGCTTTCAAGAAGCCTAAACAGGAAATCAGGAATGGTGAATTTTTTGAGTGATTTCTATTTGTGACTGAAAGTATACTTATTAAGTTAAAATATCTGACATGCTCATGTATTAGTTTTTATAATTCCCTGATTTAGCACATTCTTTTTTAGATTACGTAATTTTTTTTAAATTTTTTTTTCTGCTTTTTTTTTTCCCATTTTATTTATTTTTTTCAGCATAACAGTATTCATTGTTTTTGCACAACACCCAGTGCTCCATGCAAAACGTGCCCTCCCTATTACCCACCACCTGTTCCCCCAACCTCCCACCCCTGACCCTTCAAAACCCTCAGGTTGTTTTTCAGAGTCCATAGTCTCTTATGGTTCGCCTCCCCTCCCCAATGTCCATAGCCCCCTCCCCCTCTCCCAATCCCACCTCCCCCCAGCAGTAATTAACTACTGCTTGCAACTGACCTGGATTGGAAGTCATCTACCAAACTAGACATTCCTATGTATGCATTATTGGTGCTCAATATATAGCCAACACAGCCTATTTTATATTTTTCAAAAAATCTGTGTTATTTTAATATATTTCCTTTTCAAAGATACCAAGAAAGTCTTTGATAATGCCTAATTCACTTCTAATGACTCAACGATTGAGAAAACATGCCATTAATTTTATAACATTTTAAAAGAATCAGGGTCCTACTAGTTGACTACTGTAAAATATTATTTATTTTAAGTCCACAGAAGTTTAAAAAAGTTTTTTTGATTAACAGTCTGAATATCCGGAAAGGTCAAAATCCAATTTTCTTAGCACTTATGATGAAATATTTAGCAAGTCTGTCACTCATATGCAATGGAAATCAGTAAGACAGAAAGCAAAGATCCAAGACAGGTAATTTCAAATTCAGGGGCAGGTGGTTCCTTCACACTGGGGTTATGTGAATGGGAGGTGGACACAGAAAAATAATGTTTTGACCAGCAGGAGAGAGATTTCAATGCAGAGGAAAGCCTATGGATCAAAGTACTGGAACATCGTAAGTCCTTTCCCCACTGCAGAATTTTGCCAAATCACTCACATTGAAAGAAATCCTACCTGGTGTAATACTGTACTTTCCACTATCAATTAGGAATGAAAACAAATAGCAAATATAACTTAGAGAGCAAATGTGCCTGAAGGGGGAGCTTTGAAGAGTTATAGTCAGAAAGCCCTAGAGCTCTCCACACTTAGCACATCCGTACTAAAACCAGAAAGTGGGATGGGATGGAAGACAAAGGATCAGAATGATGTCAGAGACCCAGCTGTATGTTGGAGAGACAGAATTCACATGCCTTAAAGAAGAGATTCTATCTTTCTGAATTAGCATCTTTGTTTTCTTTAGGTAAATACCCAGAGATGGAATTGTTAGGTCATATTGTAATTCTATGTTTAATTTTTTCAGGAACCTCCATACTGTTTCCTATAGTGGCTTCACCAATTACCTGAAGAAAACAAAGACACTCATTCAAAAAGATACATGGGCCGTCTTATTCATTGCAGCATTATTTGCAATAGTTAAGATACGGAAACAACCTAAATGCCCATCATAGATGAATGGATAAAGAAACTGTGGCATATATATACACCATTGAATATTATTCAACCATAAAAAATGAGAAAAATCCTACCATTTGTGGCAACATGGACGGATCTAGAGAGTATACATTAAGCGGAGTAAGTCAGAGAAAAACAAATATCATATGATCTCTTCTATATGTAAAATAATCTAAAAACAAACAAACAAAAACGCTAAGCTCATAGATACAGAGGACACACTGGTGGTTGCTAGAAGTGGGGCATAGAGACTGGGGAAAATGGAGGAACTGTTTTTTGGGTTGTTTTGTTTTTAGTTTGAACACACTGAATAATAATAATAATAAACCAGAAAGGGACACCTGGGTGGCTCAGTCAGTTGAGCAGGTGACTCTTGGTTTTGGCTCAGGTCACAATCTCAGGGTCCTGGGATCAAGCCCCACATCAGGCTCCACGCTCATTGACAAGCGTGCTTGAGGATTCTTTCTCTCCCTCTGCCCCTCCCCCCACTTCCTCTCTCTCTCTAAAATAAATAAGTAAATCTTAAAAGAATAATAATAAACCAGAAAAAAAAGAGTTTCTAGTTTTACCTCCCATGATGGTGAACTAGCTTATATCAGACTAACAACCCACCCAAAGCTAGAAAATATGGATGAAACAAAGCGAAACAACTTGTTTTAAAGCACTGGAGAGCTCTCAACACAGCCAGGACTTGAAGGCCAAGCTCCTGGAGAGAAGGGGGATGCATAGAAGTGAGTCAGATGTTCTGAGCTGCGTTTCCCCTTTAGGCACCAGCTTTTCCATCAGCCATATGAGGCTAAGAGGCTGAGAAGCTGAGCATAACTTTTGGCAGGACTGGGGAGAGAAAATGACCTGAGCCAAGATCCTGAAGAGAAGGGAAGGACAGAGAAGCCAGCCCAACATTTGGCACTGCTTTTCCTTCTGAGGCAGTTGTTGATTTGTAAGTCACAGGAGAGAAGTTTTGCAAATCTGAGTAGAAATTAGTAGCTAAGAGACTGAACAAAGATTTCATTGGCCTCATGTTTCAAGAAGATTAAAATTGTAAGTCAGAACCCAGAGGGAAGAGAGACACCGGTAAGCACCCCAGGCTTTCCATTAGGACCCCTTGGAGTAAGGGTGAACCCTACGTATAACAGCTCTCGCAAAGATTGAAATTCAGCTTCAAAACAGCCCAATCCAAGACTTGATAAAAGTGATCTACCCGGGGCACCTGGGTGGCTCAGTGGGTTAAAGCCTCTGCCTTCCGCTCAGGTTATGGTCTCGGGGTCCTGGGATTGAGCCCCGGGTCGGGCTCTCTGCTCGACGGGGAACCTGGTTCCTCCTCTCTCTCTGCCTGCCTCTCTGACTACTTGTGATCTCTGTCTATCAAATAAATAAATAAATAATGTTAAAAAAAAAAAAGTGATCTACCCTACACTAACTGCCTGCTAGAAGTGGAAGTAGATTTTCTGTGAAGGAAGAAAATGGCATCCAGAGCCTCTATCGTTTTTCACGTATAATGTGTGGCTTTCAGTAAAAAATCATTAGACATACCAGGATACTGGACCAAGGGAAAAAGACAATGGAAAGAGACCCATGGATGATCCAGATATTATAGTTATCAAACCTGGATTTAAACAAAAATTATGATTAACATGTCCAAAGAGACAGAAATCAAAATGGAAGATTTTAGCAACATTGGAATTTGTAAAAAAAAGAAGCTAAACGGAAATTCTAGAACTGATAAATATGAGAACTGGAACTAAGAACTCACAAGTTTAATAGTAGTTTAGACCAGAAGAAGAGGGGTTTAGGAAATATCCAGACTAAAGTATAGAGGGCAAAAATGATGGAGACTATTTTAAAAAAACCTATAGGAAACATATGGGAAATGATAACAAAATTTAACACAGGTGTCACTGGAGTTCCAGAAGGAGAGAGAAAATAGGAGTAGAACAAATCTTTGAAGAAACAATAGCCAGAATTTCCCCCAAACTGACAAAAGATAGGAAGCCAGGGAATGGAGAAGTACTACAACCACTCACCAAAGGATCAATAAATTCAAACAAAACCACACCTAAGCATAGAGTAAAACTTCTGAAAACCACAGACAAAGACAAAAGCTTAAAAGCAGCTAGAGAAAAGTACATGCTGTCTTCAAAAGACAACAGTCAGACTGACAGGTGATTTCACAACGAAATGATGGAAGCCAAAGGCAGAGGAATCATGTCTTTAAAGTATATGCCAACTACTTATTAAAAAATAACCTTCAAAATGAAGGCAGAATATATTTTCAGACAGACAGGAAACAAGTTTGCCTTCAAATTCTCACTAAAGACAAGGCTACCCACATGTGTTCTTCAGGTAGAAGGAAACAAAAAAGGGTAAGTATAGAGGTAATACCAAATGAATATGGACGGTAAGAAATAATAAGAATAATGTCTCATAGGACCAAATATATATAAAATTTCATTATTGGGCATTATTAAGGTGGCGGTGGGGCAGGGACTTAAAATGTCCTAAGGTCCTTGCATTGTCCCAGAAAAAGCAAAGTATATTCCATGCTAATATATTAGACTCCAGTGAGTCAACAATGCATCTTGTAAAAGAATGCATTTGTTCAGGTTGGAATAATAAAATAAAGCCCTAAGCCAGACCACATACTTGCAACAAACACTGTCTTGGGCTCCAATTTGGGGGGCTTTGGAGTTCATCTCAGATCCACTTCTTTGTGGTTAGTTTTGTACATTATGTGTATTTGATACTTATATTTGCTTAGGTTTGGAATCACTACTCTGCATGTAGATCATTCAAAGGGGTGAGTTTTAAATAATTAGCAGGTCCATTTGAAAAAGATAACCCTTTGGGCATTGGCATAGAGGAAATCCTCATCCAGGAAGACCCAACCGTATTTGCAGTATTTCCAGATCATTAGCCAGGAGAGCATACTCTCTAGGTCTGGATTGATTGATATTCTTGAATATATTCTTCAGGGAATTCGTTATGCTTTAAAGAATAAGTTAATTTTGCTCCAGGAGACAGAGAGATTATATAATTTGTCTGTCTATACATATATATATATATATATATATATATATATATATATATATATATATATCTGTCGGTGCTTGTTGGTTAAATACATGCATCTATGAAATCCTATCATGTGCTTAGTCTCTCCACCATATTACTGACAAGCCGATACTCTCCCCTTTCCTACAACCCCCAAAAATCCCAATAAGAATCCAAATATGTGCCTATGCATTAAAAGCTGAAAATATCCCAGTCCGCCCCAACACTGCCCCAGAGAGCTGCTCTCAGGAGCTGCAGTTGCCAATGAACAGGATGCCCATAAAATACATCAATCAATGCCCTTTGGAACAGCATTGGCTTACCAGTTAATAGACTTGATTTTTCTATACCCACTGATTAATGAAGCAGTAATTCTCCTTCCTAATAGGAAGACAAATTAAGAATTACTGTAACTGGAGCCTACTGGGAGCTAGGGTATTGTTGGGAGAATGGTGGTAACTATGGAGACAAAGTTGGTCAAATGGCTGCCTTTGCTGAAGCAGTCTTCCTGGCCGTGAACCCAGGGCTGAAGGGTTCACTTCATTCCACAGACACTCACAAATGCGTTAGGAGCCAGCCGTATGGAAAGCCCTGCTGGGAGAGGAACGGGTGGATCTGGGGCATAGCCCTTCTCAGACCGACCCCTACGTTATGTTCTTTCTTCCAGAGGCAGACACAGACGCCCACAATATGAGGCAGGAAATGGGCCAGATTAGGATTCAGGCTACTCTGAAAGACCCAAGGAGGTGAAAGCCACGTGAATTGGAACCAGCCAGGAGAGGCACCATGACAGGGTGGCATAAGGGAGGCTGAGTGGAACTCTATCCACATGGGGAATGGAAGCCCTTCTGGGGAAGGAGAAGCAGCATGAGCAAAGGTAAGGAGCCAGCCAGTAGGAAAGAACTCAGACGCAGGTGATTATTAGCTGTGTGACCTGGGGTTAGAAAAGTTACCCAACTTTCTGGGGCTTTGGTTTCCTCATCTGGAAAATGAAATGACTAATAACTACCTTCCGGCTTGCTGTGAAGATTCCTTTGGGTAGTCTGTACGGAGTCTACCACAGTGCCTGGTCTGGTGTAGATGCTGTAAATGGCACACTACCAGCCCCTTCCTTGACTAGGAAGACTTGGAGAGAATCGTTGGCCTACCTTCCTTTTGCCTTCCTGCTTTTTGGGTTTTCCGCCTATCTGAACTCCAAGCACTTGAGCTCTCTCTAGGTAAGATCTGTGTCTGTGCCCTTGGGACTGCCTTCCCGCTTCCCTGAGGGCAGGCCCTGCAGTAGGGGCACCTTTGTGGAAAGAAGAAGTGAATCAATGTGTCCTGCCTTTTTGGTCTCCTACTGCTCTCCCACCACTTAGGTGTTCATGAAGTCACACGACCTGGTGTGCCCTCCCCTTTCATCTACCAGCAAACTCTCTCCATCCTTCAAAATTCAGCTCATGGTTTCGTGAGGTCCTTCATTCAAGACAGAATTGGACAGGACCGACACTTTCTCCTAAGTGCCCCCACGTAACCTTCCACAAAACTCTACCATAACTAACACCGACTCAACAGCTTATGATTGCTTGCTTTTCCCTTTGCCCCTCAGCCCTCCAAGCCAGGTCCTACAAGCCTCTTTGGCTACGTGGTGTCAATGAGACGTGTTCTTATGGGAGGTCAGAACCTGAGGATGCGGCAGAACATCTTTCCACGAGATGGGGCTCCTGTGCCCTCTTTCATTTGTTTGCTTACGGTTCTATCCTAAGGAAAAATGGCTGTTTACATAGTTACAGAACAATTGGAAGTCTGATGTATGGCTTTATAATTTCTGTAGCTAATTCCATATAGTAGGAAGTTTCTCAGACAATTTAATTTCTTTCCTTCCCTGAGACAAGGATTTTAAATTGTTGCATGAGGTAAAGAGTGCATTATAACCCAGGGGGATGGTGTGATGTGTCTCCCACACGAGGTCTTACTCATCTCTGTGCTTTTAGGTCCTCGCACGGGGACTCACTCAGTGCTTTGCACATGAGATGTCGATAATTACACTGAAGGGATGAATGCCCTGTTCTGTTACTTCCTTTCCCAGGAAACCTCAATGGCTGCCCTGTTCCACCTAGGTCCATCTAATCTCCATGGCTGGTATTCAAGTTCATTCCTGAGATGATTCCAACCTCTAACCTCAGGTAAAGCCATTTACCCCGGTATGCCAGGCATCCCTCACCGCGGGCAAGCAGGACTACTGAGTGGATGGCTCTTGGTTCTATGGGCTGGACGAATTCGTTTGCTGGGGGAATGCTAGTCTTAGCTTCAGGAGAGCTACAGGATGAGATAGCCAAAGAACCGCACGGCCAGAAGGGGCCTTTGCAGACACTCTGATCAGAGGTGGGAAACGAACACTGCATTCTGGAGCAGACCTGAAGATCAGAGGCGGTGGCGGCTAGGGATACAGCCCTTGGGAAGACTACCCCATTCAGCCAAAGGGCATGGACTGACTGCGTTCCTAACACGCTCAGTTCATGAACTCATCCTCACCCAGAGAAGGCGACAACAAAAACCGCTATCCTGATGGTCCAGGACGAACAAGATAAGACCAAAGCTAATATTTCTTTGAGCATCAAACTATTGAACTTAAGGCTGCTCATGGCACCACCATTACCCAAAGCAGGGAAGGTCTTGCCCTGTGCTCCCTGTTTGCCCTCTACCGACCTCCCGTGCCCAAGTCACATTGTGTTGTTTTCACTGATTTCCATGTCAGTCTTTCTCAAGAAAACACAAGCCTCTTAAGGACATGTGATTTTGCAAATACGGTGTCTTGACACATGAATGAATGAATGAATGAGTGAATGAAGTCTATGCAAAGTGCATACACCTTTTTTACCACCAGATGGCAAAGATTCTTTGGAAAGTCTAGCTGTAAACTGTCTCAGATAGAGCCTGGTGAAAACTAAGTTTTTCAGGAAACTGGATGAATACCTCCAACAGCGTGAGATTTTCAGGGATGTCTATGCTTCCCATCTCTTAGCAGAGAGAGGAGAAAGCACCAGAGCGGAAGTCAGGAGTTCTGGCATATGGATCTATGCTGTCATTAGCATTTGGGTGAGTCACATATTATTTTCCAGGCCTCGGTTTTCTCATTTCAAAAAATCTTGGGGCTTGTGGTCAACATGTGTGAGCATCTACGCTATCCCAGACCCTGACTCAGGCACTGGGGGTAAAGCAATGGCTTAAGGAGAGCTTCTAGAACAATGCTTCTCAACTCTGTAGTGAAAGACCAGCTTATTGCTATTGTTTTTAAACTATGTAATCTGTTGCAGACTGTATTTTGGTAAAATTAAAATGTAAATGTAATAGTAAGAGAAGTAAATAAAAGCATATAAAATCCAAGTTCTGATTTTTTATTATTAGATTCATGAGACATTGTTGAAGTGCTATTTCTAAATGTTTCTTAGTTTCTGGACTTAGCGAATCATGGGCTGGTAGCAAATGGCCTGCAGACAGGTGCCCCTCCACAGACCACACTTTACATGATGCTAACTTAGCTCATACTCTTTTGAGAGAGGCTGGCACAGGCCCCAGCAAGGCCCCTGAATGTGGGACACTCCACTGACAAGCTTCTGCATCTACAGAGTAGTAAACACTCAAGCACATAGACCTACGGCCTGGTGGTTACAAAGCTGAAAAGGGATAGTTGTGATCACTTCTGGAGCCTTGAGAAAGGTCTAGCTGATCCCCTCTGACCCTTTAGGCTGTCCTAAGCCATATGGCTGCAAACACACCAGGTGAGGCTTTGGGCACATTCCAGGCCTTTCCATGGACTTCCTGTTGGTGGCCTCACCCCTCAGGCCTAACGCCAGGCACCGACTTGGACCTTTCTTCCTTGGCTATGATTTGTACTCTTTCTCTGAGTAAACTGCTTCTGGCCACCTGGATTATAAATCCATACCTCTGACCAGTCCAGTCCCCGGGAAACTAGTACGGGGTTTCAGGGCACACAGGCACCATACTGGCGAGTCTAGACAAGCCTGTTGATTACCAGGATAGGACAATCTACCAAGACCACACAATATGCTTCCTTATATGGTATCTTTTAAAGATTCCTAAGCTGGGGGGCATCTGGGTGGTTCAGTCAGTTGAGCACCTGCCTTCGGCTCAGGTCATGATCCCAGGGTCCTGGGATCAAGCTCCGCATCACGCTCCCTGCTCAGTGGAGAGTCTGCTTCTCCTTCTCCCTCTACCAGGCGCTCTACTTGTGCTCTCTATCAGATAAATAAAATCTTTTAAAAAAAGAATAATCACTTTTTCAAATAGATACTGTAAAAACATGGTACAATATTCAAAAGGCACCTTGGGAATATGATGGGAATCCCCCCTCCTATTCCTATCCCATAATCTCTCAGTTCCCACCACAAGGGAACCACTATTCATGTTCTCATACACCCTTCAGGAGATGTAGGCATAAGTCTTTAAAAAGACATTGCAAACGGAGCATGCTATAAACTTTGCGGTACTTTCTTTTTTAACTAAACGATTTGTCTTGGCAATGTTTAATTTCAAATTTTCATTTTTATTTAGCTGGTCCCCTATTAATGGATATTTAAATTTTTTTCACATTTTTTTGTTACAGTGTTCAGTAAATAGCACCTTCCTATGTGTGAGTCTTTCTGAATATATAGATTCCTGGATATTAACTACTGAGTCAGAGAAATGTACCCTCCCCAAAGTTGTACCAGTTGGTACAGCTGCTGTCAGCGGGGAAAGTGTCTGCTTCCCTATGGTCAGCGTATGGTTATCAAAAGCCTAGTAGGTCAAAAGTTGAAGCTCTGGGGAATGAATTTGGATTTCATAATGGTGAGTGAGGTTGAGTATCTTTTAAAATATCTAAAAGCCATCTAACTGCCATGTGTTTTGAGATTTTTTTTCTATTGCTGTATTGATCTTTCAGAAAGCAACCCTTAAGAACTCTTTATGTATTAAAGAAATTAGTCCTCTTTTTATTGTATGGCCTACAAATATTTCCCCCACTTTGTCCTTTAAGATTTTCAAATATTTTCTGTAATTAAAAAGTTGCTTTTGGCTTACTAAATCAGTCTTTTTTTTTTTTCAATGACCTCTGTGTTTTGTGATATGCTTAGAAAGGACTTTGCTCTGGATTCTAACAATGATTCATGTTTTCTTCTGGTGTTTTTATATCTTCATTTTTTATTTTTATTTTACTTGGTTACTTATTTATGTTTAAAGACTTTATTTTATTTTTTAAAAAGATTTTTTTATTTATTCATCTGAGAGAGGGAGTGCATGAGTCGGGGGAGGGGCAGAGGACAGGGATAAGCAGACTCCTCGCTGAGCAGGGAACCCGATGCGGGGCCCCATCCCAGGACCCCAGGATCATGACCTGAGCCTAAGGCAGACATTTAATGACTGAGCCACCCAGGGGCCCCTTAAAGATTTAAGCAATCTCTGCACCAGTGAGGGGCTCAAACTCAACCCCGAGATCAAGAGTCACATGCTCTTCTGACTGAAGCCAGTCAGGTGTCCCATGTCTTCATTTGTTAATACTTACATCTTTGATGTATCTGGAGTTTATTCTGTTTTGAGGACTGAATTATGGAGCCAATTACTTTTTCCCCATGGCATCCAGTTGTGCCATTACCATTTGTTAAATAATCCATCTTTGGGGCGCCTGGGTGGCTCAGTGGGTTAAAGCCTCTGCCTTCGGCTCAGGTCATGATCCCAGGGTCCTGGGATCGAGCCCCGCATCGGGCTCTCTGCTCAGCAGGGAGCCTGCTTCCTCCTCTCTCTCTGCCTGCCTCTCTGCCTACTTGTGATCTCTGTCTGTCAAATAAATAAAATCTTAAAAAAAAAAAATCCATCTTTCCTCAACTGATAGAAACTATACTTTTTTCATATGCTTACTTTCAAATGAATTTTTATTTCTGCACTTCCTGTCAAATTCTATCGATCTGTTCATTCATGCTCTAGTTTCACAGTTTTATTTAATGTGGTTTGATAATGTAGTTTCATTTTTATCTATTTATTTTTATTTGAGTATCGTGGTACACAATGTGGCATTACTTTCAGGTGTAAAACACAGTGATTCAACAAGTCTATACACTATGCTGTGCTCACCACGAATGTAGCCACCATCCGTCACCAGACAATGTTATTACAGTATCACTGACTATAGTCCTTATGCCCTTTTATTCCTGTGGCTTATTCATTCCATAACTGGAAGCCTGTACCTCCCGTCCCCCCTTCACCCATTTTGTCCATTCCTCCTACCCCCTGCCCTCTGGAAACCATCCGTTTGTTTTCTGTATTTATAGGTCTGAGTTTGCTTTTTGTTTGTTTATTCATTTGTTGTTTTTTTTTTAGGGTCCACATGTAAGCAAAATTGTATGGTTATTGTCTTTCTCTGTCTGACTTATTTCACTTAGCATAATATCCTCTAGTTCTATCCATGTTGTCAGGAATGGCATAATCTCATCCTTTTTTATGGCTGAGTAATATACCATTGTATGTGTGTGTACATGCGTGTGTGTGTGTGTGTATCTCTGTATCTATGTATATATAGAGAAGGAAAGAGAGATATATATCATATCTTCTTTATCCATTCATCTATCAACGGACACTTGGGTTGCCTCCATATCTTGACTATTGCAAATAATGTTGCCAATAATGTTGCAATAAACTTAGAGCTGCTTACATCTTTTTTAATTAGTATTTTGTTTTCCTTAGGTAAATACCCAGTAGTGAAACTATTGGATCATATGGTATTTCTATTTTTGATTTTTTGAGGAATTTCCATATTGTTTTCCACAGTGACTGTACCCATTTACATTTCCACCAATACTGTACAAGGGTTGTTTTTTTCCCACATCCTCAGCAACATTTGTTATTTCTTATACTTTTGATTCCAGCCACTCTGACTGGTGGTTGTATCTCATGTTGGTTTTGATTTCCATTTCCCTGATGATGAGTGATGTTGAACATCTTTTCATGTGTCTGCAGCCCTCTGTATGTCTTCTTTGGAATAAATGTTTATTCAGGTCCTCTGCCCATTTTTAAAGCCAGATTTTTGGGGGGGGGTGCTGAGTTGTATAAATTCTTTGCATATTTTGGATGTTGGATAATAACCCTTTATTGGATATATCATTTACAAATATTTAATTTGGCTAGTCTTCTCTCTCCACTCCCCTCTAATCATTATTATCTTTCCAATATTTTCTGGCTATTCTTGACTAATTCATTTTCATTTCCATAGAATCAGCCTGTATAAGTTAAAAAGTTATTTGATTTTTGGGGGGAGGATATTAAATTTATGGGTTAATTTGGAGTATTGGTCTTTTTTACAATATTCAGTTTCATATCAAAGTATTCTTTATTTATTTAAATAACATTCATTTAAAAAGGTAACATGTTTATGTTTAAACAGTACAAAGGAGTATATGATAAAATGTAAACAACCTTTCAGCTCTGCCCCAGATACTCTCTGTTTGCTTTAGAGACAATGAGTTTCTGGTATATGTTCATAGAGATACTCTATGCACATAAAATGCTATATGTGCGTATAAGCACTTGACTCTGACCCAGCTGCCTTTTTTTCCCAGATGGCAACAAGTCAGAGACACTGTCCTGCTTTCCCCTACCCAACAATACATACCAGGGAACATTTTATATCAGTACATATACACCTGCCTTATTCTTTTTAGTAGCTGCATGGTATTGAACTATAACAAAGCAACCTGAATTTTCAGTGTGTTCCCTATTGATAAAAGATTGCTTCTTTCGCTTATTTTTATAAGCAATGTTGTAATGAATGTCCTTCCTCATATACCTTTGTGTGAGAATATTGTTTAAAGACTAACTCCTAGATACAGATATCCTAAGAGTTATAAAGAAAATATACACCCAGCAATGTGAATATAGTCAACACACTGAATGGAACACTTAAAAATTGTTAGGGTGGGGGCGCCTGGGTGGCTCAGTTGGTTGAGCCGCTGCCTTCGGCTCAGGTCATGATCCCAGGGTCCTGGGATCAAGTCCCGCATCGGGCTCCTTGCTCGGCAGGGAGCTTGCTTCTGCCTGCCTCTCTGCCTGCTTGTGTGTACTCTCTTTCTTTCTCTGGCAAATAAATAAAATCTTAAAAAAAAAATTTTAGGGTGGCAAACAGTATGTTATGTGTTTTTTGCCACAGGAAGAAAAATGAAAATGTTCAATTTTGACAGATATTGCCAAATTACCCTTTAAATGTTAAGGCAACTTACTAATTATAGCCCATTTAGCTTTACCTTCTGTTTGCCATGTTTTGGGTCAGTTCTAAAAATTAATTTTTTTTTTTAGTGAGTTAAATAATCTATATGTTTTGAGTTAAATTGTCCCCCATTTCTCTCACAGAGAGATTTTTCTGGAAAAATTCCAGAGATCAGTGATGCTCTGAGGGAAAACTGCAGAGGTTGGGAATTGCTGCTAATAGGCAGGTTCTGCTTCCTTCCAGCAAAGGCGCCCGTGCCAGTTTTATTAAAGAACAGGCATTGCTCAGTCACTCCGGCTGCCCGTCCTACTGTGATCTGGATTTGTTTGAAGACTCAACTGAAAGCAAACAAGAGGGTTCGTATGACCGAAACCACACCTTTCAAAGGATGTTCTAATTTCCATATCAAGTGTGTGTGACTGAGAATCTTTATTTAACTTCGTTCCGGGTCCCCACCCTTACAATCACCTTAGTCCTCTCCACCGCATGCCCACTTGGGCACAATCCATGGAGTTAAGCCTTGAATGATTCGGGAAGGACAAAGGAGGTATGGGTAGTGATATTAACGTGAACCAAATAAAATTGGGGTCCCGCTGGGGGCCTTGGACAGATGGGTGATGTACCTCAAAGGATCTACCCAACCTGACTCCAAGAAGCTTGAAACGCACCACAGGTCTTTACTGAATGTTACTTGAGGGGGCAACAGAGAGTAAATGACCTCACACAACGTTTTGCAAAGTGGACCGCTAAATATTACCTTCTGATGGCTCTTCCTAGAAATTCAACAAAAAGTCTTCTTTGGGCCTTTCCTTCTTCTTCCCAACTTCCACTCCAAATGGCAGCTGCTCAAATATGTCTCTGCACATTCTGTAAAATTCTAATACTGTCTCAACTTCTCGGCCTTCCTTCTTCCCTCACTTCTCTTTCCTGTTTCTTCACTCTCTGGAAGCTTCTGTGGAGCGCATTGTACCTCTTCCAGGTGCATTCCCTCCCAATAAAACCAAAGCATCTTAGAAGGTGGGAGGAAAAGAGGATGATAAATCCTTCAAACTTAATTTTTTGTCCCAACAATAAGAGTAATAATGGGCTTACACTTTGACAGTCACTATATGTATATGGTTCCACATATTAATTCATAACCAACATATGTAGTTCGTATGCTCATTATCGCCATTTTGCAAATGAAGATCCTAAGGCTCAGTGAAGGTTAGGTAACTTATTCAAGTTCAAAGACTTAGGAAGCCACGTTAAAGTATAAGGTAGCAGGTGGCAGGGGCAACTTGTGGTCCCGACGGTGCTCTCTATGCCCATATCCTCTCTCCTCTCTTTTTCAAATCCTCATGCTTGGGTCTAGTGATGCTCCCCTCGTCCCATTTCAATGGCTGAGCCAATCTAGACTTAGCGTTTTCTTGTCTAATCAGCTTAGCTCTGCATCCGGGGGTTCTGTTAACCTCTCCTCTCCTTCATGTTGTCTCTGTTTTCTTTAGTGCTCTCCTCTCCTGTAAGACTGACATGATGCCCTGACTTCAGGTCCTTTGGCTACGGTTCGGTGATCTGTTCTAATTCTTGCCAATCCACTGCTGCCTTGAAATGTCAATCAATTTACCTTCTAATTTTTATTCCCTTTTCAGTATAAACTGCCCTATCCACAGTTCCTATATGGAGTAGCAAGTGCAGTTGTTCTTTACATGGAGATAATCACTGATTAGACTACGGGTCTGATACAGGGGTGCCTGTGCACAGACTGTCCAATGATCAATCTGTTTTCCTAATGTTTTAGCTAAGAGCCGCCAAAACAGCTCATCTGGCTATGAGAAGCCAAGGTAGAAAGTTCTACAGCCAACATTTGGGGCCCATGTACAACATAAGCAAGCAGGGCCAGCGGGTCTACTGAGAAAGTGTGGGGGAAGAGATTCACACAGGAGAACACAGAAAAGGCTATGTGACTCTGGTGGGTGGTGGGGTTAGGAGAGGGGGAAGAGCAATAATTTGTCTTAGCCTGACGCCTTCCAGTTACGGCTCTCATGAGGCTTTTTGCACTCAGTATTAAATTGTGTTCTCTTAAATTCTATTTCGTCCCTACAATAAAGTCTCCTTTGTTCTTGAGTTAGTTTGAGTAGGTTCCTGTTACTCATCATCAAGAAGCTTTATTAGACCATCTCCTTCCTTAGTTTGGGAGCCTTGTCTGCATTTCTAGCCACTGGCTGTGTCCCATTGCATATGGGAAGATCTCCTGGTTTTAGTTGCTGCTAGACCTTGCTCTGGAGGTGGCATTGAACTAGCTCCTGCGGACATCCAGATAAAGCTGTTCCAAGGAAGGGGAGGAGTCTGATGACAAGAATAGGGTTGGGATGCGTATGGAGTTTTGTTATGGCTCCTTTATGATATGAGAGTGTAGTTACTGTCCTCAAATAGTTTAGGGTTAACTTTGGGACAGAAAGTTAGGGCATATGGGGAGACGGCATTGTTCAGCAGGGAAAGGAGGGGCAGGCAGGGGCAGAGCCTGGGGGATGCACTCTGTGGGTGTTCTCAGGCTGAAGAATGACATGATGAACTTAAACAATTAGAGTCACTAGCTTTCCTAGTGCCTGCAGGGGCTTTTCCATCCGAGGACAACCCCTGATTTTACTGATGAGGAAATGAAGGCCCAAGAATGAAACCATGGCAATGATAAGTAGCATTCAGTGAGCACTTTCTACAGGGAGGGCTCTGCTCCAAGCACTTTACACATATCAGTACACTTAGTCCCCATGGTAACCCTCCGGAGTGGGCACGATTGCCGCCCTCATCTCATAGAAGAGGAAACTGAGGCACAGAGGGGTTAAGTGATGGAGCCAGGATCGAAAACAGGAAATATCAATTCAGAGCCAATGCTTTTAGGTATATATAGTCCTACTCCTCACAAGTACTGAAGATTATGGGAGCCTTATTATTCTAAACAAAAGCTGGTCATGAGCGAGTGGGTGGCTTTCTCACACAAATGAGGCAGCATGTCACAATCCATGGAAAACATGAGAAATAAGGTGAGGGTTTTAATTAGAGTGATCAAATTTTAGAAACTAAAAAATCAGGAGAAACAAATGTTCGGTAGCCATAGTGCTTTGTTTTAAAGGAGATGAGAAGAGAAAATTCTCAAACCCTTCCTGTGAGTTCCCAGAGCCCTATACACTATTTTAACTTTAAAGAAAAAGAACACCCGCTTGTTCATTGATTTTTATGCCACAGGTGGTGTGACAGTCCTGCCGGCTAGCTTAAGCAATCTGCCAAAGCGAGGCCTCCCGAAATGAAATGATCAATGCCTATTTTAGGACCCACCATTACCTGACCTCTTATGGTCAGGGAAGTCTCGAATCTTGACTTATATGTTATGTAAGTTATGTAAGTTATGTAAGCAACCTTCATATATAACTTACATGTTATATACAACCTTATATATAACTTACATGTTCAGACTGATACGTTACATAAAAGCCAGAGTGTTTTTTCTCTCGGGCATTTTCCATGAGCAAGTGGCCAAGCAACCCTCATGGTTTTATGCAAAAAACATTCATGGCTCGCTTGTCAATGAATCAGGCCAGATATGCGCTGAGCACCTGGTATGCAAGAGACACCGTGTTAGGTGCTGGAGATATTAGGTGGACATTCAGAAACATGAGACACTGTCAATGTCACTGAGCTGATGCAAAAGCCCAGCTTTCTCCTTCCTGCTTCAGACACAAACATGTTGGGCAAAATGTAATGGGCAAATTTTTAAAAATATATAACTGAAAACTTAGACACATTTAGAAAAAATCTCCTGGATGCCGGCACAGGGGGAGAAAAGTCTAACCCAGAGCAGCAAGCAGGCTGGCACCCAGTGGCCTGTGGGGCCCACGGACTAGGATGTGAGCCCCAGGGGCAGGGCGGAGGTTTCAAACCCACACACCGGTGGCATCAAGCTAGACATTTTGAAGGGCTGCCCTGTTTGCGAACTGGGGATAGGGCAACCTTTTACCAGTCACCTTCAGGAAGACCGCCCGGAAGCTTGTGCTCTGTCTAAACCCCTGAGTGAAAATTCTCCTTCAGGGATTGGAAGCCTCAGGCTTTCTGGTGTGTAAGAGCAGAGTCCGTATTTACACTGGGGGTTCAGGGGGGATCTCCAAGATGAGAAAGGACATAATGGGAGTTGACATGATGAAAATATGCTGTCCCCTCCCAAGCAAACACCACAATTTGAGCACATAGGTTGCCCACTGGAAAAAAAGAAAAGCATCTGCTGGACGTGAGTGAACAACCCAAAAGCAAAGGAGAAAACTAGTGACGGGGAGAGACATTAGGTTCAATTCAAAGGAAGACTGGTCCCTAAGACCCCGCCATAACAGAGTAATCTGAACGAGACAATTAGACATGTTTAACATTGAAGAGATAAAAGAAACCATAACAAAGTGACAGAGTGGGCATGAACAGAAGCAGAGGTGGGTTTGAAAAGGAGACTCCAGCAGTGAAAAACCAACAAGCACTTGCCTTCAAGGGACACACTTTCTACCTGGGAGACAGAGAAGGAAAGAGTGGGGACATTCCAGTCTAGGAGAGGGTCTGCACAGGGAGCTAAGGATGCCCAGGGAAGGGGCTCCAGACTCAGCTTCCCCATGTGCTATGGAAACTAGCATGTGTCTCTCTGGCCATGAGGGACAGGGGCCATGAAAGCCCGGGGTGGTTCAGAAAATGGCACATCAAGGACTGCCACAGTCCAATGCCTGCACTCCTCCAGCTGACGCAGAGATTCCCCTGAAGTCCGAGCACCTTATATGGGAATAGGTGTTCATGGACCTGCCTCCTTCCCCCCACCTGTGAATTTCTCCAGCGTGGAGATAAAAGGCCCTCCATTCAACTCATCTCATGCTGGGCCACACTTGCTCTCCTTCCCTCTCCTGTCACACCGGTCTTCTCTGGGTTCTTACGGCACAAGCTCTTTTCCACCCCAGGGCCTTTGCACATGTCATCACCATTCAGAATGACCATCTCCTTATGTTTTCATCTTTGGGGCCTCAGCATGATGGTCACTTCTCAGGGAGATATTTCCTGGGCACCCTAATTCTAAGGTCTCTCCCTAACACTGCTTTTTGTGTCCCCTCTTGTTGGTTTCTTCTTACTTACTCTAATTTTTAATTATTTAACTAATTTCATTCTTGTCTCCCTGCTAGAACATAGACTCCATGCAGGCAGGGAATCATCTGCTCACTACTGTATCTGTAATGCCTGCCATTTAGTTGGTGTTCAGTGAAGTTGAGTGGATCAATGAAGACAGTCAAGAAACATTCATGAAGCAGCAAGCACTGCCCAGCTCAGAGGACAGGATGATGGAAGCACAGATTGGAGCTGTGCAGTTTAGTGAAGGAGACACATCTGACAAGGACTTAGAGTAAATGCAATGGTGGTGACGAAGGGGAGGTACTGGGTGCTATGTGAGCTCCTGGCAAGGACACCCGTTTTGTACAGAATTAGAGAAGGCTTCCAGGAAGGAACAACATTTAAGCTGAGCCTGGAAGGATACTTAGGAGTTCACCAGGAGCTGGAAGATGTTCCAGGCTGGGGGAAGACCCAGATGCAAGGGTGGTATGGCTCTTTGGGGAGACTGAACATGGTTCTGGATGGGCAAAGCTTACAGCTGCAGCAAGAAACAAGACAGGATAGGCGAGACAAGGCTGGATCATGCTGGGGTTTCTAGCTACAATAAGGAGTTTGAACTTGGTCCTAGGGTCCGTGAGGACATCTTAGTCAGAGGGAGTGGCCTAATCTGATTTATGTTTTATTGAAATGGCCCTGGAGCAGTGTGGATAAGAGGAAGAGGACTGGAGGCAGGGAGATCAGGAAACTAGTGCAGGAGATGAGGATGGCTTAGATAGGGCAGTGGGGATGAGGAAGTGAACTGGATGAATTTAGGACAGAAGGCAAGAGTTGGGGCAGGGGAGAGAATCAAGGATGATGTGTATGTTTCCAGCATGACTAATGTGGTGAACAGGATGCCATCTTGGGGCCACGCCTGCAGAGAACCAGACACCTAGTACACACGCCATAAGTGTGTGCTTGATAACATGCAATGGACTCAGTACAACATCTTCATAACAGTGAGTACACACCTTCTCACTGTTAGTGCCTGGGGCTACCTACACATATGAACTGCCATTCCCTACTGCCTCACCTGCCTTGGGTTGTCAATTTGCGACTCATCAGTCTGGTCTGAGCTCAGTAGTTCTAATCCACACTCCCTGCTCCCCACCAGGACACCATCTCTCTGCTAAGACGTGTGCCTTGCGTCCTTCCCCCACCCTCTCTGACCACCAGTGTTTTGGCAATAACGTTACTGTGATTTTTCATTAATTTTCTTGGTTGTTTTGTAGTTATAGTAACAGTAAAATTTATACTCAATAATATTATTACAATTTTCCCCTACTAATGGGATTATTACTTTTGTTCATTTGTGTTTGAAAGCCATTAGCATAAGATTTACCTCCGACAATATCTACTGTGATTTTTAAATGCCCTTGAAACTTGCCAGTGAGCGATAAGTCTATAATAAGAGAAAGTGAGTAAGCATATAAATGTCTTTCTTGGGAAAAGAGGGTTGTTTTTTTTTTTTCTTTTTTCATCCTGTTGGACTCAAGTTCTTTGATAGAGAGATTGGTAGGATATAAGGCATTAAAGGCTGAGAACACTGTGTTAGTTTGTAGATGTGTTCAAACAAGTTCCCCGTTATTCAGAGGACACTTTTATATTCTAGGAGGATTCATATTCTTGCTGCTTTTTATGTTGTTCCTTACCTGACTTACAGAAAAATATAATAAATTCTGTGTTTGCAGGGAACAATATTGAGGACTCTGAAATGTCTGGAAGTGAAGGGATTTGGAAGTCACTCTATCCGGCTGACTTTCCAAGGGGCTGGGGGGCTTGATGCACTTCTGGTGGAGCTCTGGAAATAGGGATTATCTCAGAAGCGGCTGAGAGGAGTTTCTGTGGGGCAGCTGTGGGGGCCAGGGAAGTGGATGGGCGGTGCTGGCTTCAAGGGCTGTGCCCAGCAGCCTCCCAGGGTCCCATGCTGTGAAATTCACAGTACCACCACCTTAGAATTCTTAAATCTTGAACAAGTGACCCCACTTTGCATGAGGCCCTGCAATTTATGTATGTGGGACCGTGTATAAGAGCGAGGCAGATTTGGGTTCAAGTTCTAGTATTCTCTAGCTACTGACTGTGCCTCACTTTCCTTATCTGTAAAATGGGGATAACACTATTGTCTTCTCAGACCAGACATGAGAGCTAAAAGTAGATATCCAGCAAACGGGGACCTGAAAGGCAGCGACACACCCTAAGATACGCTCCGTGGAATTTTAAATCCCATGCGCAGTCCTCACCATTAGGTTTATAATTGTGATTTAATAGCAGGAATACTAGTCAGCTGGGAGAGGCAGACTATGTGGAACAGAAGCTAATTCCATGGTTAGGAACACACCAAGCAAAGAATATTTCCCAAAGGGGGACAATCTAAGGCTGGGGGTCCTATCCATCAGCTTCTGACCTTTGTGCTGCTATGACACATGATAAATAGTGGTTTTTGGCACAACTGGTCCCAGCTTCTCATGACTTATACATGATTCTCTTCTCGCCAGAAATCTCTCAAGAAAGACAACGAAGGAGACTGGCATTATTATGAAGATGACCTTAATCTTGACCTAATTTATTTGCAAACTTTAGTATTTCAACAATTTGTAACATTTTTTTTTCTTTACCATACCACACAATGAGACTCAATAAGCCAGTGTACCACCAGCCTATGCTCAAGACCCAGGAACATGGACCCTCAAGGGTCCCAAGAACAAAGGACCCTCCCCCATGACAGGCTGCACAGACCAGCACCAAGCTCGAGCCCTCCATGGCTTCACAGATGTCTGTTCTGTGCTGTCGCCTGAATGAGTGATGCCAGTCACAAGGCACTCTCAGCCGGAGTCAGAGAAACACTAACTAGTTGGTTGGATACACTTGTGACGAATAGCGTGCAATCTTAAAACATCTGGTTAAATATTTTTCCCCCAAGAATGTAGAAAAGGTTTTAAATCGTATTAAGAAGAAACATAAGCTAATTCTGGGGCATTTCTGGACTCGGGTCCAAAAGGATTCCTCAGGGGATTATAGAAGGAGTCAGGGTGACCTCTGCTGCCTTCAGTTTAAGGCTTGTGGGCAGCCTGGAGTCCCCATGGGCGACTTCAAAGGGAAGCACTGGGGGGCCTTGGCTGCGCTTGCCCTCCTGTGCCGCTCAGGCTTGTGGGCACGTACACGTTGTGACACCTGGGCCCATGTCTCCAGGGCCTCCTGCAGTCTCGGATGTGGGACAGCCTGGCAGTGACCTGTGCTGTGAAATGACACAGCCCAAGCGTGGTTTTCTCCTTGCTAATTCCCTCCTGAACAAGCCTGCAGGCAGCATGCCCTGGCTGCCCACAGAGCTCTCTCAGGCCTGAAGGATTTCCGTGGGCGGCCACGGCTGAAGCTGGCCCATCACCGCTCCACAGTACGGCCGTGAATGGCTACAGAAAACTGCAGCTCTTCTTTCCAGATCCCTCCTTGGCCTCTTTCTAGTGCTTTCCATGGGGGACGAAATAGCACCGTCAGTCACACAAATCAGAACGAACGATGGGCACTTCCTCCCTCATCTCTCCACTGGGAGGTGTGGGGACCTAGATGATGGCTCGGTTCCTGGGCCCATGTAAGGTGGTACACAGACGATGCTCCTGTGCCGTCTGTAACTATTGTGACTAAGGATGGACGAATTTGTCAAACACCTCAAGGCACGGTTCCAAAATGCATGTGCTGATAAGCAGTTTGTTTTCATGGTGATTTTGAATGGCGATTTTGGTTTAGACAACTTCGGTGTCACTCCCCTGACCCCGGCAAGGATCATAGCAAGAAAACTGAAAGCCAGCTACTCGACTCTCAGGAGACCAGAGATGTCGCATGCCACCCGCGCAGCCCCAGCAGCGGCTGTTAGCACAAATTAGGGAAAACACAAATCCGGTCAGGGAAAATCTGAGACAACAAGAGGGACCTGTGTGTCTCCGTCCTCAACTCGACTTAATCCGCCCCCCACTCCACCCCAAACTCAGCAAACAGATTTTGCTTCCTAGGGTGCTGATCTCCCCACACACCATACTATACACTTCTAGCCCCCAGAAATCTAACAGATGCTTTGACTCCATGCCTGGTTTTTGGTCATTCTGTGATTGTTTTTCTTACCTGTTGCCGAATTTCTTCTTCCATTTTCACGGGTGAGCCCAATTCCGCAACCTGTTTGACACCTTCGCTGGCATAGCCTCCGTACTCCCACAGCACGTAGTTCTTGGAGTGGGATCCACCAATGATTGCAGACCAGTGATTGGCCCGACCTGCGAAAACCAATCAGGGGGCAGGGATCAGTGTGGCTGTGGCGAACACACAAGCCCCTTTAATGCTGGGAAGAAAGTGCAATTCGACCATCATTCCAACCACGCTGGCTAAGCACCCACTTTTGCTAGGTCCTCTGCCTCTCAGAGAGGAGTGAGACCATCTGTGGAAGCAAGAAGGTCTTGGAAATCTGCAGACAGGACAGCAGATGCCTGAGTGAGACACGGAGGCAGCCCAGAACGATGACTTCTGTCTGGGAGGGTTTCAGAGAAGGCCTTTGAAAGGCTGATCAGATTTGTAAGACAGGATGGAGAGGACAGGCTATTTCTGGCAGACTCAGAAGCATTAAATAACACTGTGTGTTTGGGGAGCCATAAGCAATGTAGCATTGCTGTATCACCCACTGTCAGGGGAGAGGTAGGAAGCCATGCCAGGGTGGTAGGAAGGAGCCTGCTCACCGACGGCTCTGCTCTAAATGCTTCAGGAGTTCGGATGTCATTTGAAAGGGTCTGAAACCACTGAAGGGTCCTGAGCAGGAGAATGGCACGATCGTATCTGAATTTTAGATAAGCCATCCAGGCAGCAGTGTGAAGAATGCATTAGAGGGAGCAAAACAGGAGTGTAGGGCTATGGCAGGAGAGCACGGAGCCAAGGGTAGAGGGAGTGGGTGGGGAGTAGGCCTGGGCAATTCTCGGAAATGAGCATGGTTGACTTCCAGCTGGCTTTTCTGTGCCTTCCAGGATGAGGGGCAGG
This sequence comes from Meles meles, assembly GCF_922984935.1. NCBI lineage: Eukaryota > Metazoa > Chordata > Mammalia > Carnivora > Mustelidae > Meles > Meles meles. The sequence goes on from NC_060073.1 coordinate 47,935,497, forward strand.
TGAGCTGGCCGTGTGAGAGGACGGGGGCAGGCAGTCTGGATATGTGGAAGGGACTGGTCCACGGTGGTCTGCTAAGGATCACCGGGGAGGAGGCCCGTCGGGGGTGTAGGAGGGAACCAGAGGGTGCCGCAGGGGAGAACAGAACAAGATCTGGACAGGACTAAGACAAAACTAATGGAGGGGTTTCCGAAGTGCCAGGGGGAGGAAAGAGGGAAACGGAAAGTCAGCGTCAGCACTGCGCTGAGTTTGTTTCTGCATGTGATGAGTGTTGATACACGCACACACACGTGCACATATACACATACATATAATATGTATACACACATATAATATATACATATAATATACATACATAGTACACACACACACACACACACACACACACATATATGTATTAATTACTGGCTAAGTAACATACAATTCATCATAAGACCAGTTCAGCTCTCAGCCATTCTTGGTTGGCAATAAAGGTGTGAGTTAAAGAATGTTTTCAGGCATAGTAAAGAGGAAAACTGGAACTGGGTGGACAAAAGGGACACGTGCAGCTTACCACCCGGTGGCCTGCAGTGACAGAACTCTCTGGTCCACCCATCACGGAAGAAGGCCATTCTGAATGGGACCTGATCCCCATTTACACCGGCTCCCTGCTACCCCAGAGCCCTCTGCTGCAGGGGCACTTCGAGAACTTGGGTACCAAGCCCCGCTCCCAGCCTGCTGAGGGCAGCCAAGTCCTTCCCCACCCCCCACCCCCCCACCGGCAGGCAGATGACATCACTAGGTCAGCCAGCCCAATCGCTTGCTCATTATTTCCCACACATCAGGGAAATGCAAACACTGGGTCCATCCATCAGTTCTCTAGAGAAGACAGACGCTGTGCGGCCAGCTCTTCCTGCAGCCACTCCTGAGTAGGCTGTCCTAGCTGTCGTCTAACCCAGGAGCACTGCTGGTGTAGGGGCAAGGGCTGGGAGCCACTCATGACCTTCGGTTCATGCTGTGAACACAGGGAGACCAGGTTCAGCATCTCTTGCTCCCTCTGCCTCGTTCTGCCGAAATGCCCCCTTTTCCCAGACCCATCCTACCTGTCATTCTGTACCTCCCGGGCTTAGCACATGCTCTTCCCTGTGGCTCTCTTCCTGCTTGGCTTGGCCAACTCTCATTCCTCCTTCATGAGCTACTCAGAAGTCCCCAGGGTCCCCCCAGACTGACTTAAGTCTTGTCTCCTGTCTCCCCATAGCACAGATAACATGTATGGTCCCTGCTGCAGGTCTGTCTCCCCACCCGACTGTCCCTGAGGACGCCTGTCTTCAGGGCCCTGTCTCCAGCACCCAGCACTGTGTCTGATGCACTGGGAGGGCTCAGTGCATGTTTTCAAAAAATTTTCATCCAAACAATCAAAGGGAAAGGTAGGCAGTGTATGTGCTCGAAACATTTGGGAGCAGGCTTGCGCAGATGTGATTCAATGTGATTAAATTCAAGTCTCAGCTCAGCAGAGTTCCTGACACCTACTGGGCTAACACACTCCGCTCACCTGTGTGCTGTTAAAAACAAACACTACCAACCAACAAAGAACGGCTCTGGCCTTACAGCCGGCAGACAGGGATTCACAGGCCAGAGCTGCCACTTTCTAGCTAGGTCAACTTGGTCAAATTCCAATTATTTTGCTCCCCTGAGTCTCAGCTCCCTCCTCTGTAATTCAAGGCTGATAATGCCGATCTTACCGACCTATTGTAAGAATTCAATTCAATTTCTAAACGCTGAGATAATATATGCGAAATCACTACTGGCACATAATAGACGCTCAGTAATTACCGTTCCCTCCTTTCCTCCTTGTTTGGGAGGCTGCAAAAACAAGTAAAACCTGAAACCTGCCTTCTACTCAGTACAGAAGACAAGAAATCTACATACTGTGGGATAAGACAAGAGACTAGGAATGAGCACAATCCTAGGGAGAGGAGGGGATGGACCCAGATGGGTCTTTCGGATTTATTCCCTCAGCTTCCATTTACTGTGTGCCAAGCACAGTGGCAGGTCCCGGACACTGACAGAAATTGGACAGGGGCTTATCCCCACAGTCTGGGGGCGGGGAAACAGATGGTTCAGCGGATTACTTACAATCCAGCATGGGCAGGGATATTATAGAAACAAGAACACAGAGCAGCGGGGATGGAACAGCTCACTCCCAAATCCCCGAATCCAAAAAGTCCAAGTCCAAAGGCATGAATACAGAGAAGCAGGTACCTCAAGAGTAGGTTCCGTCTTTGCCATTTCTTACACTTGAATAATATGTCATTGTACCAGTCCGCCTTTCTGATCAATTTAGTTGTTGATTTCCTACACCGGTCTTGCAAATTGCCACATTAATTCAAATTCCAACCCACTGAATGACAGCAACCACATAATAGATATCTGACCGGCACTAGGTTAGGGGGAGGGACCAGACTCTATCCTTCCTGGGAGGACAAGGCAGGAACCCATGGAAAACAATCTGCAACGTTAGGAAGGGTGATGACTTCAGGTGTGTGGCTATGAAAACTTTAAAGAAATGTACAATGCAAAGTTCTCCATATTATTATGGATGGAAAGCATAATGGGAAGCCACAAGAGGAATCCAACTAAGAAGGAGGAGCAAGGAAACTTTCCCAGTGAAAGGAGACTCCCATGGGAAGCCTGTCAGGACAGGAGAAGCAGGACTTCCAGTGATAACACAGATAAGAGGATTGAACACCAATTAGGTGTCAGGTGTAATGCTTTCCTGGGGTAACCCTCACTACACCCTCATTTCATTTTTTAACTAAGAAAACTGAGACCCAGACATGTTGACGAAGCTGCCAAAGCTCCCAGAGCTAGCAAGGGTCAAACTGGGGTTCAAACCCAGTCCGCCTGACCCTAGAGCTCGAGCTCTTGTCCCTGTATCGCACTGGGAGGTCAAGAAGGAGAGGACACCGCTTGGGGAACTGGAGGGATTGAAGGCAAAAAGAGAAGATAAAAGAGAAAGTCAGGACTAGGTTGAGGAGAGCCCTGAGTGCCCACGGTGAGAGGGGAAAACATGATGGAAGTTTCTTTCAGGGGAAGAATCATACGGCAATAGTTCACATGCACTGAGCTTTTAGTAAGTGCTAGGCACTGTGCCAAGGACTGACTTACAATATTTCCTTAAACACTGAGAAAAAGAGCTTCCTCTGACACAGAGGCTATCAGGCTTCCTATATTTCACACGGGGAAACCCAGACTCAGAGTCATTAAGTGAGTTAACCCAAGATCACAGAGTCATTGAGTGAGGGCACTGGGACTCAAGGTCAAATCTGCTTGGGGCCAGAGCTATGCTCTCCATCACACCACATCCAGGCCATGCCCAGTGGTGGGAAGGTAGAGGCCCAGGGTAAGGAGACCCATCAACACTCCCTGCGTGAGTGGTGTAGGGTTGGACTTAGGGCAGTGGGGAGGGAATGCAGACACGGGATCAGAGGTATGAGCCAGTAAGAAGGAAGTTTGGACAGACTGTGGGAGGCAGTTTGGGGAAGCTGTTAGAGCTCTGGTGTTCGAATCAGACCATCGTATATTCTAGGCTCAGTTCTGAAGCTCAGTTCCAGATTGGACAAGTCAGTAATCACTCTCAAACTCAGTTTCTTCACCTGGATATTGACACGAACCAGTCTCCTGGTGTTATTCTGAAGCTAAAGTCCATGAAGTCATGAGTAGTGGCTGGAACACAAGGTGGGCTTAATAAATCTCAGCCAAAGTCAATATGAAGAGGATGGGCAGGGAAAATCCAGAGAAGTTTCTGGAAGACACGGGAAGCAAAAAAGATCTGAGCAGGTGATCGGACGGCAATTTGGCTTAGAATTAGTAGAGGCGACAGAATGTCAGATGCAAGGACCTGACGCTGAAAGAAAAACCAGGAGGGAGTCCTCTAACTGGGACTCAGCGGCCTGGGGCCTGAGAATGAGGCGGCTCATCAGACCCAGTTAGCTGGGACATGGAGAAGTGCAACACTGGGCCCCAGCATCCTCCAGGAAGTAAGGAAGGAAGGAGAGGGAGAAACCACAGGTACTGGGAGGCCTGGAGAGAAAGAAACAATGTACATGCCTTGGTTTTCTTAAATGGATGCTCGGGGCGGGGTGGGGGGGGTATGGCTGAGGTCCTTGGTGAAACACTAGGGCTTCAGCCTGGGGAGCAGGGGCAGAGAAACAAGACTACTGCCAATCTCTTTGGCTTAGCATGCCTCTCTCTGGTTTCAGCAGTGTTCTAGAGGCCTACACATACCTGGGCCTAGATGTTTTTCCCCAATAGTGTAGATGAGGCAAAAATGGGACAGAGGCAGGTGGGAAGCTGGGAGGAAGAAATGATTAGACGTATAAGTTTGAGATACTGATGGGCAACCAGGTCTGAAAAGCCCTCCCAGGGAGACATCCTGAATGTGTGTAGTAATCTCACTTCTGACACCTTTTCTGCTGTCATTGCTGGTGTTACATTACCAGTGATGCCTAAATTTACAAGGATGCCCAAAAGGCCAATGCTGATGAAGGAGACATGCGGCATGTAGACAGATTCTCTGAAGTTTTCTACCTATGGCAGGCATTTGGTGACAGCCCAGTTTTGCTGGCCTGCTTTGCCAGTGGCTGCATTCCCCTGCCAACCTCAGTCCTGCAGAAAGTCACCCACACATTTCCTTGACATAACATTCATGGCACTTCCCTGGAGAACGTCCTACAGCCTTGGTGTCTAGACTGAGACAACCTCCCATTATCCAACCTCAGCCTCACCCACTGTATCTCAGCAAATCTTGGTTTTTGCCTCTGGTTGGGTCTTTATGGATCTGCTATGGTTGCTGCACTGAAGCTTCTCCAGTCCCTAAGTCCTGCTGGCTGTCCTCCTTTTATGTCTAAGTGGATAACCTTGTCACTTAACTCTCCCGAGAAGATGCAGGTCAACCTATCCAGACTTATTCAGGCACCATGTGGCTAGTGACCAGCAGCAAAATGCCGTGGGCCTGCCAGCTCTATTCATAAAAGTTGTCTTGGATCTCACTTCGCTCTTGCCTTTGCTGTTCTCACCCTAGGCTCACTTCCAGGATCTGCCTGGGTTTTGACACTTTGGATTTGGCTGCAGGACTTGGCTCTTCTGGGTTTGCCCCTGGGTGCTACCCAGGACACAGCTTGTACTTGCCCTCTGGCTCTTCCTGCCCTTGGCTGCTTCAGGAGCTCACTCTGATCAAGCTATTCAGGGTTTCAAGATCCTGTCCCAGGATGGCCTCCTGGAAAAAACCCTGCATGGGGAGATCTGTCAGGTTGGCCAGAAATTCTTCTACTTTCTATCTTTCTGCCTTCTTTACTCAGCTAGCCTTTCTTCCTTCCTTTAGGTCTTAAGAAAAGTGCCACTTTTCCATTCCAGGGAAAGCCCTTGCACTTAAAGAATTGATTGTATTCTTCTGCATTTCCTCTGAGGCTTCTAATAATAATATGCTATTCTTTTAATTCATTCACTAAATAAATGTTTACTAGGCATACTATATGCTAGGTTAGAAATCAACAAGCCATAGCCCACATTTTTTTTTTCCCCAATAAAGTTGTATGTTTCACATGTTATTTATGTATTATTTATGGCTTCTTTCCTGCTACAATGGCAGAGTTGAGTAGTTGTAAGAGAGACTGCCTGGCTTGAAAACCCTGAAATATTTACTTTCTGGTCCTTTTAGAGAAATTTTGATAAAATCTGTGCTAGTCCATGGAGATTCTGAGCTAAATCAGACTTGGTCCTGGTCCTTGAGATGTTCACTCCAGAAGGTGGGCAGAAGCGTATGGAGGAAAGGTCATAACAGGTAATTACAATGGAGTGTACATGATACAGCTTTCATAAAGGCAACACAGAGTGACATAAAAACACAAATGGGGGATATTCAACCCAGACTATACCAGAGAGAGCTTCCTGGAGGAGATGACAGCTGACCTACCTTCTGAAGGCTAAGTAGGACATAACAAGACAATTAGGGGGAAGGAGGAAGGTATTTGTTGTAGTAGGACCAGGATAGGCAAAAGCAGAGAATAAGAGAAAACCAGAGGTACATGGAAAACTATAAGGCAGGTCAAGGAAGAAAGAAAGAGAGAGTGTTTGTAAAGAAGGAATGATCAATGATGAAGCCAGTCAGCCAGGCAGATCAGAAAGGATATGAATTTCTTAATTAAAAGTTCTTATTTTACCTAGGAAAATATGATTATTTTGTCTACAGCTTCCAAATTTATATATGCTCTCAGAGCTTCTGCTTCTCACACTAATGGACTACATGGTACCGGACTAGCCCTCTCAACATAAGGGATGGTAAAATTGGGTAAAATGTATGAAGCACCAATTTTCAGAAGTTAGAAAATAGATAGCAAAACACTATGACCCCTGAAAGAAGGGTAAGAGAAGAGGTGAGCACCATGTTTGTCCCGGACATTTTCTGGTGTGTGGTATAGGAAGGTGGAACACAACAGAGCATGACAATCTGGCTGAGCTGAGGAGGTAAAGACAGGACTTTAAGGGTGCCGAGGTAGACAAGATTTCCTGGTAAGAATGTGAGAGAGGGAGATTCTGCACAGAGAAGGAACTTCAGAAACATGCATAGGAGTCCAAGTCTTTGACCAAACACCAAGGTGCACATGGGTAGGACAAAACTCCACAGGCTTGGGAAATACAGCTACTGGGGAGCTATTAGCTGAATGGAGAGTGCCTAAGTCACACAATGCTGAAGATGTTGGCATTCCAACCACCCATACTCGGGAGACCTTGCTGCCCATCCTGAGCATTCAACTGAGACCCTGGAAAAGGCACAATTTAGGAGAAAAACACTTTTGCACTAGAGTAAGGGCTAGTCTAGACTTAGCCTGACAAAGCTTTGGAAACAAGCCTTGAAAGGAAAGCAAGCAGATATATCAGTAAATTAACCATCTGCCAGATGAAAACCCCATACTCTGTAAAAAAAAGATAATAAATTCAGTTACTCATCAATGTCCATCATATAATCAAAAATTATTAACAAATGCAGAAGCAGGAAAATATGATCTATAACCATGAGAGAAAAAAAGTGAAAAGAATGAGTTCCTTAAATGATGGGTAGGTTGGTATTACCATATAAGGACCTTTAAACACTCCTATCAAGGGGCGTCTGGGTGGCTCAGTGGGTTAAAGCCTCTGCCTTCGGCTCAGGTCATGATCCCAGGGTCCTGGGATCGAGCCCCGCATCGGGCTCTCTGCTCAGCAGGGAGCCTGCTTCCCTTCCTCTCTCTGCCTGCCTCTCTGCCTACTTGTGATCTCTGTCTGTCAAATAAATAAATAAAATCTTTAAAAAAACAAAAACAAAAACAAAAAAACACTCCTATCAAGTTCAAGGACTTAAAGGAAGAGATGGACATAATGGGTGAACAGATGAAGACTCTCATCAGAGAAAAAAAAATTTTTTTTTTTTGAGAGTGAGAGAGAGAGAGAGAGAGAAAGTGAGTTGATGGGGGAGGGGAAGAGGGAGAGGCAGAATCTTAAGCAGGTCCACACCCAGTGTGGAGCCTGATGTATTTTTAAAAACCCAATGAAAAATCTAGAACTCAAAAATAAAATATCTGTAATAGGATATGGCAAAGAAACTGGCCTATAAACTGAAAGACAGGGTAATAGAAATTTAAAATTTAAAATTTAAAAATGAAGTACAGAGAAAAAAGATTTAAAAAATGAACAGGATTCTCAGTGAACTTTGGAACAACAGTAAGTTGTTTAATGTAAGATTTATGGAATCCTGGAAGGAGAGGATCAAGAGATTGAGTTATAAAAATATTTAAAGAAGTTGGGGCGCTTGGGTGGCTCAGTGGGTTAAGCCGCTGCCTTCGGCTCAGGTCATGATCTCAGGGTCCTGGGATCGAGTCCCGCATCGGGCTCTCTGCTCAGCAGGGAGCCTGCTTCCCTCTCTCTCTCTCTGCCTGCCTCTCTATCTACTTGTGATCTCTCTCTGTCAAATAAATAAATAAAATCTTTAAAAAAAATATTTAAAGAAGTAACACATGAAATTGCCCAAAACTTGATGAAAAACATCAACCTAAGGATCTATGAAGCCCAATAAACTGCAGACAGGATAAAAACAAAGAAAATTATACCTATGCACATCAAAAGCAATTAATGATGACTAGAGAAAAAGAAAATGTCTTAGAAGCAGCCAGAGCCCAAAAGACACAAGACAATCAGAAAAACAAAAATAAGAATGATTGCTGACTTCAAAACCAAGATAAACCAGAAGACAGGGAAGGGACACTCCTGAAGCTCTAAAAGAAATAAAAAACTGTCAACCTTGAATTCTATATCCTGCAAAAATATCCTTCAAAAATGAGGGTGAACTAAAACAGTTTTTTGATAAAGGCAAGCTGAGTGACTTTATTACCAGCATATCTGCTGTATATGAATTTTTTTTTTTTTGCTGTATATGAAATATTAAAGGACTTCTGGCTGAAGGGAAATGAAAACAGACATAAACTCAGATCTCCATAAAGGAAAAAAGAGTGCTAGAGATAGTAAATACATGCATACGCTCCACCTTTCATCTCTTTTTCACTAAGGAGCTTCTCCCTTGCAGTAAAGAGGTTCAAATTTCCTCGTGGTGAATGAAAAAATTTTCCTGTCAATGCTCTCTTCCCACAAAGACTGTTTTTTTTTTTCTTTCCTACATCTCTAGGCTTTTTGGGGAGGTTAAGCTCACTGTTTCCACTTCTTCTCCTCAAATCCTTTTCTTAGATCCTTGCAACCTGATTCTGAGCTCCCACCTAAACTGCCACCCAGTCTTTGAAACTTTAACTTTTCCTCCCCTCTATTTGCACAGTTGGACAATTGTGGGGGTCAATCAAGAGAACATTACTGTCTGCTTTATTTCCTTTTTAAAAATAAAAGCATATTTTAAATTCAATAAACATCATCCTTTCAGACGTATCTTTCAGTGAGTTTTGACAAATGCCTGCAATCATATCACAATCAAGATATAAAACAGTTTTACTACCTAAAAAAAATTGCTTTGTGCCTCTCGTAGTCAATCCCATTCCTCCATCCCCAGTCCTTGACAGCCTCTGGTCTGTTTTTGGTCCCTATAGTTTTGGCTTTTCAAGAATATAGTATCAATAACTCATACAGTAGGTAGCCCTTTGAGTCTGGCTTCATTAACTTAATATAATACATTTGACATTCATCCATGCTGTTATATTTATCGGTTTATCCTTGCCTCAAGTGTCTCGAGAAAAAGGAGATCTTCTACTGGTTTAATCTTCTACTTCTACTAATACTGTTTCCACCATTTACTAAGCTGTGTGACCTTGTGTGACCTTGAATAAGCAACCTAAGTTTTTTAAGACTCTGTTTTCTTTTCTGCGAAGCAGTAACAACAACGGTACCTACCGTCTAGGGTTGTAATGGGTGTCACCGAAGGACATCCATATAAAAATAGTACAGTTCCTGATACATAATAAACATTCAACAAATGTTTACTTTTAATATTGATATTCCATTTTCTCCAGGGAAGGTAGAGATTGGGAGCAAACTGGAGCATGCTCGGAGTCTATCCATTAGGATAGGGCATTAGGGTAAGGCAAGGTCTTAGAGGATAGCTGGATTTTCTAAGTAGTCTGGTTAGCTGCAGTGGTCCCAGGGGCAGCCAGCATTGGGAGGGGGTGGGTGTAGAAGCCCACTGGGTGAGTGGAACAAGTGGCGGGAGAATAGCAGCAGAAGGAGTCAGGTGAACAGACAGAAGTTTCCAAAAGCAAGCAGCAGAGCCTCTGACACAAGCTTATAGTCAGCATTCAGGTTCTATTTTCTGGAGTCGGGTCTGTTCTCTGGAGGCTGACAAGGAAGCAGTGGCAGGTGTGAGAACACAACTCCTACTGTCAGTGAGTGTCCACCTCAAGTGCACTGTGCTTCTTTCCATTTACGGCCTCGAGGCCTTCTCTGAAGCTTTGAAAGCCCTTGGCCAGCAAGCAAGCACCTGGAGTATAGGGAAGTAAGTGTTCCTGGAGACAATCTTAGCCTATGGAGGGGTGGGTGCTAGTGGACAATTCTGGAAGACATTCTGTACACTTTTCAGAGGTATACTGATGCCAATGACCTCAAAATACACTCAAGTTGCTTCTTCCTTTTTCCTTGTCATTCTGCCCCAGTTCCTTCACTCCTGTTTCCTGGACCACCTTCTACATAAACCACCTACACCAAAGTCCTTTCCTGAGGCTCTGCTTTTGGGGAAATTCAACATGGCTCATTCAACCAAGATCATGCATATGGGCCCAGAAATCCATAAAATCACAGTCTGGAGATTAAGCAAGAGCCAGCTGGGGCTACTCTTCCTGTTTCTGGAAGCAGAGTAATCTTACAGAATACAAATGATCCTTCAGCAACCCTCCACCCGAAGCTGTGGGTGTTGATTCTGTTGTTATTGTCATCATAATTGTTGCCATTGTTATCACTACAGATATCATTATTACTACAATCATTACCACTTATTGAGCACATACCCTGCAACAGGCACTTCATAGGCATTAGGTAACACCCTTCCATTCTCACAGTGGTCCTGCTAGGTGTGTCAGTTACCATCCTCATGTTACAGAGGAGGTAACTGAGCTGCAAGTAAGTGGCAGAGATGAAATTCTCATCAGGTCTGTCAAACTTAAGGCCATGTCCCTTCTACTCCAATGGAGTAGAAAGCCTAAGTCAAGTCCAGATTTAGGTAGGAGGTCATTCTGATGTCACCAGAATATCATGGCTATCACCAGAATCAGCTCTTGGTGTGGGGATGCCAGGGGATAAGTAGGGTGGTCCCTGTCCAATGTTCCAGACAACAAAGAAAGTAGTGGCTCTTGATATTTATGAATTTCTGCCTTTTTTGAACTCAGTCTTCCCAGCCCAATTTTTCTGAACTTCTGACTCCTGGTTTATTTGGCTATCTCTAAAACCCAGCCAGTTATCTGATTCTCACCTCAGAGGCAAAAAACATTATCTGAGAGTACCTCCAAACTCCCATCCCTGTTGCTACTCTAGAGGCTGGTTATAGGTTTATTGTGTACTGACAAATAGCACCACAGTTATATTTTTAGAAAGAGGAACTTTATTTAAAAGTGTCCTTCCAAGCTGACTTTTGTACATAAATACTGTTCTATATGGGAGAGAGGCCATATTTCTGGACAACTTCTAAATGTTTAATACACCATTAATACCCAAGTTTGAAGCCTTAAGGAAGGAACCATAGTACTTTGGATGATAAATTTCAGCAATGTCTATCTAATTTTAAAAAATCTAGGAGCTCGTATTTAAAAACTTAGCAGGAACAGTAAATAACGGCTTTGTGTTTTAGAGTTCAACAAAAAGAATGGACTTCTCTCCTCCCCATTAGTTCATTTGCAGGTTTGAATCTTAACTGTTAGCTAAACTCCATAAATAAGCCAGCCAATGCTGTTATGTATTTGAAAGTTTTTACGCAGTAGATAGAAGAGGTAGTGAGAAATAGGAACTCCTGAGTATGCACTGGTACCAGGTGCTTTTGTATGTTATTATCCAATCTACTTTTCAATCCCAGTTCATTGATGAGGAAACAGGCTCCAAGAAGATCTGTAACTTGTAAGTGAACACATTGTCAGTGAGTGGTTGAACCAGCATTTGGCTTGTGATTGCTTTGTCTCTGGAGAGGTTTTTTTTTTGCTCTGCCAGTGAGAGAGCAGATAGAGGACGTAGGGGAAAGTTTGTTAAGCTAATAATAGAAGCAAAGCCTATTGAAACACGTCTATATATAGGATAAAAGGGGAATCAGGCTGGGGTAAAAAATTCTACCTCAGAATCGAAGGGGAAGTGAAGACAGAAACCCAGTATCTTTTGTGACCGTAGATATAGAAATCTCAAACAAAATATTAACAAACCCTCTATCCGATTAAGCCATATCACAACCATGCAGAGTTTATTCCAAGAATACAAGGGTGGTCTAACAACCAAAATTCAATCAAAATGATTCATCACATTAACAGAAAAAAAGAAAAATTATATGTATATCTTCATAGATACAGAATAAGTATTTGATTGTATTCAATACCCATTCATGATTTAAAAAAAATACTTAGCAAACTAAGAATACAATGGAACTTTCATTACATGATTAAAAAAAATCTATAAAAAACCATAGAAAAATCATACTTAAAATGAGATATTAAAAGCTTTCCCCATAAGATTGGGAAGAAGGCAAGAATGCCCACTATTACTAGCTTATAGCCAGTGAAACAAGGCAATAAAGAGAAATAGAAGGCATAAGGATTGGAAGGGTATTGTTGGCAGAAGATATAATGATGCATGTAAAAATTCCCAAATAATATATATATATAGGGGCACCCGGGTGGCTCAGTCAGTTAAGTATCTGCCTTCTGCTTGGGGCATGATCCTGCAGTCCCAGGATCAAGATCCACATCAGGCTCCCTGCTTAGTGGGGAGCTTCCTTATCCCTCTGCCCTTTATCCTGCTGGTGCTTCCTCTCTCTTGCCCTTTCTCTCTCAAAGACATAAATTAAATCTGTAAAGACAAAAACCAAAATAATTTATAAATAAACTAATAGAATTAATAAGTCCATTTAACAAGGTCTCTGAATACTAAGTCAATATGCAAGAATCAATATCATTTCTACATCCCAGTGACGAAAAATGAAATTTTAAAAAGCTATTACTTGCTAAGTATGAAATATATAGTATCTAAGAATAAATCCAGTGAAAAATGAATAAGACTTCTTCTCCACAGAAATCCATAAAACAATACTGAGTGAAGTGAGAGTACACTTAAATAAATGGAGTGATAGAACATACTTGCTAATTAGAAGAGTCAATAATGTAAAGTTGTCAAATCTCCCCTACTTTGTTCGTAAGTTCAACATAATCTCAGTAAAAATACTAGTGAGTTTTTTAAAAATGAAAATTGAGATCATGATATTAAAATTTATGCAGAAATGTAAAGGACTAAGAATGGTCAAAATAATCTTAAAGAAGAATAGAGAACTAATGTTCCCGGATGTAAAGAATAGATAAATAGACTAATGAAACAGATGACAGAATACAGAGTCCAGAAATAGACCACAGACATATAATCACTTAATACACAACAAAGGCAACACAAATGTAGAAGGGAAAGGATAGGCATCCCAATAAATGATTCTAGCAAACAAAAACAAAAACGAACCTATCTTGACCCCTATCTCACACCATACACGATTTCAATTACAGATCAAGTCAGCACCTAGATATGGAGGGTAGCAGCAATAAAACTTTAAGAAGCGAATATAGAACAAAGTCTTTATAACTGTGGGGGAAGCACAGATTTCTTAAAAGAGATACAAAAAGTGCTAACCATGAAGAAAAAAGATCATTTGGATTATGTTCAAATTAAAACCTTCTCTTCATCAGAAGAGTGATAGGGCAAACCACAGAACAGGAGAAGATATTTGGAATACATGTAGTTGACTAAAGACTCATATTTAGAATATAAAAAGAACTGCTACAAGGAAAAGACGGACAACTCCATAGAAACAATGGTCAAAGGACTGATAGGCACTTTAGATTTATCCAAATGACCAATTACAACATGGTAGTCAAAACCAAAGAAATTCAAATTACAATCACTATGTGATACAACGGCACACATACCAGGTAGCTAAAATGAAAAGACCAACAATGTCAAGTGTTGGCAAGATGTAGATGGCCAGATTTCTCTAGCTGTGGAAACTGTTTAACAATCTCTGCTACAGCTGAGCTACATAGCTTATGACCCAGCAATTCCGCTCCTAGTAGATGAAGAACAGAAACTGTACATATATTTAGCAGAACGCATGCACATGAATGTTTGGACAGCACTATTCAAAATAACTCCATGTTGGAAACAACCCAAATGTTCATCCATTATAGGATGGAAGAAATAAATGTGGTATATTCATGTGGTGAAATATACAGTTATGAGAAAGAACAAGCCAAAATTATGCATTGTCACATGGATGAATTTCACAAACCATAAAGCTGAATAGAAGAAGCCAAACACAAAAGACTACATGCTATGAAATTCCAGTTATAAAAAGTTTAAAAACAGCAAACTGGACCTATGATAGAAGTCAAGATGGTGGCTGCCCTTTATGGGGGAGCACTCACTGGAAGGGACAAAAGGAGGCTTCTGGAGTTGCTAACATGAATGTGTTCAAATGAATGGGAAACTGTGGGCTGTACACTTAGGATGTACCCACTTTTCTGTATGTATGTATGCATGTATGTATGTATGTATGTATGTACATATGTATTCTTCTATTAAAAGTTCACTTTTAAAAAGGAGAATGTGAAGGTAGAAGCAGTGTTAGCTTTCTTTCCTGGTCTCTCAAGGCTCCCTCTGGTCTACGCTAGGCTTGAGCCGCATTGTATTGGAATGAAAAATTTAATCTCATGTAATAGGAATGGTGACAGGGACGAGCTGTGAGCTTGTAAGAGGTAGAGGTGGGAACTCAAAGCTTATCTCAGAACATTTTAAGAATCAGGGGTCAGGTGTTCTGGGCAGGAGCTCAGCCTGCATGGAGCCATTAGCCAAGAATTGCAAAGCTGGTATCTTTATTTTGGGATTTGACCTGTCAGGGAGGCAGCTTGGTAGAAAGGGAGCTTTGTTCCTCTTAATTCAATAAATACTCACTGGTCATGTGTTACGCTCTGAATCCTGGGTCCTGGGGATTCTGAGCCAAACCAGACTAGAGCCCTGCCCTGTCTTAGGATATTAGGGGGATCAAACATGTGAACAGGCGATTGCAACGCAGCATGGAAGGTGACACGATAGGATAACCACAAGGCTAGAGCAGGAAAGAGGTGGCTGCTAATCCAGTCTGGGGAATTGGAAAAGTCTATCCAAGGCAGTGGGGTTTAAGCTGAGAGCAAAAGAAGAAGGTATGGGCTGGATGAAATGTTGCAAACACATAAAATGGCCAGTGCAAAGGCCCAGAGGTCACAGTAAGCAGTGTGCAGTCTGAGAAGATAAGATGGGTGTGGAGCCAAAAAAAACCAGTTACAGAGGAGCAAGAGATTAGGCTGGTTAAGTCTCAGTAAATTTAACGCTGCTGAAGAATTAGTCTTTTTTTTTTTTTTTAAAGATTTTATTTATTTATTTGACAGAAAGAGACACAGTGGGAGAGGGAACACAAGCAGGGGGAGTGAGAGAGGGAGAAGCAGGTTTCCTGCTAAGCCGGGAACCCGACGTGGTGCTTGATCCCAGAACCCTGGGAACATGACCTAAGCTAAAGGCAGACACTTAATCACTGAGCCACCTAGGCACCCCAAAGAATTACCCTTTTAACTCAGGCTTATGTAACGAAATCCTGGATCACTCTCTCTTGGGTTATGTGACCTTGGTCAAGTCTCTTCTGCTTTGATAGTATTAGAACTTTCTTAGTTTTGCCTTGAGTATTAGCTTCCCTTCCAATGCTTTTAAAAATATATAAAAAGGTGACTTATTTTTTTAAAGCCCTGCACATAGTAGGTAAAGTAGGAGAGTTGGTTGAAAGATGGGTGTCCACAGTTGGCAGCTTGCTGGGTGTCCAGGGTTCTATAGCAAAGGAGGACAGCATCTCAGCCTTATTATTTAGGAACACAAAAGTTGGCTTATACCAACGCCCACCACCATGTGCTGGCAGCTGAGAACACTGCAAAGGCAATAATCAGGATGGAAAATTCCCTTTCCAAGTTCCCAAAACCTGCAGCCCAAGGTGGCAGCTGGTGGCCTATTATTCCCTGGAGCTCTGGTGAAAGGGAAGAGTTCTGCTTGTGCAGAAGAGTTCTAAGCAGGAAAAGTCTGTTTTCTCTTGATGAAGAGGGATCATTTATGATTGGAGGGCTATTTCCTTGGTTTTTTTTTTTTTTCAACTTTTTAGAGATTAAATTATTGCAGTAAACGGGTAGCAGGAATTCCTTTGACTTGATAAGGTCTGGCTTCCTAGTTCTTCCTTGGAGGGGACTAAAGGGTTGAATAATTTATTCATTGCCTGAACAAATTTCAAGGGTGCTGTAAGAATCAAGACCAGACCAGGCAGTGACCTTAGAGATGAGAAAGAGAGACTGTGGAGATGAGTAGGTAAGCTGGGGAGCCCCAATATTAAAAGAGATCAGGGACACTGGGCATCAATCAGGCCAGTCTGGCTGCTCTAAGAGGTAGAATTCCAGGAGCAAGGGAAGGACCTCATCTTTGGGGGGGCAAAGAGGGCTCCTACATGGGTCTCACCGGGGAACAAGGCAACCTTAAGGGCAAGGTCAGCCAGATGGTAGGCAGTTCCTAAATATCTATGGCATCAATGAATGGCATAAAGATTGAGATCCATTTATGAGAAATGGAGTTCAAGGCAAGAGGTGGATCACACAGAATGAATTCAAATAGTGGCTAACAATTATACAACACTTCATATATGCCAGGCTCTTCTAACATCTTTACGAGTCCTGTGAAGGTAGTATTATCATCATTCCCACTTTATGGATAAGAAAACTGAGGCACAGAGAGGTTAACGAAGGGGCGTGCCTAACATCTCACGGACAGTAAGTGGTGGAGGCAGGATTTAGTCTGGTTCCAGAGACCACACTCTACTATTACATGTGACGGATTTGTTAGAATTGGGCCAATGATGGATTGCTTAACTCCTGCAAAATTCTTCCAAATGAGGAGAATCCCTGGTGCCGGAATGCTGGGGGGCTGGGCTGAATCTGAAAACAGGGCTGAGGGTCTTCAACAGGCTCACTTTCAAGGAGTGCTTTTGCCTGCAAGTGCTTGTTGTTGGTTGTTGTGAGTTATTCTTCAAGCATATGCCCCCTAGTTGCTTTGATTAGCAAATCTAAGACTTTAGTCTGCCAGTTTCTGGCTTTTGTCCTCCCCATCCCCTCCCCCCCGCTCCCTGCAAGTTTTGGTGCATTGGCTCCCAGGATGGGGAA
Organism: Meles meles; assembly: GCF_922984935.1. Classification (NCBI taxonomy): domain Eukaryota; kingdom Metazoa; phylum Chordata; class Mammalia; order Carnivora; family Mustelidae; genus Meles; species Meles meles. The sequence continues at coordinate 47,952,455 of NC_060073.1, forward strand.
CTGGTTTCTTGCTTTGGCTGATGGAAGTCTCTGACTGACAACCTCTCAGTTGGTGCCTCTGGCATGGAAGCAGCAAGAGCTACTTTCCAAGTGTTGTGTGTTCACAACCCAAATCGACATCACAATTCTATTAACTTGTTTCCATGCTCTTCCGTTGAAAACCCATGTCACTTTGTCAACCTAAATAAACATTTCCAAGAGTTAGGAGGCTGCTCTGCTCAGGGTGGCCTAAGTACGTACTAATGAAGAATGAGACCCATGTCAGTTGGGTTGACGAGGCATTTTACTGCTTTATTTCCATCGTGAAACCCCAAGAATCCTTGCAAATTGGGAGGATGTTTGGCAGGAATGCAGTGGCTGGCAGAAAACACACAGCCATTTCAGTCATGACCATGAATACTCAGCCTTATTTGGCATAAACAATTCTTCAGGGTATATTTTCAACTCATTGTTTGGAAAACTTTAAGCACATAAATGCTGTTAGCTTCAGTAGAGTTCTGTGCATATGATCAGAGTAAACTTATTAAGATTTTTAGAACATATATATTCTCCCTTCCTAGGATTGTATTAAGTAGTTAAATATATATACATATTTTTTAATTTTTTATTTATTTATTTGACAGACAGAGATCACAGGTAGGCAGAGAGGCAGCCAGAGAGAGAGGAAGGGAAGCAGGGTCCCCGCTGAGCAGAGAGCCCCATGCGGGGCTCGATCCCAGGACCCTGAGATCATGACCTGAGCTGAAGGCAGAGCCTTTAACCCACTGAGCCACCCAGGCGCCCCAGTTAAATATATTTTTTTAATGAAGAAGATTTTTGCAGTAAGCCCATGGAATCACATGCATTGCGCACTAATTCTAGGTCAGATGCTGTGTTGAAACTGGAGATACGGTGATGGTCCCAACCAGCTCCTCCAAGGATTGAGCATAAAGCCATTGCAGAAGGTGGGGAAAAGGCAAAGAGGACACAGGAGAGATAAGGTAAGGAAAAGGATCATATAGAAAGTTTGCCCAATGTTCTCTCTGATATACATAGTACCATGAAGATGTTAATTATAATTGCCTGCCCCCACATTGAGGAGGAACGAGACTTTTCCAGGTCTCCTGAATTAAAGGAAGTGGGATGAACTTAACTAAGGTAGATTTTTAGAGAGGGTCTAGATTCCATCTGATGTGACATTTCCTTGACTTCATGACAGGGGATGGTGCAGACCCCAGGAGCCTTTGTGCTCAACAGCTAAGTGGTTTCCTTATCTTATCCTAGCTTTGCTTGTTCTCTAATTAGGTGTTGTTCAGGACCCTGTATACTTAGAGGCAAATTCCACCCAAGAATTTTTTATATGCTTATAGGGGGAGGTGGGGAGAGGAGAGAGAAACCAAGTAAAACCAATCTTCATCAACAGAAATCACAGAACACATAAATCTCAAACTCTGTTTACTTCCCTTAGCTTATTTACAAAAATACAAGTCAGTAAATACTAACTTGTAATCCAGATTAGCTGACTAGTTCCATGTGTTTGCCTGGCTGATTATGAAATGTATGTTGTATTTGTTATTAAATTCCTTTCTGAGTGGGGACAACTGTCACAGATGCAAATTCTATCTATTTCCTCACTGCTACTTGGGCTATCTACCGTAGGAGATCTTTTGTAAGGTATCTTTGCATTTTAAATTTGGGGCTATTCATCGTCTTCGTATTCAGTATTCATAAGGTTAGGGACAATAAAATGTACCTGGAACTCAGCCCTGTCTCCCCTGGGACATGGAGGAAATTTAGGAGCCAGGTGGAAACTTCGGGAAAATTCTCACCCGGTGATGGAAGCCAATCAGATGAGAGGGTTTGCCCAAGATTTCAACATGAGATCAGAGCTAACAAATCCTTATGTAAAGGTTGAGAATGTGGGTGGGAATAATGACAGGTTAGAAATAAGCACATTATAGCCACAGTTAACACAGAACTTGCTGTGTATCTGGTTCTGCCAAACAGCAAAACAAAACAAAACAAAAACACAAAAAAACACAAAACAATAACAACAAAAAACAACAATAGCAAAAAACCCACTTAGGAATCATCTCATTTAAAACTGACAAGGACTAACACTTTGTGAGCTTCCACTATACACCAAGCCTGTTTTAAGAGTTGTAAGAATATTAATAATCCAGTGATGTCGATTTTGGCTTTACTACATAAAATCAGAGCCCAAAAGGTCAGCTCGTATCTCTTCCAAGGTCCTACAGCCAGTGAAGAGAGGAGCTTAGATTTGAGCCCTGGCCCATTTTCGAAATAGTTTCATGGGGTAGGTGCTCTGATTCTCCCTGCTTTACAAACGAGCAAACGTAGGCACAGAGAGGTTAAGCAACTTTCATAAGGCTCTGTAAGTGAGTGTCAGATGCAAGAACTTCAAGTGGGATCTGATTTCCAGGTCCACGATGGTTTAGACTCTACATGGAGTACACAGCTTTTTAGGACAGCACTCACCACTGGCCAATCTTTGGGGCAAGAGAAACCTGGCTCAGGGTTTCTCTCACCACAGAAATGCGGTTTCAGCTCTCACATCGTTCTTATATTTGGGGCTGAGCTTCACTATTCCAGCAAGAAACTGCTCTCTCCCCCCTCCTGCTTTAGCTTATTTTTCTGGCTTTTAGCCTTCACATGAAAAGCTAGCCCTCTTTCACTTTCTTTTCTGATGAGCTCGCCTTCAGAATACAGATCAAAGTTTAAGAGGGAGGCAGAATTAGCCCAGGAGCTGGGGAAACACTTAGGTCTGCAGGCAAGAAATGTTTACCTAAAAATCCAGTCAATGGACCCAAGATGGAACCAGAGACTTGAAAAGCAAAGTCAAATGAATCCATGTCCACTGCAGGAGCGACAGCCGGACAGATGGACAGCTCTCTTCAAAGGTTGCTTAGGGACCCAATAAACCTGAAAAGACTGTGCTCTGAATGTCAATGTGGGTGGGTGGATAAAGGAACATTATTCCTCTTCTTCCTCTGGCTTTTCCCAGGGTGGGCACCACAAAGCAAATGCAATTTGCATTCAATGACAGAAAGCCACTCACATCTGTAAACACTAACCATCCCAGTCAGCAAATGCCTCCAGAAAGCCTCTTAGCCCCATTTCAAGGAGCCAGATGTGGAGAGAAAGCCTTCTGCTTTTCATTGTTCTTTCCACTCGAGCTGCAGGACCCTGGGACACTCCATGTGCAAGGAAAACACGGCTCACGTTGCTCTTAAATTGAACCAAGCTGATTAGGTTAGAGAGTTTAATTAAACTCTTGCTGGTGGTTGTGAAAAGGGTTCGCTTGCTCCCAAGCCTTTCTTCACGGGTTCCCTACAGGTAGCACACACTTTTCCCTTCCAACCGAAGGTCATTAGGATCACATGAATACGCAGAGATTGAAAGGTTCCAAGATGTTCTGGGGGGCATTTGACTCATAACTTTTAATTTAATCAATCAACTCAGCGGTCTAGTAAAGAGATTACAACCATCCTACTCCCTGATCCCTAGCAATCCGCTTTGCTGCAGGGCGGCCCTTACTAATCCTTTTTACTAAAAATAAGGCAGGGCTGCTTGTGCTGTGATTTCCTATATCCTTTGTCCCGTTTCGTGTTTGTTCTTTGCTCTGAAATTTAACTGAGGCTGGGCAAAAGCTGCAAGTATTTCTTTGTCCTCATGCTTCACTTCCAGCCCCAAACAGCAGAGTTCTTGCAAATTGGGAGGGACGGTTGCCAGCACTGTAGTGCCTGGCACAGACCTTTGCAGAAACTCCACTCGTGATTATCAATAGTCGTCCCTTTCTCAGCATAAACAATTCTTGAGGGTAGGTTTTTCAACTTGCTGTTTGGAAAACTAAGTACATAAATGCCATTCGCTACAGCCAACTTTTGTGTGCAAATTCGTGGGTAACCGTACTCAATGCTCTGGTTTAATGGGCTTTGTATATTCCCTCTCCTTCAGTTTCATAAAGCTTTTCAGAGTTCCGGGTATTTTCATGCAAAGGGAAAATCAAGTCTTTATGATTGAAGTAGGCGTTTCCTGGAGTCCCCGCACAGGTACTGGCAAACAAGTCTGAAGGAAATACTGCATGAAAGATGCATGGGCTGGTGTCATACTTAAATGTTAATCACATCCATTTTGCCAGGGGAACTGGTGGCATTGGAACTTACGTAATAACTGATCCATGACTTGCCAATGAATCCAATCTTTCTTCCTCCTCAAATCAGTTCCAAACAGGTGGCCCTTGAAGCTGCATGAATGAGAGGCAGGAACCACGTGCTCTCTGAATTGCCCACCGGCGGGAGTGAATGGCAAGTAAGTCATCAATAAATTAATTTACCCCTACTGGCGGTAATGAGACTGTAACCTGACAGATACAAGGAGAGTAATACTTTTTATATTATACTAAATGGTCAGTCCAAAAAGGGCATCTCTTATTTAAGAAAGGGTATGCTCGAGAAATAGTTCGTGGACCTTGAGGAGGGAGGCAGCCCGAGAGGCTAGAACCTTCCAATTTCAAGTCCCATTTAAATGCCAATAAAATAGTCTACCACAAAGGTTTCAGGAATAGCAGTCATAATCATCACTCGAGGAAAAAAAATGAGTAAAAGGGGGAGAAATGATTTTGAACTATTACAAATGTTTGGCAGTATGAGAGAGGAACTATGAATTAAGAAGCTGGGTACAGGGGCGCCTGGGTGGCTCAGTGGTTAACTGTCTGCCTTCGGCTCAGGTCATGATGCCAGGGTCCTGGGATCGAGTCCTACATGGGGGGGGGGGGTCACTGCTCAGCAGGGAGCCTGCTTCCTTCTCTCTCTGTCTGCCTCTTTGTCTAGTTGTAATCTCTCTATCTAATAAATAAAATCTTAAAAAAAAAAAAAAGCTGGGTACAGGATGGGGGTGAGGGAGAGAAGCAGTAAACCATGGAACAAAACGAGAACAAGAACAGAAGTTAGAGAAGCGCTGCAATCTATTTTTTAAATATACCTATTTCAGGAGAGCTCATTATGGGAGGAAGGAGTGGGCAGGCGCCAGCCATGATAACACAGGTCCAGGGATGGAGGGGATGCTACAGGAAACTAACCAGAGAAAGAGAAATGAACCAGGGGAAAAAATGCAGAGCACACAGTTCCTGAGGAAACAAAGAGAATGAGCTGACGTGCTGCCTGCACCCAGGAGATGCTCTGAATAGATCTGTGGAATGACTGGACAAACAATAAACAACAACAAATCAAAGATTAGAAATAAAAAACAGATGACCTCAAAGAATAATGTCACCACGAATAAAATAGCTGAAGCTACACATAAAGCCCTTTTAAAGATCTCGTTTAGAATAGCGGGCATCATCAAATATTTTAACTGCAGGAGAGGAAGAAAGCACTGTGTACGGAGCTAGGTTATAGATTTCATGTAAAGGATTACAAACCATAAGCGAATAAGGACTAGGTTTTTTTCCCACTAAAATGGAAAGCCATGGATAAACCATAGTCAGAGTAAAAAACTGTATAATTTGGGCTTTTACCCAGTTGAGTTGTTCGCCAAATGCAAGACTCACACAGAATTTCAGTCTTAAGAAGTTCAATCACCCACTAATGGGCAAGTGTTGGATTCCAAGTTTATTTCAAAAAGAAATCTAATCTTAAAAGACCTGAGAAAAAAACAATGCTGTTAAAAATAGTAAAAAACTCTGAATCAGTATATCTTTATTGAAGAGGTAAGTACAATAGCAGAGAAGCACTGATGGGAGTTGGGAATGAGGAGAATTGTTAAAATTAAAGTGGATAAAAAGAAATGAACTGAGTGGTAAGTGGGGAACAGAAGAAAGAAAAGAGTTGAGAAAAACCACAAAGCCAGCAAAGGTCTTTCACCAGAGTGAATCAAAAAATGCTATCCTGATAAGACAGGGGTCTATTGATAATGTAGAAGTAATATCTTTGTCGTATGTTTTAAATTGACAGAGTTGACTTAAAAGAAGATTTATGCCAAATGAAATAAAAATAAGCAAAATCAAAGCCAGATACGTGCTTGTTGTCTATGTAATACCAAAGAAAATCTAGAAACAAGCAAACAAATTAACAATAACAGTAGAGATAAAAAAGTAGACTGGCAGAACATAAACTACCTAGGACTGAGCTTAAAATAAGTGTAAGTCTAAATAATCATGTTGAGAAACAAAACAGAACAAATAAAAAAAAAACTGAAACCAAAAAAGAAAGAAAACAAAACAAAACAAAAACCCACAAAAGCTCTTCCAATGGGATGAACGCAATAATTTACTGGAAAATCATTAAAAGGCATAGAGAACCTAACAATAAGAAAAAATAAATTTAAAAAACACTGAAAAGGGAAATTAATTAAAGGGAAGAAAAAGCAGGTGAGGTTTCAGACACGACAGTATTTAAGGCAAAAGTTATTAAAGCTAGCTAATTATGTTAATTATGCAATGTTGAAAGTCAGAGTTAATCATGAGGATATAATGCTTTGATGCTATAGGTTCCAAAGACATAGTGACAAATGGAAAACAATCTGTTAACATCAAGGAGAAATGATAAGTACACGGTTTTAGATCAAGGCGTTAATACCCCATTATCAGAACATGAAAAATCAAGAAGAAATGATCAAGTAATAGAGCCTGAATAAACATAATTGAACTTATCATCATACAGCAGTAAGTATAGATACTGCCAAGAATTAAATGGATTGAACACTGTACACAAAAAATCTTGGTAGCAACCACACCTCACTCCTCTGAGTTCAACCCTGGGGAACTTCAGAAACACAGACCCATGGAACTACCAGAGACACTGAAATACAGGAGATCAAAGACTCACTTCAAAAATAACCAACATGAGTGTGTATTTGGGTCGAGGGGTGGTGGACAATGAAGGAATCTGAGAATACACTAACATTCTTGTTTTGTTCAGAGGAAGACAAATATTGAAATGTTTATGAAATCAATACAGATAAATCAACCCAAGTATGTGTTTTAAATTAGAGGCAACCACCACAAGAACAACAACATAGATCAAATATTGCCTAAACCAGCATAAGAAAACTTAATGCAGGCAACGGAAAGAAAAGAAGTATTAAAAAAAAAAAAAAGAGGAAGAAACAAAAAGAAATTATAATCAGCAAATATAAAACAAGATGGCGGAAAGATTTGAATATGACAGTCGTCCAATGTGGGGTACATGGAATATTACGAGAAGCAAATAAAGCCAGAGGGGCACTGAATGGACCAAGAGTGCTCGTGTGCTGTGAAGTAAGTACACATCCCTCAGCACCTGTGTGGAATGAGAGAAAAGGCTAAACATATATGAGGTCGTGAAAAAAACAAATTCTGTAAACGCACAAAAAGGCAGAAACGTTCTATTTACATACTCTCGCACCAAAACAAAAGAAAGAAACTTCAGTGAAAAAGCGATCTACGAAGAAACCCAGTTAGCACATGGGGAAACACCAGAGCTGCTCCGTCTCAGCCTGGTCTCCAGGCTGAGCAAAAAGGGTCCCCCCCTCAGAATTTATAACCAGGAGTTTGAAATTTGACACTGCTCCGTTGTGTGGTAGCTTTGGTGTGGTTCTGAAGAGGTCTGAGTCTTTGTTGCCTGTTTCTCTGGATGCTTTTTGGGTTGTCCCGATCCTCATTATTCTAAAATTTCAGGACGGGAGGCTTTTCTCATCCTCTGTGCTGAACACCTGGGTCCTGAGCCTATTCCTGGGGTTGGTGCAAATGGTTGGCTTGGCTCTTACCACCCTCCCCGCAGCTAGGGAGGATTCTGCATTCTTTGCTCTGCTAAGAGTTCCCACCTCTCCAGCTCCCCAGATACGGGCAATCTCTTTGAAAGGGCGGGGCCTTCTTTCCTTTTTCCTTGTCTTTGTGAATTTATTTTTTATTCTTCTAGTGCCATCTTTATGGGATTGGAGGAAAGATCAGCAATTCATGCTTGTGTTCAGCCTGGCATGTTTAAGGGGAGGACCAGGTGAACTGACTCTCCTTCCCCACTCCCGGTGCATAACACAGTGAGTTGTTGCCGCAAGGCTTCCCAGAGGGATGGAGAGAAGAGAGGAGAAAAGGGGGAAAGAAGCTATTTAATCCTTTCTCTTTTGCTCTGCCAGACACTGACACTGTGTATGGTGAGGCATGTACTCCGGACCAAACTCTGAATTCCCAGTCACAGCTCTATTCATACGCAGCCTGGCGGTGGCACCACTGGGGGGCGCTGTTGGGCACAATTACTCAGCTTGGAGCGGGATTTCCCTGTGATGGTGGGAAGGAGTGGGATTATTGTTTGCTGAATGTTTCATTTTGTTTCTGAAGTTAGATGGGGAGAAGAGGCCTTTGGTCCATCTGTGACTCATCACCGTTCTAGGCGCTGGGCTGCGGAAACCCACACGTTATTTTACCATAAATGGGAAGAAACCCAGCAAGCTCAGTACTATAAATTTAGTTAACAGTTCTTCCAAAAGTAATTGAGGGATTTAGTGCAATCCCATTTAAAATTCTGACAGGATCCTTTACAGAATTTGATAAAATGATTTCATGATCACTTGCAAAAACAGAGAGACAATAATATTGAGGAATATTTTAAGAAGCAAGAGTACTTGTCGGCTCTGATGCTTTTTTCTCTGTCACTCCCCCGCATCTAATGAGTGACAGAATCTACCTCTGAAAGCTATCTCCAGTCCGTCCATCCACTCCATCACACATCCACCGCCTTAGTCCGAGCTAGCACCATCACTCTCATGACCTCCTCCCCTACCTTCCCAATTATTGCCAGAACCACCCAATCTGCTCCCCACTTAGCAGCCCTATAAGGTCCTCTCCTCCTGCCCCAATCTCTTCAGTGGCTTCACTCATCTCCCTCCACCCTCTTCCTTGCTCATTTTGTAACTGCTTCTCATTCATTCATTCATTAGAGACTTTCAAAGTATCAGACAATGAGCTGATCCCCGAGGAGATACTGAGCAAAAGCAGGCTTGATGCCTGTCAGTGCCGTAGGGGTTTTAAAGGCAAATGCAATAAGCTCGAGGAAAGATTCAAATGTGTATGTCATTAAACCAATGCCAATTTAAAATAATGAGATTAATTTTTTATAACCATTAATTGCCAAAACCCAAACAGAAAACATTAAGTTAAATGCTGAGGAGGCTGGGGGACAGAGATCTATTTATTCATTATTGGTACCTTGGTGAATTGATAGAAATATTTTGGAGAAGAATCTGGCAAAATGTCTTAAGAGCCCATAAAAAGTACATATTTTTTGATTGGGCTGTCTGGCTCTTAGGAAATTATTTCAAGGAAATGATTTAAAGGAAGGACAAAGGGAGGAAGAAGACTTCACTGCAGGGTTTTTTTGGGGGGGGGGCGCCTGGGTGGCTCAGTCAGTTAAGTGACCAGCTCTTGATTTTGGCTCAGGTCATGATCTCAGGGTTATGGGATCAAGCCCTGTGTGGGGCTCCACGCTCAGCGGGGAATCTGCTGGAGGATTCTCTTCCTCCTTCCCCTTCCTCTCTTTCTCTCTCTCAAATAAATAAATCTTTTTTAAAAAAGCTTTTTGTTGTAGTGCTCTCCATGTTAGCAAAAGACCTGACATCACTTTGATGTTCAATAAGAGAACAGTTAGATAAGTGGTTTAGAGCAAGCTGGTGTAACAAATTATGACTATGGAAACAAAACCAAATGCACGAAGCAGGATGCAATGTTTCCAAATGTGCAACTGTGTATGTGGATAACGTATGAAGAAATGAGAGCTGCTGCTGAGCGTCAGAGTGGTGGTTTTTTATGTGATTAGATTTAATAACTAGTAACTTTCAAATAACATGGCCCAGTGGAAAAGATGGCCAAGTTTCACTATAAAAGCAACTTTGATACTGTAGGGTGTATTTCCCAGTGGCCATGTTTATATTTTAGGCGATGTGTCCTCAAATGAAACAAAAATAATTGGCTTCCAGAAAAAGTTCCTGTCACCAATATGTATTTGTTAAACAGTGTTAAAACTGATGCCATATCAAAAATGGGGAGCGTTGTGCAGTTTACTTCGTCAAGGTACATTACAGAGTCTCTACAGCGTGGAGGCTTTTGTCAAAAAACCTAGGAGTTTGGGACACCTGGGTGCCTCAGATGGTTAAGCATCTGCCTTCGGCTCAGGTCATGATCTCCAGGTCCTGGGATCGAATGCCGCATGGGGCTCCCTGCTCAGCAGGGAGTGTGCTTCTCCCTCTCCCGATGCCCACTACCCCACTCATGCTCTCTCTCTCTCAAATTAATAAATAAAAATTAAAAAAAAAAACAAAAACAATGGTAAACAAATCTAGGAGCCGTGTTCAGAGGGGGTGAGCAAAATGACTCAGCATCTGTTAGGCAAGTCCCAGTCCCCTGGCAAAGACAGAGTCTGTCTCCAGACCCTGGGATGTCCCTCTGAGCTGACCCTGCGTGGTCACCATGTTCCTATAAAAAACGCCTGCTCTTGGACCACTGCTGGGTACTAAAGACTGCTGAGGACAGACAGTGGGGGAGCTTGCTGGCACTTCTAACACTCCAGGGCTCTGGAAGTCTGTTCAGGCTCAGTGAATCCAGACCTTCCCTTTCTGACTTCTTAGTCAGGATCTGTAGAGGAGGTCTTTGTACAGTGGGGCAAAGCTGTATGGAATTTAGTATCGGCTGAGTCCACATTGGTACAGCAGATGCTGAAAAGATGCTTTGTGTAGAAGACATTTAATTTCACTGCAGAGCAGAGAAGACAGCCTTGTGACAGCCCCCAGAAGAAGGCAAAAGGGAATCAAGAGAGCTGAGCTTTGATTTTGTTTCTGAAACTCTCTGGTTATGTGATCTGAGTCCTTCGCATTTCACATTTTTTTCACTTATAAAATTAGGAGGTAGAACGTGCATGATCCAGCCTCAAAACGGATTCCTAGAAACAACCCAGTTGGGGGTCTTTTAAAAGGATTTCATGATTTCCAGATGGCCAGCAGAGGTTGATGGCATTACAATGGAGAGGGGATGTCAGCCTGGGCCCTCCCCTGGCCTTCCTGATTTCACCACACCTAGCCTCTCCCAGGGATGGGGGCTGTGGTGGATGCAGAGTCCCCTGATCTCTAAGAAAGGGAACCCCAGAAATAGCATTCGGAGCCAACCATCGTGGATCGCAGTGTGGCCCCCACAAGCAAGGATTGAAGAACAAGAGTGTTACCAGATCTTCTTGAAGAGCCCAAGGTGATTCTCCAGGGCAAGTCACCCAAAGCGAACGGAAGGACAGACACCTTGGGCTGCTATCCTATGCTACGGCAGAGGTCCTCCAAGTGCGGTCTACAGACCTCTGGGGACCCTGAGGCCCTTGCAGGGAGTCTGTGAGGAGAAAACTATTTTCACAATAATACCAAGACATTTGCCACACGTTGGCATTCACCCTGGTGGTGTCAAAGTGGTACGGTGTGAACCACTGTCACTTAGCGCCCATCCAAGCAGTGGCCTCGAACGGCGCCCACAGTCACTGCCAGGAACGGCCGTGAACAATGTAAGAGTCAGCTTCATTTTGGAATGTTTTTGATGAAACAATAAGAATTATTAATGTTATCTATTAGTCTCTGTACATCCGAGTACACAGTTTTCTCCCATTCTGTGTGACTAACTGGGGAATATCCACGAAACACTTCCCTGTATACTGGGATGCGATGATGGTCTTGAGTAAATGCTCTTGTAAGCTGGACTGGACACTTTTATTTTCATAAACATCATTTTTACTTGAAAGAACCAATGACAAATTATGGCTATTTAGACTGGAGAACGTGGTAGACATTTTCTCAAAAATGAAGTGAGCTTGTCATTTCAAGGAAAACAACGGACAGGATGTGTTGCCAAGGAGAAAATTCAAACTTTCAAGCAAAACTTAGAATTTTGGAAAACTTGCAGTGCCTGGGTGGCTCGTTCATTAAGCGTCTGCCTTCTGTTCAATTCATGATCCCGGGGTCCTGGGATCCTGAATCAGGCTCCCTGCTCAGTGGGAAGCCTGCTTCCCCCTCTCCCACTCCTCCCCGCTTGTGTTCCCACTCTGGCTGTCTCTCTTTCTGTCAAAAAAGTAAATAAAATCCTAAAAAGAAAAGAATTTTGGAAAACTATATCTGTCATTATGAATCTGGTAGTTTTCCAATACTTAAACACATTTTTTTAAAAGATTTTATTTATTTGACAGACAGAGATCACAAGTAGACAGAGAGGCAGGCAGAGAGGGGAGAAGCAGGCTCCCTGCCGAGCAGAGAGCCTGATGCGGGGCTCAATCCCAGGACCCTGAGATCATGACCTGAGCCAAAGGCAGAGGCTTAACCCACTGAGCCACTCGGGTGCCCCTCTTAAACACACTTCTAATGAGAATGGAAGTGATATTAATTAATGTGATTTCTGACACTGTATAATGAAATGTCTCAACATCTGGACCACCTGTGTAGCTTGGTAGACCAGTGTTTTCCAAATGACCAATATATGATGTCACAAAATCATTTATCTATAAAAGATTCATTCCAAGTACAAAGTAAAGCAATGCATTTTAATGTAACAGAGTATAAGTTCACTGATATGGTTTCATGTTCTACACTGTAATTATCCTTTAAGAAACTACCCTTTGTAGGGATGCTTGGGTGGCTCAGTGGGTTAAGCATCTGCCTTCAGTTCAGGTTATGATCCCAGGGTCCTGGGATCCTGGGATGGAGCTCCAAATCATCTCCCTGCCCTGTGGGGAGCCCGCTTCTCCCTCTCCCTTTGCCTGCTTGTGCCCTCTGCTCTCTCTCTCTCCTTCTCAAATAAATAAAATCTTAATAAAAAACAAAAAAGAAAGAAACTACCCTTTGTAAGGTTTTGGTATAGTTTCAAAGAAGATTATCTGTGATTAATGAAGAAGTTATTAAAATATTCTTCCTTTTCCAATTACATATCTGAGATAGAATTTCTTTACATACTTCAACCAAAAAAAAATACCACAACAGGTTGAGTGCAGAGGCAAATATCAAAATCTCGGTGTCTTCTAATTAAGTCAGATATTAAAGAGATTTGCAAAAATGTAAAACAATGAGGCTCCTTCCCTAAATTTCTTTTGTTTTAGACAAACATAGTTATTTTCATAAAATATGTTAGCAGGTAATGAGTTTATCATTGCTAATTCATTATATGCTACTTTTTAAATGAAGTAATAAGTAATATTTTAAAACATCTGTAATTTTTGATACGTTGAATTTGGATAGACACAACCCATATAAACAAAAGGATGTTTGAGTTCTCGATAAATTTTCAGTACGCAAAAAGCATCTTGAAATTACAAAGCTTGAGAGTTGCTGGTCTGAGATCCTTGTGGACAAAGTGGTGTTTGGGATGAGTAATAATAAAGGGGAGGGGAACATGACATCTATCAGTTTGCACCATGGTTGGGAAGCATCATGGCTTAATTGGGCTTCATGTCAAGGGTTGGTTATCAAGACAAGATCATGCCTGGAGCACCAAAGGGAAAGTCATCTATTACTTAAGATTAGTAGAAATCACTTCCACCAGCATTGAATTTTCAAAGTCCTTATTAAACCCTCTCTGTGCCTTTCCATTTGGCTCCAGTCCTGAGCACCTTTCCCTCTAAGGAGGGTCTGGTCTATAATCACTCAGCAGTATTGGCCATGGTGACTAGACGGGAGCTAGAAATCTGCCTCCTAGGTCTCAGTGACTGCTACTCTGGGTTCGACAATCAGTATATAATACTTGGAAAGGCACCAGGCACTTCCAAGGAACTAAGAATGAAAGATGAGCATGTCACGGCTTTTGTCCTGGAGGACTCCTCTGCCTGATGGAGAAGAAAGATTCCTTAAGAAATAATTACAGTCCAATGTGATAAACACTCCTTTGTACACAGTGACCAAATTTTTCCAACCCCAAATTAAGACACACTGACATTTGACAATGGAACAATCCTGGGGGGATCTAGAGCTCATGTTTCCTTTATTAAGAAACTCCCAACAACTCCACAGAAATTCTGTATAGATTTGTACTTGATTTGGCCCAAAGACCCAGAAACAGTGGTCAGTATTTTTTTTTTTTTTTTCCAAATTCTGGGGAATAACAATGTCAGAACAGAACAGCACAAGAAGCTCCTTAGGATTATGGAAGATGAGTAATGGGCCCTTAACATCTTATTTCCTCTGGGTTAGTGGACTGGAGGCACTAGAGGACATTTTTTTTTCCATCATCCTTGTTCCAAGTGGTTTCCTCCCCGCCAGGCAAAGAGTCCAACTTTGTTCATGCAGGTCTCCCACACCAGCTGAAGCAAATCAAGCTGAATCCCAGAGTGAGAAGAATGAACTAGTAAGATGCTTCTAAGATCCCAAGTCTTGATTACAATGCGGGTAAAATTAAACAATAGAGCTCTTGATCTGCCAAGTCCCTGCTGGGTGGGCTGCCTGGGAACCATGGAGGCTCTGGTCTAGACCAGGTCTTCGTAAGTCCCAACCACATACCCTTTGCTCCCCCTTTTTTGGGGGGCTGACCCAAATCCCTCTTTTTAATCTCCTCCCCGTTCTGCTCATCTTTCCCAGCTGTGGCAACTCCACAGTGAAATGAACAAGAATAAAACAGACAATGAACAGAAAAATCATATCCAGTGCCGCACACCAACATCCCACCACCCACAGTTAGAGAGAATGAGCATTACTGGGTCTTGAAGGCAGCCAACTGAAAGGCAGGACAAGGAACCAGACAAATCCCTTTTCAAATCTTGGATCCACTACTCACATCTGACTAGGGGCAAATCATGACATGTCTCTGATATTCAGTGAGCTCATCCACAAACACAGGTTATTTTGAGGATTAAATGACATAACATAAGTAAAAATGTGTGGCACACAGTAGGTCCACTACTCATTGTTAGAATTTTCACATTTTTGTGTGTGAAGATTTGATAAATGCCAGTCTCCCCACCAGTCTCTGAGTTGTATGAGAATGTGGGATGTGTCTTTTTTTGCTCACCATTATATCACTAGAGCTTAGCATGGTGCCTGGCATATGCTAGGCATTTTTTGAGACTATGGTATGACAAAAGGGAATTTCTAGGGTCCTGATTAAGGATCTACTCTAAAATAGCAAGTTTGGGGCTTCCTAACAACTCCAATGGATTGGTATTGGCTATCTGGAGCATGATGTCATGAAGGATTCTAAGGTGGTATCTGGAATTTGTAGGGAAAGGGTGTGCAGGTAGATTACCAACATTATGGTTGAGGGCGTTGAATGTTTGTTGACCTTGATCTGTGGAGTCAAGAGCAGCCCCCTCTTGTCACCTGTTTCCAGCACAGATAGATCTACTGTGTGATTCACAGATAGAGCCTCTTTGGGGGACCGAGGTCACCAAACGCTTGACCTGAAGAGAAGCAGCATGACCTTAGGAGTATTTTTTAAAATCGCAGATTAGAACAACGCTACGTAAGGAAAGCTCAAAGCATACCAGTATTGTATCTGCTTATCTTGATGACTTTCACTTCCTGGGCACGTGTATTTCATGAGTCAGCTGTTAAAAGCAAACAGACCCGACACACATCGGCTGGTGTACCCCACAACCAGACAGACCTTCACCGCGCACCTTCCCCCAATCCATGAAGTGGCTATTTTACTCACGAGGGTAATCCTTTGGGTGCGTCTTCTCGGACCAGTTCCCATAAAATGTGAGTCTGTACTTGGCAGTTCCACAGGCACAGCAGTCTAAGATGGGTTTGTCAGTTACCCCGTCAAACATGGAATCTGAAACAGGGAAATCACTAAGTTAGGAAACCAATGTGGGCCACTTACAAGGCAGCACTCTCTTGGTCCTGTCCTGTCCTCAATGCTTGGGAAAAGAAGATGAGGTGCGATTTCCAGTGACAACACCCAGAACCAGGTCAGTACTTGGGCTGTAAAGGATTTTTATATACCTCTAAGTATGGTAATTATATTCTGCCAATAAAAAAGACTCAGAACTTTTGCTCTAACAATGTGAGGAAACCTGTGGGACCAATAAGGCTGAATAGTTGGGAAACCAGGGATAAAATTGACTCAGTTATCCTTTTTTCCCCACAATAGGATTTTCCCACTAGATTTTAAGAGGAATATGCATGTGTGTGTTTTCTCTAAGAAATGTTCTCTGGGGCCAAATTGCCAGGACCAGAAGGAGCAGCTTTGCAGAGAAGCAGTGAGAACATAAAGGACAGACATAAGGACTGCTGAATATTATTATGAAAAATGCAACTATAGTCACATCCCTTCTTATCAAGCTTTCAGAGACTTGGGAGGGGTGGGGGTTTAGGGCTATGCTGGTAAGTTCAGGTTTACTTCTGAGTACAGGAGCCGCCAGGAAAAACTCAACAAGATTCCCTCTCTGCCCCCATTTTTATCTGTGAATAGCTGATAAGTGGGGAAAGAGAGATTACATGAATAAATTCAGTTATTTCCGATTGTCAACCCACATCCCTAACTGTGCTTTGTTGCTTTCAGTCTGTTCTGCTTCCTGCAAGACCAAAACAATGGCTTACAGATGCAATGTGTTTCAGCTGCTTTCTCTTTGGTTTCTCCCGTGGTATTAACATAAATGTTCTTTTTTTTTTTTCCTACAAGTTGGACATTTATTCTTAAATATTATATAAAGACCAGTGACAGTATAAAAATCTTTTCAAGTGTCAGGGAGAGCATTTTACAAGTCTTCCTTGTGGAATTCACTGGGTTCCATTGGTTTGAACAAGCAAAATCAGCGATGGGTAGAAGAAGAGAATTCCGTGCTCCAGGATGGAGATAAAAGCATGAAATAGGTAATAATAACTACATTGTATAGAGCCCTTGTAGGTGCTGCTCTCTTTCCAGGTACTGTCTCATTTAATCCTAGCAATCCCAGGAGGTAAGTACTTTAGATAATTCCATGTTGCAGGTTAGTACACTGAGGCAATCAGGTAACCAGTGCAAGGTCATGGGGTTAGTAGGTGTTACGGGCAGAACTGGATGGCGCTCTGTATAAACACCAATGAGAGTAATTTTTGTGTGTATGTGTTTCTCTTTATGCTTTTTCAAGTGAAGGCTGGTGCATTTAAAAAAATGACCTCCCTATAGAGTTCCAGGATTTCTAAATGGCGGCACCAAAGAAGAGGTCTGAAAGCACCCAAAATAGAAATCCTAGTCTGGCTCTTTCTTTTGTACACTTGGAAGAAGCCCGCACATTGTCTGTGCTTGGGGACAGGCTCTCTGTTGCTTAACGCACACAAAATCCAGGTACCACTCCTGCCTCAGCTACTTTGATAGGGACAAGCCCTATTGAATATATTGCAGGAAAGGCAGCGTAAATTAGGAACTCTTAAGGATTTTTTCCTTTTCCTCTTCCATTATTGTTATTATGACCAACTGTTTTGCAAAAGAACTAAATTGGCTTTGGAAAAGGGATTCCAAGCTAAGAGATATGCATTGGGCTTTCAACTGTAGCTTCCCCGTGCTATTTGATGAGGGAGCAATCTCTCAAAAAACGAAAAATAAGGCAAATCGGTGGCTTTACCTTCTCAATCTTTTCTGAAAATATCTTTTCAGATGCAGGTAGTAAGCTTAAAGATATATTCAGAAGTTCAGGGGAATACACTTACAACAAATCTTGTGGAATTCCAAAGGAAAATTAGCTTCCATTTAAAAAATTAGGCCCAAGTTTGAAACTAAAAACAGGCATATTGTTCCCTATGAGAAAAAACCTACTGAAAAGGAACCAGATTTTCTGGGGCACCTGGGTGGCTCAATCGGTTAAGCGTCTGCCTTGGGCTCAGGCCATGATCCCAAGGTCTTGAGATTGAGTCCCGCACTGGGCTCCTTCTCTGCAGGGAGCCTGCTTCTCCCTCTGCCTGCTGCTTCCCCTGCATGCGTGCACTCTCTCTCCCTCCCCTGACAAATAAATAAGAACATCTTATCACCCCTCCTCCGCTAACCGCAGCAGGGTCTGCCCAACAATGGGGGACTTCTGGCCCTGCGGATCTCCCCAGCTGCCCTTCTCTTATTCTACACTCCATCCACCAGCTTCTTCCTTTTTCAGCTCTCCCCTTAGTCTTCATTTTCTCCTTATCCCTCTCTCTGACATTTTCCTCCCTTCCCTGCGTTCCCTCTGTCTTTCTCTCTTCATCATTAGTGACGTATTAAAGTAAGCATGGGCCTGCATGTGTTTACTATAGGTCACCTTTTTGAATATTTTATGTCTCCCCATCCCTAATTGTGAATAACTTAATGTTTTATGTTTCTTTTAAAGAATAATGATTGTCATTGCCTTTTGTGTTTGCAGTTGTTACTTTTCCCCCTATGGATGCCCAGCTGCAACTAAGGAAAAACACTCGATACTGGTTTCTTTCTCCCCTTGCTTGATAGATTTAACTTGACTCGCCAAGGAAGTGGAGAACATAAAGACCTTAATGAAAGAGCTAGAGATAATTAAGTAGGTATACACATTTAAGAGAAATCCCTTTGCTCTCTGCTTATAAAATTAAAGACTTTCTTAATAGGATTTGCTTTGCTAATTGTGGGGTTTCCTCATGGGTCTGCTCTCTCCGGGGACGATCTACAACTTCATGTTATGATCCTTCAGCTCAGGGCCTGTAGGACCTTTTTATGGTCCACAAAGTTGCTGTTGGAAAATGGTCTTTTTCTATATAGGCATGTTTAGTCATTTTGAAAGGATCTCCGCTTCAGAAGGGATAACCCATAAAGACTTGCGCCATTCAATGGACACGGCATCTGCATAATTTGCATATTTGTATGGCTTCACACAACATCAGGGCTGAGGCTCTGGGAAATGCGCTTTAGTTAATGATTACTCTCCGCAGGCACGGGTGACAGCGAGGTGTTTCCTAAGAATCCTCAAATCTGGGAAACAAGACTGTCCTCTGCATGACAAACTAACAAAACCAGACTGCAGGGGCTGTGCTTAGTCATCTGTGGGTGTAGACCTAGAGGCGGTTTATATAAATGTGTGACCCAGAGCGCTCTGACTCCAACCCAAGGGACCTGGACGTCATCTCATGGGGACAGGGGGACAGGGCAGGAAGTAGACCGTACTTTGGGAACAAAGAGCCTCAGCAGTCAAGATGTTCTGTACTTGCAAAAAGGCTACGCGAACTAGTGAACAATTAATGACGAAAAGGAAAACCCCCAAAGCCATGTGTAGTCATGTCCACCTGGAAGCTGACCGGACCTGGCGCCCAGATTCTAGCTCTCTGGCCTTTCTGACAGGGATAACCTTAATGGAGGGCATCTCATTCTCTCCCTCTGCTCTTTTCATGTTTTCCAAGTCATCTTCCACATTGGACCTCGTTTCTGCTCTCACTCATCCAGAGGGAGCTATGCTTTGGTACAATGTCTTGAAATGTAGTCCCTTTGACAGGAAGGCAGTGGTTAAGAGTGCTGGCTCCTAGGTCCAAACCCTGCCCCTGACCACTAGCTGTATGATGCTAAGTGAGCTTTTAAAACTTTCTGTTTTACAGACGTCTTGTCTATAAAATAGGGACGATCTAACAGTCTTCACCCTATAGAGCTGCTGTGCAGAGCATGTGAACAAGGCACATAAGTGCTTAGAATACTAGTGCCTGGCATATAGCAGCCTGCGGAAAATATTAGCTATTATTATTATTTTTCCCAGAAGACCTCTATAAACCTTTCTTTTTCTTAGTAGCTTATGATTTGCTAGGATTGGAGAAGATTATTTCTCTCAAATTGCTAACTGCTCTAAATGCAAATAAAAATTCTGCAAAAATGAAAAATTAGACAGTTAAGATATATAATTGTAGAACATTTTCTATTTTTATTTAGTTCTCTAATGACTTATAAACACATTCAGATGTTTAAGGTCTGAATTTTTTATGATAGATTAATAAATAAGCTTTCGGGTACAGATAACAATAGCTAACACGCGCACACACACACACACACACACACACACACACACATTTACTATGTGCCAAGGAGATGCTGTACTATTTTATATATATATTAAGTCACATGGCTGGGAAGGGCAGAGGGAGGATTCAAACCCAGGCTGGATCTGAATCTCAGCCTCTTCTTTGACCCGCCAGTCTAGTTGATCTCCATGAGTTTTGTTAGAATGCCTATAGCTCCAGGAGAGGGCATCAATAAACTTGCAAATCTAAGGGCCATGTCCTTGAACGTGGAAAATTCATAAGGTCAGTGACCCCTTGGCAGTCCCACCTCCCACCTGTCTTTCTTGGAGAAAATCCCCCCATGTGGCCCAGCTGCCACACAAGTCTGCCTGCGATTATTCTGGAAAACCATTACAGACATCTTAAAGGTACACGATGGTGCACTTCTTAATTAAGTCCTGTGAATTATTCCAAGGAACCTCTCTAGAATCATCACTGTTTCACAAAAATAAGAAGACGATACCAGTATAAGGTACATTATCTCCTACCCAGGGAATCAAGCTGAGTAATTAAGAGCTTACGGTGGATCCAATTATCCACCGCACAGCCAGATTAAAAATCAGCGCTACGGGAGGAAGCAGAACCTGGAGAAGTTCAGAAAGCCCGTCACTTAAGTCCTGGCTCTGGATGGTGGGGCTGAATGAGCCCCCTTCTGTTTCTGTGGCCCCTCCCCCACCTGTAGTCCTTACCTTGTTCACAAAGCTTCTTGGTCAGAGAGCCCTCATCTTGGAAATAAATGATGCGTTTCTGTACGATGCTGGCCCTGTTGGGAAAGAAGACACGAGTGCCGTGGTGAAGAGAGCAGGTTCGAGGGACGTCGGATCCTGGCCTGGCCACCTAGGGCAAGGTGACTTCGGGCAAGTCACCCCCACTCTCTGTTCCTCAGTTTGATCATTGGAAAGCTGGCATTCATAATAATGCATAGCTCATGGGATTGCTCTGAGAACTAAATAAAAAAAAAAAAGTATGTCAAGAGCATAGCACGTACTTAGAAACCACTCAATTAATATTAGTTGTTGTGCTGCTGGTGGTGGGGCTAATAGTACTGTTAAGGTAAGAAAGGGAAGAAAATGGCATTTTCAGTAACTTTTCTCAATGGCTCATTTTGTTCTAGTTTTGTATCATATGACTGAAGCCATTTATAGACCCACCAAATTCAAATCAGAAAAGCATGTCAAGTCCTCTTCCGGAAGGGGAAAAAGAGAATTTAAAAATCTATTTTGATTTGTTCTCAAAATGTCATTCTTTATCTTTCTTGAAAGTCTAGACGAAACTGTCTCCTACATTCTGAACAAAGACAATTTCAGCTGTTGTATCTCTCTCTTAAACATGTCAAACACAGGATCTTAGAATCTGGAAAGAATATTTGGAGGTTGAAAATTACTTCTGGCCAGCACATATTTTCTCCTTAATCTCAGACGGCACAGACAGACTCCTTCTCCTTTGACCCACTCTGCTGTGTATTTTCAGCTGGCTTCGCAGATGGTGAACCCTGAAACCCAGCATTCCTGCGTGTGAAGTCTACAACACTTAACAATGAAACAGCACCAGTGGATTTCGAGTCCTTTCTATTGATTATCTTCAGCAACGTTACTCAATCAAAAGGTAATTTTTACTTTGATGGGCCCTATTTCAAAGAGAAAGGGATCCCTTGGCTCCATTACAGCTAAGCACACTAAAGAAGGATTAGGATCACATGATCTGCCCTGTGTCACATGACTGCAGATCCAGGCAGGGGCCCATGTGTGCGCGGCTCTACAGAATATAGATGTGGCTTTCTTGATGGTGTGGGCCTAGGCCAAGATTACTTTCCAAAGAAACATCTACTCTAAACCCAGTCTTGCACAAAAGAATAAAATTCAGACCACCCTACAGATGTCTTTTATAGTCTCTTCTTACCCAAGAGAGATGAGATGTTGAAATAAACGAATGAAATATGCTTCTTGTTTCCGCAAAGCTACTTTGATCATGGATCCATTCTGTTGACCATCAAGCAGAAAGTTTCCTCAGGCCAAGAAAACCGTCTTTAGAACACTCATCCCAAAGCCAAATTACAAAGCCTTTTGTTAGTCAGAGCATCCCACTTTCTACCACTTCCTGAGTGTAGCCCACCAGGAAGTGTCTGAGGGACCCCTGCGGAAGGTGAGGAGAAGGACTTGTGGGAAGTAGCCCAGGCTTGGCATTCTCGTTTCAACTAAAGGCTTCACCCTCTCACCTACCAAAGTGGTCTCCTCCCCCATTTGTTTTCTTGTTGTATTTATTGGTATATTTTCAACCAACAGCTGTTGGAGGCCTGCTTGGTGGCCACACACTGGCCAGGGACACCATTATGAACGAGTCAGATGGGGTCGCTTCCCATTCTCAAAATCAACAGCATACTGGGCAGAAAGCACCAAACAGCTAAATCCACAGCTAATCATATAACATGACTGTGATTAAGTGCTCAACAGAGACATTCCCAGGGTGTGGGAGAGTATACCACACGGGGTCCTGATCAAGCCAGCGAAGACTCCCCACAGACAAGAAGGCTCCGACTGGAAAGAGTAGGCACTTACGAGGGCAAGTAGGGCAAGTAGGAGGGAGAAACAAAGGAGAGGACCTCCTTTAAAGATCCTCGGGGTGGGAGGCTCATGGCTCACTGTAGAACTGACCCATGGTTAGGTCAGTAAGGGGGTGTGAGATGAGTAGGGGAGGTGCGCAGGGCTAAATAACCCTGACTCTGCAGGGAGGTGGTATTTTATACCAAGTTTGATAAGACCTCTTTGACAAATGCATCAGAAGATGTGAGATAATCAGATTTGCTCCTTTACAGAGAGAACCTAGGGGGTACCTGGGTGGCTCAGTCACTTAAGTGTCTGCCTTCAGCTCAGGTCCTGATCCCAGGGTCTTGGGATTGAGCCCCACATCAGAGTCTCTGCTCAGCAGAGTGTCTGCTTCTCCTTCTCCCTCTGATCATTCGCCTGGCTTGTGCTCTCTCTTTTTCAAATAAATACATAAAATCTTGGGAAAAAAAATAAAAAGAGCCCTTGGGGGGGGTGCCTTGGTGGCTTAGTCTGTTAAGTATCCACCTCTTAATTGTGGTTCAGGTCATGATCTCTGGATTGTGAGATCAGGCTCTATGATGGGTGTGAAGTTCGCTTAAAATTCTCTTTCTCCCTCTCCCTCTGCCCTTCCCCACCTCTTCCCGTCTCTTGAAAAAAAAAAAAAAAGTAAATAAAAATAAAAAGAGCACTTGGGTCATAGAGTAAAAATAAATTGGTGGGTGGGTGCAGTGTAGAGTTCCCAGGCAAATTAAATTCTACGTCAACAAAATTCATTTGGGACGCCTGGCTGGCTCAGTCTGCAGGGTGTTGGACTCTTGATCTCAGCTCAGGTCTTGATCTCAGGGTCTTGAGTTCAAACCTTTCATTGGGCCCAGCATGGAGCCAGTTAAAACAGAGCAAAATGACATTCTCTTGCTAAAATGGTTTGAAAATCCCTGATCTATAGGATAAAATACAAAATTACCATTGTATTCAAGGGTTTTCATAAAATTTCCCCCTAATGCCCCTCTGACTTCATCTGTCCTCATTTTGTGCCACGCTCCCTGGCATGAATCTAGAGTTTGAGTTCATTCCCCTTATCTGAGCACCGCTTCCACTCACTGGGCCCTTACTGGTGCTATTTCCTCTCCCAAAATCTCCCCACATCTGCCTTCGTTAGCATCTGTAAATACTCTGAATTTTCTTCCTCTTGCTTTGAACAAGAGAACACTGGCAAAGCCTATGATCATGCTTAGAAAAATTAAATCACCCCAAATTTTCAAAAGGATAATTATAAAAATGTGGGGAGCCAGAGAGAAATATTTCTTCTAAGATGTATTTCCTCTAAGATGTTTTCGTTTCCCTCATGTCTTGTTTTATGAAGTCTATGATGATTTACTCTCTCTTTTTGATAATAGTTCTAATTTCTGGGCCCTTCCTGTGCGCCAGCCACCGTGTCAGGGAGGTCCTTTATACATAAATATTATGTATAATATATTTGTAACATGTATAATTGTATATGCGTATTGTAATATGTATCATATGTATAAATATCATAGATACATATATATTACCTTATATATCTTATGTTTTACATATACCACAGCTTCTTAAATTCCTTCTTCATCCCAAACTCTTGGGTTAGATGCATTTTCTGAATTCGGAGTTTTTCACGTATTAGAAAGTTAAGATGATAATATACTATTCACATCTCCATAATCAAACCCATCCATATTCCATAGCAAAATGTAAGAATATTCATTAAAAGCCAGTAAATGAAAACTTTAAAAAGCTTCCTGTCAGTTTAGGTCAACTTCAGCAAACCTGTTAAAATGCTCTTCTTTTTAGAAGGATTAAGATGAAGGTTTGCAGCTTATTTTCCCCTTTACCGGTGATGATGACCAAGAGGCAGGGGGGCAAGGAGCACGGTCAAGGTTTTACGGTTTCCCCTGTCTACCTCCAAAGCTCATGACCTGCCTCGCATGATTATAAGGGATTAAAGATCACATATAAAAAGTATAACTGGCATGTGAGGTAAGTGCTATTATGAAACGTAACCTCAAATTGATTTCCCTTGGATGCATTTAGCATCTCATGGAACACACCGAGAAGAACTGAGGCTTTGGTGGGTCTCCCTGGAGCCTGGGTTGTGACCCCTGGAGCTCTTCATGAAGACTGAGCATATATTTCCATGCCCATGCTCGGCCAAACCTCTGGTCATGCCCTTTGGATTCCAAACTGTGCAGATCAAATGCGGGATAGGAGTCTTTTTCTGACCTGACTTATCTTTATCTAATCCCTCCTGAGCATTCTGTCCAAGCCATACCCTCTATTTTCCTTCACAATCTCTGCCCCCGGGCCTCTGTCCATGGGACTCCTGTCCTTTTCTGTGACTCCTCAACACACATATGAGCATAACACACACACACACACACACACACACACACACACACACACATGCACACAGTTCAGTTACCCAGAACTCGTACCCACTAGGTTGGTTTCTTGGCTGTTTGCTCTTCCTATGAGCCACGGACTCTTGGGTTTATCCCACATGGCACTTAATAATCTGCACTACAGCTGCCTATTTTTCTATCTCCTGGGCTAGTTTCTAAGCTTCTCAAGAGCAGGAACTGTATCTTCCTTATTTCTGTTGATGTTAGTATTGTTGTAGTATAGGGATTCAAGAAGGGACAGAGTTTGGGGAAAGGAGAGGATTTAAGGTTGAGTGGTCTGTCGGGCATGATGGTGGCCAATCTAGTCGACCTTAGACATAGGGACCTGTAACGTCAGGAGGGATGTGAGGGGTGGGAGGCAGAGGCATATGGGTCACCGGGGCAGAAGTAAGAGGTGAAGCTTCCGAAGCAGCTGATGTCACCAGGGGCAAGTGCGCAGAGTGAGAAGAGAGGCTGAACCCAGAACTCTGGAGAAGACCAACATTCACCTATGGATATGCTGGTAGAGACCAAGATTTGGTACGCTTGGTTGCAAAGAGGTTTCTTTTTATTCCTCATCTGGTCAACTCCTGAAAAAATTTATATTCTGAGAAAATGCATTTCATTTGGAGTCTGTTCCCATCAAAAGTATAAAACTCAGCTGAGATTTATAAATCATATTATAGTTCAGAAAAATAATAGCTTTACAAGATGAGAAAGCTGTTAGTAAGAATTCCCTTAGCATTTCAAAATGACAAATTTCTCCCATTCTGTGTTGCAATTTGGCAGTCCTGTTGCATAGCATTTATACGCTGAGACGGTGAATGCTCTCTTATCATGAGAGAGCGTGTTAAGGAAATCTAAATTAAATTTCTCAGTATGTTAGCTTCTCAAACTTTGGAATATTGAGGTTCTAAATAACTTACTAATCATTTCCGTAAGTTTCTTTTAAACCTCAAGTGGTGGAACATTTCTAGAAGCACCCATCCTGGATTTCTTAGATGTTTGACCCTTTTCTGTCTGCAGGTTTATTCACTTAATGTTATTTTTCCTTGGGGGAATTTTCCTGTTGGGATATAGTCAGAGCTTGCTAAGTTGTGGGTATGCTGTCTCAGGCTAGGCCTTGGACCCCTGCTCTCACCAAAAAGGGACAGGGAGAAATCAGAAACTGAAGGACTTGGGAGAAATCAGGCCAGGAAATGACCTCAAAATTCACACGGATCCTCAGTGGCTGGGTCACTGGTGTATAGAGACAATTCATGTAATGTCCTTAATACATGGGTGTCTCATGAAGTAAATAGACACTATGTGGTAACCTTACTTTTGTTAAATCATCGTCTCCTAGCAAGTGCCTGGCAGTATTTAGTAAACGGTAGCTATTATTATACATTGGGTCTGTCTCCTTGGCTTGTGGAGAGAGGAATGAGGGTGCTATCTCGGTCAGTTGCTTCAGGCAGAGATAATGAAGGGCCAAAATGAAGCTCAGGTTTGTGGCCTCCAGACTAAGGTTGCCAACCCTCTTCCCAAGTCCAGTAACATCCTTGCTACTGAACATTTCTTGGGGCGCTTTAAAAACTTTGTCTATGATCTCGGACGTTTTCTCCTGGAAGCAGTCTAGTTTATAACCAGTGACATCACTTCCTTCTACCAGTGAAAGAACACCTCTGTGGGAGCACCCAGAAATAAAATATTAGGGTCATAGTAGCGGTAATACCATCAGGGGCTAAGGCTCTCTGCCTTATTTAACTTCATGAGGATGTCAAGTAC
The DNA here is from genome assembly GCF_922984935.1 of Meles meles. Lineage (NCBI taxonomy): Eukaryota > Metazoa > Chordata > Mammalia > Carnivora > Mustelidae > Meles > Meles meles. The sequence goes on from NC_060073.1 coordinate 47,979,117, forward strand.
TAACCTGACCGTGGTCTCATGTCAAACAACAAATATTTAGAGAGATTAGGTGCATTTTGTGACCCAAACTCCTCCCAATTATTTATATGGCTTTAGGTGGAGGTCGGGACATGAAGCGATGTCCAGGAGTTAACAGGCACCCTGGCATGCCCCCATAATGTGCCCATGGGAGAAGAAAAGTGAAAGCTTATCTGCCGGGCCCTATCTAAAACCCCCATGTGAACTCCTGGCTACACAACAGTAAAGTCATAATCTGTGTTTGGGGTCACAAAGCTATAGACTCAGAGCTATAGATGGTAGTCATCTACCATTATTGCGAAAAAGCAACGTTGGTAAACCACCATGAGGTTATTCCTGCTTAGTTCTCAATAAAACATTTACTGAGGACTTACTTGGTGTCAGACACTTTGCGAGGAGCTGAAAATTCAAAGATGAATAAAAGACAGTGCTTTCTAGGAAGGAGATCCTAGTGCAGTGGGAGAAGAGAGAGACAAATGAAGGGAACAGGAAATCGGTGTTGAGAGAGATGATGGAGGAGCCGTGGGAGGCAGAAGAGCAGCGACTAACTTGGCCTTGGCAAAGTTCTGACAGGAGGCGGTGATGGCGGCCCTGAAGGTCTGAATGAAGATCAGGGCAGTGGAAATAGGAGATGTGAGGCACATAGTGTAAGAAAATTTATCAGGACTGGGTAACTTACAGGACCTGGGGCAGAAAGAGGAGGTTGAGTCCAAGAGAGTTTGTTTTTCATTTCTTTAACAAGGAAACACCCAAGTCCTTCACAAATATTAACTCACTTAATCCAACCAACAACCCCATGAAGTAGGCGCTACCATTATCCCTGTCTTAATGATGAGACAGTAGTCAATGGGCGGCACGTGAAGTGACGGCCCATATACAAACCCCAGTAACCACAGGGTGCGGTGGTAATGCTAACCACTGAAATAAAAGACAGAAGAGGCAAAGAGGAATTTTTTTTTTCTTAATTTTTGGAATTCATGTTGAGATAACTGCAGTTCCACATGCATTTTTAAGAAATAATACAGAGAAACCATATACTTTGTCCAATTTTCTCCAAATGCTAACATTTTGTAAAAGTTCAGTCTGTACAATACTATAGTGAGGATATTGATATTGGTACCATCCACCAGGCTGGAATTTAGTAACAAAATGGTATAATAGGGTTAGGTGAGGCCAGGTGATGTCATCCTAAAGATGTCATGCACCTATGACAACCTGCCACACTCCAAGAAAGAACATTCTCGAATGACTCTCAGAACACATGGTATGTTAGGACCCCAACCGGAGAATCATCTACAAGTGTCACGGTGACACAGGGGTAGCAGGCCGTCTCTGGCTGGGATGAGGTGGAGGTAGGGGCAGAGAAGGAGGAATTATTGGTAGGAATGAGGTCCATCAGAATAACTTCTTGGAAAGATGCCACAGAAGCTGAGTCTGTGACCAGGGATGGGCACTTTGCTGCAGTCAGAGCTGCACACCAGAAAGACTCTCTTGGCAGGTCCCCCATCCATGCTCCTTTTGTCCTTTTTTTAAAAAAAAAAAGATTTTATTTATTTATTTGAGAGAGAGAGAGAATGAGCAGTGGGGAGGGGCAGAGGGAGAAGGAGAGAGAAGTAGACTCCCTACTGAGCAGGAAGCCTGACACAGGGCTCCATTCCAGGACCCTGGGATCATGACCTGAGCCAAAGGCAGACGCTCAACAAACTGAGCCACCTGGGCGCCCCATCCATGGTCTTTCTATACCTAAACCAGCTACCGGCTCCATACAGTGCTGCGTGTTCACACAAAGCTTATGTTATGACCAGAATCTGGCTGAGAGGTCCATTCAATTCTTAACAAGACTACAGTCCATTCCCAACCCTCTACGATGATCACGGGATTTCTCAAGCTCTTGATTCACATCACTGAACGTAGTTACTTCTACAAAGCCTCGGTTTCAATTTGAACAAAATCTGGGGAAGTAGCATTTTTAAACACAGTTTATTTCTTCTCAGAATGACCCCTGTGACCCTGGGGATAACGAGCTTTTCATGGTTCCATTTTTCTCTTATTATTGTCCCAATTTCTAACCTAACCTTTATCACATAGCTCGTCAATGCTATTACTCCCAGCACTTTGCATTTTACCTGCCCCAGATCCAATGGGAAATTAACAATGAGGAATTTATTTGCATAAGGGAGGGGGAAAAGAAAAGAATAAAACTGGATTGTCTTAAAAGAGCTAATTTAGGGGTGCCTGGGTGGCTCAGTGGGTTAAGCCTCTGCCTTCGGCTCAGGTCATGATCTCAGGGTCCTGGGATGGAGCCCCGCATCGGGCTCTCTGCTCAGCATGAAGTCTGCTTCCTCCTCTCTCTCTCTGATGGCCTCTCTGCCTACTTGGGATCTCTCTCTCTCTCTGTCAAATAAATAAATAAAATAAAAATAAAAAAAGAGCTAATTTAGATAGGAGAGGCATTCAAACCAGACAGGCCTTCATTTACTTGTGTTTTGATTATCAGAGTAGGTGCCAGAGAGCTGTGTGAGGAAGTAGAGGTACAAAGACAAATAAAGCCTAGTGTGACATCAAATAGTCAACAGCCTGTGAGAGAGAGAGATGCGTCATCTGCCTAATCAGAATCCAGCATAACAAGCACCGGCGTCTACGCGGTACCCAATGGTTCCGTCTTCCATGAGTTCCTAACCCTGATCTTTGGTACTGGGTCAGTCAGTCATGACAGTCCTGTCCTCACTGTCCCAACCCTCCTTGCAGCTGAGGAATGGGGGCATGCGCCCCACACATGGCCTCAGTATCAGAAGGGGAGGTTTGCAGGATGGAGGGGAGACCGTCTGAGAAAGTTTTGCTTTGCAGATGAAAAAAAAAAATTAATGACCTACCTACCTTGCCTGTCCTGTTTTTCTCTAGCCTTGACTACCAACACAATGTGTGAAACAAAGCAGCCATTCTGTGATCATGAGGAAAAGGCCAAGGAGAAAAGCAGAGACACTGGCCCTGACATTGTTTAGCTACAGAAACCATCCGAGCAGTCATCTAAGGTCTGGCCTTTATGTTATAACAGAAACCAAGCAAAAAACCCATCTCTTTGTTGACGTTGTCATTAGTCAAGTTTCCTTGAGCACTGCTCTCAAAATCACGCCTAACTGATAGAAAGAGCTTTGTGTGAACAAACCGCTGTGGGAGCACAGGAGATGGGGGTTCAAAAGGGAGAGGGAGGGAGACCCCGTTGTGCTGACCCTAGGCACCGGGCCAGGAGATGACACTGGGGAGCCACTGGAGGATGCTGGTGGGAGTGGGGGCGGAGATGCTTTGATCCCAAGAGTCTTGGAGAGAGATGCTTTGGATTTGGTGAGTGGGAAGTCATTCTGTCCCTTGCTGGGACTTTCGACGGGTCACCAGGGACAGGGCGTGTTCACATTGACTCGGAAGAGAGCAGGCAGGCCTGCAGGTACGAGCCAGTGTGAAGAGCGACGTGCTGGAAGGGAAGCAGGGTGGGTGGGAGTTTGACAGGAGTTTGACGCAGGAGAGTGAAATACGCTTTTTTGTCTCCGAAGGAGGCTTTTACATGCCTGTGAGCTGTGGCTGAGGAAACAGCGGGATCCCTTAGGGGAATCTGTTAGATCACTGCCTGGAAATTTGTCATCTGTTGGAAAAATCTTAAATAAACGCACATGGACAAAATAAATAGACGGCAGGATGCATTTCCCAGTTGCTAGAGATCTGACAGGCAGGCAGTTATGGGTAGCGAACAGGACCGTTTCTTATTTTCTAGAATTGTTTTAAACCGAACAATCAATATTTTTTCAGCATCTTTTGACCCTTCATGGATCCCTCCCCCTGGCTTGACCGATCTGTGGCATTTCTTTACCTTGCAAAGAGATATACATCTAATTGTTGAGCTTGGGGTGAAGGCACTATGTCATGATACATCTTTAGGCCCAAAATCTCTTAAGATTACAAGGGCCTGGGGTTTGATGTCCCTGCAAATTCCTTTTTTTCCTTTTTCCCAAGTCAGCTTTAGCAAGCTACTCAAATTTTTTTTTTAAATATTTTATTTATTTATTCAACAGAGAGACAGTATAAGTAGGCAGAGCGGCAGGCAGAGGGAGAGGAGAGGGAGAAGCAGGCTCCATGACCTGAGCTGAAGGCAGCTGCTCAACTGACTGAGCCACCCAGGTGCCGCTACTTGGATTTTCATAACATGATTACTGGGACTTGGGGTGCGACCAGTGGGGACAACCGCCAGTTGGGTTCGCTGCTTCTCTGATACTGCTGAACCCCTGATTCTGCTGGAGAATATCTCATCCAGCCATGCTGCTGGTCAGCGCCTATCTCACTTTCCCTCCATCATCTTTTCATCTACAAACCCTCTGTGGACTGTGAGCTCCTCCAGCCCTGGAACGTCTGTCTTCTTCATTGCTGCCTGCCTAGAAACTAGCAGCCGATCTGGCGGAGGCTCTTTGAACCCGGGGTTCTTAATCTGAGGGTCTGCAGACAGATCTCAGGATGATGAAATTTAGTGTGATGTGCACAAGTGCATAGGTCTGGGGAAGAGTTCATGGTCTTCCTCTGCTTCTCAAAGGGCTTCCTGGCCTTGAAAAGCTTCAGAACCACTATTAGGTCTAAAACGAAGGGTAGCAGATATGTGAAATCACACGACTGTCATTGCATTTAATAAAATCTCCAACTAAGATATAGGATTTTCTTTTTCTAAAGATAAAGGTTAAGTTTTTATTCCAAGCACCCAAGGCTTCAACTGCTCCCTCCCTCTCTCTCTCTCTCTCTCCAGACTATGCTCTGATTCCAAATAGAACCTGTCAGCCGGATAGCAAGAGACAGAAGAGCAGCATCGCTCCTGGGGCTTCCGGTGTGCCTTGCAGGCCTTGCTGCTCTGGACAGGGCATGGCTGTCCCCAGCCTCTCCACTCCAGGAATTGCTGCCACACGCAAAGGTGCCCCCGGCTGGCACATACAAGTCATCACCTTCCCCGCACTGATCTCGCAAACGTAAGGAAGCCGTTCAGGCGACAGAGCAAGGTCCTCACGCACAGGCCACCTGCCATCCTTTCCGTTCCTCCCAGAGTCTCCCTGTCATGCAGGGCTTTGGGCCGTGGGGACTGGACAGCAGCAGATCTGAGTGTTGGGAGAGTCTCCTTCCTCTAGGCTGGGCTGGGGACCGCGGTGGTGGGGCTGGGGTGGTACGATGGTTCTTAGCTAGGATTCATGCGCATGAATGGGTTTCAGAAGATTCCTGAGTCCCTGAAAAAAACTGCAAAACTGTTTTGGGGAGAAATTCTATAAGCAGCACTGCTCTGAAGTTCAGAGTCATGGTTTTCATGCCAGTTAGTCCCCACAGAAGGCCCATCTCCCTCCCCATCCGAGGAAAGACATTCCCAGAGGAGTCCAGGAAGGGCTCCCCGGACAACGACCTCCTAAGGCATCGTCTCTCCTTGCCGACCCATCCAATTCACCTATACTCTGCCAGGGGATGAACCGTCACCTCCAGCACACGACCACTTCCTCTCGCCGTCTCTAAGGCAGAGTGGCACCATGGTCCCACGATGTCATCTCCCACCTCGGCCCTGCCCCACTCCACCGTAGCACGGGGGCTGGCACACAGCAGGCCTTTCTACACAAAGGTACCTCTCTCCCTTACAGATCATGGTCCAAACTCTGGGATAAATGTCCACACTCCTGAACGCCAGGATGCTAGCCGCCTTCCAGGTCTGAGCCACGCACGCCTTCACCCCCACTGAGCCCGATTCTTCCCAACTACCTGAACTCAGCCCTGCCTTGTCACTGGGTGCAGAACGTGTGACACACAACCCCTCCTGCCTCCTGCCCCCGCTACTTGATAAGCCAAGAATGCGCTCCCCCACCCCCATCTGTCACCATCTCACCGCTGCCCCAGAGTCTCATTGACAGCAGTGACCTCCTCTGGGTTTCTAGAACAGCATGGATCTTTCTCGTTCATTTGGCATTCAGACACCGGACACTCGATGTCTGCTGCGACTTTAATGTCTCGTCCTACCATTTAACTTATTGTGTGTTTATGTTTTGTACTTCTGGTGGAATTCTGAGGTTTTTCAGGGAAGGGACGTTTTGTACACACTGGCCCCTCTTGCCCAGGACATAGTGCCTTCTGAGTAAAAAGCACCGAAGGCATGTCGATGTGATATGTTTTCACATTACTGACTATACCCATAAGTCAACTCTTTTATATGCAACACAACGTGTTGCACGTCTACCATATGTCCACGATCTGGCAAGAAGCGTAAGGTCCTTTGTGTTAGCAGTGCCGCCCAGAGTGTTGGGTGAACGGCAAACAGTGACTGGCCTGAGTCACGAAACATTTCCCAGTGCATAAAGCCTAGTTAAGTCTGCTTCGCTTTGTTCAAGCCAGGCTGTTTGGCCGATGACAGCCATTGTTCACCAAAGGAACCATTCGGGTTGAATTCTCAAAATCCCTTCCCAATGTTGGACGTCGGCAGAATGATGATACGTCTGCCAGGAGGAAGTTGAACCCGGGACTGGGCTTTCCTTATGGAAAAACCATTGCTGATTGCACTATGCATGCCACTTTGCTCATCCTTTGAGTTGACTCTTTGAAAAAAGACACCCAGAGGCCTTACATTTTTGACTCACTCCAGATTTGTCCCAGGTTTCTTCTTTTCAACACCTACAGCCCTCTCGTAGCATCTGGCCTCATTCTTATGTCCTATGAGCTCATTAGCCTTATGCCATGCTGGCTGGACCCCCCCTCCCCCCCCGGAGCTCCAGAGCAAAGACATGAGAACACATTAGGCCACAAAATCTGGGCATGATCTGTCCTGTTTTCTACCCCTTCTCATAGAGAATACTTTCAGAGATAAGTTAAGAAAGGAAGGGAAAGAAGGAGGGAGGGAAGGAGGAAAGAGAGCAAGAAAGAGAAAGCAAGTGAGCCAAGAGCTCTATTTTTCTGAAAAATAATGTGGAAGAGAAGTAATGAGACCTCATTTTAATGCAGAGAAGAATGCGACACATTCTCTTTGAAAAATATATGGTAAATTAAAAAAACTTTCACTAACTCCTGACATAGGGTAGTTAAGAGTGAGCCTCTTATCCACGTTAAACAAGATACTGCAAATCTTTTTCTCCTCAACTAGGTACGGAATAAGTTAAAACCCAACAAATCAATGAAAATATCTCTGGCAGGAGTGAACGTGTAACCACATTTACATGTTGTGCATCTTGGAGAGATAAGGATGTTTAGCTCAAGAGCACGTGTCCCTGGGAAATGCTTAGAACCTTCACAGAGTACACAGAGAAGTCACAGCGAAGATGGAGAGGAAGAGAGGGAGAGAGGGGAAGGCTTCAGTTTCCCCAGCTCTATAAGGGAACAAGAGTAAAACCAGAGGGTGGCCACCTCCAGGGGGCAGCACAACACATGTCCTGGAAGCTGGACCCTCACATCGCGGTGAACCCACAGATGGAACTCTTTCCAGGGTCTCTGCCCCGGGCACGACTTTGTTTTGTGTTTGCAAGTGGTTGAGTTCATGCCATCTGGATTGGAATGCACATTTCCCTATTTTTCTGAATGGCTCCATGTCAGTGTTTCTGATACAAAGTAAGATACATTTCAAGAAAACAAATGAGTGGAATCCTTGTCCTTGAAGGATATTTGGTAATGACCTTGCAGTGAAGGACACTTTGTACTCTGTTTAATCCCACAGCATCCAAATGCATGGACATGCATAGTGTTCCTTTGGACTGACGTCATTGGTCCTGAAAATCTGGAATTCAACTTCCTGCTGACTTGGATTTTTATCTGTCTGAGCTGTCCCAGAGAGGACTGGCCGTCCCCACAGCCAGAGGTCTCAATGCCAGTGACTGGCCCGGTTTGGGAAGATATTGTGCTGCAGTGTCAGTAGAAAGAGCTAATAGATCCTGGCTTTCCATGTGTCTGGTACCCTCCTTAGGAAGGCCAAGCCAGTTCTTTGACGAATACATTGTTCTGATTCGTGTAACATATTTTGGGAAAACCAACTGACTGTAACTGACTGGGGATCAATACACAGATCAAAGGTGGCCACAGAGAAGCTGGCAACTTCTGAGCTATTTTCCTGCTAACTCTGCCCAGTCGGAGTTCTGCATACTGAATGGTGCAAACTGGCCTCCTTGAATTGTCCTTTGGGGGTAAAACAAAACAAAAAAAGTCAGACAAATCAAAAGAAGATGGGTCACTGACAAAGGCAATGGACAAGCGTCCAGAGCACTCTTCTGCTCCTTTCTGGAGCCTGTGGCATCATCCCGTCATGACCCAGTACAGCTGTAGCCGATGTGCTGACGGGACTTGCCATGCTGTCCCATACACCCGTCCACAGAGTGTGAGAAGTTCCCAGCCCTGAAGGTCAGCTGTGCCTGACAAATCCTACCTACAAACCAGCAGCCAGCAGCATTTCCATGTGGATCCCATTGGGCTCTTTCGGTTGTTGTTGTCAGGGCTTATCAGCATAAAAATGAAGTTGTTTTGACTTACCACTGTCTGCTATCAGAAAACTGTTATTAGGAAAATCGCATTAATTAGCAGCAGCTGAGGGGAGGACCGGCTCTTCTGAGCTGCAGCTGCAAGTCTCTTGCAGCCTGACTGTTGCCTAAATTTTAACAATTAACAGAATAAATAGTCTCTGAATGTACTGAATCATGTTAATTTTGTTTTCCTCTATTTGTATTACTGTTTAGGAGGGGTAGTTAATCTGCACTAAATACTCTGATGCCATTAGCATCTTTGAAGCATATCCTCAGCCATGCTATTCCTCTCTGGTTTCCTGGGAGTGACGTTTAATGATAATTTTTTTAACTTCATTTAAACTTCACTTAAGATAGACCCCTAATATGCCCCAAAGTTTGGCATATTAGCTAAAATATTGGAGAGAGAGAGAGGGAAGCAGGCTCCCCGCTGAGCAGAGAGCCCGATGCGGGACTCGATCCCAGGACCCCGAGATCATGACCCGAGCCGAAGGCAGCGGCTTAACCCACTGAGCCACCCAGGGGAAAGACAAAGATTTTTAAGGGCAGGACAAGGAAGTAAAAACAAAACAAAACAAAACAAAACAGAAAAAAGGATTGTTTCAGGTGCGGTCAACTTCCTTTGGGGATAAAGGGGGTTTCGTAGTTGAATTACTTTATCTTCCTTTGGGGGATAAAAAGGGCCCATGGAACTGATTACCTTATTGTGCTGACCAGAAAATTCCTGAGAGACTCATTAAAAGTTATATTCTTTGGGGGCAGCTGGGTGGTCAGTTGGTTGTCTGAGTGTCCGACTCTTGATTTCAGCTCAGATCATGACCTCAGGGTAATGGGGTTGAGCCCCAGGTCAAGCTCCGGGCTGGGTGTGGAGCCTGCTTAAGAATCTCTGTCTTCCTCTCCCTCTGCCCCTACCCCCCCTAAAAAAATAAAAATAAAATAAAATAGTTATATTCTGTGAGGGGTGTAACTGCAGTTAGGTTAGGTATTAAATCTTGGTTTACTGACTTGAAGTCTTAACCTAAGTGACACCATTTTGGGCCTGAGGTTTTCTTGTTAACGTCAGCCCTGGTTACTCATTAAAATCATTTGGAGGAGTTTCTAAAAAGTGTCGACACCCTGATTCCACCCTAGACCAAGGAGATCAGAATTTCCAGAGGTGGGGCCAGAACACTAGTGAGTTTAGAAGCTGCTCTGGTGGTTCTAATGTGCATCCCAAGTTGAGAAATCACTGGCATAGATGGTCCTGTTTAATTCTCCCGTCAATGAGGTAAGCACGATCATAACCGATGAAAAAAAGCCTAGGCACAGAGGGACCAAGCATCTTGACCAAGTTCACGTTACTCTTAATCAGTGAAGCAGGATTAGAAACCCAGTGAGGCTGGCTCCACAAACCACAGCTTTCTTCATGGGGCTCTCCCGACTCCCAGGCAATAAGGAAATCCCGAGCTAAAACTCCTGGCAAAGAGGGTCTATGTAGGTATCCCCAACATTCTACAGTGACTTTGATCATCATGAAAGAAAAGGAGCAAAAGCACAGCAAATCCTTTCTGTTTTATTTTTTATTTATTTATTTTTTTAAAAAAGATTTTATTTATTTATTTGACACAGAGAGAGAGATCACAAGTAGGCAGAGAGGCAGGCAGAGAGAGAGGAAGGGAAGCAGGCTCCCTGCCAAGCAGAGAGCCCAATACGGGGCTCGATCCCAGGACCCTGAGATCATGACCTGAGCCAAAAGCAAAGGCTTAACCCACTGAGCCACCGAGGTGCCCTCCTTTCTGTTTTAAAAGTAGTCCCTCTCACAGTACCTCTCTGAGCCTTACTTCCCCATGGTGACTATGCAGTCAAGTTTGCAGGAGTACTGGGCAGGTGGTCTGTAGACTGTAGACTGTAGACCCACTTAAAGAACGCAAAGGGGTACTTCCCATGCCTTGGCTCCTCATCACCATCTTAGAGGGAGGAAAACCAGCTCAGACTGAGTAGAGCCAACACTCGACCCTTGACCTGACTGACCCAGACCCCAACTGCGAGGGGCAAACTCCCTAACATGACATTGCCATCAGTCAAGAACCGTCTTGCAAAATGGGATTAGCAATGGAATCTGTGGTGATGGCTGGAGAAATTAGGCTCTCTGTAAAAAGCAATGTGTTAGAAATGGATGTAATAGTGGCTACTGGGGGTTGGGGGAGCTTGCTCTGCTTTCCCACATTCCCCTTGCCCCCAGGCGATCTCTGTCTCATCCTGGCTTTGTTCCAGGGGCTAAAGTGAAAATGGAAATGCAGGCTTGTTGGTTCTCAGATCAATATTCGTGTGCCAGTCCCTCAGCCTTGTTCCGTCTGCATCCCTCCCCATACCTAGCACAAGCCCAGCACACAGTAAATGCTCACTAAATGTTTGTCAGGATGAATAACTGAGTCCTGTGGAGGAGGGCTAGGGCGTGGAGAAAGACACAGCGCCCTCCCTTCCCGCTGAGGCCAAGGGCCACCTACAGTACCACACGCCAAGGGGCCTTGAAAACCTTTGCCTTATTTACAATTTCCATCTAAACTGCTCGCCTTGATCCAGCCTGGTGCCCTGTTTCTCCCCTTGTGACCGCCTTTCCCACCGAGGGCCCTTTGGACCTGACCCTCAGGCTTTCTTCTGGGATTTGACCCTTCCGTTTCCTTCCACCACCATGAGCTGTGTCAGCTCTGGAACCGCCCAGGGTCCAGCCATCGCCAGGTCCAGCCCAGGCTCTGGGCTTGCCTGGGGCCACAGTAGGTCTCACATGACTGCTGACTGTGAGACTGTGGGCAGGAGAGGCCAGGAGCAGGTGAGAGGGGAGTGACTCCAGTGGATAAGATGTACTGACCACCACAGTTCCCAAGCATCTCCCACATTTACCCCTACCATTCAAGAACTACCTATAAAAGACAATCCTTTTTTTTAAATTTTTTACATTATACATTATACCTATAATGTATTATTAGCCCCAGGGGTACAGGTCTGTGAATCGCCAGGTTTACACTTCATAGCACTCACCATAGCACATACCTTCCCCAATGTCCATAACCCAACCACCCAACAATCCTTTTTATAGAAGACCAGTAATCCTCATGGGAACTCAGCCTCATCAACAATCTACTCATACACTGTGGTCGAACAAAACCTTGGGCTGTAGAGTTGGGCTATCTGGGGTTCAAATCCCAGCTCTACTGCTTACGATGTTGGACTTGATGTGCCTCAGTTTCCTCTCCACTAAATGGGACAGTACTCCCTTTGTCATAAGAAGGTGTGTCGGCACATATTTTATTATTTCTGTTATTAAAAATTTAAAGCATGAGCATACACTTCTCCAAAGAAGACATACAAATGGCTAACAGACACATGAAAAAATGTTCATCATCATTAGCCCTCAGGGAAATTTAAATCAAAACCTCATTGAAATACCACCTTACACCAGTTAGAATGGCCAGAATTAGCAAGACAGGAAACAACAAGTGTTGGAGAGGATGTGGAGAAAGGGGAACCCTCTTACACTGTTGGTGGGAATGCAAGTTGGTGCAGCCACTTTGGAGAACACTGTGGAGATTCCTTAAGAAATTAAAAATAGAGCTACCCTATGACCCTGCAATGGCACTACTGGATATTTTCCTCAAAGATACTGATGTAGTGAAAAGAAGGGCCATCTGTACCCCAATATTCATAGAGGCAATGGTCACAATCACCAAACTGTGGAAAGAGCCAAGATGCCCTTCAGATGAATGGATGAAGATACACTATGGAGTATTATGCCTCCATCAGAAAGGATGAATACCCAACTTTTGTATCAACATGGACGGGATTGAAGATTATGCTGAGTGAAATAAGTCAAGCAGAGAAAGTCAAATATCATGTGGCTTCACTTACTTGTGGAGCATAAGGAATAACATGGAGGACATTAGGAGAAGGAAAGGAAAAGTGAGTGAATCGCCAGGTTTACACTTCATAGCACTCACCATAGCACATACCTATGGGAAATTGGAGAAGGAGACGAACCACGAGAGACTGTGGACTCTTGAGAAACAAACTGAGGGTTTTAGAGGGGAAGCGGGTGGGGAGTTGGGTGAGCCTGGTGGTGGGTATTAAGGGGGGCACGTACTGCATGGAGCACTGTGTGTGGTGCATAAACAATGAATCTTGGAACACTGAAAAAATGATGTTTGGTAAAATAAAAATGAAAATAAAAATTTAGAGCAATACCCAGCTGAATGTTCGAAGAAAGGATGGATTGGTGAAGGAAAGAGAGGGAAGGGAACAAAGTCAATTGAGCACCACCTCTGCACCCTCTCCCCCCTCAACCTGGCCCTCTTTCTTGTTCCACCAGTTGGATCCACACGAGGGTTCTCAAACATTCCTTGCTTTCTCTGGGCTAGCAACAATCCCACACTCTGTCTCCTCCCTCTCTCTCCCCTCTTGCCTTGTTGTCTGTCAGGTTACCAGCTGTGCTCCCTGGACCTTCTGTACCACCCCAGACTCGGCTGGGTACCCACCCACCCCAGTCCTGCACTCTTCCCCGTGTGGCTCCTTCTACACCGTATAGCCCCATTCCTGCCACTGTTCCTGAGGCTGCGCCCTCATATGGGGCATGGTGGCTGGTACAGACCTCTGGTGCCACGGGAAGGAATCAAGGAACGGATGAACTTAGCCTGGAGGTCAGGCCTGGCGAGTCCTTGCCTATATTCTTGATTGATCCCCAGCATGTTCTCATCCACATCTCAGCCCAACTTTCTGAGAGGCGGAAACCAGGAAGAAAAGGTTAAAATCTAGAAGGAAAGATACAAATTGCAGCTCTTCCCTTTTCCCTTTCTATCCCACCACCCCCTGCCTTTGCACTGGGCCTGTTTAATTCAAAACCACTTTGACCTTAAAGAAAACTTACAAGAATAGCACAAAGAACTTGTTTTCCCCTGAAGCATCTGCGAGCAGGTGGTTGAACGATGTCCAATCGCCTTAACTACTTTCTTGTGTATTTCCTGCAAACAAAGGTCTTCTCCTGTGTAACCACACACAGCCACCAGACACAGGAAATTAATATCAATACACCCAACCCTCAAACCCTATTCCAGTTTTGACTTAAATTGTCCCTTTATTGCCAAAAGATCTAGTTTAGAATCACAGCATGTACTTAGATTTTATGACTAGGACGGTTCCTCGGTCTTTCCTTGACTTTTACGACTTTGAAACTTTCTGAAGATTACATGTCAGGTAATTCTATGAAATGATTGAGCTTGTCTGACGCTTCCTCAGGATTAGATTCAGGTTACGTGTCTTCTGCGGGAATATCATAGACGTGACGTTGTGTTCCTCTCATTGCATCCTATCAGGGGGCTTGCGATTTAAATTTAGATTTGTCCCATCACTGGTGTCTACCAGACGTTCCTGTTCATCATTATCCATTTTGGGGGCAGAGACTTGGGGATGATATGAACATCTTGTTCCTTATCAACCTTTCCAAATTTCTTTGTTGGTTTGTTTACTCATTCATTCATTGAAGTGGTGCGTGTGCTGACCCGTGTCAGATAGCCCTGGCTCTCCATTTTATTGAATGGGCTGCAACCCATGACGTTACTCTTACCACTCTGTGGGAACGGACAGCCCTTGTCTATTTGTACTTGGTCTTCCTCTTGATGTTAAGATTTTAAAGTTTTTCTTTTCCCCTCGTCTTGAGGTTTGAAATTTAACATGATTATTTTGTTTTATGTGGTTTTTAATAGCACTTCATATTCCGTATGGGAATTGGCAAGGAGCGGACAAGCAAACGGAAAGCAGACCCAGTGAGACTGAAACCTAATAGGGCTTCAAGCTTTACACCGGGTTTCAGAATGTACCGGTTTTGTCCTAAGGGCCCCGAAACCGGAATTCACTGCCAAGGATGAACCGCTACTTTTGTCTGAGAAGCATGTATGTGAGTTCTTCATTTTATTGCAAATGTAAAGCAATAATCACAATAATAATCATGTGGCCATTTATAGAACTTCTAGACCAGATGTTGTTCTTAAACACTTTCATCTTCATGTGAATCCAAGAGGCAGATACTATTATTATCCCCACTTTACAGGGGAGGCATCTGAGGCACTGGGAATTTTTTTAAATTTTTTTAATTTTTAAAATTTTTTATTATGTTCAGTTAGCCACCATATAGTACATCATGAGTTTTTGACGTAGTGTTCCATAATTCATCAGTTGTGTGTAACACCCAGTGCTCACCACTGCATGTGAGGCCCTGGGAATTTAAAATGACTTGCCTAATGTCATTAGTTAGGTGTCGGAACCAGAAGTCAGTCTCAGGTCACCTGCCCTGTGACTCCACCTTTGTATCTGTAATGCTGAACGAACTAGTCCAGAGGGGAGTCAGGTCTGGAATTTGAGGAAATAGGCATTTGTGCAAAGGCATTCTTTTGGGGGTTGGGAAACTGGCCACTCAGGGTAGGCAGAGTGCCGGACGCTCACCAAACATGAGGGGCAGGGAATTCCTCCTCCTTCCTCCCCACCTTCCACCTTTAAGGATGAGGTTGGGTTTCTGGGCCCTAGCAGCAGCCAACATCTAGAAGTCAATTACAGTTTCTCTGTGCTACAATTCCCTGCTGACATTCCCTAAGCTTTCAACAATGTCTTACTAATCTTCGTGGTTTGGCCTTACGTGTGACGTGGAGTACCAAGTGACAGGGCTGCAAGTAGGGAGCAAAGTTGGGGGAAAATTGCCTGAGGAATGGACCCATAGTCTAGCCCTAGGTAGATGGCTATGGTGGCAAGCAATAGCCAGGAGGTTTTGATGTACGTAATCATTCCCTAAAGATTCCCCATAATTCTTGGGTGGTCACCATGGCAGAAGCCTTGTGCATCTATAGTTCAGAAAGAATTAGCTCTTAATTAATAATCTTCAAAACCACTCTCTATTTAAAAAGATGTAGGGCCCCCTCTTTGAGGAGTCAGGCCCCAGGAGCCCACCTTGGGCTTGTCATTCCCAGTGCTAGTGGGATAAAGCTGTAGATCATTTCTTCCTTCAAACCATGACTTCGGAGCTGGGATCTAGGACGTCTGCGAAATTCTTCCTTGGGATGGATTCGTCTTTAGCATAGCACCTGCCACAGTTGTTGACCAAGGAAGAAGGAAAGGTGTCTTCCATCCCAGTGTCCAAAGAGATGGGTACAGAGATTCACAGGAAGTGCGTTATTGCCTCCAGTGTCCCCGCTACGGAGGCATTGTCAAAGAGGTCCATGGATGGAACACGCGATAGGTACAAAGTAGGAGCCAAGTGAGACCACTGAAAGCCACACACAAAAAAGCAAAGGTAGAGACATCCGATCCGGGAAGTCGGTTTACCTAGCAACACAGCTGGTGTGAAAGAAGAGTCCTCCAAGCAACGTGGAACAGCGGGGCCTGTTTGAGCACATTCTGACTCATCAGATTTCTATGCGGAGCCACAGATGTGTTTAATTTTATATATTGAGAACGATTTGCACACTGTGAGCATGCACAAACCCAGCTGCCTGAGCCACAGAAGCATGGGAGATAGGAAGAGGGTGAGTGGGAGACCTGGCTGCCATCCCGAGGGCTCTGTCTGGTCTCCTGATTCCAGAGCCGCAAGACGAGACTCAGCCCTGTAGCTTTCATCTGGGGCTGTGGCCCAGTCACCCACCGCTCACCACTCCCCCATTTTTTTCTGCACTCTGGAAGGCTTTTCTGGGTAGCTGGGACTTTGTTCAGAGTCTGGGTGTAATTATCACAAAACAGCCTCTGACTTCAGGAAAAAAAAAAAAAAAAAGGAAGGATGGACCTTGGACCATGTAGGAGGTGGTAGTTAACCACTCCTGTACCCAAAACTGCAATTAGACAAAGTCTGAGGTCATCGTTCATCACGCCGATTTAGGTTTTGAAAGGAAACCAAATGATGAATATAATGATTATTTCTGTTTCTGCTTCCCCCTCTTTTTCTCCTAAAAAAATCGGCAATAGCACTAAAGTCAAATTAAACATCTGTTTGAAAAACAAGCCGGAGTGCCGATGACAGCTGCCTTGGACTTACGAAAGCACCACAGCTGTCAAACTCTGAATTAACAAGATTTTCACTTATGAATAGAGGAGAAGTAAGACAGAAGGGAGCTTCTGCTCCTATTTTCCTGGCTTCCAGGGCCTGTGTGATGCGAAATCTTCGGGAAATGCCCAGGGGAAAATGGAACTGCCATTGGCCTGTACTAATCAATCATGGAAGGAGTGGGGAACGTTCTTTCTTTTTACACCATCTCATTTCTCCGCCGGCTTTAGGTTGAGGGTTGTCTCTGGCAAGCAGGCTTCCAGGGAGGCTCATGGTTCAGGGGTAGGTCTCTGCTTAGTAGCTGAAAATGAATGATGGTGGAGCTGTGGGTCTCTTCGGAAGAATGTCTTCTACGGCACTGAGGACCCTTGGCTTGTTGTCAGCATCATCCACTTCTCTGGAGGGCTTCAGCCCCCACCCCTTCCAGCTGCGGTAACGAATGTCCAAGTCTGTAAGACGTGGTTATACTACCATTCCGTCTGGTTGCGAATGATCTCATCAAGCCATTTTGCTGATGGGGTAGAAGATGCTAACTTGTTTCATACTTCATGACCCTGAAAGCCAAAGTAGATGTGGAACCAATTCTTTGTCCTTTTCTACCCTTGTCCCCGAGTTATCTTTGTCCTTCTCAGGGATGGGGTGTGGCTCAGGAGTGGAGCAACACATCTCTCGTGTCTACCGCCCAGTTTAAAAAAATAGACTAAGTATAGGTAGGTGTGATACCACGGGGAATTTTCTCACCGTTGCCCAAACGTTTCTAGTTTGATCCTTTGATTATTCTGTGTCAAAAGTGCCCACGGGGATAAATAAATTGTGGTATAGACAGATAATGGAATACCACTCAGATATATGAAGGAAGGAGTACCAATACTTGGCTACAATATGGATCAAGCTCAAAAACACTAAGCTCCGTGAAAAAAGCCAGATGCAGGAGGTGCCTATTGTATGATTCCATTTATCTGATCGATAGGTGAATCCATAGACAAATGCAGATTGGTGGTTGCCAGGGGCCATAGGCAGGAAAATGGGGAGAGAGTGCTTAATGGGGAGGGGGGTTTATTCCAGAGCGATGGAAATGTTTTGGAACTAGATGGAGGGCATGGCTGTACAACAGTGTGAATGTACTAGATGCCACGGAACGGATGCCTTCAAAATGGTTAATTTCACGTTACCTGAACTGAATTTTAGCTTTTAAAAAAAAAGTCCACATTTTTGCGGTGGACAAATGTGAAATTTAAATTTCACATTTAAAAAAAATGTGAAAACCTCATGCATTGACCCCACCCTGGCAGGGTCAAGGAAGGTATCACAGCTCCTGCTCCATCAGTGGGGGAGGACTGGAAGCTGTCTTGCTGTGGGAGACGTGGGGCCCTGGTGCGCCACGGGGACGGGCTGTGTACACCCCCATCCCCTCGCAATGTTGGCGCCATCCGTAGAGCAGGGCTTCAGGGTTCCATCTGAATGTCAGTCTACTGCTGTGCCTGGAGTTTCTCTGTAGCCTACTCTTCCTGTTTAATGCTTGCCAGTTCCCCCCAGGCGGCTGGATCCTGCACCTGGCACTCCAGCTGCTGAATCTGACTGCTGCCATTGGACCGCTCTCCTGGAACCGCACCACTGCTGGCCTCCCAGGAAATCCTGGCATCTGGATTCTACCCGATAGATGGTAGGTCTTTGGGCATCGAAGTCTTCCTAAGCCGAGCACATGTTGCCCTTTTAGTCATCGCCTCTGTCTTTCCGAGTGCTGTTCCAGGACCAGCCACTTCAATAGGCTCGGGGGTTCCCAGCTCCGTTCTGGCCACTCCTGGCTTCCTCCCCTGTTGGTCCTACTGATGCCCCGGCTGGCCTGTGGGAGAGCCCCCCGACTTATAACAAAGATGTGGCAGTTCTTCTCAATACCTCACACCAGAAAAATTGTGGGGGAAGCTGCACCCCAGGTCCTCCTAATGCTGCCAGCTTCCTCTAAATCATACAGTCATCTCATGTGGGCTTCCTCTGTTATTTCCTTCTAAGATAAAAAGGTTTGGTGAGCTCTATGAAGTTACAAAGTATTATGAGTGCTCCCTAATTCCTCCTTAATACCCAGCCTCTCTTCCCACGAATAAGCCTTTCCCTTGCCAGGTGCAGAGTTTGTTTCCATTTGCCAAATGGCAATTAGTTTCCTCCCTCCAGAAACAACATTTCCCCCCCACAACCCCCGCCTCCAACCCCCCAACAGAGAGTCCCCTACCTCCTGGTTTACAGAAGGGGCTCTGAACTCACAGACCTCACAGCCCAGCTGAGGCGAGAGGCGGAGGGTAGGTGGGGGTTGGTTGAGCTCAGTCAGGGTAGTTCAGTGGTGTTTCGTTAACAAGAAAGGTTTTGGCATCAGGTGGAAGTGGGTTTAAGTCCCAGCTGCTTTATTACCCTGAATACGAACTCTCTAAACCTTAATTTTTCTCAGCAACAAAATCAGAAAACCCTACAGAGAAAAGAGAGAAGACCCCAGAGACTTTTGCAGGAATTAAGTGAGAGAAGGCACACAGTGTACGTAGCCCAGTGCTTGGTGGGGAATATGAGCTACTCGTGCCGTCAGGCACACTACTGATGCATCGGGCACCTCTGAACACCCACCTCCTCTCAACCTCCCATCCCAGCTCTGACCCCAGTCACCGGGGTAGCCCTGACCAGCTCTGCCCTACCGCAACTGCAGGATGCACACTTCGTCCACATGGGGCGCTTTTGCTTCCTGTCCCTGGGCTTTGCTGATGCTACAGCCTGAGTTCAGAATATGTCGGACACTCACATGCGCTGCAACCCAGAAGACCCGAGTTCATGTTTGTGGGGTCAATCTTGATCAATGGAGGATGGAAGCCAATGGATAATGGCCTCCCCCTCTATTCCTGGGCACACTGTTCTGAGACATGTGTCATAAGGGTTCTCAAAAGGTTCCAGTGGGATCAAGCACCAGTTGCCTACAGTGATGGGCAAGTTAATAACACTTTACTCAATCCTGCCCTCCCTACCACCCCCTTCCCCTGCTCCTTGGGATTACCTCCCAAATAAACTACCTGAATACAAGCCTTTGTCTCTGAAAAAAACAAAACAAAAAACCCAGCTTTTTTTCAGAGAACCTGGAAAAGGATTTAGCACTGGGGTACGCATTAGAGCATTTTCTAGAACGTGCCAGAGAAAAACCATTTTACAGTGGCAACATCTCAATTCTGTTGCTATAGCATGAAAGCAGCCCTAAACAATACATAAATGAATGAATGTGGCTGTATTCCAATAAATCTTTATTCACGAAAACAGGCAGTGGGCTGGATTTGCCAACCCTTGCACCAGAGCCACAAAGAAGAGTAAAATTGATTCCCCTCTTGAGACTCAGTCTCAGCACCTAGACATGAGGCTTTCCAGGTGACTAAAACAAGTCACGAAGGGCCTTGGACACCACGCTAACTGTATTTTTTGGCAACGGGCAACACTGAATAAGTTCTCAGATCTTGTAGCAGCTGCAGCTGGGAACAGGTGATGGAATTGGGCAAGAAATGTGTTGCTTCTTTTAAACATTTATGTACAACCCAGTCCTGCCCACAGGGCTACCTCCTTTGTACCCTTGGGAGTGATACTTGTTATTACCAAACTTCCCATCTGGGACTGTATCCACAGGGCAAATCTTCCTTACCTGATACCCCCAAGGCCAGGTGCATTTAAGAATTCAGAATATTTTGGGGGCGCCTGGATGGCTCAGTGGGTTAAGCCACTGCCTTCGGCTCAGGTCATGATCTCAGGGTCCTGGAATCGAGTCCCACATCGGACTCTCTGCTCTCTGCTCGGCAGGGAGCCTGCTTACCTCTCTCTTTCTCTCTGCCTGCCTCTCTGCCTACTTGTGATCTCTCTCTCTCTCTGTGTCAAATAAATAAATAAATAAAATCTTAAAAAAAAAAGAATTCAGAATATTTTTGGATTTCAGAAAGACAATGCAATGCAAATTCCATATATTTTGTAATATTTCCTATCAGGGTCTGGGGCAGCCTCCGCACATGATTACTTACACTAAAAGACCATGAACAACTTCAAGTCAGTTCAGAGCAGGTCGGGGTCCTTAATGAGTTAAAAAAAAATCGTTTGGATGTTAGAGTCTCTTGGATTTCCAAATTGCAGATGAAAGACCATGCACCTGATCTGTTTTGTGTGTGACAACCTCAGCCAGCCTCTGAGCCCTCAGTGCCTACACCCAGGAGGCACTCACTAAATGTTACCAAGAGAACGAGCAGATGGGCCTGGCTGGAGCACAGCGTTCATGGAGGGATTCAGGGCAAGAAGACGCTGGTCAGGGACTCTGGTAAAGGACATGGGGAGACTTAAATGCTCTGATTAAAATTTTAGACTTTATCTTGAAGGTGACGGGGAGCCCTGTTCAGCTTTGAGAGGTTGGGTGTGCCTCAGCTGCGCATGGGGACAGGAAGTCTTCCCCCAGTGGCAGGAGCAGAGGGCAAGGAACCAGAGTGAGCAAAGAGGTGGTTCTTGTAATACTGGGGCAAGAAGTGTCTGTGGATGAGGCCATGAATAGGAAGCAAGTGTGAGCCCAGAAGAGACAGATCTGGCAACTAACAGTGTAGGGAGAGAGAGTGAAGTCAGAGTTGAACCTGACCCAGGAGCACAGATCTGCGATGGTAGAATGCAGATCGTATTGGAAATCAGATCTGGATATCTGATCAGATCTGTTTAAATCCCAGCTCTGTCACGTACCCTGTGACCTTGGGCAAATCACTTCCTCTCTCCTATGCACCTCAGTGTCCTCTCTAGTATCTGCTTCAGAGGGTGGCTGTGAGGATCACCTAAGTATTTGTAATGCCCCTAGAACAGGGCTAGGCTCTTGGTACTCCCTGGACCCCGTACCAGCCCCTGTTTCATAAGGTGGAATTTCCCAATCGGTTCACCAAGTGACTACCTTCTCAGGAACTAGAGGACCCACATCTCAGACCCTCCCAGAAAGTTAAGAATGGGGGCGCCTGGGTGGCTCAGTGGTTTAAGCCGCTGCCTTCGGCTCAGGTCATGATCTCAGGGTCCTGGGATCCAGTCCCACGTCAGGCTCTCTGCTCTGAAGGGAGCCTGCTTCCCTCTCACTCTCTCTGCCTGCCTCTCTGCCTACTTGTGATCTCTCTCTGATAAATAAATAAAAAAAAATCTTAAAAAAAAAAAAAAAGAAAGTTAAGAATGGGTGTAAGAAACCTAGTAATAAATGTAGGTAATAAAGGTAATAAATATAAGAAAAGAGAGGATCACTTCAGGGGACAAAACGTTCATCAGATTTAAGGAGACGAGATTTCCCCCCGTGGGGTCTGTACACAGCCATTCTATCCACAGGGGCCCTTTCTGTCCCTCGGTTGCGACTTTGCCATCCTGTTTACAGCATTCTGGCAGCCATGTAACATGCTGGGGCAACGTTAAGTGCTGCGTCATTCATTTATAGGGAGAAGGCTATAAGGAAGTCTGCCTGGAAAGCCTGTAATTTAGAAATGTTCAAATCTTTGCATCCAAACAGAAAATGGAAATGGTGTCAGGTTTTCGCCAAAAGGAAAGTCGTAATTGCTATGTGCTTCCCCGCCTGCCCTCCTGGGCAAAGGAACACAACTAACCAAGCAGCCTTCACAGCTGTCACCCACAGACATTCAGCAGACTCCGCACCTTATTCAACCAGGAATAGTACCCAAACACCGCAACACAAATGCTCCTTTTTGCAAGTGAGGGTTCTGCAAGAATGCCGGCATCTCCCCTTTCATCTGCCCTGAGCCTGGCTGCCAGATTTAAGTGTCCTTCCTACCTTTTTAATGAACTTTCCTCCCAGCATGTCAGTCCACTGTTTAATAACCACTAATGGTTCCCTGGTTCCTCTTGAATCAAATTCAATCTCTTCATCTTGACACCAGAAGACCTCCAGGACTTAGCAACGGATTTCAGCCCCCAAAGACCTTCTAATCTCACAGAGTCTGTCTCCCCGGGGCTGCCATGCTTCTTCTCACCTCAGTTCCCCTAGATCGACCCCTGTCACCTGGAATAACCTCGTCCTTCTGTGCATTTATCCAAACCCTACGACAGCCTTCATGATACACTAACTTTCCGAGAAACTCTGGTGCTCCCATTTTTCCATTCCTCACTCATCTGGTTTCTGACTAACCACATTTAATTTGTCCCTAGGCCATGCTTGTCTTGGGCTTGCTAACCTTTGCGTGCATATTTTTATTTTTACCGCAACCAGATCGAAAATACCTTGGAAGTCAGGATCATTGTTTATCTTGTGTCTTTCCCAAGCTCTGGGCACATGGCAGGTACATGGGGAATACTGGTTGGCCAGTTCCCCAGATGCTGCCTTCTATGTGAAAAGAAGGAAACTTTCTCAGCTAGATCAAGAGTCTTTCTTGGGGCACTTGGGTGGCTCAGTCAAGTAAGTGTCCAATTCTTGATTTCGGCTCAGGTCATGATCTCAGGATTCCCATGTCCCGTGTCCATTCTGGACATGGAATCTGCTTAACAATCTCTGTCTCCCTCTCCCACATCCCACTCTCTTAAAATCCCACATCTCCCGCTTCTCTTAAAAAAAAAAAAAAAAAAAAAAAAAAGAGTCCTTCTTTTTTTTTTTTTTAAAGATTTATTTATTTGACAGATAGAGATTACAAGTAGGCAGAGAGGCAGGCAGAGAGAGAGAGAGGAGGAAGCAGGCTCCCAGCCAAGCAGAGAGCCCGATGCGGGGCTCGATCCCAGGACCCTGGGATCATGACCTGAGCCGAAGGCAGAGGCTTTAACCCGCTGAGCCACCCAGGCGCCCCAAAAGAGTCCTTCTTAACTGGATTAAAGCATCAGTTTGAAACCTGTACTTCATGTTATACTTAGAAAGTAAAATATCATAGAATCTCCATTAAAATCAAGAATGAGCAGGAACACCACCATTTAATGGTCTACTAGAGGTGACAGATAATAAACTAAAACATGAAAAGGAAACACAAGGGATACTTATTCATAATTTCCCAAAAGAATGAATGAACAAGCCATTAGAACTATCAAGTGAGTTCAACAGTGTCCAAATTCAAACTCAGAAAATAAGAATCAATGGCTTTCCTAAACACAAGCAATCAATAATTAGAATGTATAACAGGAACAAAACAGGAGCCCATTCCCCAAAGCACTAAAACTATAAAACACCCTAAGAGGGAAAAGCCAGACAAGAATGTGCAATCTCAATGAAGAAAAATCACAGTACTTTACTGAAGGAATAAAAGACCTGAATAAATAGGGGATATTCCATATTTCTGACTGGGGAAAAATATTGTAGGGATGCTGACATTTCCCACACTAAACTATTAATTCAATGCAACCCCATTCAAAATCCCAATATACGTTTTATTAAACTACAACAAACTTATTCTATGATTCGTCTGGAACTATGAATCTGCCTGAATGGTCATGAACATTTTGAACCAGAAGATTAATGGGCGATGACTTGCTATCAAAATACAAAATAAAATTGTGCTATAAAATGGTGTGGGTTTTGTGCAGGAATAGATAAAAAGACCTGCAGAACAGATGAAGTAGCATTTCAAGCAACTGGGGAAAGGAGAAACATTCAATAAACGGATGTGGGATAACCAACTAGCCATTCTGAGAAACAGAAGTAGGTTTTCATTTCCCATCTGTGCTGGATATCTTTGTCCCCCCACCATACCTTCTCAAAAAACATAACAAAATGAAACAAAAACAAATGGGAAAAACACAACAAAAGAAAAGAAGAACACAGGACTTTGGAGTTAAACGGATATGTGACTCAAGAAATTAGCCTAATTTCCCCAGGATATCCTCTGTAAAATAGAAGTAGTTAGGATGATTAAGTCTGTTAAAACCTGCTAGATGTTGGGGCGCCTGGGTGGCTCAGTGGGTTAAGCCTCTGCCTTCGGCTCAGGTCATGATCTCAGGGTCTTGGGATGGAGTCCTGCATCGAGCCCCGCATCAAGCTCTCTGCTCAGCAGGGAGCCTGCTTCCCCTCTCTCTCTGCCTGCCTCTCTGCCTACTGTGCTCTCTGTCAAATAAATAAATAAAATCTTAAAAAAAAACCACAACAAACAAAACCCTGCTAGATGTGCCTGCCGAGTTCCCGGTACAGAGAAAGTACTGGCTGACTTTTTCTCTCTCTTCCATTTGGCCGTTGGAACCTCGAGGGCCAAGAATACATGTGGGTTGTCTATATATCCTGCATGTCTGTGCACAAAGAAGCTCAGTTACATTTGCTGAAAGAACAAGCGACTGAACAAGCCACACTTGTCCATTGTTAATGGATAAACATATGTTCACATATGTTCATTGTTAACGGGTAAACAAGAGATGCCTTTCTGGCTTCTGCCAGGAAGATCAAACACTTCTGGTTTGTGAGAACAGTAAGTCAAAGAAAACCAGAGCTCTGGGCCAGCCGGATCAGGATTTTCAGAGCAGGAAGACTCACCACATAAATCTAACATTTTCCAACTTTCTTCTTCAGAGCCCCAGGCTCTGCGGAGTGAGTCTGCCGAGTGACCGGGCAGCCTGGGGCCAGAGTGTGGGTACCAGAAAGTCACGCTGGGAACCTGGTCTCTAGGCTGAGACACCGGAAACACCAATGGACAAAAGGCAGGCCACATGTGACCACAACAATAGAACTCTGACCCCCAAATCTGGCAGCAATCAGCCTGGAAACGATGCACCCCTATAATGTCAGCCCAGAACATTAAGGACTTGTCAATGACCACCAGCTCCTTGAATTTTTTGCCCCCACTGCCTCCTCTATTTCCAACTCAGGACTAACAATGGAAAGCCAAACATACTCTCCAAACCAATCACATAAGACGTTCCACTTTTAGTTATCCTGCTTCCCGCCTCCCCAAGCTAATACCCTACCCTCCAATCAGAACATACCTGCAGTCGGCCCTTTTCTCCCCTATAAAGCTTTCCCACTCTTCTCTGGTCTTGGGAGTCCCTGCCAGATGCTAGTGGTGGCAGCTGACTCCCTAGCTATACAGTCAGCACTCGATAAATAGCCCCCGTGTATTCTCATTTTGGGGGCCTTTATTTCCAGGGGCCTTCTCCTGTATTTTAACTAAATGCTAGATACATGTTATGTACTGGGTTTATACAGAAGGTTTCATTTTTGAAAGTTCTACTGCTAATTCTTTTTTTTTTTTTTAATTCACTGATACAGACTGATGCCAAGAGACAATCTTCCCAAGGAATCTGAGTAAGCCCGTTCAGCTTGCATCGAACCAAGAAATGAGGGATATATGGACAGATGGCAACAAAGGGAGGCTAGACAAAGACAGGGCTGGGCCTGGATAATAGACAGAGGCTTCCAGAGACCTCTATGGGCTTTTTTTTTTTTTTTTTTTTCTTTTTCCCATAAGCCAGGCACAGCTGCGTCCAGAAGCTGCAGGGACTAGACTGCCTTGTTGGAATGCTTCCTTACTAGCCCCTCCCCAGAGCCGGGCTGGAGTTAGTCACAGTTCTAAGACTGTAGAAATGTCCACCTGCTGGAGGTGCAAATATATAAAATAAGGTCCCAGGGGACTCAAATAAGAGAAAGATGATTGGGAAGGTCCCAGCCCCTTATCTTCATGGGAAAATGGCTTCTTGGATGCTGAGATGGAGCCTGAGATGGATGCTGAGATGGAGCCTTGTCCATCTACCTATGACGATTTGCCTGTCTGAAATCTTAAAATTCCCAATATCCCTCTATGGGGTCTTTAAATCTATTTAAAATAGGTTATGGCTACATTTCCCAAACTGGTGAATGTTAATACGTCTCAGGAGAAAAAGGGGTCAAATAATTTGGGAAATGCTGGTGAAACCAATTTAAACACATTTCATTTGAGCAGGACTTCATAAAACCTTGAATCAGCTAATAAGTTGTGACTCTGCAAGAAGGGGATAGAGTTTACAGCGTTTTCCAAACTTATTTAACTGCAGAAATTGGTTTCCTGCCCACCTATTTACATCTCCCCAAACATCATCCTATGGCATGCCATTTTGGAGGCACAGGTCTGAGATAATGCTACCTTACACAGGAAAACTATGAGCGGGTTAACACCTCTTTAAAAAAATTTTTTTTATTAGAGAGATAGAGAATGTGTACACACAAGTGGGTGGAGGGGCAGACAGAGAGAGAAACAGAGAATTTCAAGCAGTCTCTGAGCTGAGAGCAGAGCAATGTGGGACTTGATCTCAGGACCCCAAGATCATGACGTGAGCCCAAACCAAGAGTCGGACACTTAAGCGATTAAACCACCCATGTGCCCCAAGTTAATATCTCTTTCATGTATTGTAACTTAACAAAGGGAGTTTGAGGACAGGAGGAAGAAAATAAGACCATAAAGCAGGGCCAGAGACTAAGGAGGTTACACTTGGGTCCCCGGTCAGCCTAGCACAATTTAAGGATAGTGGTGTTAAATTCCAGATGGAGGAAGTCAGAGAGCATCCTTACCCGATTTGTAATTTTTCTTAGCCAGCCCTAGTATCAATATCTCTAGAAGCTGGAGCATGGCCAAGAGAATCACTGAATTTGAGAATCACTGAAATCTCTAAAAATAGAGATTTGGGCAAATGATTCTTTTTACAGCATTGCATTAGTGATGGACTTTGACCCCATTTCAGAGTTAACATAACTCTGGGGAGAGAGATGATGCCACTCATCTGATGCCCCAACAAAGCCACTTTTCCTTCTGCAACCCCACCATGAAGTCTGCGACAGACCACAGGGAGGGAGAGTGAAGTGTTCCACGGACCCCTGGTTCACTTACTTGAGAATCACACAGCCTGTTCCTGCTGGGGGCGCTATCCAGAACACCTGAATCCGTGTCCTCCTCCGTGGGGTGCTTTCCGTGACCGCCACGGGGCAGTTACTCATAAACTGTGTTTCTTCTTCATCTATGATCTGTGGAAAGTAAACACATTAAAATGCAACGTCACTCTGGGAAGGCTCTTAAGTTTCCAAGTTGACACTTCCTCAATTTTATTTTTAAACCTGTTGTTTTGTGTTAGCAGCCCTATATCCCCTGACACCAGAATAGTCCTGGCATAGAGTTCCACTCAACGCTTGTTGAATTAACATGAGGGCAACGATTTGGCACCTGTGCTCTGCTCTCTGAGACCAGGATCTGGTGTCAGCACTTTGAGGAACAGGTCACTAGGTGATGGTCTTGCTTATTCCACTATCATAATGGCGCCTAGCTTCAGGGGAGGAGGAAGAGGTGAAGGAAGAGGAGGGGGAGGGGATAATCCAAAGCCAACACTCTCTAAATAGCTAAAATTTGCAATTCAGCTACAGTTTTATAACTTGAAATCGAAATGCTGAAAGAAAACACCCCTTTGGAGGAAGTCCACCAAAGTACATAAACTCTATCCCAGCTTCACGGCACTATTTCCTTGGCAGTCTCTATCTCCCGAGTTTGTGCACTGTGTCAGAGTTCTCCCAAGTTAACCATCAAGCTTTCTGCGGACACTGCGAAAAATCTGGTAGCCATTCCAGTCCCCAAGACTGGTTCAGCATTTCCCCTGAAATGCTGCCAGAACTTGCCTATCCTTCTAGTATTATCACAGACTATTAGACCTGGAAGGATCTCTTGGGGGGAATCATCTAAATCCAAGTGCCAACTTCAATTGATTGGTATTTGCTGTGTCGTGAGTAGTGCTAATAACAATAACATAACATTTATTGAGTGTTTAGTATGTGCTAGGCATTAAGCTAAGTGATTTATCTGACTCACTCATTTAATCTTCAAATACAATTTAATAAGATGATGATATCCATATTGTATTTATTTTACTTTTAAAAATTCATATTTCTTTTAGGATAGCAGGTTAAAAAAAAAAACAAAAAAACGATGAAGTCACTCAAACTCCTTAGTTCATCATATATTTATATCCCGGGACGAAGCAAAAGCAATCTTCTTTATATAGTTTGTATCTCAATATTCTTTAGCCTACTTCCACTTGTATATGCCCTTCTGAGTGTGTGTGTATATACATAAACATACAAATGTTTATATAATACATAATATATATACAAAATATGTATATGTATTACATATTATGTGTGCGTATATATATACATATACATATATATGTAACTTACTTGAAGTTACATAGAATTGTTTTGTATTTTTTTTAAGATTTTATTTTTATTTATTTGACAGATGGAGATCACAAGTAGGCAGAGAAGAAGGCTGAGAGAGAGGAGGAAGCAGGCTCCCTGCTAAGCAGAGAGGGTCTTGAACCCAGGACCGTGGGATCAAGACCTGAGCTGAAGGCAGAGGCTTTAACCCACTGAGTCACCCAGGTGCCCCTGTTTTGTATTTTAATGTTTCTTTCACTTAATCCTACGTTTTTAAGATACAGGTTTCCCCCACTATCTGAAAGTACAGCATACCTATGAAATCTTTTGTAAGCTGGAATGGTATCAACTGAAGAAGCAATTACCATTAATTTATATGGAAAATTTTTTTAAGTGTTCCCAGACCCCAAAAATAACCTCTCTCAGGCTTTTCTCATACCTTAGGACACATCTTGCTAACAGATGCACAAAATAAATCAAGATAAAACACAGATGCTCCCAGACACAGTTCAAGGCTATACGGGGCTTGATGCATTGTAGTTTCTGGGGAAGGAGCTTGGCCGTATCTCCCTTGCTGTTTGGCTCACTGTAAAACAAAAGCTGAGTGCTATTTGCATTTTTTGCCTTTTTCATAGAAGTGAAAATCCTCCTTGGATTTCTTTCAGGTGGTGAAAACAGGTACTAGTATATGTCTTCCATACAAGCAAAGTGGCATAACATGAACTTTCAAGAAGTGGGGGTACCTGTATGTCGAAGTTACTATATGTGAATGTAATTCATTGCTTCTGACTGTGGCCTACCGTTCTACTGCACCAGTCCATTCCCCCAGTGACGTGCAGTCAGCTGACTTCCAGATCTTTACCTCCACAAACATTGCTGCAATGAAGCTCTTCATGCTGCTCTACTTGCGAACCCACATGAGAGCTTCTCAGTAATATAAACCATGTAGTGGGAGGTTCCCCCAGAGGTTCATCTTACTTTTGGAATTCTTCACTGAACAGAAATAACTTTCATCTAGTCAGATTCACCAATTTCTCTCCTATGACTTGCACTTTTTTGGTCTTGCCTAGAAACCAGACCGCAAAGATATTTTCCGGTTTTTGGTTTTGTTTTTTGTTTTTTTAACCATTAGCTTTGTAATTTTACCTTCCACATATAAGTCTTCAACCCATTTAGAGTTTATTTTTCAATACAGTGGAGTAGGGTTCCAATTCCATTTTCTCCACACTGTGAGCTGCTTTAAAAAAAAATAACTAAACTTAATTTTTTAAGAGCAGTTTAGGTTTACACCAAAATTGAGCAGAAAATGTGGAGTTTCCATAGATTCCCTGTCCCCACACATGAACAACTTTCCCTATTATCAATGTCCAGCACCTGACTGGTACATTACAACTGATGAACCCACACTGACCCATCCCCAGCACCCAAAGTCCAGAGTATACATGAGGGTTCACTCCTGGTGCTGTTTATTCATGGGTTTTGACAAATGATTAATAACGTGCATTCACCACTGAGATTTTATGGTATTATATCGAATAGTTTCACTGCCTTAAGGGGCACCTAGGTGGCTCAGTGGGTTAAAGCCTCTGCCTTCGGCTCAGGTCGTGATCTCAGGGTCCTGGGATGGAGCCCCACATCGGGCTCTCTGCTCAGCAGGGAGCCTGCTTCCTCCTCTCTCTCTCTCTGCCTGCCTCCCTGCCTACTTGTAATCTCTGTCAAATAAATAAATAAAATCTAAAAAAAAAAAAAATCCTTGGTGCTCTACCTGTTCATCCTTCCCTCCCACCAACCCCTGACAACCAGTAATCTTTTATTATAATTGCTTTTTAGTTCCAGGAGGTTTTTTATTGATTCTTTCAGATTTTCCTATGTAGACAATCATGTCATCTGAGAAAAGAGTTTTATTTCTTCCTTCCCAATCTGTATACCTTTGATTTCCTTTTCTTGTCTTATTGCATTATCTAGAATTTCCAGTACAATGCTGAAAGTAGTGGTGAGAGGGGATATCCTTGCCTTGTTCTTGATCTTACAGAGAAAGCTTCAAGTTTCTTACCAGGAAGTATGCTATTAGGGACAGGTTTTCTTTGTAGATGCTCTTTATCAAGTTAAGATGTTCCTCTCTATTCCTAGTTTGTTGAGGGTTTTTATCATGAATGGGTGCTGGGTTTTGCCAAATGCTTTTTCCACATCTATTGATAATGATCACATTTTTCTTCTTTAGTCTGTTGAAATGATGGATTATGTTAATTGATATTCAAATTTTGAACCAGCCTTGCATTACCTGGGATAAATTCCACTTGGTTAGTGTATCTATTCTTCCTGTACACTGTTGGATTTGATTTGCTGACATGTTGTTGAGGAAATTAGGATCTGTATTCATGAGAAATAGGAGTCGGCAGTTTTCCTTTTGTGCAGTCTTTGGTTTTGGTGTTAGGGTGACACAGGCAAAATAGACTGAGTGAGAAAGTAGAGTGTTGGCATGATTTCTTCATTAAACGTTTGGTAGAATTCATCAGTGAACCCATCTGGGTCTGGTACTTTCTGTTTTGGGAGAGCACTAATCATTGATTCAATTCTTTAATAGGTATAGGCCTATTCAGAGTCAGATACAGTCTATTCTTATTTAAGTCTTGACAGATTGTGTCTCTCAAGGAATTGGTCCGTTTCATGTAGGTTATCAAATATGTGGGCACAGAATTGTTCATAATAGACCTCTATTATTCCTTTAGTGTCCACTGGATCCATAATAATGTT
Organism: Meles meles; assembly: GCF_922984935.1. Taxonomy (NCBI): domain Eukaryota; kingdom Metazoa; phylum Chordata; class Mammalia; order Carnivora; family Mustelidae; genus Meles; species Meles meles. Next base: position 48,010,549 of record NC_060073.1, read on the forward strand.
CCTTCTTCCATTTATGATATTAGCAGTTTTTGTTTTCTCTCTCTTTTTTAGTTAGCTCGGCTGGGTGCTTATCAATTTTTTTGATCTTTTCAAAGAGCCGATCTTTTGGTTTTGTTGGTTCATTGATTTCTTCTCTCATTTTCATTACTTCTTTTTCTCTGTTTACTTTGGATGTAATTTTCTTTTCTTTTTCTAGGGAGGAAGCTGAGATCATTGCTTTTATATCTTTTTCTTTTCTAATATATACATTCAATGCTATAAATTTCCCTTAAGCATTGCTTTTGTTGCATTCCACAAATTTTAAAGTTATATTTTCATTTTCATTTAGTTTAAAATATTTTTAAAGTTCTTTTGAAATTTCTTCCTTGACCCATGTGTTGGTTAGAAATGTGTTGTTAATGGGGATTTTCCAGCTATCTTTCTGTTATTAATTTCTAGTTTAATTTCACTGGAGTCTGAGAGCAAACATTATATGATTTCTGTTCTTTTAAATTTGTTAAGGTGTGTTTTATGGCCCAGAAGGTGGTATATCTTGGTGAATGTTTCATGTGAGCTTAAGAAGAATGTGTAATCTGCTATTATTAGATGAAGTAGTCTGTAGATGTCAATTATAACCACTTTATAGATAGTACTGTTGAGTCCAACTATGGCCTTACTGATTTTCTGACTGGTGGGTCTGTCCGTATGTAATAAGAGAGGTGCTGACGTCTCCAACCATGACAGTGGGTTCATCTGTTTCTCCTTGTAGTTCTATCAGTTTCTACTTCACATATTTTTGATGCTCTGCTGTTAGGTGCTTAGAATTAAGGATTATTATGTCTTCTTAGAACACTGACCCCTTTATCATTATGTAATGCTCCTCTTGTTCTTGATAAAATTCCTTGCTCTGAAGTCTGCTTTGTCTGATATTAATATAGCTACACTTGCTTTCTTACAATTTGTGTTTGCATTGTGTACCTTTCATTCTGCTTTTAATTACATGTGCCTTTATATTTTTTTAAAGATTTTATTTATTTATTTGATGGACAGAGACCACAAGTAGGCAGAGAGGCAGGCAGAGAGAGAGAGGGGGGAAGCAGGCTCCCTGCTGAGCAGAGAGCCCAATGCAGGGCTCAATCCCAGAACTCTGAGATCATGACCTGAGCCGAAGGCAGAGGCTTTAACCCACTGAGCCACCCAGACCTCCACATGTGCCTTTATATTTAAAGTGGGTTTCTTGTAGTCAACATATCAGGGTCTTGTTTTTGATTCACTCTGATAATCTTTTAGTTGTCATATTTAGACTATTAATATTTAAGGTGATTACTGATATAGCTGGATTAATATGCCATACTTGTTTTCTATTTGTTTACCTTTTCATTTTTGTCTTTGCCCATTTTTATATGAGTTTATTTTCTCTGCAAATCAATTATATTTCCTTTTTTATTTTCCTTTCTGTGGTTACCCTAGAGTTCACAGTATATGTTTACAACTAGCTCAAGCCTATTTTCAAATAACATTATACTGCTTTACAGATAGTTCAGTCACCTTATAATACCCAAATATTCCTAGCTCCTTCCTCCATTCCTTTGTATTTTTGTTGTCATTCATTTTACTTATTCATAAGTATGTATGTAGGCATAAACATATATAATTGAATGAATTGTTGCTGTTATTATTTAGAAAAACTATTACCTATTAGATCAATTAATAAGAAAAATAAAATTTTTTATTATTCCTTCACTTATTCTTTCTTTGATGTTCTTCTTTTCTTTATGGGGATCCAAGTTTCTGACTTATATTATTTTTCTTTTCTATAAAGAACTTTAAAAACATTTCTTGCAAGACAGATCTACTGACAACAAATTCCCTCAATTTTGATTTGTTTGAAAAAGTCTTTATTTCTCCTTCACATTTGAAGAATAACTTTACAGGGTACAGAATTCTCAGTGTTTTGTTTCTCTCAACACATTAAATATTTCACTCTACTTTCTTCTTATTTGTATGGTTTCTGAGGATAAGTTAATATAATTCTTATCTTTATTCCTATGTAGGTAAGAATTTCCCCCCCCGCTCTGGCTTCTTTCAGGATTTTTTTCTTTACCTTTGATTTTCTTTAGCTTAGAAATGATATGCTTAGATGCAGTTTTTTTTGGATATTTATCCTTCTTGGCATTCTCTGAGCTTCCTGAATTTGTGGTTTGGTGTTTGATATTAATTTGGGGACATTCTCAGTCCCCATTGTTTCAAATATTTCTTCTGTTCCTTTCTCTCTTCTCCTGGTATTCACACTATGCATATATTACATCTTTTATAGCTGTCCCACAGTCCATGGATATTCTGTTCTGGTTTTTTTTTCAGTCTTTGTCCTCTTTGCTTTTCAGTTTTAGAGGTTTTTGTTGATAGTTCCTTAAGCTCAGAGATCCTCAGCTGTGTCCAGTCTACTAATAAGTTCATCAAAGATAATCTTCATTTTTTAAAAAGATTTTATTTATTTAGTTGATAGATAAGAGATCACAAGTAGGCAGAGAGAGATAGGAGAAAGCAGCCTCCCTACTGAGCAGAAAACCCAATGTGGGGCTCGATCCCAAGACCCTGGGATCATGACCCGAGCTGAAGGCAGAGGCTTTAACCCACTGAGCCACCCAGGCACCCCGACAATCTTCATTTTTGACAAGGTTTCTGATCTCTAGCATTTGTTTGGTTTTTTCTTTTCCCCCTTAGGGTGTCTGTCTCTCTTCTTACATTGCCCATCTGTTCTTGCATGCTGTCTACTTTATCTATTAGCTCCTTTAGCATAGTAATCACTTTGCTTTAAATCCCCAATCTTAATTCCAACATCTCTGCCATGCCTGCTTCTTATGCTTTCTCTCTTTCCAAATTCTGTTTCTTGCCTCTTAGTATGCCTTTTAATTTTTTGCTGAAAGGTGGACATGATGTACTGGCTAAAAGGAATTAAAATAAATCGTCCTTTAGTAATGTGGTGGAAAGTTCTTGGGGAGGGGATGTGTTCTCTAGTGCTATGATCAGATCTCAGTCTGTTGGTTGGTGACTTGTGCCCCTGGACTGTGAACCTCATTTAGGCTTCTCAGCCATCCCCATGACCACCCTCCTTCGCCTTAGATGGTACTGGATGGCTGAAATGTCTGCAGTTGTGTATTTTCCTTCCACCACATGGAAAGCAAGAGCAACTGGTGTTGAGTATTTCTCTTCCCCCCAATAGATTAGGCTCTGATAAAACCTCAGCAGGTTAGGCTCTGGTAAAATAGTTTCTCCTGAGGGCAAGTCCTTTTAAGAAAAGAATGCTTTGGTGTATTCATAGATGGTTTCTTTTCTCCTCCCGCTGCCAGGAGCACAACATAGTTTTTCTCTGATACTCACTTTGAGAATCTAATCGAATTCCTGGAGGTAAAGCTCAAAAATTTTGTCCCCCATCTGCAACCCAATGATTGGGTGCCTCTGGAGTTTTTATCACAGAATTGTCCACACTGAGTCTCTAATATTAATCTAGCAATTATAGTTGAGGTTTTCCTATGTTGGCATGTGGAGATTTCTGCTTTGGTGAGTTGTGATCCTCTGTGTCCTCCTGTCTCCCCAATATTGGGGGCAGTGGTTTGCCCTGTGGACTTACTTCTCTGATGGATCTAGGAGCTATTGAATTTTCAGTTTGCTTAGCTTTTTACTTGCCATTAGAATGCAGTGTTGACTTCCACTTCTTACACGTGGGCTAGGACACCAGAAGTTCACACTGTGAGTTATTTTTACGCTACTTAATTCATCTTTCCCCCACTTTTTTGTGATGCCACCTCTGTCATATATAGAATTACAACATAATTTATTGTCTAAACAAGGATAAAAAGGCTGTCATTAATCACTGTTCGGGGATAACAGGCAAAACTGAGACTTTCCCAGGCAAATGGGGCATATATTCAACCTAGTCATTTATCAGGTTCCCAAACACTCACGTTTAGTCCCGGACTTTCTATTCTAGTCTCCTACCCATCCCCTGCCCATGGCACTGTATTTTAATCTCTAGAAGGGCAAGTTCCCTTTCCTTGCTCTTCTTATCACCATGGTATTATCTATTTATAGGTCTTTATTTTTACATATATAGTATATAAACTCTAAAAACTCCCTTACCTCTGTCATTTTATCTTCCTGATATGATGAAATCCCAACTTAGATAAAGTACTCACTCCATGATAAGGCCAGTTGTCTTCTATGTTAACTGGCTTCTAGTCTTGAGTCTGCCCTGCTACACTGTTGTGTGTATCTGATTAAGATCTCAGCAGGTTAGATTCTGGCCAAATACTTCCTATTTGTTATTTTACTTTCCCTTTCTTGACAATGATGACTTCAGATCTTCTAGACTCTCCCCAAACCTCCAACTTTTATCTCTCCTTTTCACTTATTGTTTTATCTTGTGTCTTTACAGAAGAAATCGAAGTCATTAGATGTATAGTACCTCAATCTCTCATTTGCATCTGCTCTGTCCTCCTCTTTGCTGTTATAATAAAGGAACCTCATTTTTCTTACACTTCTGATTTGTTCTCATTACTTCTTCCTGACTCTAAGGATGACTTTCTCCCTGCCAGATTCAACTTTTGTCCCAGTGGAATCATTCCCATTAGCCTGTTAAGCATAATTGTTAAGCATATTTGGGTCTCTCCAGTTTAAAAATTAAGTGACCCTGAGTTATCCCTCCAACCCTCCCCAAGAAGAGATGTTCTCTCTCCTGTTCATCACAATCAAATGACTTGAAGGAGCTGGCCATGCTTACTGTCTTCATTTCAGCTCCCACTCCTTCTCAACTTAATCCCAGGGGTTTTGGGAACATCATGGTACCTAGACAGCTCTAGCTAAGACCATCGGTGCCTTCTGCAATGCTTAATCCAGTAAATCCTCTGCAGCCTTTCTTCTCAAAACACTCTCTCCCTGCTTGACTTTAGTGCCATGGCTCCTTCCTGCCCTCCTCTTTGCGTCCACTTTCTTATCTACTCTTTCTCCACTTTCTTTCTTTGACTGCTCATCCTCTTCTACTGGCCTTTGAATCTGTAATTGCTCAAGATTAGTCCTAAACCCTCTCTAATTCTTACTTTAGTCTCTCTCTTCAGGTGATCTTATTCAACTGGCTTTAATTACTACTTATGTGTGGATGGTTCACAAATTTGTATTTCCAGTCTTGGTCATTTCTCTGATTCAGTCTCCAGACATATATCTCTGACCTTCTATCTTCTATCTGCATTTCCTCTTGGATCAAAACCACCTCAAACTACCTCATCAGCAACTGACTTAACTATGTTCCCCCTAGCCTTGCCCTACTTCAGTTGTACAAGTCAGAAATACTAGGTGTCCTCTTTGGCTCTTCCTACCCTCTATCCTTCATATCCAAATGCTACCCATTTTACCTTCCAAGTATCTCTTGAATTCCTACTACCATCCCTACTACTATCCAGACTGAGCTACATCATTTTTAATCTGAACTAAAATAAAGTTATTCCAACTAGCCTTTGTACATTCTCTCTTGCCTTTCTCCAGCTTGTTCTCTATATGGCCAGCCAAAGTGATCTTTTATTTTTTTTTTTAGATTTTGTTTATTTATTTGACAGAGAGAGATCACAAGTAGGCAGAGAGGCAGGCAGAGTGAGAGGGAAGCAGACTCCCTGCTGAGCAGAGAGCCCGATGCGGGACTCGATCCCAGGACCCTGAGATCATGACCTGAGCCGAAGGCAGTGGCTTAAACCACTGAGCCACCCAGGCGCCCCCAAAGTGATCTTTTAAAAACACAAATTTAATTGTAATATCTCCCTCCTTAGAATAATTTACATATTTTCACTCCTAGAATCAAGACTGAAATCCTTAATAGAGTTGAATCTACCTTCCTACTTCTCTAACCTCATACTGTGCCTCTTTGTTTTTTGTACTTGGCTACTTTGGACTTGTGTTTTCTCTTGCCAAAGACTGACTAATTCCTATTTCCTTTTTCCCTCCCATCTTTTCCCTTCCTCCGTCTTCCCTGTTCCTTTCATGCCTCCTTCTCCCCTCTCCTCCTTCCCCTCCTTCCTTTATTTCACCTCAGCTCACTCATCGTTTTCATTGAAAAGCCTTCCCTGTTTTCTTTCACTATGGCAATTTCTTCCTTATATGTTCTCATACGACCCACCTCTCTCCTTTCAGACACTTTATTTTTTAATTTTACATATATTTGTTTGATTCCTTGATGAATGTCTGTTTCTCTAATAACGTGTAACCACATGAGGGCAGGCACCATGTCTCTTAGTTTTTTTCTCATTGTTTCCCCAGTACTTAGCACAGAGCCTGTTCCATAATAGTTGCATGCTGAAGAACTTGGTGTACTTGCCTCCTCCCTTTGGTTGTGAGATTCCCAGCTCTGTGTCTGGGCTGTAATATCTGCCTTAGCTCTCTTAGACAACTCCCTGGACTTCCTTCTGACTTTGGACCTTGTTTTACTAGATGGTAATTAATAGCCTTAATTATAATAACAATAGCTACCATTTTTGAGAATATATTGGCCAAGGACTTTACATATACTGTTTCCACTTCCCCCCAAAACTTATAAGCCTATCCTTCAAGAAACAACTGTGACATCGATGGGTTAAATAAACTGTCCAAGTCTGACAGGGGCATAGCCAGGGTTTGAGTCGTACCTGGCTCTAATCTCTGTGTTCTTTTCCTATGCCACAGGCTGTCCTAATAGTGTCATTCCCTCATGTTAGGTAAGAAGTTTCTCTCTAGTCAAGCTTAGTCCCACAGAACCACATACGTTGGACCAGCCCACAACTAAATATCCCATTCCAACATGCAAATAAGTACTTGGTAAATGTAAATAGTACTTTGCTTGAGATTTTCTTAGAGGGCACTTAGTTTCCCTTATGCAGCTTTATTGTTGTGAGCGTGGATTTCCAAACAATTGTGATTTTCTTAGACCTGTGCACTTGGCTTCCAGTGAGAACCCCCTTTACTGGGACTCACAGAGAACTTTTGGAACTTTCTTTTTAAAAGATTTATTTATGTCAAAGAGAGAGAGAGAGAGAGAGAGAGTGCACAAGCATGGGGAGCATCAGGCAGAGGGAAAAGCAGGCTCCCTGCTGAGCAAGAAGCCCAATGTGGGACTCGATCCCACCACCTTGGGATCATGACCTGAGCTGAAGGCAGACACTTAACCGACTGAGCCACCCAGGCATCCCAACTTTTGGAACTTTCAACCCTAAACATTTACAATCTTTGGGAGGTCCTAGATGACTATATCAGTAAAGCCAAAAGTAATTAATGTTGAATTAACATTTTCTATGTGTCAGTTACTTAGCATGGTCACATCATTGAATCCTTCATGGGAGTAATTATCTCCATTTTATAGGTGAGGAAATGAAGCTCGGGGTGATCCATTATGACCTAGCACGGTCTGAAGCCAAAACCTGTGCTCCTTCTAGTTGCCTCTGATGAAGATCCCAGGCTGGGGTAACACCAAGACCCTTGGCCCAGTACTGAAACAAAGAATGTTTTCCAAGACATTGAAGCCACCTCAGGTAAATATGATTGTTTATCCACAACCTCAGTTGCCAGATGGTAATTAGACATTGAACAGAAGGAGTTGTTTCCTCCAATTCAGAGAATGCTCCCAAAGTCGTTTGCTTTTCAGAAAACATTAGCTTCTTCCAAGAAGCTTTGATTCTATCAAAACCTGCTCTTGTACCTTGCCCCATCTCCCAAAACCTCCACCCTTCTTGTGGTCTGAGTAGAGCCACCATGTTAGCCATCAACTAATCTGACTAAATAAAGTGTTCACCACTCATTGCAATCTGTGATTTCTTTTCTGAGCATCCCAGACCAGAAAATTAAGACATATTACAACAGGCGTTTGGGTCTGGTAGTAGTATTATGGGTGATTTTTATTTCCTTTCTATGTTTTTGTTTTTTCTAAATTTTCTACAGTGATGATGTATTATTTTATTTTTTTTATTATTATTTATTTGACAGACAGAGATCACAAGTAGGCAGAGAAGCAGGCAGAGAGAGAGAGGGGCTCTCTGCTCAGCAGGGAGCCTGCTTCCTCCTTTCTCTGCCTACCTCTCTGCCTGCTTCTGATCTCTGTCTGTCAAATAAATACAATCTTTAAAAAAAAAAAAAAAGAGTTGGAATCTTAACCAATTCAGCCACCCAGAAACCCCAGTTGTTTTACTTTAAAAATATATATATATATATTTATATTATAATATATATATAATATATATATTATAATATATAATATATATAAAATATATATATATAGGCTAAAATAAACTATTTGAGGCTAAGTTTAAGTTTAAAGTCACTTGGGAGAGATTTGCTGCTAAAGTGGGCTGCTTGACTCCCTTCTAGAGAGAGCTCAAGGGACCTGTGGCCAGTCCCCATCCAGCCAAGTGTGATAGGCATGTAAGACAAATCCAGGTTCAAACAGGGGGACAAGGTTTAATTTCCAGAATGCTTGGCAACCTGTAGTTAAGAGAACTGGTTGGGCATCTGGTCATGAATAGACCTTTTCAATACTAGGGGTTTTCTAGACTACCTCATCAGGATGCCTGTGAGAGGTTCTAAAACTTTTCATTGCTCACACTCGTAGTCCTGAATCACATGCCATACCATTTTGAAAGCTGCTTCGGGACCCATCTTTACCATTCGGGTATCTACTCCTGTCTCATCATATTTGTGGCCTTGCTTTCTTTTCAGACTCAAATACACAATACTTCTTTCTTAAATCTAATCTTGATCCTTCTCCTCAGCTCTGATCTGGGTCCTGTCCTGGTATGTTGTCTTACTCTTTCTGGTCTGACAGAAAGAAGCCTCAAGAGATTAACCTCAACAGTGTCAAGGCCCCAGATGGAGTCTCAGGCATTCTAAGAAGTGGGTGGACCATGGCAGTTGGAGATCTGGGAGAATTACTATCCAGAAATTCAGGTAGGTGGCATCTTGGACATTTGCCTTCAAGAAGCAGAGCCTCAGGCATAGAGGTGAGGGCTGGTGGTCAGGGTTGAAGCTCCAGTTCCCACATGAGAACCAAGGATAAGTCAGATAATTGGAACGAGAACTTGGAATGGCACCCACAACAGGAAACTGGCCCCATGAACATGGTTTTAGAGCAGAGCTGGCAGGAAAGGGTAGGTTTGGAAACCTGAACCTTAGTTTAAGAAGGGACTTCTCCTAGGGGGATGTGAGATGGGAGTAGGAGAACAACTCAGGAGCCCAATAGTCAACGCAGGGCACCACAACTAAGGATGCCTCTCAGGGATAGTGATGTGATAACCCTCAATTGGGAAGAGTGGCTGCTTAAGCATGCGGTCCTCAAGTCCTTATTGATCTTGGTAGTGGGTGAGCGGAGTCTGAGGGAGAGGGTAGTAGAATATCTAAATAGGGATTACTGCATCCGAGAGTGCAGGCAACAATAACGCATGGGCTGGGTTAGGCTGAATGAAGGAAAATATGTCCTTTGGCATCATCTCATAAATATGTTTTCATGGATATTTGTGCAAAGTAGTATGGTAGATGGAAAGTGCATGAACGTTTCAGTCAAGTAGATTTGGATTACATCTTGACTCTGCCAATTTCCAGTTGGATGACTTTGGCTAAGTCACTTGACCTCTACAAGTCTGTTTTCCCATCTGAAAAATGCGGATAATAAAACCCATCTTGCTTGACTGCCATAAAGAATAAATGAGGTTGTATTTACAAAGCATTCAATACCCATAACAAGCACTCAGTATTTTGTAGCTGGAGGGAAATGCTCCCCCAACAGCTTATGCTGCCTAATCATATTAACACAGGAGGAGGACATCCTGAAGAGGTAAAGCAGATCTAAACTTTTTATTATGACTACATAAGAGATATTTGTTCAGTGTAGGAAAATCAGAACACATAGAGAAGTAAACATTATGAAACAAGTACTACGTGTAATTCTACTACCCCCAACAGAGTTATTATTAACCTTTTGATGTGTATCTTTTCAGGTTATACATATATATACACACATATATGGGATTTTAGAAAATACGATAGTTACTGTCTTGTGACCTGCTTTTTCACTCAATAGCACATCATGAACAACTTTCTTTTCTACTCAGTATATCTCTCAATAAAATTTTCTATGACTACATAGCAGCCTATGGTATGGACTCTCCATATTTTACTTAAAAAACCTCAGAGCACTGAACATTTTGTTGCTTAACATTTTTAGGCTATTATGATCATCCCTTATGGCTAAATTTCATATTTTCAATTTTTCTGGGAGTGAAATTAATGTCAGTTTTTATTAATGGGTCTTTCCAGGAAGGGATTTTGAACTACTTAAGTAAAACTTGAGTGAGAATCCAAAGAAAATAATCCCGGTCATTAAATCACCACTTTCTAGTTTCCCACGTGTATTATTATTATTATTATTTTTATTTTTATTATTTTTAGTGCAAAAGTCATGGAAGGAAAGAGAGCTGCTTTGTCATGTATGAAAGAGCTTTCAGTACAGATTTTTAAAAACTAAAGAAGGATTTTGCCTGTATTGCTCTAAGGCGTAAATACATTTTAGAAAAGTTTACAAAGACAGAAAAGTAAAGGCGAGGAAAGTCCTGCTGTTTCAGCTATTTTGGTCTGTTTGTTTCCTTCTAGACTTTTCTCTCTTGCTGTTTTGAAATCTGCAGATAGGTGTGTTTGAATTGTGTGTATAATGCTGTGTCTTGTTTTTTCCATTTGTCCTAGAAGCTCCCACGTTTGCAGGTTTTTGTAGACACATCAGAAACGGCATCTGAATGTCTGGATTAGCTGCACTGTGCAGGGAAGCTTCAGATGGTCCCTCCTCGGGGCTGTGACGATTTAGGTCCAAATCTTGCCCTCTGTCCCTACCAAGACCCTCATCTCTCCGTGCCTAGCTATATCCTCTCACCAGTTACTATCATCCTTTTCCGCACTAGCATCTCTTCCAACAGATTCTTGTTTTCATTTTATTCATCTCCTTTACCCTTTCTGCTCTATCTTCTCTTTGCTGGGGTGTGCACACCACTTCTCAGACCTGAGGACGTGTGAGGACCTGGGGGAGGAGCAAGGCAGAGATGACCATGAGCATTGCAGGTGGCCCCTCTGTCACCTTGTCCTGGGCACATGGCCCCTGATCCACGGAAGCTGAGTATTGAGAACTGATGTATGGTGTTCCCCACGGAAGAGCAGATTAACCCTCCCTATTATGTGGGCTGTTTCACATTTTGAGAGCAAACACAGCAGGCCAGGCTTGGGTGCTGGGCTGGACCAGGACACGTGGATGTCCTGAGCAGACTAATAATCTGGCCTCCTTTCAAAAGGATATTCTCTAAATATTTGCCCAACATTCCTTGGGAGGAGACGATGAGTGTTGTGTAGGAGGAGGCAGGAAGACTGCTGGCTCAGCAGACGTTCCCTCTTTATTGCTCTGAGCAGTTCAGCTCCTGGCCCTGAACTTGCAAACGTCACCTGGCTACTTGGAAGCCTGGAAGGCAGCCTAGACACCATCTCTGGTCACTTAAACACTCTTGGGAGTTTGCCTCCTACGCCGGAGGCAATGGTGAAGGGCGTGGGAAAGAGCCCAACAGCCTGTTTATTAGTGGTGTGACTCTGGCAAATTCCTTAACCTTTCCAGAAGGAGTCTTCCTATCTGTAAAGTGGGAGATAACAATAGTCCTGACCTCAATAGGCTGGAAGGGTTTAAATGAATTAATATATGTAAAATAGTTAGAGATATTCCTGGCAGGAAGCTATCCCTGTGTATATGATCACTATGGTGTACTGTGTATAATAATAAATATCATTACTATCATTCTCATCGCATGCTTACTCTCTATAATTCTGGGAAAGCCCATTTTCTCACATCTCATTACATTTCCAGTGATGTTTTAGGGATTCTTATAGACTGTTACCCTGGCACCAATGCAGCTGGCCTGTACCTCTATCCAGCTTGGCTTGGGAACTTCAAGTACAGTGGACAAGCTTCAGTGGCGCTGGTGTGTGTGTGTGTGTGTGTGTGTGCGCGCGCGCACGTCTGTTTTGGGGTCATTGCCTGATCACTCTATCTACAGTACAGCCCTTGGTTTAAAAAAAAAAAAAAGAACTTGGGAGATGCTAAGACAGGCAGCAATGGACTTGGGGAGAACTAGTAATTTACTAGGGGTAGGTAATGTCCAGTAAGAGACGAGGCATCTCCTTTAGGAGAACCGGGAAGAGAAGGAAGATTCCTCCTTCAAACCAAGTGAAATATGCCTCCCAGAGTCCTGAGACACAGCATGGGATGGCAGAGAGAGTATGAGGTTTGGGCTTGCCAACCAGGAAGACCTGGGTCTGATTTGTCTTAGTAACTGAATGACCTTGAAAAAACTGATCTCCGGGTCTCGGTGTCCTGATCTGTGTCACTAGCAGTGTAGTGCTGATAAGGGAAGATCTCCAAGGTGCCTGGGAGGGCTAGGTGCCCAATAACTGGAGACATCAGAGAATGGGCTCTGGCAGACCCTTAGTGCCCAGAGCCTAGCAGGTGATTGACACACGTGTGAATAAGCAGGAAATCCAGGGTTACCCACAGTGTACAGCCATAGCAATAACATCTACATTTACTGAGTCCATCCTCTACGTTGTTGCTAACATTTCATAGCCACTACTTCACATCATCATCCCAGTAAGCCTGTGAATTCAGAAGCTGGGCCTAGGAAGTGGGGAGCCTGGGCTCACATCCCCCAGGACCCCAAGGCTAGTGCTTGTATCCACTGGCTCTAACTCATTGTCCCCTCATCTTCCACTCAGGGAGCCTGTGCCAGTTTTGACTCAATGCTAGAAAATCACTCTGATAAATAGGTTTAAACAAACAGAACCATCTAATTGGGGGACATTATACTAGGTAGTCTAGTGCCTAGGAAATAAATCAGCCTTTTAAGTTTTCTATGGCAATCCAGTTGAAATGTTTAATAATTATTGCCAGAGAATGGTATAATGCAGTACTAAAAATGAGTAATTGAAAAGCCCATCAAGGCAGATGAGGCATCTTCTCACTGAATTGCTCTTGAATACATAATTATTTCATTCAGATTTATGATCAGCTCAGCAAAGCGCACATCTCTCTAGCCGGCTCTGCCTGTGGCTGTTCAGGAAGTCTTTTTCTATTGTGCTGGCGCCTTCTGGGATGGACAAATGGATGGCTATCGTACACGGAGAGGACTTTCGATGGTGTGACTTCATTTAGCAAAGGACAAAGTTAGGAGTGAAGTTTCAGGTTGCTGAGGACCCTCTGTGTCCCAGGCACTGTGCTGGAGTTTACGTGCATTACTGGTGTTGGCTCCTCTAAAGCCCACAACAGTCCTGGGAGGGGACTCTGCCATCCCACAGAAGAAACTGAAGCTCAGAGCAATGGGGTCACTGAATCAGATTCCCCAGGCTTACAGGGGACTCATACCTGGCGGTCCGGCCCTGAACCCCTGGCTCTTCCACTACATACATCACCAGCCTCCAGAAACACCCTGTGTGCTCAGAGAAGACTTAGATTTTGGGAAAGAGGATTCTGGGAAGGTCAGATGCAGAAAAAAATGAATCCCTGCCAGATTTTATTTGACGCTCTGGCTCTTTCAATATTTGAGTTGACCCCCGCCCCAGCCTCACTTCCATCATTCTTACAGTGTCAGGACCTCCAGACAGAAACTGGCTCTGTGGGCGCCCCAGTTCCCCCACAGGTTCAGCCTCCCCACCCTGTCCAGATCATCCAAAGCCGTGGGCTTTATCGGAGACACAAGCTTATCAGACTGCCTCTCCCAAGAGCCTGTGGAGTGGGCGTTCTTGGCAAATTTAGTTCACTGGCAAGTGTGGACAGATGGCTGCTGGGATGAGCCAGCAACCTTTGTTTCTGGTCTCACCCATATGTCAACATGACCCAAAATGAGGAAAAGTAGGGAGGGGGGAGGTGGAAAAGGATAGGGCCACCTTACAGGCAGAAAAAAGAATATAATTCTTTTTTTTTATTCCATTGCATTTTGAAGATTATAAATAGAAAAGTGAGACTCTGACTCTCCCCTACCCTAGCATCGGACAATGACACTTTCAGCAGAAAACTGATTTTTCTCCCCAATGCCCCAGTCTCCTCCTTACCTCTGATGCTTGGTTGTACTCTGCTTAAGTCAGCAGATATGATCACAGGATCAAAACTCTGCTCCCTTCGCACCTAGCCCCTTACCTTGTGGAAGAAGTAAGGGACTGCTGAGGGTTATTGCACAAGGGGCTTAAACAGGTCACGGGATGCCTTCATTCTCCAGGACACAAAAGCATGTCAGGTTTCCATCTCAGTATTTTTTGGTTTTGTTTGTTTGTTTGTTTGTTTGTTTTAGCATGAAAACAGCAGACATCGTGTATGGACTTATTATATCTTACTGGATAAGGTACGTATCTGTGAACTTCTCCACCCCTGGGGGAATGCCAAACTTCAGTCTAGCTAGATTTTAACAGTAAGGTAGGGTCTCTCTTAAGGGAGTAGATTTATGCTTACTCTCAGTGGTTATTTGTCAAACACATCCAAGGTGGTTAGCAGTCTGTGAGGGCTGAGCACTTGCAAAACAAATCAAATATCTGGGGAGAATGCATTTGGTCTCTGTGTGCCGAAAGGTAGAGCCTTGGGGTGAAAACACTGATCCAATCATGCAGACAAGAGAGTGAGATGTTCCCCTCTGCTACAGTGAGGCACCCTGAGCTGGGGGCTATGGGCAGGGAGCCCACAGGGAGAGCAGTTCACCAGCTCATGGAGGACATGAGGAAGTTCTCCAAGATCATTACTAGAAGCTGGAGAATCAGCCATTGTCTGGCCAACACAGTGATTTATAGGAGAAAGAACGTTAATGGGAAGGGTGTAGGGCCAGGAAGAACAAAGGGAGTGTGTGAGAAACAGGCAAAGGAGCAATAGATGCAGTGCTCTTCTCTGACCTCGGACTGTGTTAAATGTGTCTATCTGTGATCCCTCCGACCCTCACGGCAATTCCCAGAGGGCCTGCAGCAAGCCCAGACCCTGTTTCTTCTCCTTGCCAGACTGGCTTCTACACGTGATCTCACTCTACATGCCGCTTCCTCCGGGAAGCCTTCCAGGCCTGAGCCAGCTGTGCTGCACTCTCCCCGCTCCACCCGCATCACCTGGATCCTCGCGTCTCCAGTGCTCCTTCATAGTCTGAATCCAAACCTGAGCCACCTGGGGTCTCTGTGAAATACCGAAGCCTGAGTCCCACCCCAGACCCACTGAATCAGAAGCTCTGGGAGTGGAACTGGGGTAGCAGTGCTTTTTTCAAAGGCCCTACGTGATTTTGATGGATGCTTGGGATGAAAACCGTCTTGAGTCTAGTCCATCATATCCAAAAGCCGGGAAATCACTTCCTTTGTGTCACTGGCCCCCAGCCCTGTGCCAGGCACATCCCCTACACTTAATCCATCTCTGCAGAACGAATAAATGAATTAATTAAAATTAGACAAGTATTACCACTCCTTTTTCAGAGAGGAGGAAACTGAATCATGGAGGCAAAAATCACTGGTGTGTGGTGGCAGAGTTGCCATAAAAGGGGGGTGAGCTCCCTGTCTGTTTGACTGCACTGTCTGCTCCCAGTGCCTACAGCCCGGTCTCAGACAGAACAGGAGCTCAGTACAGGTTTCCTGCATGGATGATGTCCCTGATCTCTCTTCTTTTACAAATCAATCTTTTCCCACTATATCTTGCTATCAACCCTGTCTCTGCCATTATCTACGTGGCCTTTTTTTTTTTTTTAAGATTTTATTTATTCATTTGAGAGGGAGAGAGACAGAAACAGAGAAGAGCACAAACAGTCAGAAAAGCAGAGGGAGAGGGAGAAGCAGACTCCCTGCTGAGCCAGGAGTCCGATGTGACGTGGGACTCGATCCCAGGACCTGGAGATCATGACCTGAGCTGAAGGCAGATGCCTAACCGACTCAGCCACCCAGGTGCCCCTGTGGCTTTTCACAAATCCCTTCTCTCTGGAGCTGTTTCCTAAAATGAGGACATTGGGTGAGATGGCCTGGGGGATTCCTTCCAGTTCAAATGACAGCCGACTGCCACATCATACCTATACCGTCACTTTGAAGGATGAGAGCCCGGCTCTGATGCCAGCACCTTCCACACTCAGCACCTTCCCATGGGTCAGGAGGCACCTGGATTGCTCCTTCCAGGCTTTTTACATACTGCCCCCCCATCCCTTTCCCTGCTTCCTGCCTCTCTTTACTTTCCCCTTCCCTTGGCAAGCTCTCCCAGGAGGCAGGCTGTGGTCAGTGGGAGCCTGCCTTCGTCTCCCGGTCAGCCCTCGCTCCAGAGCGTAAAGCCAGAGCCCAGAAAATTTAGTTATTAATGTATCATCCCCTGAAATCCAGTTAAAGAGAAAAGCACTGCTCCGCAGACACAGTTGTAGCACCAGCCAGGGAAGACGGGAACTCACGTTTGTGAAATGTGTACTACATGCTCGTGTCTTCGCAACGTTGTCTTATTCAAGCTTCGCCTTGACTGCCTGCCAGCGGTGCCTCCACAGAATCTCTTTCCGGCACCCACAGAGCACCCACACTCCGCAAACACAGTGGCCACCTCCTCATTTCTCTCTCGGCTTCCATCCTGAACCCCCACAATCCAATCTTCCTGCAGAAGCCAGAGGGCACACTGAACACTGAAATCAAATCACGTCACTTCCCTGTGTGACAACTCCCAGTGGCTTTCCACTGCACTGACAGTCCAAACTCAGGGACGACATTCCCCCCTTGAGCCGGCCCCGGCCAACTTCCCGCACATCACCTTCTGCCACTCTCGATTGGCCCACCATGCTCGCCTCTTAAATATGCTCTACTCCAGAGCCTTTGGGGGTTCCCTGGCCTTGTCTCCATCCTACATGATCCTACCCAGAGATCTTCAAGAATTAGGAAGGGAAAGAGTGAGGAACAAATTCAGATATACTCCAGACTTGGGTGGCAGCTAGTTTTCCAGGTGAACCGACATGAACCTGCTTTTAGCTTTGCTCCTCCCCTCTGCTTCTGCGTGTTCTGCTGCGGGAAGGGCAAGGACACAACTTGATTTCTGCAGATAAAGTCCAATGCCTACGTGAAGTGTGGTAAAGAGCCAAGTACGCTGCCTGCTCTGCCCCTACTGAAAGACTGCGGGAATTTATAACTCGATATTTTTAGATGGTAAGGGAACAGAAGTTTAGGGGAAAGAAGCTAGGATTTACTGAGCCATGCGCCAGGGCTTTTAAGCGTGATTTTGTTGGATCAGCAGCTCACCCCTCTGAGATAGGTAGTACCTTTGCTACCGAGGAGGAAAGTGGGGTCCCGGGGAGTTAGTGATTTCCTGAGGAACGCACAGCTTTCCTAATGGATGGAGCCACCATTCTATCCAGCTGTGGCTGATGGCAAATCTCTGGCTCCCTCTCAGCTGCCGGTCTTCCCTGACTCAGCACATCCTCCCTGACACCCCCAACCCCCACCCGTGCCCCCAGGTGGGGAGGAACACCTCAGAGTAAACAACAATGTATGGGTAAGTCACGATTAAGATATAAAAGTGAGAAAAGGCTGTTTTCCAAGAGCACATCTGAAGCCTCCATTTACCCGTACTAATTGTAATATCTTAGCAGTAAGTTGTTTTTAAATATTCATTACATCGGATCCCTTAAGGGCCTCTACCTGAGAGCTCAGCTGGCTGATATTGTGAACTCCTAACTGTACTTGAAAATAAACCACTGTCTTTTCTCCCAAAGCATTCTCTAGTTTAGCTTGGTAACCAATTCAAAACGACCCTCTGGCTCTATTAGTGCTTTTCTGCCTTTTTCTTTTATGCTGGAACCTAAAGGTCAAACTGCATCAGTATCACCTGCTGAGCCCACCGCCAAGTTCTCTTTCTGGATGCCTGTTGCCAAGAGAACAATCCCGCTTTCAACCATGAAACAACAATCAGTGCTTGCACAAAAGACTGAAGGACAATGGAAAATGTGGGTGAGTTAATTTTGCGCCTAGTCCCTTTGTTCCTTACAAATAAAGGGCATGGGTGATCAGTGAACTTGAGTAACGCAAGTCACACTACATACGAGAAATAGGTTCTTGGGGATCCAGTAAGTGTCTTCTCACAACAACTTTATTTAGATCAGAAATACCCACATTGGTAGGTCCCTGGAGGAAAGAGCCAGCACCGAACAGGAATTGGGAGGCATACATTTTGGGGCAGTCAGGGAACTCCCCTAACCTTTCTGGGCTTTGATGTATTCCTGTGAGAAAAGGCTCTGTAGCAAAGAAATCCCCTGCGGTCAGGCAGTATAGGGTTCTGCTGTCAGATTCAGCCTGTTTGGGAAGGGAACAGAGCCAAAGACTGGATCCCGGGGCTCTGGGGCCTGATTTCTCCTCATGTAGTCCCCGTCCTGGGAGACAGCAGCATCCACGCTGGTGACAAGTGTCCTCAGCCCAGGGCTCTGCTCCACTTACCACCTCCTCCCTGAAGACGCCCTGGCTCTCGTTGGTATAGAACGGCCGCATCTTTGCAATCTTGGTCTATGCAGCTCACTCCGAAACACAAGCTCTTATTTCTCATTCATTCGTTCATTCATTTGGCGAATGTCGATCACCTATTAGCAATGTGTCAGATACTGGGATACACAGGAACAAAACGAAAAATGGCCCCTGTCCCTCCTGTGTTATAGTCAGCCCGGTGAATCGGACATTAAACACCTGTGTTGTAAAGGTAAGAAATACAGAAAGTATTTTTCTGTATTTCTGTTTTCAGAGCAGAAAGTGAACTGTGTCCATGTTTCCACTTCCCAGAAAGAAAAAGCACTGTTTAACTGCTGGATCGTATTATCTTGCAGTTCCGTGACTTCAGGTTTTTTCTCTTAATATCGCACAATTCAGGTTTTTTCTCTTAATATCGCACAAATAGCTACTTCTATACATCTATGTCTACCATGTATTTCTAAATGCTTGCATAATAATATGTGCCAGACATATACTCTGTATTTCATTTGTATCAGGTTCCTTAATCCTCAGCATAGCTTTGTGAGGTAGTATTATAATTATCCCACTTTACAGCTATGGAAATGGAGAGTCCCAGGAAGTTTCCCGGAGACCCGAGGTCATGCGGCTGGCCAATGGTAGAGCCAGGATTCAAACCCTGGCAGCCAGATTCTGGAACACCGGCTCTCAGCCACTGTGCGCAGCGTTTTGTTGCCAAAATGTACCATCGTTTGTTTTCATTAATCCTATATGATGGACTTTTAGATCAATTACCTCTCTCTCTTTGGTTATAAAGAAGGCTGCAGTCAACATTCTTCTACTTGTATCCACCTGTACTCATCTCATTCTGCCTGCTGGGTTCATTCGTAGAAGCGGAATTTTAGAGTTAAAGGGTATAAACATTCTACGTTTGATACACGTTGCCAAACCAACAGAAATGTTGAATTGATTTGCACTACGACCAACTGCACGCGATAGAGATTGCCATTCCCTTCTCAACCCTTGACGCCACGGAATCTCTCTGGCAATGACCACTACAGCCTCCTCACTGCCAAATCTGACAGCTCTTTCCAGCCTCTTCCTGTGCAAAGCTCTGCCTCATGGACCCCCGCAGACGCGCCCTCTTGGAAATTCTCCCCGGGCTTCTGTAGGGGCTCTTCTTTGCCTCTCCTCTCCTCCCTCGAGCATCCCCTACAACTCCAAAAGGGAAATGCTGAAGTGCTACTATTACCCCTGTTTTACTGATGAGGACACTGAGGACTAAGGGACTTGCCCGTGGCCATAAATCTCCAAAGCAGCAGAGCTGGGACTCAAACCAGGGCTGTCCAGTTTCAGAATCCATATGCCCGAATACAATGTCAGACCGCCTCTCAGCTACCTGGATAATAAAGGGCCTGGGATTTAATGTGCCCCCAGTGGCGTTCAGTATCCTCCTCCCTCATAAACGGGCTCTTCCTCCACACTATCCTTCCAGAGCAAGGCAGAAACTTGGGAATCTCCCTGGACTTTTGCCTCTCTCCTCGCCCACCGCCAATCAGTGACCTTCTGAACATATTCTGAGCTATTCTTTGGTGCCTGCTTTATAGTAAATGCTTAATAAATGCTGGCTGCTGTTACCAGACTCTTCATGGCTTAGACAGCCCCTATTGTCTTGTCCTTCGCCAAAAACCCCCCACCCACTGAACTCACCAGATCTACTGGCCATTCTCCTACGCCGGGTCTCTGAATGCTATCTTGTCTCCTCTGCTGGGAGGGCTCTGTACTACACCCTCCCTAATTAATTCTTCTACAACATGGCCCAAGTGTCACATCCCCAAGGAGGCCTTCCCACCACCACCCCCACTCCTGAACTGACCTCCCAGCATGCTCTGCAGATCTCCCTGCTGCCCTTATCATAGTGTAGTTTAATCGTCGGTTTGCTTACGTTTCCCTCCCCCGTCAACCCTGCTTTCCCAGACCAGGTTATAAACTCCTCAGGAGCAGAACAGAGAATCTCAAACTCAGTCCCTTCCCTTCCCCCCTGCCCTCCCTCTGTTCTCTATCTCTATTATGGGCATGATTGGACCAGGAATTTCCGACTCCTCTTTTAAACATCACACCAAACTCCAACCTCTAGTATGTTTGAATCCCTTCTTTCTCCTGCATTCCCAAGCGACTACCTGGGTGCTTTACTATCTCATCTTTGAGGGGCACCTGTGTGGCTCAGTCAATCTGATGCTAAACATCAGACTCTTGATTTTGACTCAGGTCATGATCTCGGGGTCACGAGCTCAAGCCCAGCTTCCGGCTTGGCTCTGGGTGGGGGAACCTTCTCTCTCTCTCTTCCTTTCCCCCTGCCCTCCCACTTGGACTCATTCTCTCTCTCTCTCTCTAAAAAAATAAAAAATAAAACCTGTTCAAAAAAAAAAAAAGATCTCAGGCTTGATAACTTCGGCAAAGGAGATTTTTATTTGGGACCTAGTAAGGACTTTCTGAAGGGCTAAGAGGCGGAGCTGGTTGTTTCAAAGGTTCTTCAAATTCCCACGGAGGCCCAATGCCTCTTTGTCAATCGACTATATCCCTTCATTGTAACCCGTTCCACCTCTTTCAAATTAACAACAAGATCCAATGACTCTGAACGGTACCTTGCCCCAGGTTATTTCACAGGAGAACGGAGGTAAAGAATTGCACAGTAGCTCTGGCAAAGACTTCTTAAAACCAAGTAAAGTGTAAGCTAATGAATCAGGCAGACGATCAATAAAATATAACACCAAACACAGCATTCAATAATAGTGAGCTCTCATTCTAAGTAGCTCATGACTCATGAGTTTGGTCGATAACGTTACAAAGACGTAACAAGTATGAAAACACAATGAGCCTAAAAATAGTGGATGTGATGCATCCGTTATCAGAATGTACGTATTTTTCAAGACGCCTAGCTAGTCCTCGTGAACCCAGTAATTAACTATTGCAATGGGCTGAAGAGCAGCAGAGTTGTGGTGGAGACCTTCTATCTGAGGGTCTAATTCTGTAAATATTTACAAGGGCAGCATGGCCCCATGAAATCTGGTTGACCCTGCCACTTTCTGGCTTGGTCACCTCCAGCAAGTCGCTCCACCTCTGATTCTTCACCTGTAAAATGTGGTTTAAATAAAAACCCTGTCCTGTCTCCACCACAGGGCTACCGTGGGGCTCAACGAAAGGATGGATGGGAACACGATGTCAGCACTGCTGAGCTTTTTAGAAATGTAAGACGCGTTTTGCAAACGGGTCAGTCCCTATTTGAGCCAGACCAAAAAAAAAAAAAAAAAGAGAGAAGTTTTGTTTACACCTTATTAAACAATAATGATAAACTAATTTTAAGATCCTTCAGTGAATGCTTAGTCTAGAAACAGGGATCTTAATAAAAAAAACAAAACACTGATACTGATTTTTAAAATCAGTTTGTTTCATTTAATTATTTCACTTTCCCTGTTAACTAAAGGGGTGGGAAATTTTTAAAACAATTTTTTAAACAACTGTGGTTATTTATAACTTCCCCGGCTTTCATCTCAATGAAAATGCTTTAAAGAGACAATGTCGTGATTTCAGGGCCCTGAATTCAGTTATACTTGGCCCCGTGTTCAGTCTCAACTTGGAAAGTGGTTTGTAATATTTTCCTTAATAATGAGTACTGCTGGAGAGCAAAATTAAATTTCTCATGGGAACGTAGGAAAACGCAACTCTCTGCCAGGAGGGCCACTGCCAGTTCAAAGGGGCCCGGCAGCAGCACTAGACCGAACAAAGGTCCCCCTGGGGACCAGCAGGCCACAGACACCTGCAAAGCGGGGCTAAAGGCCCCCCGCAGAGTTGCAGCGCCTCACGTCCTGGAAGCAGTCTGCAGCCGCCTGGCGCACAGTGTCGCACGCAGGTCTCTGGCCAAACGTGGTGCCTGGCTTACTAAGCGATCACCAGGGGGTGCCTGGATTGGAGCGAAGCAACCGCACATTCCCTTCTGCAGAGATCGAAGTCATTGTGTGAGTCAACACCAAGCTTCCTGACTTTCCCAAGTCCAGTCCCCATAGCGCTCCGAAAATGATCACTTTAAAATTCTACTTTGAACGTGTTAATTTTAGATTAAACCAGATAGGAGCGATCGTACATTCCTTTTGAACAAGGTTGGGTTTACATTTCTTTTTTCACGTGAGTATAAAAATATAGCAGGAAAAAAACCTTACTCTGAAAAAAAAAAAAAACAAAAAACCTTACTCTGAGAACTTGTTTTAAGGCACCCATTAGCAATAAGTGAACAGTATGTTCAGCTGACTTTACTAATGAAGTTTAGGAAAAAAATATAACCAATGCTCTAGCTCTGTGGGCCCTTTTCCAAATCAATGCATGAATACGTTGGCTGTTATTTTGGTATAAATGTCCACCTGGATGCCTATGGTTTTGCCTTCTTGCTGAACGCGGAGACAGCACCAAGGACTCGTTCTGGCCCATCCGTTCGCTGCAGTTAAACCCTTCCACAGGTCAGTGCAGTGGAAAGCTCACAGCTGGCAGACCCACCTTCCTAGTTTCCTAAACCACTGAGCTTCTCAGTGGTTCAGTCAAATGAATCGTAGTAAAAGAGATAGGCTATGAAAAGTGCTCTAAACCGGGGCGCCTGGGTGGCTCAGTGGGTTAAGCCTCTGCCTTCGGCTCAGGTCATGATCTCAGGGTCCTGGGATCGAGCCCCACATTGGGCTCTCTGCTCTGCGGGGAGCCTGCTTCCTCCTCTCTCTCTGCCTGCCTCTCTGCCTAGTTGTGATTTCTGTCAAATAAATAAAATATTTAAAAAAAAAAAAAAAGTGCTCTAAACCTAAGTGAGCCCTTGAAGGGCAGACACTAGCATTTCACCCGCAGAGAAAATTAAGTTCCTGAGGCATCACCAGCAGGGTATCCAGGAGCAATAGTGCCTGCCATGAGAGTCTCTCCCCTTTTCGGCCTTCCCCTTCCCTGCCAAGGAATAGAAAAAGAATTCGTCCCAAGATTAGGTGACCCTGGGGCCTAAGTCTTCAGCTCCCCAGGCCTCTGTGGTCACCCACATTTGACCCATAAGAGGGAAAGGCAGTGGTTTGGCACTCCAGAGTTCCCTCCTACAGTCCTGGCAGTGGGGGCATTTCCCCAGCCTGCCATGAGCAATTCCGCGGGTAGGTAAAGCCAGAGGTGACCCAGAGCCCACATATTATTCCCTGTGGGTGTTCCTAAGACCCCGAGTCCCTGACACACGACTCAGGGACAGCACGGACATGCTCTAACTCCCAGCCAGAGCTGCTGCCAAACTGCCAACATGGTGAGCACTGAGATATTTCCAGTATCTTCTCGTGCTGTTTTTGGTGGGAACACAAAGTCTTTATTCCGAGCTTGGATTTATCCATAGTTCCAAGTGTCAATCAACTAAGTCTTTGGAACATCAATTCACAAATTATCAAAAACTTAGTCATGTTAATAGCTCTTAATAGACTAATTTCATTTCTGGGAAACCATTTTCATGAGTTAATCTAAAACACAAGAAAAGCTTTATTGGTCAAAGATTCCCCCCCCCCCAAGTATTTATATAAGTAAAAAAACAGAAAACAATCCCCAAGCTACAGCTCAATGAGGAAATGTTAAGTGGACTATTTGGGGCCTATTAAAAATGATGTTTACCCAGAAATCTGCTTCTAAAATTTATACATACACCGGTGTGTACATGAGTGTGCACATGTACACTCAGGAACATGCATATTGGTTTGCAATAGAAAAAGATGTAAAAATAATCTCTGCAACAAAAGATCCATTAATAGTCATATAGTCAAAGTCTATACAATGAAATTTTTAAATTTCATACTTCTATATCTTTGTTCTACAAGAATGTACTTTTTTAAAGAATGTATTTTTTTTTTAATTTTATTTATTTTTCAGAGAGAGAGAGGGTGCACAAGCAGGCAGAGAGGCAGGC
Organism: Meles meles; assembly: GCF_922984935.1. NCBI lineage: Eukaryota > Metazoa > Chordata > Mammalia > Carnivora > Mustelidae > Meles > Meles meles. The sequence goes on from NC_060073.1 coordinate 48,034,982, forward strand.
AGAGAGAGAGAGAAGGGGAAGCAGGCTCCCTGCTGAGCAAGGAGCCCAATGCGGGGGCTCGATCCCAGGACGCTGGGATCATGACCTGGACTGAAAGCAGGGGCTTAACCGACTGGGCCACCCAGGCGTCCCAAGAATGTACTATTTTTATAATTAAACTACTACTTCAAAGGTATGAAATCTATTTCAAAGGACCAGGTCACAAATCTGCCTAAGAAGAGGCCAACTTGTGTGACCTGGTCCCTGGGAAATGTCTCCCGTGCATTATGTCCTTCAGTTTACAATGAAAGGCACGGCAGGTGTTCATTCCTCCGTGTACTTCCAAAGACAGGGCACAAAGGTGCAAATGCCTGGCATCCGGGGTTCCACACCATCTCCTGTGCGCACAGACACCCCAGATTATCATTCTTCCCCAGAACATGGCACCGGGTCCTGAACTCAACATGGTCTCCACCAACTGATCAGAACTGACGCACGGGACAAAACCTGCCTTGGTTCCTCAAATCTAAGATGCCACGGAGGGTAGGAGGCATCAGTGATACCGTAAGGGTTTATCTGGGGAGAAGGACTCCTCCATGTCACGTGCTTATCAACTGTAAGATGAATTCTGATTTCCCACTACCATGTTTTAAAAATGGGCCTTTCAGAATGGGTGGAAGTTGCCATAGCCCTCCCTGTTCTGTGATGGCCCCTCCTTTCTAGCCCTCCCCATGGCATTCTGTGCTTGCTACCAGAACTGCTTACTGTTAAGAAGCCGTAGTTCGGACAGAAGGCAGTGCGCAGGGCTAGAAGAGGGAGAAGGGCCAGGATCTGAAAGTGGCTGGCAGATTCAAGTAGACCACAGGCAGCTTGGGCTGGGAGAGGGGCAGGACAGGGTCTCTCACACAGCCTTTCCCCCAACATAAGCTTCCAATTTAACTACAGACAAAGCTTCAAAAGAATCAGCCTTTTCACTTTACTATGCTTAATGCTCCCCTTTCTCTTAAGACCACAGCAACTGCAAAGAGGCTTTAACTTTCTTTCTCCTGTCTACAAAAATCCCAAGGGAAAAAAACAGCCCAAAGTTTGGGAATCCTTGCTGTGTGGGCTTGAGCCAGTGAATAATCAATCCCTCAGAGTCTGTTTCCTCGTTTCTACAATATTTATAACACGTTCTTATAGCCAGCTTGTAAAGATTAGAGGTAAAGGAGATACGGGCACCCAGTGCATAGTTTGGTATGCAGTAGGCACTCAATCAATGCTGGCCATTACGAAGAGTTGGATGGGGATAAAGGCAGTTAAACTATTAACACATTCTCTTGGGTGTGTGCTTGACCCCAACGGAGCCTAAATCTATAAACGTGAATAATTTTTTAAGTTGCTGACATGTCCAGATATGTCGGAACTGTCTCTTAGAGTCTACCTTCCTCGAGAACAAGTGCTCTGGGATGCACTTAGAAATTTAATAAGGTGAGCTAGATTTCCCCCAGCTGGGCAAACTGGGTGTTTAAGAGGCAGTGTATACAGTGAACAGAATTCAGGCAGCTTCCAACACTGCATTTGAATTGCACAGACCCCGGGAAGATCCTACCAAATATCCAGGCAACACAAGGCAAGTTGCAACATAGGGCAAGTGCAGCCACAAAACCACTGGTGGGCCAGAGAATCTGAGGAAAACAATTGTCACAAAGCCCCTTAATTCCCCTTTCTTCTTTTTTTTAAACATAATAGCCAAATTGGATTAATTTGCAAGTCTTACTCAGAGTGTAGCTCTAAAATGACTAATTATCACTCCTTTACTAATAGAGTCAGATTTTTTTAAATCCCCAAATCCCAAACTAGGATAAAAGCTACCCTGCCCAAAGGGAAGCAGAGTGGGCTTGGTTTTCTCGGTCTCTGGGCACCACCCCCATGCCCTTACCAATGAAGCAGACAAGGCTACCCAGAGTGTGTCCAAAGACCAAGAAGCACAAGGACTAGCTATTCAATAACCTGCATAATCAGCCCAAGAATTAGCAGGAGTTGGGAGCATGGGCCTCTGGGACTGTCTGGATCCATATTCTCAGCCTGCAAGTTATTCCGAAGGACAGGCAAGAACCTAGGTTCAGGCTGGAACAAACTGATTTAGTAACATGTGTGAAATTATGTTTGGAGGATGGGGTTGCTGTTAGAAACAGACCCACAGGGAAAAGATGTGAGAAAGAGCACAGTCACTGGGGACCATTTTGTGCGGAGACAGGCAGCACCTCTCCAATGAGGCAGGATATATAAACAGACATATATAATATTTGATAACTAAGAAACACAACATAAAATAGAGCTACCTTTTTGTTCAACAAGCTGTTATTAATTAATTAACTACCAAGAACTAATTTCTGTGGCGTTGGACTCTGGAGTTCCCAAGATGATTTCAAACATGCTTTACCTTCAAGGGACTTGCACTCTAGGAGAATGAAGACAAGAGGCACAAATTAAAGGGAAATTCACCCAAACCAAGGACAGTAGAAGCCTACAGTGGCTGGGGAGGGGCTGGTCTGGCAGAGGAGGAAGAGGAGTAGCTCCACAGAGGAAGTCAGGTTTAGTGGAAAAAACGTAGGCATAAGCTATGACTCCAACTTACTGTACCATACAGACAGCAAAGATCATCACAGCTGGCTTACCTGCCTCAGTGAGTTTGGGGAGCTATGATCTATTGAGAAACAGGATCGCATTGAGAACAGCATAATCACGTTTCCAGACATACACGCTCACTTGTAGGGAACACACACATGCGCCCGCATAGGTTACCTGTTTCATCTATGGCAGCAGGAACTTTCTTCCTTTGAGCAAACGTGAAGCTTCCACATTCTCTGCAAGCTCCCCTCTTCCCCAAGCCCCTCCACCTTCACTGGCCTCACCTTCTGCCTCGTGTTCCCTCCAACTCTGCTTTCCCTTCCCCCTTCCATACTTCTCTCCACCACATCCATCTTTCATATCGAGCTCCCTGTCTGCTCCTAATCCCACCCTGCTCTCATCTCCAGATGCTAATTCTTTTGTATCACTAATCTTTCTTGTCTACCATGGTTTCACCAACAGCCTAAATCCAAATAACCAGCCTGAAGCCTGTCTTGAGCTCCCAATTCCAATGTCCAACCAACAATGAACCTCTCCATCTGAATTATCTGCTGGACCTTTTAACAGGGGCAAGACGGAGTTGTGACTTTTCCACCAATCTCTTTCCTCTTCCTGTATCTGATCTCCCCCCCACCATTGCTCCATTATCCATTCATTTCTTCCTGGAATATGTATTTTTGGGGCATCGACGTGTGTCAGACAACATGATAAGTGCTAGGAATATAATGGCTACAGTCGTCAACTGATGGGGAAAATGGACATTAAACACATAGTCCTTAATGACAAACACGATTAATAGCTGTGCATTGTCTACAAAGGAAGGATATATGTGCAATGAGAGCATATAAGGGTGCTAAGGAAAACTTCCCAAGGAAGCTGTTGCAACATACACGCTGTGATCTGAAGACTGGGTAGACATTAGGTAGGAAAAGATGGGTTGAGTGTTCCAAATAACAACAAGCACATTTATCTACAAAGGTCCTGGGGCAGGAGGGAAACCAGAGTATTCGAAGATGAGTGTATCTATAGCCCAGGGAGCAAGGGGGAGATGAAGCGGCAAGAGAAATCAGTAGGGACCAGACCTGGCCAGGCCTTATAGGCTGGTATGAAATTTTGTCTCCTTACAATTTTAGTAATCAATTGACTACCTTCAACAAATCATTATTGAGCACCTACTTTCTACTGGGCACTTTTCGAGATGCTGGGGACCCAGGGAATATCGCAGAAGATGAAAGAGAGTCCTGACCTCATGGAGCTGACATATGGGTCCTACAGGCACTGAAGGGTGCTCAGCAGAACCACGGTGAGGAGGCAACAGTGAGACAGGGAGGTCACTGTGCTCACCCAGGGGTATGTGACGATATCCTGGACTAAGACTGAGCTGAGAAGAAAGGAGGCTGGTGAGCGAGAAGGACACTGGGGAGGCACCATCAATAGGACTTAGTGGTAGATTGGTCAGAGAATGGTCAGTTTTTGTTTATTGTGAGATTTTTGGTTGTTATTTTAAAAAGGGAGAGTCATGAAGGAAGAGACGTAAACCCTGAGCTGAAGGAAAGGGTTTAATCGGGAAGAAAAGACTGGCTCTACCAAAGGGAGAAGGGGCCACCGTCCACTGAATGGTCTCAAGAAGGTTAGAGAGGGAGGTTCTCAGAGCCCAAGTAGAGAACACGGCCTTGGGAGGAGGAAGAATGTGCTCCGTCACCTTAGTGGGAGGATGGTGAAGAAAGATGCAGGTAGGTCGATTAACTTGATACCAACAAGTTAAGGAGTTTTGGTCCAGGAATTTCCCTTTTGGTTTTTTTGTGTTGTTGTTGTTATTATTATTTTTCCTATAGAAAAAAAGACCAGACCATTTGATGAGAGTAATGTAGAAAGAGGTAGAGAAAGGGGAGAAATTAGAGGAAATCAACAGTAGGGAAATGGGGAAATAGAACCTTCCAGAATAATTTAGTCAGATTGCCAGCCAGGTTGAGGGCGCTCTAAGGTCAGATACTCCTCTAGATCCCCCAGAGGGAATGTGGCCCATTTGACACTTTGATTTTGGCCCAGTGAAACTGATTTTGGACTTCTGGACCCTGGAACTAAGAGAGAATACATTTCTACTGTTTAAGTCCCCATATTTGTGGTATTCTATTACAGGAACCCCAGGAAACTCAGACCATGTCCATCCACCTACCTGTACTTCACTGAGACTTTCTGCAGGGCCCAGATGCAAGCACACAGAGAAACAGAAGACTTATCCATTCAGCACTGGTGCCTGGCCAGGTAGGTGTGAAGACAGGGGTAAGGAGGTTCTGAGTTCTAGCAGCAGAATTAGTGGGACATTGAGTTTAGATGAGCAGGGACAAGAAGAGAGGAGGGGGCAGTCCGATGGAGAGACAGCAGAAGGCTCCGTGGACAGGCCGCCCTCCACCCAGGGTCCAAGCAAGAAGCCTCCTAGTCCTACTGAGCCCTTCATCTGTTTCCTCAACTGATCAGGAACCCCGGCCATGCAGGCTCTTTAATGTCGGAGAATATACCTCTCTTGATGGGCGGGGTCTCGTCATCGCTCCTGTGGCTCTTGCCATCACCTCCTAACCAGCCAGCTTGCCTTTGGTCTCATATTTTCCAAATTCTTCTAGACTGATAAGAGTTTTCTTCCCCAAATGCGGATTTACTTACAATTAACTATAATGTCATTCCCTAGTCTAAAACTCTTCCTCTTGTCAACAAACATATTTCCCTCCACAGTTGGTAAAAGGATAAAGTCCATCACCCTAAATTGGCATGGAAGGGGATTTAGATTCTGGCTTTCATCAGTTTCCTCTCATGTCCCAAGCTAGGCACTGGCAATTTGGAATTCCTTGCCATTCCCAGATCCTAACACTGCTTTCCAGGCCTCCAATCCTTTGGCCTTGTTCTTCCTTCTGCCAATGCCTCCCTCTCCTCAAGCTTTGAAATTCAGCCAAAGATTGGCTTCTCCCATGCTCCCCTAATGAAAAGTGCTAATGCTTATTAGGTACTAATGTATTAGACATCATGGGAAATCCTTTTCCTGGAGTTACCTCCTTTGATTCACCCAGTGAAGTAGGTACTGTTATTACCATTCCCCTTTTACAGGGAGGAAGAACTGGGCTTAGAGAGGCCTGGAATGGAGTCGCAGAATCAGGATTTGAACTCAAGTCTCTCCGGCTCGAGAGGTGAACTGTCAACACTGTATTACTGGACCCACTGGGGATGACCACACCTCTTTTGTGCTTCAGTAGCCCTTCATGCTTACCCTTAAGGAGCTGTGTTCATGATTATGAAAGTTATGACAACTAATATTGAACCACTTATTATGGGCCCAGGATTCTGATAGTTATTTATAGGTTTAATCTCTTCGTTATTTCTATTTTTTAGACAAATGAATGGAAACTAGGAGGACTCAAGTCACACAGTAAGAATAGAACAGGGATTTAAATCCACGCTATCTAATTCAAAAGCCCAGTCTTAACTTATTCTCCCTCTCAGCCCAAAGTCTAGAACATGGCAGTGAGCAACAGATATTTAAGTGAAGCATGAATGGGATCATTAGTATGTAGATGGTGCTTACAGCCATAGGAACAGATGAGCTTACCTTAGACTGTAGAGAAAGAATGGAAAGGGATGCAAGATCGAGTCTGAGGGAATGCAACATTTAGAGCAGTGGGGCTCCGTGAGGGCAATTTTGTTTCCAGGGACATTTGACAGTGTCTAGAAACTTCTTGGTTTATCACAACCGTGTGTGTGTGGGGGGGGAGTGCTAGGGTCTTCAGTGAGTAGAGGTCAGGGATGACGTTCAATGCCCTTCAATGCACAGGGTAGCTGCCCACAACAAAGAATGATCTGATGCCAAATGTCAATAGTGCCGAGTCTGAGGCACAGATTTAGAGGTCAGGTAGAGAGGAGAAGCAAATAAAGCCCAGCCATAGCCAGAAAGAAAAATAAATAATACAGGGAAGACATGAGAGGAGAGTGTTTTAGGAAACAGAAAGTGGTTAGTCCTCTCTGACGCTGAAGGATATGTAAGGAGATGATGGAGAAGTGTCTACTGAGAATATGGAAACCACTGAAGAAACTGGAAGAACCAGTTCAGTGGAGTCACAGGACTAAATCCAGGCTGATGGGGTTAAGACATGAATGGATGATGAAGATGTAAGAAAAACAATGTGTGGGCATAACTCTCTTGAGATACTTGTCTCTGGAGGGGCAGCAGAGAAATGAGACAGTGGTGGGAGGAGATGCGCAGTCCTAGGACATTTCGGGTTTTTTAAGGATAGGAGATACGGGCGGCACTGCCTCTTACCCAGCCTGCACCCCTGACCAGCCTTCTCCATGGTGCCTTGGTTTCCACTTCTCTTGGCTAGATGCCTGTGCCTTCTCGTCTTCCGTTGTACCCCTGGGTTTGTCAGTCCTGTAAAATTCATGCCACCTGTTCCCTTGGCCCCTGCAAGCAGGCTCTTGAGGGCTGATGGAGAAAATTCCAAATCTAGTCTGAAGGTTCCTGCTAGAAATGAGTGCTCTAAACTAGGTCTCTCTTGACATTAGGTGGTCTTTACATTCACCTTACAGACTTCATACTTAGTCCTGCCCTTGTTTCCAGCCTCTTCCAGTTCCTCAGTCCTCAGCCCTGTCCTCGCTCCTCTACAGATGAGCTTGCCTCTACCTGCTTGAAAAACACTTGTTGAGCACGTTTCTGGCCAAGCTGTCCTCAATGTTTACATATTTCTTGAAGTGTGGTCTATGGGACACCTGTAGATTTACCTGGGGCGTTTCTCTGCCCCAAGTCTTCACCCTTGTACACGCATAGGATCCAGTTCTCTGGGTTGGGGCTCAGAGAGGTGCATTATGAACAAGAACCCAGGAGATGCTGATGCTCACTACAATTTGAAAAACAGTGGTATACATTAATTGATCTTCTCAATAATCTTGTGAGGGAGGCATTACTATTAAAGTCCGTATTATGTGGAGAGCATCCTACGTGAATTCTATCACCTTCATTTCTTGTTCATTAAATTGTTGTATAGTTTCACCAGTTTTCTTTGCCTTCCTCCCACCCTCAAATAAAGAAACATTCCCTCCCACCCTGGTCAAGAGTTAAGTTCTCTTTCAAAGATTGCCTTTGACCCAAACCCTCCCTTTATAATTGTCCCACAATTTAGGGCATTCTGATCTTCTGCCCCCCCCCACTTTTTTTTCCCCCACTCCTTTTTCTCTCTGCATTTCAGTTTGGAAAACCTCTACTGACAGATCTTCAAGCTCACTGATACCTTTCCTTGGCCATGTCCAATCTACGGGTGAGGCCAACAAAGGTATTCTTCCTATCTGTTACAGTGCTTTTGGCTTCTAACATTTTCTTCTGACTCCTTCATAGCATTTCAAATTCTTTGCTTACATTACCATCTGTTCTTGCATGTTGTCTTCTTTTTTCATTACAGTCCTTAGCCTATCAGTCACAATTATCTTAAATTTCCAGTCTGATCATTGGAAAATCTCTGCTCTAAGTCTGGTTCTGATGCTTGCGTTGTCTCCTCAGATGGTGTTTTTCTTGCCTTTTAGCATGCCTTGTAATTGTGTTGAAAGCCAGACACGATCTACAGGGTGACAGGAACCGAGATGAGTAAAACTTCAGTGTGAGGTTTACCATTTATCTGGTTGGAAGTTAGGCTGTGTTTGATGTTTGCCGTGGCTGTAAGTGTCAGGGGCTTCAATTCCCTCCAGTATCCTTTTTTTCTGAGTTCTCTATTATCATTGGTTTTCTCTAGAAAACTCCTTAAATAGAGTTTGTGTCTTGAATCTCTCTTGGTTATAGTCCACTATCAAACTAGAGTCCTGTTGATGGGACAATAAGGTATAGGGAGGGAGAAACAGTATTTAACCTTATGATTAAATTTCAGTTCTTTACTGAGTCTGAATCTGGACTATGACTTTCAGAAGAATTTCTTAGCCTTTTTTTCCCCTCCCTCATGTGAGATAGGAAGGCTAGAGGAGACTAGAGTTGGCTCATTGCCCTTCCCAAAGCCCAGATAAGGCTCTGGTAGTTTCACTTGAGGGCAGATCTTATTATGGAGATTATTCTGGATATATTTCAAAATGGTCCCCCCCCCACCCGCCTGAAGCAGGAAGGGAATTTTTCTCTGATCTTCACCAGGTGAGAATATGGTGGGGCTTTCGGAGGTAAAATTCACAGAGTATGGCGATCCCCCAGTACTGGGCTCTGAGGAGTTTAACTCTCAGGCTAGTCTATACTCAGCCTCTAGCTCTCTGTCAGTGACCATGTCAGCTACTGTCTCCAGCAGCTTCCACTCCTGAGAAGCTGTGATTCTCAACAGCCCCTGTCTCTCCAGTTTTGGGGTAAGGAGGAGCAGTTCGTCTTGTGTCCTCAATTCACTGATGGATATAATTAGAGTTATTGATTTTCAGTTTTCCAGCTTTTCTCTTGTAAGGATAGGAGTAGACTTCCAAGCTCTTTATATGTCAAGGCAGAAACTGGAAATCCTTATCTCATCATTATAACTCTCTGAGTATTTTTCCAAACTGACAGGCAAGGAAACTGAAGCTTAGCAAGGTTAAATTAAGTGGCTCAAGCTTATGCAGTCAGTGAGGGGTACAGCGGCTATGTTGCCATGAAAATGATACAATTAAATTGGGAGGCAGGCCGAGTCCTATACTAGGATCCAGAAAGGCAGCTGCACAAAGACAGGCTGCTTTGGAAAGAGGCCAGGAGGTGTGGGTAAGCGTGTGTGTCCTCACATGGATACACATGAAGGAACTCCAGGATGTCAGCGGAGTTTGAGAAGGAAAGGGTTTGAAAGTAGGCACCAGAATCCTTGTTTTTACCAAAAAGTCGGTGTCCTTCTATTGTCAAAAAGAACAATTCAGCCAATTGATGGCTGAATTTTGAAAGGCACACGAGGGGCGCCACCTGGGTGGCTCAGTAGGTTGAGCGTCTGACTCTTGATTTCCACTCAGGTCACAATCTCGGTTATGAGATAGAGCCCCATGTTGGACTCCAGGCTGAGCGTGGAGCCTGCTTAAGATTGTCTCTCTTTCTCTCTCGCTCTGCTCCTCCCCATCTCTGTGCGTGTGCTCTCGCTCTTTCTCGCTCTCTCCGGAAATCAATAAGTAAGTAAAAAGCCACACCTAAGAAACTGACAGCTATTTATTAAATGCCTAGTATGTGGCAGACACTGGGATAGTGCAGAACAAATCAGTGCCCCTACTTTCATGGAGTAGGCACTGCAGTGAGGAGAAATCGCTAATAAGCCCTCAAGGTAGAACATGCCAGGTGGTGACAAGTGAAAAGAAGAGAACCAAAGCAGGGTGGATGGGATTGAGTATTGTTTTTATAAGATATTGTCAGAAATGGACTCTTTGACAAAAATGACCTATAAGCAGGATCTTGAAAGAAGTGAGGGAGAGAGCCTTTTGGATATCTGGGGGAAGAGCATCCTGGTTAGGGGGAAGAGGAAATAAAGAGTCCCTGAAGCCTGCGTCAGTGGCGTAGCTGAAAATAAAGGCTCATTCAGTCTGCGGATGATGGAAAGCTTGTGAGGGCAGTGATGAACTTTGTTGGATAAAAGATGCCAGATCTAGTAGAATGCAGAGGGGAGCCTGGGTGGCTCAGTGGGTTAAAGCCTCTGCCTTCAGCTCAGGTCATGATCCCAGGGTCCTGGGATCAAGCCCTGCATCGGGGCCCTCTGCTTAGCAGGGAGCCTGCTTCCTCCTCTCTCTCTGCCTGCTTCTCTGCTTGCCTGTGATCTCTGTCAAATAAATAAATAAAATCTTAAAAAAAAAAAAAGAAAGAAATGCGGCAGAGATGAGCCACGTTGAACAAGCAATGTATCATGGCAAAAATCTAAGGTCTTGAACTTTATTTCAAGAAGTTAATTGCACAAGAATGGGCTTTGCAAGTTGTGGTTTACTAATCACGCAGTATATGGATGGGAACTCCTTCTAGCCAATACTCTGGCCTCCCCAAAACAAAGAACAATGGAACATCAGGTATCAGTAGGGGGCAACTGAAGGGGTAGCTTTTCATCCAAGGGAGCTCACCAAGACAAAGTAACTTGGCAAAAGTTATTTATACATTCTCTCTGAAAGTAAGATCTGAATCAGGCTCCTACTCAAATTCCTACTTGGGCAGATGGGACAGAAAGTGATATAATAATACACATCAAGGCTTAAAAACTGATACAGAAACTCGGGGTTCTATCCCATGGAAATGATCTCAAATATAGAAAAGTCATGTCCACAGGGCAGGGATTTTTGTCTGTTTGATCATAACTATATTCTCACAGCCTACAACATGCTTCATACATACTAGTCTTAATAAATATTTGTGAAATGAATGAATGAAAAAGGATTTCTTTACAAAAATTTTTTTCTAATGTTTTAAAAATATACCAAAATTTCCTACAACAGGCTACTGTTTAAGTAAACTATCATCCATTCACTCTTTGGATTTAACTCTATTTTAAAAAGCAAGCAGATGGTTTAAATGTTTGTAACACCAGAATTAAGATCTGTCCCATAAAATAATTAGATCTGGAATGGAGGCTCATTATTCTCATTTTAAAGATGAGGGGACTGCAAGGCCACCTGTTGACTTATGGGCATTTTTAAGCTACTTAATACATATGCGATAAAAATTCTTTTGAAGAGGACACAAACAAAGGACAAGATATTCCATGCTCATGGATTGGAAGAATTTATATTGTGAAAATGTCCGTACTATCCAAAGCAATCCTCAAATTCAATGCTATCCTTATCAAAATACCAACAGCATTTTTCACAGAAACTAGAATAAATAATACTAAAACGTGTATGGAACTACAAAAGAACAGCCAAAGCAATCCTGAGAAAGAAGAACAAAACGGGAGGTGTCACTATCCTAGATTTTAAGATGTGCTACAAAGCTGTAGTAATCAAAACAGTATGGCATTGGCACAAAAATAGATATGTAGGTCAATGCAACAAAACAGAGAGCCCAGAATAAGCCCATGCTTACGTGGTCAATTAATCTTTTACAAAGGAGGCAAGAATATACAATGGAGAAAGACGGTTTCTTTCTCCATTTCTCCATTTCTTGAGTGGTGTTGGGAAAACTGGACAGATACATGCAAAAGAATGAAACTGGACCACTTTCTAACACCAGACATAAAACTAAACTCAAAACGGATTAAAGACCTAAACGGGAGACACGAAACTATAAAACTCCTAGAAGAAACCAGAGGGGAGCATTTCTTTGACATTGGCCTTAGTAACATCTTTCTAGATATTTCCTGAGGCAAGAGAAACAAAAGCAAAAGTAAACTATTGGGACTACATCAAAATAAAAAGCTTCTGCACAGCAAAGGAAACCATCAGCAAAATGAAAAGGCAACCTACTGAGTGAGAGAAGATTCTTGTAAATGATATATCAGATTAAAGGTTAAAATCCAAACTATATAAAGAACTTACACAACTTTACATCAAAAAACAAATAGTCTGATTAAAAATGGGCAGTGGACCTGAAGAGACACTTTTCCAGAGAAGACATACAGATGGAAAGATATTCAACATCATTCATCATCAGAAAAGAAATGCAAAGCCACATGGCCATGGGATGTCACCTCACACCCGTCAGAATGGCTAGAGTCAAAAAGATAAGAAATAACAAGTGTTGGCGACGATGTGAAGAAAGAGGTTCCCTACTCCCCTAGTGTGCCGTTGACAGGAATGCAAATTGGTGCAGACTCTGTCGAAAACAGTATAGAGGGCGCCTGGGTGGCTCAGTGGGTTAAGCGACTGCCTTGGGCTCAGGTCATGATCTTGGAGTCCCGGGATCAAGTCCTGCATCGGGCCCCCTGCTCAGCAGGGAGTCTGCTTCTCCTGCTGACCTCTCTCCTCTCATGCTTTCTCTCTCAAATAAATAATAAAATCTTAAAAAAAGAAAACAGTATAGAGGTTCCTCAAAAACTTAAAAATAGAATTCCACTACTGGGTATTTACCCAAAGAAAACAAAACCCACTAATTTGAAAAGATACATGCACCCTTATATTTATTTCAGGATTATTTACAAGAGCCAAGATATGGAAGTAACCCAAGAGTCCATCCATAGAGGAATGGATGAAGATGAGGCCTCTCTCTATATAATGGAATACTGCTCAGCCTGAGGATATGATCTTGCCATTTGGGATAACATGCATAGACCTAGTGGATGTTATGCTAAGTCAGACAGAGAAAGACAAATACTGCATGATTTCACTTGTATGTGGACTCTAAAAATGAAACAAATGAGTAAACAAAAAGCAGAAATAGACTGGTAAGTACAGAAAACAAACTGATGGTTGCCAGAGGGGAGGCATTGGGGGGGATGGACAAAATGGGTGAAGTAGAGTGGGAAATACAAGCTTCCAATTACGGAATGAAGAACTCACAGGGATGAAAGGGGCAGCCTATGGAACAGAGTCAATGGTATTGTAATAGTGCTGCTTGGGGACAGACGTTAACACAGCATAACATAGACAGCTATCAAACGCCTACGCTGTACACCTGAAACCGATGTAACGTCGTGTGTCAGCTACACTTCAGTTAAAATAATAAAAAATAGGGGCACCTGGTGGCTCAGTCATTAAGTGTCTGCCTTCGGCTCAGGTCATGATCCCAGGGTGCTGGGACTGAGACCTGCAGCAGGCTCTCTGTTCCGTGGGAAGCCTGCTTCTCCTTCTCCCGCTCCCCCTGCTTATGTTCCCTCTCTTGCTGTGTCTCTGTCAAATAAATAAATAAAATCTTTAAAAAAATAAAAAAAAAATTTAAAAGTGAAAATAGGGGCACCTAATCAGAAGAGCATGTGACTCTTGATCTGGAGATTGTGAGTTCAAGCCACACCTTGGCTGTAGAGATTACTTAAAGATAAAATCTTTTAAAATAACAATAACAAAAGTGAACAATAAAAACGAGAGGATTGCAAGGCTGCACAGTGCTTATGGGCATTTTTGAGCTACTTAATACATACCTGATAAAAGTTCATTGGGGGCAGTAACAGGTATCTATTGTCTGCTACACCATTCTACAAGGTATTTGAGAATGATTTCCAGACCTTTAGAAAGATAGATGGAAACAATACTAGTTCCCAGGCAAGAAAGCATGAGACCAACTCATGCCCACAAACAAGTTGGAAGGGCCAGAAATTCCAGCAGCAAGTCATCCATCAATTTGGAAACGGCCCAGAGTTCTGCTGCTCTGTAGACTCGTGGAGGGGAGCAGGGCTTTCACACATCAGGGCCACAGGGTGTGAAGAACTGGGATAAAGGCGCCAAGCATGTGAGAGCTCAGAGATGGGGAAGGGGTCCAGACTCCAAATGGAATGGAAGCAGGACGTGGGGTCAGGGGCGATGGCACAGGAAGGACCTGTAGGGTGATAAAACCTGTGTGCTTCTGGAATGACCCTGAAAGGATTTTAGGGGACAAGCAGTCAACTTCTGTGTGTCCCTCCCACACTTCTCCTCCCGCAGCTACAGGAGATGCTGAAAGGATGAAATAGCAGAGTCTGTCCTCACGTGTCTCCATCCCTATCCACGACCATCTGTGGCCCTGTGCCCTTTGTCACATCTCTGTTTCACTCTAGCGTTACCTGGCCTGAGTGACACGAATGACAACAGTGCCTACCTCATGGGAAGGTCAGAAATGGACAGGAAATCAGTACATTTCGTTATTTATGTGACAGGTGTGTGCTGAGTGCCTGTTGGGTGTGCTGTCGTGAGCGAAATGTCCTATTCTCATGGAACTTAACAGCGAAGAGAGAGAGAATTAAACCAACAGACTAGTTCAGACCGGGAGGTGACAGGTGTGGTTTCCTCTGTCTGTTCATTCCCCCCACGTCCGCCCCCCATGCACAGCCTTTGTCAATGTATCACTTGAACCAGTTTTCAGTGAGGCTGCTGTCTGGTCACAAAGCCAGTAATGGAGCCCAACCAACCACCCAGCACCCTCACTGACCAGAGTTCTGCATTTATTTACTGGGCATCCTGGATCCAGCGACCCTGAAGTTTTTCCATTTTACTCTAGAGCTTTCTCAGTCCTATGACGATGAAGATAGAAAGAGTGAGACAAGTCTGTCTCTCTCCTTACTGGTGGCGTCAGACAGACAGCGGCTTGGTTTTACCTCAGAAGGGTGTCTACTCACGTGTCCGGAGGGACAGGGTTGGTGATTCACTGGCCACGGGGACGTGGAAAGGGCACTGAGCTGCTGGCTTAGGACGAAGAAACATTGATTGAGGGTCCAGTGTGTTGGGAATTCTACATAAATTATCTCCTCTGATTCTCAAAATAGCCTTTATCATCCCTGTTTTATAGATGAAGGAACTAAGATTTCAAAGACATTAAGCGATTTTTTTACCTAGCTGGTAGAGACAGAATTTGAGCCCAGGTCTGCTGTATTGGAAATAGAAAATTTAAGCTAGAATTGGAGGAATGATGGAATGCATGGTCCTTTTTGAGGAAGAAAATCAGCCTAGAAATAGGACTGCTTTCTTCTGTCAGAATAATCCATAATAAGCCAGCAGCATAATAACACTGTAAACATAGACACGTGTGTGTGTGTGTGTGTGTGTGTATGCAGAGAGAAAGAGAGGCTCTGAACCCTGTAATTTATTCTTGAAATTAATAATAAGGAAATGCTCGCAGATACTAACAAAGATTTATGTGTTGTATTTCTTGCAGTGGTTTTTTTTAGGAGTAAAGAGAAAAAAATAAAGAGGAAAACTAGAACTACCTATGTTGCCCAACAATAGAGGGACAATTGAATAAATTATAATTCAGTGGAATCGTGGAGTATTATAAAGCCATTAAAATTCATGCTGTGGAATAATGTTTAATTGCATTGAAATATACTCATATGTTCATGAAAAATAAAAAAGGATATAAGACCCTATATATAGTTTTGTTCCAGTATTTGTTGAATAACTCTATATATGCATCTATATTTAAGATCTGGGAGGAAATGTACCCAAATGTTAGTAAAGATTATCTGTAAGATGACGTTTTTTATTTCTTTTTTATCTTTCTCTGTATTTATCCTTTTCTGTATTCTTCAACACAAAACAAGGGTATGCTCTGTGCTCCAGTCCCCACAGAGCATCTGGTTCTCAGACTTAGTTACTTGCTTGCTTGGAAGTGCCTTTCATCCTTCCTGGTAGCAGACACCAGAGACTGGGGCTGTGGAGGCCTGAGGACCCAATATCTACCCCAGGCACTCACAAGGCAAGCTGCTTTTCACTCTTCTTACAATTGATTTTAGACCATAATTCTAAAAAAGAAAGCTAAGCATTGAACAAGAGGTATTGCTTTCAAAATGTGTTCTTCTGATGGTTCTCTTAGGTCCCATCTCTACAGAGACATTTTACACTAAGTGAGTTCCTGAAGGGAAAGGGATGGCATGAAAGACCTCTTTCATCCCCTGGTTCATTCGTCCATTCATTCATTTACGTAAGAAAACTTACTGTGGGGGCACCTGGGTGGCTCAGTGGGTTAAAACTTCTGCCTTCAGCTCAGGTCATGATCCCAGGGTCCTGGGATCGAGCCCCGCACTTGGCTCTCTGCTCAGCAGGAAGCCTGCTTCCCCCCCCTCTCTGCCTGCCTCTCTGCCTACTTGTGATCTCTCTGTCAAATAAATAAATAAAGTCTTAAAAAAAAAAAAAAAAAAGAAAACTTACTGTGTCCTCGCTGGGCTCTCTGCACTCATCAAAGACGATATATTGAAACATTAAATAGGGAAAGTTTTAAAATAGAGGTGTGAGGAAAGAGCAGAGTGGTCTTCACACATCCCTTTTATCTTCGTCCCTTGTCTGCCTGTAAGCTTTAACCAGCCAAAGAGACAACTCAAAGTAATCACCTCTCTGTCCTTTCTCTCCTCCCAAATCAGCACTCACACCTCACTTCCTGAAGATGCCTGTTTTCTTATCTGCACACATGCAGCAATTCTAGCACCTAGCATAGTGCAGTATGGTTCTTTCTATATAGTTCTCAGCTGCTCGCTCAACGTGCTTCCACAAAGCCAAGTCTCTCTTCTTGTACATGTGCAATTGGGTTGCTCTGTGTCACAGGTACAAAATGATAGAACTTCCCTAGGGTAAACAAAGACCACTGCAATATATAAAGAAATAAGTATCTAGGTGTTCCTATACCCCACTTGGGATCCTCCAGTATACCCAGCATACCAGGGTTGGGAAGTTCTGCTGTAGATCTCGACTTCCTGATACTAGGGGCCAGGCCTTAATTATTCATCTCGGTATGCTCAGAGCCTAGTGTGTTGCCTTTCACATCGCTGGTAATTAGTGCTTTCACTAATGCATCTCGGCCAGCATTTACTGAGTGTCCACCAGTATGGTGCTGATTGTTAGAAATAAACTAGTGAATAAAATGGATACGGTTTTGCCCTACAGTCTGGTAGGGGTTGAGCAATGTTAAACAATCCAACAAAGAAACATGTAACTATAAGTTGTAAGAACCATGCTGAAGGAAAAGTACAGAGAGCTATGAATGCTAAGAAACTATCTGAATAAATGAATGAATGAAATACAGATTTTACACTGTAATATTCATTCACTAGGAAAGTATACTCTCTAAATAGAGAGAATATTGTGAGCTTTCTCGGGATGGATTAAGAATCCATAAAAGACTCTTGATCTCGAGAAACAAACTGAGGGTTGCTGGAGCGGAGGGGTGGGACATAGGGATAGGGAGGCTGGGTGATGGACATCAGGGAGGGTATGTACTATGGTGGGTGTTGTGAAATGTGTAAGACTGACAATTCACAGACCTGTATCTCTGAAACAAATAATATATTGTATGTTTTTTAAAAAAGAATCCCATAAGATAATCTAACTCCTGTGTTAATGCTCCTATGATCTAAGACCTCAGTAGCTTTTCATGGTGCTATCCTATAGGTGACTCATTCTGAACTTACAGGTAACTAAAAATCCTAAGGTATTTTGTTGTTGTTTGTTTAATGTGTTGCCATAAATTCAACTGTCTCTTCTTGTACGCATGCCATTCGTTATTTGGATCTAAGTAGGTGACTTTCTGTGTTCCTCCATTAGCTTTCATCTTGCTAGATCTGGTCTATCAACTTGACCTATGCCAAACCTATGATTGAGGACTGCCCAAATCCTAGTCCTGACATGGGAATATATTGTCCCCTTCACATCAGTGGGTGTGGTTACCACGATGAAAGGCCCATATTGGGTTGTTGAAAGGAGTGCTGCATGGAATTTTATAATCACCTGTACAATACATATCAAAAACATTAAAATGTCTGTATCCTTTGCATCTGTGATTATAGTTCTGGGAATATATTTTAGTAAAATATTACCAAACAAGGAAAAACACATGCAGAGGATGTTTTTACTCCATTATTTATAATAGTGAATCGCAGATTGAAAAATCCTAGTATCTTTTAAGGGGCATGATTAGCTTGGGTGGCTATACGAAGAGAAAATTTTCCTATAAACTAAGAAAATTCTTAAGAATAGGCTTGCGATGGAATCTGATTTTTAGAAAAGTGTGTCCAAACCTCTTTGAGCTCCTCACATGGCTCAAGACCCATTAGATGCTAACACAGATTATTAATGAAGAGAAAATGAAAACGGGTTAGAAACAGGTGATAAAGAGTATGGGATATTTCGTTATTAAAAAGATACTTGTTTGGGGCGCCGGGGAGGCTCAGTGGTTAAATCTTCTGCCTTCGGCTCAGGTCATGATCCCAGGTCCTGGGATCGAGCCCCACATCGGGCTCTCAGCTCGGCAGGGAACCTACTTCTACCTCTCTCTCTGCCTGTCTCTCTGCCTACTTGTGATCTCTGTCTGTCAAATAAATAAATAAAATCTTTAAAAAAAAAAAAGATACTTGTTTGTATGGTATTGAAAAGGGATCTTCTCAGGCAGACAACACTTTATAAATGAGGCTTTCTTCCTCTACCGGCAGACTATTACCTAAGCTGGTTGATGCATACGGGCCTTAAGAATAAAATAAAGGGATGGCATTATAAATTAGCAGCTTAATATATGGTCAATAAATATTTGAGTGCCCACTCCATGTGGGGCACAGTTGTAGGTATTGGGATACGGGAGCAAACAAGACAAATAAAAATCCCTTTCTCCTGGGGCTTATAATGGAAATGGAAGGGGGCAGAGAACATTCAAGTCGACAAGTCAAATGGCCCATCAGGTGCCAATAAAGGCAACAAGACAAAAATTAAGTGGGGAAGAAGGAGGCTCAGAAGTCCAGCCTAGGAGCTGAAGGAGGAGGGGGAGGGAAGTTTCAAACAGGGTGATCCAGACGGCCTCCCCGAGAAAGGGACATCTGAGCAGAGACCTGAAAGGAATGGGAGAATGAGCTGGACAGTTGGCTGGGTTGTGAGCATTCCAGGGAGCAACTGGGTTTTAGAAAACAATTTTAAGGATTAGCGGGTTACTTCTGAGCAGGCCATCCATCCCTGCATTCCTTGTCAGTTCCAATTAACCGTAAGTACACCAGCTTGCTCATCAAAGAGAGATTCCCATGTCTCTCCCTTCTGGCAGCCAGGGACAGATGCCCTAGTTGGTGCAGGCTGCCATGTAGGACCCGCTGTCGGGAGCAGAGGGGCAACCCACCCCCTTCTCCTTGGGCCTTCTGCCGCCCAAGTACCTGTACAAGTGACCCTGTACCCAGCTACCCTGTTCCCTCCCCCGCCGAGTCTAAAGGGGCGTTAAAATTCACATTTGTTTGTACCTGCTGAGTCTATATGCCCTGCATAAGGGCTCCCTCGTGTAGAAGCAAAATCCCCCACTCTCAGAGCCACTGTTTAGAACTCAGAATATCATCTTTGACCAGATTTAAAGAGGATGAGAATTTCGCTTCTGTTGTGAAAGTCCTCGAAATTGTTGTCTTTGGAGTGAGGGTGTGAACAAAGAAGTAGACGGAAATATGTGTTCATCGCTACGTGTTATGTTGTTAAAATCAAGAGGCACTTGTAGGTTTTGGTCACCTGCTTGGTTCCCACTGACGACTCGCTGCCAGTTGGTCACAGAGGTAAAGGTAAGGGTCCAGTTCCAAGGAGGCCCCCGTCAGCTACAGGCGGGCCAGGCTGCCTCTGCTCTTCTCACCTCTGTTACCCCCAGTGCCTACCTCAGTGCCTGGCATGCAGGAGATGCTCTATAAATGCTCCCGAATAAATGAGTGACCCCCAAGATGATAGCTTTGGTAGACAGAAAAGACAAGCAGGCTAGAGTGGGAGGGACGAGGATAGAGACAGCGGTGTCTGCAGCAGGAGAGGGAACGCGGAGACATGGGCTGTGATTCCTCCCCCTCCAACCTCTGAGGTGAGAGGAACAGAAGTGGAGTGTGCATTTAGCGCACAAGGGCAGGGGCGGAGGGGAGGGGACAGGAAGTGTGAGAACATCACCCGCACAAGGTCTGGCCCCTCTCCCCCACGGAGGAGTTGGATTACTTTGATCAGTTTACTTAGTACCCTGGAGACTCCGTTCTATCTTCTGGAAAATGGAGGTCACAACACTGACCTCACAGGGCTGCTGTGAGAACTAAGGAGGACAATGCACGTAAAGCCCTTGGCACAGAGACTACCCCCACAAAAATCCCAGCTTTATCACTCAGAGCTGAGTGGTCTTAACAAAGTTACTTAATTGCTCTGTGCCACAATTCCCTCCTCTGCGAAAAACAGGACAACACTCCTAACCAGAGTGTTGCTCTGAGGATTAAATCAGTTAATAAATGTAAACCACTTAGAACAGTATCTGGCACACAAGCATTATTACTGTCTGCTCAGCATGTTTTGTGTTTGTTTCCCACTTTGATTCCTCCAGGGCTGGCAGGAGGAGTGAGGCTATGTGGGAGCAGACGGATCTGTGGTACAAGGCGGATGGGCTGGATACAGGTCTTATTTCAACATGGTTCTCAAACTCCAGCAGATGCTAGATTCACCCGGAGGCTTGGGAAAGCAGAGGTCAGGGAGACCCCCACCCTCAGAATTTCTCAGTCAGTAGGTCTGGGTGTGCCTTGAGATTTTGTCTTTCTAACAAGTGGCCAGGTGGTCCAGGGACCACACTCTGGTGGTGAACCATCGTGAGATAACAAGAAATTATGTCCAAAGCTCCAAAAGAAGGAAAAAGGGAGGATGCTTAAAGAGATAGGAGTTCTGGAAAATTCCAAATAGGACTGAACAATGGACACTAGTGGAAAGAGTAACATGTTCTTTGATTCATTCAACTAACATCTATTCATTGTCCACTGTGAGTTGGGTCCTGTATTCGCTCATCAGTTGAAGGGACCAAGATTTAGTGGAGTAGGAATGACAGTGAGTTGGAGAGGACTATCAATGCATCAAATTAAAACAGAAGAGCCTTTAAAGAAAGAAGCCATGTAACTCCTCACACCTAACTCCACATCATGTCCCCATTAGGCCTAACTCAGGCATCGTTTCTGTGTGTGTGCGGGGGCGGGGGGAGGTAGAATATATATAGAATTGGCCATCCTAACCATTTTAAGTGCACAGTTCAGTGACATCAAGTACATTTACATTTTCATACAGTCATCACCCCTGTCCCCCCTCCAGAATGTTTTTTCATCTTCCAAACCCAAACTGTGTACCTTTTCATCAATAATTCCCTATACACTCCTCCTGGACATCCTCTGGCAGCTACCGCTGGACTTCCTGTTTCTCTGGATTTGACTACTCTCGGTCTGTCACATGAGTGGAATCAAAAGTATGTGTCCTTTTATCCATACTGTCCATATAGTATGTGACTGGCTTATTTCACTTCACATGGTGTCTTCAAGGTCACCTATGTGGTAGCGTGCACCAGAATTCCCCTCCTTTTTAAGAATTCATATTGCATGGTGTGCATACACCATGTCTGTTCATCCGTTCTTGCTTCGGTGGGTGCTTGCATTGTTTAGCCTTTTGGCTACTGTGAACACTGCTACTATGAACACGGGTGTACAAATCTCTGTTTGAACCATTCCGATCAAAATTCCACCGGTATTTTTCAAAGAGCTGGAGCAAATAATCCTAAAATTTGTATGGAATCAGAAGAGACCCCGAATTGCTAAGGAAATGTTGAAAAACAAAAACCAAACTGGTGGCATCACATTACCCGATTTCAAGCTTTACTACAAAGCTGTGATCACCAAGACAGCGTGGTGCTGGCATAAAAACAGACACATTGACCAGTGGAACAGAGTGGAGAGTCCAGATATGGACCCTCAACTCTATGGTCAAATAATCTTTGACAAAACAGGAAAAAATATACAATGGAAAAAAGACAGTCTCTTCGATAAATGGTGCTAGGAAAACTGGACAGCGATATGTAGAAGAATGAAACTCGACCATTCTCTTACACCGTACACAAAGATAAACTCGAAATGGATAAAAGACCTCAACGTGAGACAGGAATCCATCAGAATCCTAGAGGAGAACATAGGCAAAGTAACCTCTTCAATATCAGCCACAGCAACTTCTTTCAAGATATGTCTCCAAAGGCCAAGGAAACAAAAGCGAAAATGAACTTTTGGGACTTCATCAAGATCAAAAGCTTCTGCACAGCAAAGGAAACAGTCAACAAAACAAAAAGGCAACCCACGGAATGGGAGAAGATATTTGCAAATGACAGTACAGACAAAAGGTTGATATCCAGGATCTATAAAGAACTTCTCAAACTCAACACACACAAAACAGATAATCATATCAAAAAATGGGCAGAAGATATGAACAGACACTTCTCCAACGAAGACATACAAATGGCTATCAGACACATGAAAAAATGTTCATCATCACTAGCCATCAGGGAGATTCAAATTAAAACAACACTGAGATGCCACCTGACACCAGTTAGAATGGCCAAAATTAGCAAGACAGGAAACAACGTGTGTTGGAGAGGATGTGGAGAAAGGGGAACGAACCCTCTTACACTGTTGGTGGGAATGCAAGTTAGTGCAGCCACTTTGGAGAACAGTGTGGAGACTCCTGAAGAAATTAAGAATAGAGCTTCCCTATGACCCTACAATTGCACTGCTGGGTATTTACCCCAAAGATACAGATGTAGTGAAAAGAAGGGCCATCTGTACCCCAATGTTTATTGCAGCAATGGCTACGGTCGCCAAACTGTGGAAAGAACCAAGATGCCCTTCAACGGATGAATGGATAAGGAAGATGTGGTACATATACACAATGGAGTATTATGCCTCCATCAGAAAGGATGAATACCCAACTTTTGTAGCAACATGGACGGGACTGGAAGAGATTATGCTGAGTGAACCCTGATTTCAACTCTTTTGAGCATATCTCTCTAAGCATCCTTTTAGAGCAGATACATTTCGTCTGGGTGAAAATTAAGGTCACACGCCCCCACCCACCCACCCCTTCTACCTCTTCCCTTCGTAGAACTTTACCCCTCCTGACACTCAGGCACCCAGATCTCTCAGCTGCCAGAGAATGAAACACCATTCACACCTCCAGGTAAATTAGCACAACAAGGACGGGGGACTACACCTCAGCACAGTGTGGGGTGAGCACGTGCCTGAATTTCCCTCTCCCAATGATGATGACCTCACCCACATGCTGTGCAAACACATTTGTGCCCGGAGCTTATTCAGTACTATTCAGAGCTTAAACAGTTCAGTCTCTGGAATCAGACACCTGGAGGAGGAACCTGGCCTTACTCCTCACTAGCTGATTAAACAAATGATGTAACCTGGCTAGTTTCAATTTCCTGATCCATAAAATAGGAATACGAGTTCCTATCTACTTGGTTGTTTGCGAGATGAGGTGTACTAATTAGATTGAGGAGATAAACCAAAATAAGGTAAAGAACTTAACCTAATGCCTGGCATATGGTCAGAACCCAACAAATATTGGTTAGTATTATAATTGGGTAACATCTTCGGATATACACCAAGAAAGTTCCTGCTCGTACCTAAGTACACACAAGGACATTACGATGAGCATGGAATTAACAGTCCCACTAGGCCGGAGGCCCAGAAGCCGAAGCAGTGGACATTTTTTAAAACAGGGGTTTCAAAATTACAACCTGGCTACAAAAAGATTAAAAGATATTTTTGGACGGGGAAGATATTTTGGGGCAGGGCCCTCTATGGCACCCTCAATTGCACCAGAGGCCCCAGCAGTCAACTACGGGTGTAAATATTTCTGAGGTTTCATTTTGTTCTGAGTTTGCAAATGCCAGATAAAAAATGGATTCTAGAACAATGGAAATTTAAGATGAGGAACGGTTCCAGCCAATTTGGCCAGGCCTCCTCCTAGGATGGCCCCAATCCTTCTGGGACACGTTCTGACGACTGGATGGCCTTTTTTCTAAACCTCTGAAAGAGGGTGATGTTCCCGCCACTTCCCTTGGAAGAATATTCCACGGTGAAATATGACTCACTGTCAGGGCCCTCGCCTTTGCGATTCTCTTTCTTCTCTTGACCCACTTTCGTCTTGCCGTGCCCTTTTGTACAAAGTCAAACGCAGCCTCCCCTGGAGGAGGCCGCTCTGTGAGGACTGACATTTAAAGACCATTACCACCTCTCACACTCAGCCCTGTTCATTTAGCCAAGCAAAGCATGTTTAATTCTTTTAATCTCCTCTCATAAATCAATCTCTTCATCCCTTTAATAGTCCTTCTCCTATGCTTCGTATTCCTTCCAGTCGGGCCATCCTAAGCTCTTGTTCCGTGGACGCTTGAGAATTGCCAGTCAGTCACAAAAGGGCTCTCAGGAATAACAGCCGGGCCCCACCAGTCTGAGTGTCCCACAGAGCTGGGATGTCTGGGAGCCCAGAGAAGAGCCCTGCCTGCTGGCCAGGCCCAAAGGCCTTCAGGCATTTGCTGCCTACTCCTTTATGCATATTTCCAACGGACCTGACCCGCCATGCCTGTGATCAAGGAAAGTGCCCTCAGCAAGTGGCACCTCAGCCCCCTCAGGCTCCTGGGTCTCTGCTGTTACTTGAGCTCCTCAGTCTGCCCGCCTCTCATCTGGCTTCCACCCACGAGGGCACAGGGGCCACGGAGGAGCCCAAAGGGGTCTTACCTGGAAGGTCCCAGCGTGGTCTTCTTCCTTATCACCCTCTCTGTTCTCTTTGAGGGCAATTAGTGTGAATCCTCTGAAGTAGGAGGGAGGGGCAGCTGAAAGCGTTACTGTGGAGAGAGAAGAAAGCAAATGAAGAGCACAGGAATCAGCTGGCTTCCATCTGACAAATGGATGTTCACGAGTTCTCCATCAGTATGCCAGACCTGTGGGTTGGATGGGCCGTGGACAGTGGAAAAGCCTCACCCCTCTGAGTCATGAACTATGGCCCTCCACCCTGCTCCCCCCTACATTTCAGAACTTGTGAAATGCCTCAACTGTGATCTCAGTGGAGGCCCCCCTGAACCAACAAAGGCTTCAGTGAGCTCTCTCCAAGTATCCACAATTTGATAAAGAGAGTCCCCTGCTCAGTAGTCCCGTCTTGACATGACAGTGTCATGTTAGACTTCACCATCAGACTGGTCCGAGAGAAACCTAGCTGCTCACAGCAGAGACTCCCTTACAAAGTCCTTTGTGGGGGCAGAGATGGCTGTATGTTTTCCAAATCATACTTCCTTTTTCTTGTCGGATCTCAGCCAGGCCACATTCCCAGCCTCCCCTGAAGTTAGGTGTGTTTGCACCCTCATTCTGTCAAGGGAAAGCATAGACAGACATGATGAATCCCACTTCCAGCCTGGCCCACACAAACTTTCGGCTCTTGCTTTCCCACCTATGGCTGCAGAATGCGGGGGATCCAGCAGGAGACTCTGGTGTCATGGGAGAAGGTGGTGGAGCCACAAGAGGGAAGGAACCTGGGCTTCCGAATAACTACACAGACAATCACTCATGGACCAGAAATATCCATGTTGTACTTTGCACGAACTGGAAATAAACTACAGTTATAAAATATAACTCTGTTTTCATGAAAATCTAGCTCAAGGGTCTACGCAGCAATGACGGTCACCCCTTAGTTTGTATCTTCAATCTCCCGAGATGGAAATCCTTTCTTGCAATTTTTGCAAGGTGGAGTTGGGGCACCCTCCTTGCCCGAGTCCAGTACCTTCCACAGCTTCCACAGACGGTGGCCACCAGGTGCTGAGATCTGTCTTCTCACCAGAGCCCACCCCAGCCAGACTCTGCCTGCCAGGGCCATGCCCACGGCAGCCATGTGGCAGGCCACGCAGGACTGGTGGCAGCCTCCTGTGAGGCCATGAATGGTGCGGGCTTTCACCAGAACCCAGAACCCGCAGCCGCCCTGCCTCATCACTTTTTACCAGCCTTCTCCACTGGACTGTGAGTTATGCTGGAGAGGAATTCATTTTAATTCTCTTTGTATCTCTATCCCCTAGCACAGAGCCTGACATCCAAAAAAAAAAAAAAAAAAAAATCTCAATTCCAGTTTCTTGAAATTTATGTAAGTTGAGATTTAAATTACTGTGTGGATTAAAGTGCTAAGATTCTGGCCTTTACACATGGAATTATAGACTCTTAGAGCCTCAAGCCTCTCCCAAGAATCCTCCATTCCAGCCTTCTAATTTCACAGACAGGAAACAAAGACACAGAGAGGTCAACAGACACCCCACGGTGGTAAGATGACCCAGAGGCAGACTTAGGGCCAGACTCCCTCCCCAGCTTAACATTCTGCCCAGAATTATACATAGTGAGTATATTAGTCATAGCATGGGTATTCCACTGGGTTAAGTTTGAAATTTTAAAAATCAATTCATTTAACATATAACATTTACATGATTCTGATAAGCAACCCCCTGTCAGAGAAGGATATTCTAGTCTTCTAGTTTTAGTCCTAAAATTAAAGGACCCCCAAACCCTAAAATCTAAAACAACCGTCTTAGATAAGGCACCAGTGGTCACAATGACATCTCAGGGAAGGACTTTGAGATGCAAAGATTGCAAATCTCATGCTATAATCGGTCAGTTCATCCCATAAAAACAGTAGAGCATTCTAATTGGCTACTGATATCTAGAAAAGGTCAAATAGACATTCCTAGTAAGGAAGAACGGGTGAGAGGAAAAGCACAGTAAAATAGAGTCAGGAAAGTATAGTGCTCAAGAGCGGCCAACAGAGAATGATGACTATGACGTCAGAAGAAAGAGCTGAGATCCCTGAGGGACAGACTGCCAGCCTTAAAGCAGTCTGAGGCTATCTAGAGTGGGGTGACAAATGAACAAATAAGAAAACAGAAACAGACTCATGGTAACAGAGAAAAATCCGGTGGTTGTCAGAGGGGAGTGGAGTGGGAGGGATGGGTAAAATAGGGGAAGAGGATTAAAAGGTACAAATTTCCAGTTATAAAATAAATAAGACAAGGGGATGCAACGTACAGCATAGGGAATACAGTTAATCATATCGTAAAACCTTTATGTGGCCACAGGTAGTAGCTAGATTTATCATGGACTGCTTTGCAATGCACGGAAATATTGAATTGTTATGTTGTACACCTGAAACTAATATAATATGGTCTGTCGACTGCACTGCAATTAAAAAACCTACAGGTGGGCATGATAACAGCACTTACGTCCAAGTATCAGTGGGAAGGGTAAATGAATTAATACATGTAAAGTTCTTAAAATCCTGCCTGGAATATAATAGACACTTAATAAATATTAGCTCTTATTATCAGTGATGAGATGATCACATTGCATTTTGTGGATAAGTGTTTGTTTACCTACTCGTTCAAGTCCTTTAAAAGCGAGAACCACATCCAGGCTTGGCACAGTGATTAGCAGAGTTGATGTGCGGTTAAGTTTACTGAATTGTCAAAAAAAAAAAAAAATTTACTGAATTGTCTTCATGGACAAGTAAATTCACTGTTATAAAGATGTCAGTTCTTCTCAAATTGATTTATAGATTCAGTGCAATCTAAATTAAATTGTCATCATGTTTTTTGGGGGGAAATGACAGGTTGATTGCAAAATGTATATGCAAATGCAAAGATCAAGAATATCCAAGGCAGTCTAGAGAGCTGAAAAGTTGGGGGGCTTGGGCTACCACAAGTCAAGACTAATGCAGCTACAGAACTTCGGCCAGTGTGTTCTAGCAAGGAAGGGGAAAAAGGCCAATTGTATAGTTTGGGGTCTAGCGAAAGTTCATCGAGTACCTGGAAACTTGATGTATGATTAAGGATGGGCTGCAGGGCAGCTGGGGGAAAAGACAATTATCTTCAACGGAGCCGCTGGGGCAACTAGAAAACCAGGTAAAAACAGGCGATTCTTGGTCTTATAGACCACACACAAAATAAACGTCACACAGACGGTAGAGTAAATGTGAAGAACAAAACAAAGATTTTAGAAGTTGGCCAAGGATAAAATATGAATGACCTTGGAGTCAGAAAGACTTTTTAAGCAGGACATACAAAACAACAACAACAACAACAAAACATTGACAATAAAGGAGAAGATATATAAATGAGATGTTATAAAAATTTTGCTCAAGAAAAGACACCATTAGGAACAAGTAGGGCAGAGTGTGAAAGAAGGTATTTGCAACGCATTTAACTACAATTGATTTTAATCCAAAGCATATAAAACCTCTTTCTGATCAATAAGAAAAAGATAGACAATGCAATAGAGAAAAATAGGCAAAACACATGAATTAAACTTCATAAAAGAAGGTCTCCAAATGGCCAAAAAGCATATGAAGACACTCGACCTCGTTAGCCAACAGGGAGATAAAAATTACTGCATTTCCACCAGGATGACTAAACATAAAAGGACTAACAATATCAAACATTAACTGGAATTTTCACACACCGATGAGCCAAAAATAAGCAATTTTCACTGGAAAACTCTTCGGCAGTAATTACTGAGGCTGAACACATACACGTCCTATGATCCAGTCATGCCACCCTAAATCAACAGGAATGCACACAGATGGGGACCACACAACACCCATCAGAAGATTCATGGTAACATTGTATGGAAACGCTCAATGTCCATCATCGGTAAGATGGATATGTAAGTCATGGCGTATTCGTATACTTGAATGCACTGTAGTCATGCAAAGGAAGGAATTGCTACCACATACAACAGGGATGAATCTCATAAACATAACTGAGTGAAAGAAGACACTCAAAATAATACAAGAGCTGTGTCTTCTTTCACTTGAGATGATTACAACATTCAAAAACAGACCACGTAATCTATGATGCAGAGGTTAGGACAGCAGTTCCCATGAGGGAAAGTGGAGTGAGAATTGATCTGGGGCTGGGGGGCACAGGAGATGCCTCTGGAGCACAGATCATGTTCTGTTTCTCCATCTGAAGACCGGTTGCCCCAGTGTACTCAACGTGTGCTAATTCACTGAGCTGTGTGACTTGTGAACTTTTCCCCAGGTTAGTTATATTTTGATAAAAATATTATAAAGTAATGTTTCTGAATGATAAATATTCACCTTTTTGTACATCTGGGTAGTGCCCTCAGCTTCCCAGAGTGCTGCATTCCTGCTGCTTCAAAAACACTGCGGGGTACTCCCCCTCACTGAGTACAACCAACAAGATGGCGGCTGTGGCGGCTCAGTGTGGGGCTTCCATCCCTAATTACCACTGGTGACGGTGGTGGTACACAGCATAATCTGAAGGAAGACAGGAGATCCCAGCCCTCCAGAGAACCCCATTATATGACTCTCCTGAAAGAAACAAATGTGCCCTGTGTTCTGAGTCCCAGTAATGGCTGAAGATGACAGCTCGGCCATAAATAATAGAATCTTCTCTCTAATGACTCCTCCCAAGCGCCTCCCGAGAGAGGCCATTAAGAGACCCAAGAAATTCAAGAAAAAATGTTTATGAAGGACTTGAAAAAAACAAAAAAGGTCCACCCAGAGCCATCCTGTGAGCACATCCGGGGAACTGGTTAAGCACAAAGATTTCGGGTGAGTACCCTAGAGCTATCATTTATTAATTACATGACCTCTGGCAAGTTATTTCGCTTCCCTGTTCCCTCATTTTTGAAAAGAAGTTAATGATATTGCCTTCCTTGTGGGAATGCGGAGAGGATTAAATACACATTTATCCCAGAGCCTGGCATAAAAGGATTCGAGACCTGTAACGGATGCTGGCAGTGGTGCTGGTGATGTTGGGGCTGAAGAAGACGATGACGAAGGTGACGATTATGATGACAAAGATCGTGAGGCCCAACAGGCTGATGAACCAACAATGGGTTTCAAAAAGATGGTCCTCAGGGACAATCACCCCCAGAAAAACTCTAGGAGTTGCCAATGGAGGACCCCTGAGAGGACCGCAGCGGGGATCATCCTCACAGGATTTGGGGACGATCCTCACAGGCCAGGTTCTGGGGAGATCTGGGTAAGCACTTATAATGAATAGTCTTCCTGTAGCTCATCACACCCAGTATAGGGTTTGCTGTGAAGTCCCCTCAGCCCCACACGCTATATAACCTTCCAACACTCATTCCCTTTTCCAGAATTCCTCTCACCCAGTTTTAAGTATATACTTACTTGTGAATTTTATGTTAAATGTTGGTCTCCTCTAAAAACCCGTAAACTCTATGAGAGCAGAGATCAAGTCTGTCTTAAGCTGCACTGTATTTTTAGCCTTTAGTGTGCTTTTTATCACACAGTAAATGCTCAATAAAGACTCATTGAATGAATGAGAAGGTGTTCGTTTGTCTTCAGTGCATAGTGGGCTCCCTCCTGCTCTGGTCCCTCCTCCAAAGACCCCTGGGTTACTATGTGGAGTGTGTTAGCCTCCCTCATCCTTTCGTTACTGAGCATTTGATTCTGCCAGCCCAGGACTCTGCCTCTGGAAACACAGAGAAAAAACAGGGCCTCTCCCTCTAGGATCATATAATCTAAAAGCTGGGAAGAAAAGACACATCTGGGGGCACCTGAGTGGCTTAGTCAGCTAAGAGTCTGCCTTTGGTTTGGGTTATGATCCCAGGACCCTGGGATCGAGCCTCACATCAGGCTCCCTGCTCAGCAGGGGGTCTGCTTCTCCATCTGACCCTCCTCCATCTCGTGCTTTCTCACTCACTCTCTCAAATAAATAAATAAAAATCTTAAAAAAAAAAAAAGACAAGACACATCTGCAGATATTTTTTTACAGCATATGATGGGTGTTATGGAGGTAGGAATAAAGTGCTCTGGGATCCCAGAGGAGGGAGCATCTGGGTCTACTGTGGGAGCCAGAGGAGGCTTCCAGGAGGATGTAGCATTTGAGCGCCAAGTTGAATGAGGAACAGGAGTTTGTTCAGTGGACAAGAGGACTAACAGCGCTCCAGGTAGAGGAAAAGGCATGATAAACCTGTCTCGGCTTTGGAAACCGGAAGCAATTCTGTATTTCATAAAATGCAAGCTGGGAGGAGGAGTATGTATGCTAGACGTCAGGGGAAGAAGGCAAACAAGGGGTAGAAACTTAAAAGCCCTCAAAGCCTTGGGATACCACTCTGGAGGTGATGAGGGAGTCCTGGGTTGGGGGGAATGGGGGTTTAGTTAGGGAATGTCATATTCAAATTTATGTTTTAGGAAGATGAGGCTGGAAGTTGTATGGTTACTAAATAATAGCCCTTCCCTAAAAACCAGTGCCAAGGGCCTCTCTGGCCTGCCTTGCTTGTATGAGGACGGGTGTTTCACCCTGGAGACTGGTCTTAAATCTCTGCACAAGGTTGAGTTCTCCCCAGCCATGGGTACACTGGCCATATGCAAACCCCAATTCCCAAATACTTTTCTGGGCCCTTCAAAGGTTGGTGCATCGTAATACACACTCTAAAGAGCTGTTACCCAGTTCATCCGTTGTGCCCATCACCCCCACTGCAGCTCACCCACCACCATCATGTTCCCCACTCTGCCTGTGGGCTTCAGACTCCCCGGGTCCAACAGCAGTGAAAATACCCCGACCCAGACCCCCCCAGCTCCTTCCCAGGGCCAGCATCCGCCATCCACCTGCTAAATGTAACTGAGCTGCCCCAGCCTTCATGTCCCACACATGTCAACTACAGGGAATTTAACTTCTGCCTTAACTTGCAACAGGGGGGTTCCAAGGACTGCTGGAGCAGCCCACAAGCCACCGTGGTCCCCTCCCTGCTCTGTGTGACATTCAGAGCACCAGGAAGCTGCAACTCAGACGCTTCACTCAGAAATTGGCCCAGTTGAGCCCACCCAGGCAGGATCAGACAGGAGATGCTAGTGATGGGTTGACAGATGGGAAGATAAGGCTGAAAGTCCAAAGGTGAGCAAGTGTGTACGGTGGGGCTGGCTTACCCTCCTCCCCTGGATGGTCTTTTAGCCAGTGATCCAGCATCCCCAGCCAGAGATGAAACATCTCCCATTCCAAATGAAATAGCACACATATCTAAAAATCAAAAACTGTTTTTCTACAATGGATGTAGCTAATAAGTCTGGGTTTGAGCCCCCCTCCCCGTTTCCTATGTGCAACCTTGGGCAAGTGACTTCACCTCTCATGGCCGCAGTTTCTAATCTCCTATAAAATGGCAGTAATAGTATTTATCTCATATTATTATAATGACAATGAATTAATATTTGTAATAGTGAGTATACATAAATGTTAAAGTGATAAGCTGTCTTAAAAATAAATCATTCTCTTCCATAAAATAGGGATCATCATTATTATCTAATGGGTTTGTTGTAAGGATGAAAAGAGGGAATGTGTATGAAGCACATTGCGACAGTTCAAGAGAAGCTCATTCGGGGTGCCTGGGTGGCTCAGTGGGTTAAAGCCTCTGCCTTCGGCTCAGGTCATGATCTCAGGGTCCTGGGATCGAGCCCCACATCGGGCTCTCTGCTCAGCGGGGAGCCTTCTTCCTCCTCTCTCTCTCTCTCTCTCTGCCTGCCTCTCTGCCTACTTGTGATCTCTGTCAAATAAATAAAATAAAATCTTAAAAAAAAAAAAAAGAGAGAAGCTCATTCTTTCCCCTATGTGCTCCCTCTTCATGGGATGCTGGGAGCCAGATGAATGAGTTCTGAACTGACCATTGCATGGACAGGACGCAGGATGTGTGGGAAGGAAGCTCCTGGGGACCTGGAAATGTGTCAGCCAAGAGAGTGTAGCTGGGAACATGGGTGAAGGCAGGTAGCACCAAGGCCTGCACGCTGCCCAGGAGCCTCACTTCTTCCCCTATTTGGATGATTTTTGGGGCTGGATGATCTCCCTCCCAAAACATAACATCACAGAAATGACTGTGACCCAAATTTAGTCTCTCTCCACATCCCAGTCACCTGGGTCTATGACCCAAGATGGACCAATCAGAATCCTTCCCTGAGATTTTCCAGTTTACAGTTAAAGGGACAAGGGCCTTTCTTTTAGTTATAGAACTAACTGAAAGGCTTTTCATTCAAGGTTCTTGGCAGCTCTCCTCCTTGTTATTTGGAGAAAGTTTATCTGTAGTAAGAAGAATGAGGACAACTCAAAGAAACACAGCCAAGAGATACAGGATGGGAGAAGTGAGACAGACAAGGTAGAATGAAGGTGTGGAAAGCAGAGAGGGGGGAGAGAACCTTT
Source organism: Meles meles (assembly GCF_922984935.1). NCBI lineage: Eukaryota > Metazoa > Chordata > Mammalia > Carnivora > Mustelidae > Meles > Meles meles. The sequence continues at coordinate 48,068,109 of NC_060073.1, forward strand.
TTGGGTTCCTAGATCCATTTATACCTGAAGCCAGATCCACCCCTAGACTTTCCAAATATGAGACTCAATAATTCTCTTTGTGCTTTACTTAGGTAAACTTTGTTCCTGTCACGTTGCATGGAAAGAGCCTGCACTAATTTTGAAACAAAGAAAGAAAGTGATTCTGCCTGTATGATTCCTTAGCAGTCTGGGGGAACAGTATTTGTGGCTAAACCGAGGTGGCTGACCAGGAAGGTGGCAGTTGGTACTTAAAGGTCACTGAAATGACAGCAAATCAGCTGACGTCAAAACTATTACCTATGTCAACTTTAGGGAAAAACTCAAGGAAAGTCAAAGGAGGCCTGACCTGCGCCACTCTTCTTATCAGCTTCGATAGAGATTTCTAAGACTGCTTATCAAAATTGTGGATAATCCAAAATTAGATTATGTGGCTCTATCCCTCAGTGACAGAATCCAGATTCGTGAGTGGTTGACAGCTACAGGGAGGGGCCCAAACATGCTGGATTAAGTCTGAGGAAGGCTAAGACCAAGTCAGGAGGAATCGTGTCAAATCTTAGGTTCAAGAACCAGTCACACCAGTACCGGGAGAAGAGGGATACAAGCCTTCCCAGGAGTTCACAGGAATGTTTGCTGGCACGAAGCTCAGCACAATCCCAGAGCACAGCACAGCTGCCAAAGCAGCAAACGCCAGACCCCGCTTAACACAAACAGTGTTAGGGACCAGGAAGATAATCCTTCCTCATGTTCCATCCCTATCAGAGCACATCTGGAGTACAAAGTGCAAGGGGACGAGAAACAGCACCCTAGAAAGACTGGCTGAAGAAAGGGGCCATTGGAGTCAGAAAAGACGTTGGAGTTGGTATTTCTCCACAAACACCTCAAGGGCTGACATGTGGCCAAGGGGGAGACCTTATTTGCTCATCTCTGAACAACCAAACTTGGACCCATGAGCGGAAGTTACATGGAAGGGAAATGTTGGCAAGAGGAAAGTACAACCAGCCCAGCTGTGCCTCAGGCTCTGCCAGTTTGGGAATGTCGTCACCTAAAAGAAGCTCTCGATTCTTCTCTCCCCACCATTCCATGGCCAAGGCGGGGAAAGGCTGCTAGCATGTTAGCTTCGAGGACATTCTACTGGTCACTCACTGTAGCAGGAAAGGGTGGTGATGTGAGCAGTATTAACCTACATAGAGCACGGAAGGCTGTGGTGGGGCTGGGAGAGGCTGTGGTGGGGAAGCATGCTCATAGAAAAGTGACCCCCTTTTGGTCACCCTCTCTTTGTCTCTCCCCATCTTGTTTTAAAATTTAAAAAAAGGTTGGGGGGAGCATGCCTGGGTGGCTCAGTCGGGTAAGCATCTGACTCTCGATTTCAGCTCAGGTCATGGTCTCAGGGTCCTTAGATCGAGCCCCACATCGGGCTCTGTGCTGGGCGTGGAGCCTGCTTAGGATTCTCTTTCTCCCTCTCCCTCTGTCTCCGCTTCTCTCTCCCTCTCCAATACAAAAAAAAAAAAAAAAAAGGCAGATAATTGATTTCTGGAATCCAGCCCTTTGTCTGGGGTGGGTCCAGCGAAGCTATGGTTTGTTTACTTTTCCAAGTGATTCTGATGCCTAGCTAGGTTTGGACACCATAAAAATAATCCCACCAAGTGGTAATTCCAGGGAAAGTCACTTGATAACTGGTGTCTAGGTCTGATGGATCAAGAATCCTCTCTGCCCTCTTTTTCATTCAATCGGAGCCAGTGTCTGAAGCTGGAGCCCCTTCCCTTTGCTCTTTTGCTTGCTGTCCTTCTGCTCTTCACCTCTGAACCATCCCTAACCTGGCTTTCCAGCATGCCGATCACCTTCCTCCCAACTGTCTTCACCTGGGACCCAGCCATCTGCGTGCCCTCACACCCCCCCACCTGCCCAGCCAATGCCCCCAGGGCACCGGGCATCCTTTCTCTCTGCTGCCACCACCTGGAGCTTCCTCCTTGCTGTTGGTTCCCATCCTTGGTCTCACTTCTCTGGCTGAAAGAGAAACCCTTTCCCTTTCTCATATCTAAGTCTCTTAGAGGGAGATCTCACACCAGGATTCTTCATTGTTGTGTTTTGTTTTTTTTTTTCCCAGAATGATGATTTAGTGCCTGCTATGTCCACAGACTGTTCTGGGTGCTAGAAATAAACGGCAAGTAAGAAAGACACAGTCCTTGTTCTCATAAAGCTCCTATTCTAGCGTGAGGAGGTAGATGATACACAAGATAATTTCAGACAGTGATTAAGAGCTATCATGAAAACACAATCAGGCAAATGTAATGAGGAACCATAAATGGTCAGAGAAGCCTCATTAAAGGGGATAAAATCTGAGTCGAACTTAAAAGACGAGGGGTGAGCCACACGAAGATGTGGGCATGACCATTTTCGTCATGGGGAAGAGTATGTACAAAGGCCCTGGGGTGAGAATGAGCTTGGTGTGTTTGGAAAATTCAAAGGGTAGTCTTGCAGCTGTGGGGAGAAAGAAAAGGAAAGAAAGAAAATGAAGAAGGATGAAGAGAGGGAGAAAGAGAAAAGGAGGAGGAGAGGACAGGAGGAGGATCATAAGAGCTTCCTATAGCACCAAGAATCACCATCCAGGTTTTATGACCTACTCTGAGTCTGCCCATCCACACTCCTACCCCCCACACATGGTGGCTTGTGCTTGGAGCCCTTCCCTGCCCTCCTGAAGTGCAGGGATGCATATCTGCAAATACCTGAGCCACAACTGTAGATAGGGTTCAAGTTATTTCCCATGGGTCTTCCGGGCCTTAGCTAATCCCATAGATGTGTTTGACTTTTCCAGAACTTTTCATGGAAGTTTTGAATATTCTGTGAAAGTTAGAAGCCTTGACCAAGTCTAGCTCCCAAGGACATCTGGTGATGTCACCTAACTCCTTACCCTTCCCACCCTAGCCCCAACTCCAGCCCAGCCAAGACACCCTATAAAAGTGGGAAATGTAGGGCACCTGGGTGGCTCAGTGGGTTAAAGCCTCTGCCTTCGGCCCAGGTCATGATCCCAGGGTCCTGGGATCGAGCCCCACATCGGGCTTTCTGCCCAGCGGCAAGCCTGCTTCCTCCTCTCTCTCTGCCTGTCTCTCTGCCTACTTGTGATCTCTCTCTGTCAAATAAATAAATAAATAAATAAATAAAATCTAAAAAAAAAAAAAATAAATAAAAGTGGGAAATGTATACCAGCAAGAGCTGGCCAGCCATGTGGAAAGCGTTCTATGACGTGATGAGCTCCCTGATACTGTAGACGTCTATGACGTCATCACACACACACAACTGTATGCTGTCAGAGGAAGACAGAAGAAAGAACACCTTTGATAATTTGGGCCACTTGCCACTCCATTCAATGCACACACGTGCTTGAGTGTGCATGAGAGAGACTCTCATCCTCTCACCCCATCACAGTGAGTATTTTGTACCTGTCACGTCAGTGGTTGAGGACAAGCAAACCGCTTGTTTCACCTGTTACTCAGTTGGGGGAGCATTGGTCCCTTCCAGTGCTAGAAGGACAATCAGAAGTGCTGGACCTCTGCGAAATGTCGGTTTGCTTCCATTCCCCACTAACAGAACTGCCTGGAAGGGGACACAAATAAGGCTACCTTGAGTCTAGTACCCGTGTAGTTTATGTACAATTTGGAAGGATTTTTAAGGAATAATTTTGACTTATGGGATCTTTGCTTTCCATAGTGGCTCTTGAACCTAACCCTGGGTCTCCTGTCTCCTCAAATTGTCTTTCATTTTCATTCTGAATATATACCCCAGGGAGCTTTTGTTTCTTCTCTTTTAGTTTATTTTCCCTTCTCCTCATCTTCCTCCCTTTCTTCTTTTTCCTCCTCCTCTTCTTTCTCCTCTCCTCCTCCTCCTCTCTCTCATTGTCTTGTTTTATCCACTTCCGCCTTCATTCCCTTCTTTCCTTATAGCTTCCTCCTTTACTGAGGGAGAAGGTGAGACAGATCAGGCCAGTCTGACATACCTTTTTCTTCTCATTATGAACTTATCAATACCACACACACACACACACACACACACACACACACACACACACAGGAACACTCCTTTCCTATGGACTCATTTAGCAAGTATATCAACCTCACATGCTGTTGAGAAGACCATCTAGATACCTTTCACTGAATGAGAGGACTCAAAATACGGTTTTTATACAACTGTGCATTAAAACATGCAGCAGAGGGGCGCCTGAGTGGCTCAGTGGGTTAAAGCCTCTGCCTTCGGCTCAGGTCATGATCCCAGGGTCCTGGGATCCACATCGGGCTCTCTAGGGAGCCTGCTTCCCTCTCTCTCTCTGCCTGCCCTCTGCCTACTTGTGATCTCTATCTGTCAAATAAATAAATAAATAAAATCTTAAAAAAAAAAAAACATGCAGCAGAGATAGCTAATTGTGGCTTTAAATCCATTTTCACCTTCATCCTTTTGGAAAACAACAACGAGCCCTTTCCCCATGTTTTGGCTGGGCATTGGCTGCCCAGTTAAAAGTTCTATTTCCCAGGCTCCCTTGCAGCTAGATGTGGTGAAGTCACTAAATTCTTACCAGTGGAGTGTATTTGGAAGTGCTGGGCACCATTCTGGGTCACGTGATGCAAAAGAAAGCTGCCACCTAACCAGAACCCAGATGTGTTGGTAGTGACACGGCTGTAACCATTCTGATGAATGATGTAAGAATGGTTACAGCCCTCCCACCGTGCTGTCCAGTAGCAATAAGCTCAAGGCAGGTGAAATTCATTGTATTTGTTAACAAGTGTCTGGTAGATGTAAGTGTAAAACAAGTAAAATTAATTTTAGCCCCATGTTTTATTTAACCTAATATATATAATTATCACTTCAATATGTAATCAACAGAAAAAGTTATTGGAGAAGTTTTCTTTCGTCCTAATTTTTCAACAACCAGTATGTACTTGACACAGCACATCTCGATGTGGACTAGCTACATTTCAGGTGCTGTCACTCGTGGCCACCTACGGGACAGCAGAGTGCTAGGGGTTTGGCCGAGTGACACAACAGAAGGAATCTGGGCTCCTGGCTGACCCTGTGGAGCAAAGCTGTCCATCATCTGAGACTTCCCATATACCTCTTATTTAAAACACTGTATTTTGGGGTCTCTTTGGAACACGCGCTTAACCTGTATCTCAACTAATATAACATGGTAAGAGGTTTTCCTCCCCCACAAAAATTAATATTGACCTACATCTGACACTCTGTGTAACAAGCAAATGGAGAGGAATGGTGAAAAGTTCTGGCTATGTCAGCCCATGTTGGTGGACATATCGGCAGTTATACCCTATTGTTCCAGCTGAGTCAGTCGGCTGCAATGGAATGACAACTTCACCATGCATGGGGAAGTACCAAGTTCTAACCTTCACAAATGTCTATTTGATACACTTTCGTTTTTGGTTAAGTTTTAATTTTTTTTTTTTTTGCATTTCATGAAACTCTTAATTTTTATCAATCTGAACTAAATAGTTATTAAGGGGGGGAGTTTAAAAAATTAAGTAACGTGATTAAAAAAGAGGGGCATGGTAGCAGAGGAGGAGAGGTGGGAGGGGCAACTTACAGGAATTACAACTTCATCAGCAGTACTTAATTTTTTAAAACCCCACGAGAGCAGAAAGTTTACTTAAAAGACCTTATCCAGTTTAAATTTTTCAGATTCTCCGTATGTACTTTCCAAATACATCATTTGGTAGGCATGGTGGTATACATCTGCATGTAAAAATAAACCAACCATCAAATTAGGGTTTTTTTTCCCTATCCAATTTGTTTCTGGTCCCCCACAAACAAAAGGATTTGGCTATACATTGACAAGGTTGTTCATGTTCCTAAATTAATTCTCTGGTTTATGAGGAAATGCAATCCTGAAGTCTATAATAAAAAGAAAAAAAGCAAACGTAAATAAGGAGCCATCATTTTATACTTTGTATCCCAAGATACGTCAGTTATTATCTTGAAATGTTGCTCCTTCCCTTCAATGAAGACTCACCATCCAGAAGGCCGAGGGTAGCTAGAGTGAATTCATTTTATTTCCCCTTCATTTTCATGTGTCAATATAGAAGGCTGGTTAAGAACACATGTTTAGGAGTCAAACATCCCTTAGTTTGTATCCTGACTCTACTGATTATTAGCTGTGTGATCATGGGCAAGTTACTAAACCTCTCTGAGAGTTGGTCATCACATCTGTAAAATAAGAATAACAATAAATTACCTCAAAGTACTGGAAAGAATAAGTGAGATGAGTAGGAAGTACTTAACACAATGTCTCATCCAGTGTCTCTGCCAAGTATTTTTCTATTTCCAAAATAATCGTCTTATTATATATATATATATATTTTTGAGCACTTACTCTATGACAGCTTCCCCCCACCCAAAAGATTATTTCTGACTCTCGCAACAATGCTGTAAGGAGTGGGGGAGCTCTCTCATTTTAAAGCTGGAGAAATTATGGCTCAGAGAGGTGAAGTGGCCTGCCTGAGGTCACACAGTGAATATACTACCGAGCAGAAGTTGAAACAGACCCAGTCAACATCAAAACCTACGCTCTTTCTACCAGACTGAGATGGGGCTCTCCAGGACACCCACTCCTATGGCATTGTGTGCCCCAGGGTGGGATAAAGAAAGAGAAAGCCAAGCAGCTTTGGAGGTCTCCAAACCTCCCTGTTTAGAATAAATCCCCCAATTGTGCTTGAAGTTGGACAAGCTTTTGAAACCTCAACTGGACATTCTTTTCCCATCAAGTTCCTTGAAATTTCCCTTTAAAGAGCATCTAGGAAAAGCCACTCTCATTAGCCAGGGTCTGGCTTTATTTTCCTAATAAACAGACCTTCCGTTAGACAAAAGAGCCTCTTTTATTTTCAATCAGTTCTTGAACATTTCAGCTGATTTTCTTCTATTTGGCTTGAAATTGTGATCTGGGAATGGCTGGTCCTGCAAATTGTCCTCCTATATGGGAAGCCCCTTGAGGATCCTCAACTTGTTATTTTTAATCACTGTAATCTCCTTGTCAAAGGAGGCCATGGTCAGAAACAGAGCAGGCCTTTCAGAGCTTTCTAAAGCACAGTTATTGCCAAGGGAGGGGGGACAGGGGGAAGAGGGAGGGAGAGTAGAGAGAAGTGGTGGGAGAGAGAAGGAAGTCAATATAGTACTAACAACTTGGAAAAGCCTGAATAATAATCTCCATTGGATCCTGGCTGTTGAGAAGAAATCTCATCTCTCTCTCTCTCTCTCTCTATATATATATATATAAACACAGTGCCCATTTTAATCTAGTGTATAATACCTAAAGGAGATCCTGGGTGGGGGGCATGGAGAGCAGAAGCTATTCAGGGATGAACAGGAATTCTGGAGACAAAGATTTCAGGCAGGAAAACAAGCCATTGATTCCAAGGCTTGTGAGGGGCTCTAACTCAAGAAAAAGTAAAAAAGCAACCAGAACACCAGAGGAATGTTAACTCCCACGGCCCTGAGTCAATACCCTGAACAGAATGCATTCGATTTACTTTTAACATAATTATTCTAAGAAAGTATAAGCCAACAGAAAATGTCACAAACTAACTAGGCGAGCACCCTTTTCCTCCTAACTTTGAGTGGCGCAATCAGGTTTGCTAATCTCAGGGTATTTACTCAAGGCCCCAGCATGGTTCCTTCAACATCTTCCTTTCAAGATCTCAGGCACCAGAGAAGAAAAGGAGACGGCAGGCCAATAGCCTGAGTGAGGAGTCACAGTCCAAAAGGCTAATGTTTAGGCTGGAAAAACCTGTCGGTGGAAGTCTGGTGCCCCCCACCCCCAGCCCGGGTTCTCACCTCCAGGTCATGGACACTCTGCCAATCATGAGAATACCAGCCGCCTCTTACTTCCCAGGGTTAGGGCACCTGCCACCCAGGCTCAGCCCAACAGGGAGGATTTGTGTGGGAAGAAATGCCTAGTAGGACAGGGGGCATGGGCCCCTCGACTTGCCTAAATCACCTAAAAATATCCTCTTGGGCTTATACTAAGAACAATCTCGGGCTAGTACGAAAAAATCATTCATTCATTCATTCCATTAATTCATGAGGACCCAGATAGCCACCATTCACTTGTAGATCGGACTAAGGAGTGCTGAGAACACCAACTTTTAATTACATACACACACATCAAAATCAAATCTGATTAGGCACATCCCTCTGTTATTAAACCAAAAAGGGCCTCATATCCAACTCAAGCAAACAGGTACTGGGCACCTCAGGCGACTCATCTTTGTCATCTCATTTACTCCCTACAACCACCTGAGTGGTTGGGTAAATAGCTACTTCCACTGCTGGGAAATCAGTTCAGAGAAATTAAAGGACTTGCACAAGGTCACACAGCTACTAAAGCCAGTGTGTCTGACTCCAAAGCTGCCTCTTTCCCTGCCACGTGGAGCTTGGGCGGGTTCCCCAGGGAAACCAGGTCCTCAGTTTTTGGTGAGGCCTCAAGAGGCCAAGGGGAGTACTCTCGCCTCCCTCTGGTCCACGGAGAGGACAGGCTGTCTCCCAGCTCCTCGGAAAAGCTGAGGCCGCACCCGCAAGTCCCGCTACCCATGTGGGCTCCCTTCCCGGGTTGGGCCGGGGGTTCCTTCTGCGCGCAGTACCGAGGGTCCCGCTGGCCTGTGCGCAGGGGTCAGAGGGGCTCGCCAGGCGCTGAGCGCTGCTGCGTGAGGGGGCGCCCGGACGCCGCTCTGGGAAGCTCCAGGTGGACAAAGTCTGGGACACGATCCCGGGGACACGATCGGGGGAACCGGGAGGAGCGTTCGAAGGGTAGCGGCTGCTTACGGTGGCCTGTGCGGCGGGTGCGCCCGCTGACAGTGGCCCAAACTTTCTCCAGTGCTCTCCACCGCTTCCTGCCGCAGCGCTCTGGGAACCCGGAAGGCGGGGATGCAAGGGCGGCGGCCTGGAGCCCACCAGCTGCCCCCAAGACCCGCTCTTACCCTCGAGGCGCCAGGGCTGCCTTACGAAGAGGCGGGGAAGGGGGGACACGCAGCCCGTCACTCCCCGCCCGCGGAGCCCCAGGTGAAACCAGGCAGGCTTCCTTCCCTGCCCCCGGTCCTGTCACCCAACTGGAGAACCGCGACTGCTGCGCGGGGAAAAGATGTCTAGGGGAGATACTGGGCTGCGGAGAGAGGTGGTGAGCGGTAGGGATGGAGTCAGGGGGCTTTAGGTCTGCGCGGGTCGAATGGCTCTCCTGCCTGGACATCCCCTCCCCGCGACCCTGAAAGCCCGCGCTCGGCGGAGGAGTGTAGGCGCGACATTCTCCCCCGCAGCAGAACCTCGGGGTGGCTGGAGCCAGGATCCTCCCGCCTCCAGGGAGCAGGTCTCGGGAATTTGGGCTTCCCTTTCCGTCTTCACGGGATTTCCCTTCCCATTCCGAACCCTCACGGCGCTCCTTGGAGGCCCATTCCATTGGGAGCCTGTCCTAGAAATCCAGACTCTTCTCCCTCACCTGGGACCATCGGAAAATAATTTGGAGTTCTTTCCGAGAGCCCTTTCCCAAAGCTTCAGGCTCTTCCTCCTCTCCTCCCCGTGCCCCGGGACCAGTCAAGGGAGAAGCCTATGTCCCTTTTCCTGAAGGTGTCTGTCCCAGGAAGCCGGAGTGACCGTACCGGGGGCTGGTCTCAGAGAAGCTGGTATCCTCCCCTTCAGGGATGGGAGAGGGGGAAGTCTGTCCCCCATTTGGTCTGGGACCCGACAGAGAGAAACCAGGGTTCCCTCCACTCCAGAGGCGGACCTGGAGGAAGACGGGTTTCCACTGCTCTCCCGGAACGGGCTAGGGGGAGGGAGGGGGGGAAGCCAGGTTGCCTCCCAGCCAGGCCGGCGTGGCGCGTAGCTCGGCTGCAGCCCACGCCCGGGGACGGCGCTTCCGAACTGGGGCTGCACCGCCTGGCTGCGGCCCCCGCGACGGCCCCGGACGCTGGCTCGGGAGCCATGCAGGGTTCTCGGCGACAGGGCTTAGGGCAGCCAGGACAGAGGGCCCCTGCCGGGCTCCGCCGGTACCGTGCGCCCTCCTCCGGCACCGCGCGGTCGGCGCCCTTCCGGGGGCCGGGGTCTGCGCCCCTCGCGCCACGCCGGGCCACTTACCCCGGTAGCTGGTTCCCGGCTTGTAGAAGTCGGGGTCGCCCTCCACGCGGAGGCTGAACTCGGTGTAGCCCTCGCGCCTCGTGCCCTGGGCACGCAGGATGCGGCTGCAGTAGCCCTCCGACTTGGGCACTTTGTCCAAGGTCTCGTCGGAGAAGGCCAGCGCCGCGGCCAGGGGCAGCGCCAGGGCCAGCAGCGCTGGACTCAGACTTAGCCTCAGGGGCGCTGGGGCCAGCCTCATCCTCGCGGGCGCTCAAGTTTGTGCGGCTGCCGCCGGCCCTCGCCACGCGACGCCTGCCCTAGGGTACCGGTAGAAGCGAGACCCGGCGGAGCCCGGGCGAGGAGCGGGAGCTCGGAGCCGGCGCTGGCAATCGGGAGACCGTGCCGGTCTCGCCTTGGCGGCTGCGGAGCTACACCGCGCTGCGCTGAGCTGAGCTGAGCTCCCGAGCCGCGCGAGGAAGGGAGGGCGGCGGCGTAGGGGGAGGAGGGCGGGCTGATCTTGCCCAGATCCCGGAGCGCCGCGCTGTTTTGTTTCCGAGCGGGCGATTAGCGGCGCGGCCGTGTTTGTTTTGCGTCGCCGCATTCCCAGGGTCTGGCGAGGAAATCATAAGGCACGGGGACGCGAAGGGTTGTGTCCCACCACCAAGGAGGCTGAGGTCCCCAGCCAGCTACACCTTTGCACCCTGCGCGGTAGAGTGCTCCAGGGAGGGAAAGACTGAAAACTAACTTTCGTTGCACACCTACTTTGCGCCTACCAGTATGCTGGGTGGTTGGCGAAGGGTTTCTGCGCCACTCTCCACTCTCCCTGCGCACAGCAAACAGGACCGCACTTTCACTTATTTTACAGATGAGCAGACTGAGGCCTGCTGCTATGAACAGTTAAGTGAGGGTCGGATGCCATGACTGTTTGACGCTATTGCTCTTTTGGAGCAGGTCAGACTGGAGGATGAGAAAGGAGCAGAATGACTCACCCAGCTGCGCCCAGTAGGCACAGCGCCTACGGCCTGAAATATTTTTGGAGACTCCTGAAAATATTTTCTTTAAAATCAGAAGAAGAAAAAACCATTTAGGTCTAATAAAATGTTATCCTATATAATGTTAATGTATTTCTACTTACACCTATACAGTCATAAAATAGAATGTTTACTATTGTTTTATGAAGGAAAGAGACCCCCAAGTCCCCAAAGACAAAAGTGCCCGAGGCCCGGGTAAGTCCTCATGTAGCCCTAGAAAGGAGTTTCGAAAGTTTCAAAGCAAAGTCTGTGTTTTCTTGGCTTAGAGTTTGGTTCAGGTTCTCCGTCCCCAGTAACCGATGTTTAGAGAGGAATGGAGCCTGAGGCATCAATCCGAAAGCCAGACGGGAAAAGGCCCAGGTGAAGAAATGCTCCCAACGTTTCCCTGGGGCAAACTTGAAGCAAACCTTAGTTCCGCCCCTCACCTACTGTGAGGCCTTGGCGATTTATTTGGTTTGGAGGGACCCGTGTGCACCTCCAGGCTAATACGCCCTTCCTCTAGGCGGTGCTACAATTCCAGGAAATGACCCAGATAAAACACCAGGGCTAGCCTCCAGGGCTCCCCCCTCCATCCCCATGGGTAGGTCTGGGCTGGTTCTGGGTAGCACAGCAGAGAAGACCAGGCCCACCTGGGAGATGCCTTAAGGCCCGTGCCTCCTCTCAGTGTGCACAAGCAACCCTCTCCAGGTGCTTTCATGAGTTTTAGTGACCCCCTCATCCTCCCCCTGGGTCATCAACACATCTTTTTTTTTTTTTTTTAAGATTTTATTTATTTGACAGAGAGAGATCACAAGTAGGCAGAGAGGCAGATGGAGACAGAGGAGGAAGCAGGCTGCCTGCTGAGCAGAGAGCCCGATGTGGGACTCGATCCCAGCACCCTGGGATCATGACCTGAGCTGAAGGCAGAGGCTTTAACCCACTGAGCCACCCACGCGCCCTCATCAACACATCTTAAGGGCCTACATTTAAAAAGCAATCTCCTTTGCTTTCCTGGTCAGGTTTTTCCTTTTGACTTCACTAACAAATAGCTCAGAAGAGCGGTCTGCATTGGAGGTCTCCATTTGTCCACACCCACTCACTTAACTTTTCAATCTGTGTCCCGGGACTCCCGCTGAGACTGTTAACTGGGCGCCTTCTTGGAAGTCACCCACAAGTGTTCCCTTACTGAAGCCAGTTCTGCTCTTTTCTCAGTCCTGACCTTCCTTGACCTTCAGCAGCTGCTGATCCACCTGACCAGTCCTCCTTTATAGAGGTGACACTCGGATTCACGTCTGTGTCCCAAGTGAATTATCTCCCATCTCCCGTGTCACTGGCTGGGGCTGATGCTAAATTCTGTAGTGCACAGTCCCAGTCATCCAGACACTTCTGTTGAGTGCAGATTTGGGGCCCAGTCTGTGCTGAGCAGTGGGCACCACAGGGAAAAAAATTCATTCATTCATTCATTCATTCGATCGTTCGTTCATTCATTCATGTTGAGGGCTCTCCATGTGCTCAGCGCCAGGACTCAAGACAGACTTATTACTTGTCTTCATGGATCTTACAATTCAGTGAGAAAAGGAAACATTAAATACATAGTTACCAAATCTTTTCAAGTTATACTTGTGATATATGCTACAAACTAAAATAAGTACTGTGTGAGATTTTACCTCAGAGGACAGCAGTGAGTATACAGGGATGCATAAAATGTGGCTTCTGTCTTTACAGATCTTACTCTATGTCCAAGAACCCAAATATGTGCTCTTTTCACCTAAATCAATATATTCAAATCTAACATGGATCTGGGCATGTATGGAGCGGGCAGGGATGTAAGAGTTAATTTTTTATTAAACATTGACAGGAAAACCATGTCAAGAAGGAGGTCCATTTCCCCTCCTGCCTCGTTTCCCAAATTAGGAACCTATAAAGTCTCTTGTCTAGGTGCCACAGCTGGGAAGGGGAAAAGATGCAAGATTCAAAATAGGTCTCACCGAGCACCAGAATGGGGTCCTTCCCAGTACGCAGTGCTGACCTCGTCATCTGGGCTATGACAGCAGGCTCTAAGTGGCCCAAGTGCCACTCTCCAAGCTAGATTTCCCAACCCAGCTCTGCTGCACGTCAGACCTCTGTTCTCTCTCCACACATCCAATCCATCACCAAGTTTCACCTACTAACTACCTGTTGAACCTGTCCATTTCTCTCCCTTTCCTCTGCCACCACACCAGTCAGGTGTCACCATCTCTCAGTCTCCTAATTGGGCTGCCCATGTCCGCTCTTGTTTCCTTTCAATATGCCTTCTGCACAGAAGCACAAATGATCCTTTTTTTAAAATGCAGATATGAATGTTAATCCCAAGGTTAAAATCCATTTCAGTGGCTTTCTGGGGCTCTCAGAAGAAAGAAAGAACCTTCAGCATGGCTTCCAATGCCCTCCGGAATCCTCTTGGGCCATGCACCCCTTCTGTTGAGGCTCTAGTCACCAGGGCTCCCAGGTGCTCTGAGTGTGCGCCTGTGCTGTTCTCTCCGCCTGGCGCCCCACGCTCGAGTCTCTCCCACCTGCCACCATCCCCAGCCAACTCCTGAGCCTCTCAGATCTCCATGCAAAACTGTTTCTTCAGAGCAGTCCTTCCTGATTGCCTATTTATATGCTCCTCTTTATATGCTCTCCTGGAATCAGATATATTTTCTCTTAATATTCTCAAGATTTATAATTCCATATTCATTTTTATGTTTGATTTTTACATTGTGCACTTATTCCACATCTGTCTCCATCACTAGATTCTAAGCTCGGTAAGGGTAGGGACTGCCTCTGTGGTTCAACACCCTATTCTCCACACACATCATGTTCTAGGAATAAAAAGTCTTTCACAGCCCAAGTTCTTCAAGTGACCTTCAAGGCCCTCCATGATTTGGTTATAGATCCCAGACTAAGCTCTCAGAGTTGCCAGCTGGGTTCCCTGTGTCCCCTGCTTTCAGTCCTACCTTGACATCTTTGCCAGTAGCTTCCCATCACCTAGAATACCTTCCCCTCCTACGGCCCATTCATATTCTCTCCTCCGTGGAATGAGACCCTGCATTCTCTCCTCTGGACTTCGTAGAACTTACAAGGAGAAAGTTTTGTATTTTGACTGTTGCGTTCTCGTGGATCGTCATCGAGAACTGTTTCGTGTGTGTCTGAGTCTCACCTCTTAGCTATGAATCCAGTTTACTTTCTATGTAATTTCCTGTTCAAATGTTTTGTTCTGCTGTAGAATACACTGGACTTCAAGAAATCTCTTTCCAGTTTTGTAGCCTAAGGCAGAGCTGATGTTAGTTGCTAGGGTGTTGCTAGGGAAAGTCATTTAGCCTGGGCAGATAATTAACTTTATCAGTGTGTGTGGGTAAGTCACAGAAAAGAAGAGCTGGGGGCCCTACTTATCCAAGACCCCCCCCCCAAAAAGAAAAAAAATGCCTTTGATTGGTTAAGAGGTGAGATCAGCTTTTTTTTTTCCTTTAAGAGAGAAGGGAAAGGAGTTTCCAGACAGTGTTTTTCAGAGCATGTCCACTGAGGCACCAGCAGTAGACGCTTACCTCAAAAGCAGACTCCAAAATCCCACCCCAGACCTACTGAATCTGTACTTCGAACAAATTCAAGCCAGTTAGGAAACCACTGTCTCAGACTTGAAATGCAAGGGTTCTAGTCTGGCTTTCCCACATTCAGCGATGCGAAGTTGAGTGCTCTTGGCATCACAGGACCAGTTTAAACTATTTTCCAATGTACAAAACTGAAAACAGTAACACCCATTTTGCCTTCATCCTGGGTTTTGTTTTTTTTTAAAGATTTTATTTATTTATTTGACAGACAGAGATCACAAGCAGGCAGAGAGACAGGCAGAGAGAGCGGAAGGGAAGCAGGCTCCCTGCTGAGCAGAGAGCCCATATGGGGCTCGATTCCAGGACCCTGGGATCATGACCTGAGCCGAAGGCAGAGGCTTTAACCCACTGAGCCACTCAGGCGCCCCTCATCCTGGGGTTTTGAGAAATAAACGGGTAACTGTGGTAGTAATTTGTAAACCTCAAAATGACTTAATGCAAAAATTAGTATTGTTACTCTCGTTAATTTAGAACAAGAATCGGGAAATACCTATGTTTCTCTAACTCCTAGAGTTATACTCAGAGGCTTCCATGGAAAGGGGTTTCTAGAAAAAGAAAGTAGATAGATAATAATGGAAGCTGAATCACTGTGAAAAATCTATTTGTAACCTTTCATGCGGAAAAGCTGTCTACCGGTGAGCCAATATGTTTCGGGACTAAGTTATGGAAGAGGAATACAAGAAGTAAAATTTTTAGGGGTGTCTGGGGGGTTTAGTTGGTTAAGAGGCCAACTCGATTTTGGCTCAGGTCTTGATCTCACAGTGGTGAGATCAAGTGAGTGTTGGGCTCTCAGCTCAGCAGGGAGTCTGCTTCTCTCCCTCTCTTTCTCTTCCTCTCCCTTTGCCCCTCCCTCCACTTGTGTGCCGACTCTCTCTTGTTCTCTCTCCTAAATAAATAAATCAATCTTTAAAAAAGAAGGAAAATTTTAAAAAATTATAAAAGAAAAATCAAATGGGGCACCTGGGCAACTCAGTCAATAGAGCGTGTAACTCAATCTCAGGGTTGTAAGTTCAAGCCCCATGTTGGGGGCAGAACTTACTTAAAAAAAAAAAAAATCAATTAACTGAGGAGATATTTACCCAGCACCTGCCATGTTCCAGGCATCAGCCATATCCCATGTAACGACCCTACCTTTGGAATTCTGAAGCTGATTGGGTCCATATCACAATTCCACCCAAGTTGTGAGGTCTCTGTTCACCTGGTCACTCTAGTCCTTTGACCTCCACTCAGTTTTGCCCTTCCTTGAGCATTTCTCTACCTATTTCCCACTGCTGCATCCAAATTCTAAATGTCCTTCAAAAGTCCCTCTAACTTTAAAGCATCCAGGCTATACTTCTTCATCCTCCCCCTCGTCCTACCTCCATCATCTATAGCCTCCAGGTCATTCTCCTGCAGCCACAGGAAATTCTGCCGCTGGCCAGCAGCTTCCTGCCCACCCTAACACTTGCTATAGATTTGGGAGACTAAAAAGTCTGAGCGCTATACAGCCATCTGTCTATCCTCTTCTACTCTGACGAGCGTGGCTCCCTCCATGTCAGCAGCTGTCAGTGACAGAAACCTCCCTTTGGAGATCTGGATTCCCAGCAGCCCTCTGTCATTCCACTTGTAGCTTTCCCACATCCTTACCCCCTGGACCCTTCCGTGTCATTGAGACCTACTATTGCCTACTCACTTCTGACTTTCCCAGCCTATCTTGTTGTCAACTCCTTTCCCACCCCGTCTGGACACCATGCTTAACCGTTTTAACCGCATCCCCACCAAGGCTCTTCATGACGTCATCTCTTTTACTTCTCTGGTGAACTTCTCTGACTAACCCCCAACCCTAGATCAACTAAGCAGAACCATGGCGCTATCTCAGACTTCTGAGTTCTGCTGCATTAAGCCTGATAACCCCACCAATTGCCTTTCTACAAACCCCTGAATTCTGTTCTTAACCACAGTTTTTAAATTTATTCCTAGCCAGTTTCCTCTCCCATTCTTCCCAATACCTTACATCTCTCTTCTACTCCTTACCACCTTCTCAGGCCTGCTCAATCACCCTTGATATTCTCACTCTTTGGTAGGAAGGAGGGGATAACCTAGTCTTTTATTCTAACCCCCAAACAGAAGACAAAACTTCCTTAGATCTCTGTCTGCTCTATCATCAGCACCAAATCGGCAAAACCCAAGTTCATCTCTTGCCTCAAAGGCAGAGGGGTTTGATTCTTCGACTCTTCCGAGGCTGATTCCCCTACCTGTGGTCTTGTCCTCAATTCCCTCCTGCCTTCTGCACAACGCCAATCTGGTTGTGAACCTCTCTGCCTCTTGGACTTCAGTTTCCTTTCCTGTTCATGTTTATAGCCTGCAGGCATGCGTGAGTGGGTGAGTCTCTCCCCATCCTGGGATGGGATCAGGAATGAGGAGGGAGGCAGCACTAGGCATCACTGGACATCTCACCCATCTTCTCTCCCTCTCCAGCTGTTGTCTTACTGTGCTTCAGAGCCAGGATTGTTGAAAGAGATACAGCCTCTCCCCCACCACCGCCTCCAGCCCGCTATACTGCTGTTCCCTTTTTATTCATTTTCACATGTGCTGCCGTTTGGGATCAGCTCATATCTCTTTACTGACCTCCAACTTGCTGTAGTCATCGCCTGAGTTCAGCTAGACACAAGTCATCAGATAGACCCCTGTCATTGCACAGCTGAATGGGAACTCACCACTAAAAGAAGTTAAAGGGAATTGCACAGTGGGAATAGGTCTAAGGCGAAGACCTAAGGTGTAGACCTGGTCCCAACCTGGAGACCTCTCAGCCTCCCTGCTATGGATTTATGGGTAAGAGAGAGCATCGCGTCTGAATGCAATACAACATGCGAGGTGCAGCTGCGGGCAGCACCCAAGAACATGCCCTTGCAAATCCAGCCATGGGACCCAGACTCAGCCCACACTCCCTCTGTGGCTTTCTTGCTCCGAATCCAGCCACTGCCACCAGGCAAAGCCACCTCCTTGAAGTTTCCGAACTTCCTAGTTTAGACCACATGACCACGGCACACTACTGCCACCTGCTGATACGGAACAGAACATGCAGCGATATTAAATAAGGAACACTCAAGGAGCTCCTAAGGTCACCTCCATGGGCTTATTTTAGATGGTTTGTTTTTTGTAATAGAGTCATTGGGTTTTCCACTGTGTTTAGAATAATGGGTCTGCATGAAGTAGACATTTAGCGAATTTTTGGTGAAATTTAATCCTTTCATTCAACAAACATTTATTGATCAACCAGGAGGAAGGTAGCATAAACATAGAACATAATTCCTGCCTTCAAGAAGCTGCGGAGACAGACAAAGCAGATATTTGTCAAACAAAGAATCGTATATACTATTAGTGAGCCCCCAGAGAAGGGAGTGACTGATTCTGATTGGGGTGAGGGCCCAGGAAAAGTGACATTTGAAAAGGCACTCGACGCCCACTTGCAAGACCGACGAAAAGTTACTGATTGCACAAGAGATGAGGTTTCTAGGCAAAGGGAATGGCTAGTGCAAAGCAGAGGTGTGTGAAAAGGCAGGATGTGTCCTTGGGATAATAGAGCGACCTTTTCAGTGGCACCGTATGACGATGGGTTTTCAGTGAGCGTGTGGGGCATGGACATATGCTCAGAGGCTTCAACAATTGTCCATAGGAGGGCCAGAGGCTGAGGCTGGAGAAAGGATGACGTGAAGGGTTCTTTAGGGTGAAGAGGACATAGTGCATGGTGATGTGTAGGAGGAGAGAAGGGAGCTGGAGAGCTCTGTGAGTTCTCCCCTGATCCATGGAGTGGGGGGCTGTCATGGTGGTAGAATGACCTGAGATAATGGATTCAAGAAGAGAAACCACAGTGTGTGTGGGAATGGGGGATAGTAGAAGATTATATGTACGCACCTGTGGTTATGTCCCATTTTAGGGGTCTTTCAAAGGTCTGTCTTTGACAGTGGGCTGTCCAAGGTTATAGGTCTCCAGCTCCGAAGCTAGGTGGGACTTGGGGCCAGAGACCCAGAAGCTGGTAAGATCTTGCACCCCAACCCTCCCTTTAAGATAGCTCAAAGCTTAGGTGTCCCCTGTTGCTTCCTCTCTGCTTTGTGCTCTGATTTCCAAACAAAGAGACCGATTTGATAAATGTGCCATTGCTAGAATGCTAATGGAAAAAAGAATAATCTTCTGTGTCCCCTACCCGGCTCACCAGGTGACATGTATGGCGGTCACAGCTGTGTCCCAGAGTGAGCCCAAGAGGTAGGATGTTAGACGGCGTCGTCGCCTGCAAGGTGTTTATCTGTGGCCTTGGGGAACTGCCAGAGCTTGATTGCTGTTAGCTCTTCTGCTCACACCCAGGGCTGGAAGGAAGCACTGAGAGAGGAAAATGGACCCACATCCTTTCAGTCTGATGCCATGAAGAAACAGAGGGAGGGAAGGAGACACAATAAAAAGAGGAGGAGGTCAAGGGAGAACATAGAAATGGCCAGAATGTGTATTTAGTACGAAAAGGCATACACAGGAGAAACGAAGAAAGGGCAGAGGAAAAGATGCTTCTCTCTTCCTATTACCATAATGAAGCGTCTATGTGCTGCAAACAAACAAAAGCCTACTTTGCCTTCCAATTAACTGTGGCCCAAGTTTTGCACCTCTCCCAATCTGGAGCATACCACTGCTGAGGTGTCAAGTTTATGGATTGGATCGTGGCTTAACTAAGCTGCCTCCCACTGTTACCTCAAATACATACCAAAAGGGCGAGAACCTGGGGGAAAAAAGTCCCCAGAACACTGTTCAGCCCCAAACTCATTTCTCTTGGAAAACTGAAACCAAATTTATGGGTCTGAGGGTTAAGAGAGAGAGTAAGTATAAAGCACATTTTATTCATTCGTTAAATAGTGATGACATTGACAATGATGGGCCCTTTACTGTGTCTCGGAAGGATGGCAGCGCCTGCCTCCTGCCTACAAAGGGCTTGCTATAATCAGAGGGCATGGCCCCAGGCAGGCCTACTTCCCATACATGGACTCATCTAATCCCCACGACAACCTACTTTTATTACCCCCATTTTGCAGATGAGCAGAGTGAGGCACGAGGAGGTTAGTTGACTGGCTTGCCCAAGGTCATAGTCTATTTGAGAGCCCACGCAGATCTGTAGGAGACGTTTCAATGGCAGCTAAAGACCAAGACAAACAGTCTCTGTGTTTCCTGCGAAGTCCCCAGAGGGAGAAATCCCCATAGGTTGGTTGGTCCAAAGATTTCTTGGGAGCAGCGGGGCCTGCTAGAGGGGTAGGATTTGGAGAGTTGAGGGGGGAGAGGAACCCTGAGTAGCACGGACTACAGGGGCAAGTGGCAGAGGGGTGAGGGGCCTCTTGGTCTGGAGCAGAAGGCCCAGTGGCAGGGAATCACGAGGGAAGCTGTCGCGACAGAGACTGTTGTGATGAGCCTGCGGCACTGGGAGTTCCTCTTGCGAAGATTTAAATGTGAAATGAGCTTTAGTTCTCGGCCCAGTGCACTTTAATGCTGTGATACAGAAGCCAGAATTCAGAGAGCATTCATTCATCAGGCTCCATTAACTCATTAAAGTTACATTTCACTTTTGTCTCTGTTCCTTTGCTCTCCTTAATACATCCTGGCATCTCTGATGCTGACCTTTTAGAAAGATTCTTATGCAGATTACCAGTCCCCTTCCTTATCCTTGAAAAACACAGCTTAAATGGCACCCCCATGAAGCCTTCACTGATGCCCTGGGCAGAGCTGTCACTTGGGTGTGCACCGGGCTCCTTGTGCAAGACCCCTATAGTACTTACCACCTGGGATCACCATCCATGTAGACCCCTTGGTATCTCTCAGAAGACCCCGGGGTCCTTCATCGTGGAACTGTTTCCTTGGTATCCCTAATGCCTTGCACAGTGCCTGGCATATAGTAGATGCTTAGTTAAGTGTCTGCTGAATGAATGAAGAATTAGATGAAGGAATGAACGAGTCACCATCATTATACTGGAAGGAATCTAGGAGATTATCTGGCTCCTTAATCTCTTTTATAAACTCTATAAAACCAAAGTAGTTCCCTAGAACTTTAGCGTTGCCTATTTATTTATCGCCCTCATAACACTCATCACAACCTGAAATTATTTGACTTGCTTGTTCCCTCTCTGGGGACAGAGCAACGCCCATATGGGTGCAGGTGCCACACCTGTCTTACTCACTGTTGCACCTCCATCTCCTTGCACAGTGCATGGCATGTAGCAAATGTTCCCCAGATAGTGACTGAATAAAAGGAAGAATAGCACATCTCCAGTTAACTATTCAGATTCCTTTTGGATTTCTTGAGTGAAGGGAGGAGGGTAGTATAAACATAAAGCATAATTTCTGCCTTCCAGAAGCTGCAAAGACAGACAAAGCAGATATTTGTAAAAGAAAGAATCATATATATTAACTACTAATGAGAGCACAGAGAAAGGCGTAACTAAAGGGGGTGTTTTCCCTTTAGGTGCCTCTAATTATTAGGCAAACATTCTTCCTATTGAAATAAAAACTACCTTGCTAGGATCCTTACAGAATAGGCCTAACTCTCTGCCAAGAAGTAGACTGTGCTTTTAAAAAAATAGGTCCCCAGTGGGGCGCCTGGGTGGCTCAGTCGTTAAGCGTCTGCCTTCAGTTCAGGTCAGAATCCCAGGGCCTGGGATCGAGCCCCGCATTGGACTCCCTGCTCAATGAGAAGCCTGCTTCTCCTTCTCCCACTCCCCCTGCTTGTGTTCTCTCTCTCGCTGTGTCTCTGTCAAATAAATAAATTAAAAAAAAAAAAAAGGTCCCCAGATTCTTTGAGACTCCTTCCTTCCAAAGGTAGAGCTTAATCTTCCTCCCCATGAGTGTGAGCTGGAGCCAGTGACTTACTTCTAATGACTAAAATAGTACAGAAGTTACCGTAACTGGTTTCAGAGACAAAATCATGAAAGGCACACTGACTTCTTCGTTGCTGTCTTTGAGAGCTCTCTCTGGGGGATGTTATCTGCCGTGTCGTGAGGACATTCATGCTACTATATGGAGATACCCATGGAACGGGAACTGAATACTCCTGCTCCGTGAGTATGTGGTCTTGGAAATGGGTCCTCCAGCCCTAGTTAAGCCTTTGGAGGACTGAAGCCCGTATGGACATTTTGCCTGCAAAATGGGGGCCCCAAGCTAGAGCCACACAGATAAGCTACTTCTGAATATCTGACCCACAGCAATGATAAGATAATATTATTTTAAGCAACTAAGTTGTGATGTAATTTGTTACACAGCAACAGATGACTCATACATAATTCCTTAAGTGTTTGCTGAAAATTACCACGTGGTGTTATTTTCTTCTCTTTTCCAGGTTAGACATGGTTTCTGGTTCCCTCACCATCCTCTTCTCTCTCCCAAGCACATGCTGCGTCTTGTCACTGACCCTGAGAAAGGTTGGTGCCAAGAACTGAATGTAGAATTTAAGGTATGACTGTGTTATCCCAGAAGAGAGCGGCTATTATCTTCCCCATCTAAACATGGTCACATCATGCCATCAATTGACATTGACTTTTGGCTTCATTTTACTGTGAAGTTTTCAAACATATGTAAAAGTTGAAGAAATTGTATGATTACTACCCATATATCCACCACCTAGATTCCATAACAATTGTGCTGTATCATCAATCCATCTCTCTATCCCTCTATCATTTCTTTTGTCCTTGTTAGCTGCATTTCAAACAAGTTGAAGCCATCCACATTGACCTTGCAGCCAACCCAAACCTCCAAATCCTTTACTTACCTGCTACCTTCTCTTACCTATTTGTTCTCCATCCCCTGCGTGGTCCTGAAATATAGGACTTGTTTACATCTATTAGCATAAAAAGCAGAACGGCGTAGGGGCATAGAATAGGTTTTGAAGGTGGATAGACCTGGGAAGGAATCTCGTTCTTTTATGTCCAATTATGTGATGTTGAGCAAATAACTCAAACTCTTGGAGTCTTGGGTTTTTTTGCATCTATAAAATGAGGATGATAGACCTACACTTCAGGAATATTTAGAGGACAAGAGATTACACATGAAAAGCGTTTAGCATCATGTCTGGCATGTAGGAGGTGTTTAGTGAATGATGGCTAATATTATTTGGTCCACCATTCCTGCCCATCTAGTTAATTTTGGATTCTGAATCTGTCATTCCAGATTTACATCACCTTCAAGTCTATAAGTTCTGCTAGATATTCATGCTAGAAATTGACATAAACGTGACTGGGACAAGTCCTGAATCTCTGCCAGTTATGTATATCATTATTGTTCTAAAGCCTGATATTAATTAAAATAATACAATGTGGCACTAATAGTTATTGCTTATAAACAAAGCTGACATTGACTATGTAGCAGCAGTGCTCTGAGTCTTTTAACCAGTTATAAATCTTTTAACCAGTTATAAATCTTTTAACCAGTTATAAAACCTTACTCTGCTGTCACTCATCTATATTTCTCCATCTTATCTCTAAGAACATTACAAGTAACTTTGTTAAGTGCCTTGCTGATGATGAATGCACTGACTATATGTACCATATTTCCTCCTCTACCAGCCTAGGATCATTTTCACTGAAGAAAAGTCAGTTAATTCTTTTGGCAGTTCCTTTGCAAACTCATGGCATTTCCCAATGATCAAGTCTTTCTCCCTTTCCTTCCTTCTTCTCTTCTCTTTCTTTTCCTTCCTTCCTTCCTTCCTCCCTCTCTCTCCCTTTCTCTCTCTCTTTCTCCTTAATGTACTTATTAAACCTGTTTCTCAGAAAATCTGTGGTTGGAAAGACTGCTAGATGTATAATCAGCACCAACAATCACCTTTTTTACTAACAAGTCCCTGGTCTTGTTGTCAAGGGGAACAATATGCCCAAGTAAAAACAAGTATATCCTCCAATTGTTTCAGATATTGTGGACCATCTGGCACATTCCAACCAATGGGATATAGGTGGAAGTTGCTGGATAGAGCTCTGGGGGAAAGCTTCTTCTTCTTTTTTTTTTAATTTTATTTATTTATTTGACAGACAGAGATCACAGGTAGGCAGAGAGGCAGCCAGAGAGAGAGGAAGGGAAGCAGGCTCCCTGCTGAGCAGAGAGCCAGATGCGGGCTCAATCTCAGGACCCTGGGATCATGACCTGAGCCGAAAGCAGAGGCTTTAACCCACTGAGCCACCCAGGTGCCCCTGGGGGAAAGCTTCTTAAGGAGTAGGTGGGAAGGGAGGGGCAGAGTCAACTTGCTCTTGTCCTTCCCCTTTCCTCTGCTCAGCACACAGAAACTTGTGCTGGTGATGGAGAAGCCATCTTGGTACCATGGGATGACAATGAAGGAAAGGCCAAGAGAATCTCAAGAACTGAATCCTGACATCCTTGAGCTGCTAAACCAATGCCTGCCTTAGGGCTGTTCACAGAATGAGAAAACTAAGTCTCTAATTGGTTAAGTTACTCTTTAGGGATTTCAACTACTAACAGACACAAGGGATTCCAAAGGGATACACCTGTCCTAGAATCCTGACCAGGATCAACACCACCACCACCATAGTCTGAAGACTCCATCTTCTTCTGTGTTAGAGAATAAAGATGATGTTTCACTGTTTTCTGATTTCTCCCACAATTCCACCATCTACATGCCTGTGATTGTTGACAATTTACCTTCTTGTGAGGTGGGTAATTTGTTTAGTTCAGGAGATTTGGCCTCATTTTGAGAGGCTCATTTTCCTTTTTTCTTTTTTGTTTCCTGTTTTGGTTAACACATTTTAGGGTTTTTTTCTTGTTTTATTAACATATAATGTATTATTTGCCCCAGGGGTACAGGTCTGTGAATCATCAGGCTTATACATTTCACAGCACTCACCATAGCACATACCCTCCCCAATGTCCATAACCAAGCCACCCTATCCCTTCCCCGCACCCCCCAACAAACCTGTTTGTTTCATGAGATTAAGAGTCCCTTGTTGTTTGTCTCCCTCCCAATCCCATCTTGTTTCATTTTTTCCTTCCCTACCCTCCATAATGCCCCGCCCTGCTTCTCAAATTCCTCACATCAGAGAGATCATATGATAACTGTCTTTCTCTGATTGACTTATTTCTCTCAGCATAATACCCTCTAGTTCCATCCATGTTTTTGCAAATGGCAAGATTTCATTTCTTTTGATGGCTGCATAGTATTCGATTGTATGTATATATTTATATACCACATCTTCTTTATTCATTCATATGTTGATGGACATCTAGGTTCTTTCCATAGTTTGGCTATTGTGGACATTGGGGCTATAAAGACTCAGGTGCATGTGCTCCTTCGGATCACTACATTTGTAACTTTAGGGTAAATACCCAGTAGTGTGATTGCTGGGTCAAGGGGTAGCTTATTTTCAACTTTTTGAGGAACCTCCATACTGTTTTCCAGAGTGGCTGCACCAGCTTGCATTCCCACCAACAGTGTAGGAAGGTTCCCCTTTCTCCACATCCTCACCAACATCTGTTGTTTCCTGACTCGTTAATTTTAGCCTTTTTGATTGGTGTGAGGTAGCATCTCACTGTGGTTTTGAATTGTATTTCCCTGATCCCGAGTGACGTTGAGCACTTTTTCATGAGTGGCTCATTTTTCTAATAATTTTTCTTGGACTTCAGGTCTCTCATGCCAGTATCAGTTTCACTCTTTCCAGTCCAACAAGCACTCTCATTGGCAAAGATGGAAGCCAAGTAGAAGAGATGTTCTGTTTTCCCTCTGTCATCCTCTACTTTTACAGCCCCTCCCTCAGGCACAAATGCTGGGGCCTGTGCTTATTATTCTTCCAGACAGAAGAAAAAAGTTTATTTTTTTTATCTTGACATTTCTTGCATGTCTCTGCTCAGTTGGTTTCCAGCATTCCTTGCACAATTCCCAATATATGTATGTATCTAAGATATGAAAAATCTAATGAATTCAGCCAACCATAGAAATACAACAAGGAATGCTCAGTTGCTCAGAGAGTGCAGGCATGGCTTGGGGTTTTGTTTCTGCTGCATGGACAGTATGGGCTGACTGCCCTACTTGACTGTATTTATGTAGGAACCCTCACCAATCAAAAATGCCAGGAGTCTTAGCAGAACACACTTGGGAACAACTGACAAAAGAAGGAAGTGCCTGAATTAATTATTTTTGGGGCCAGCCATATCTCTGCCAGGCTAAATCCACGTTCCTTCTCTGCTTTTGCCTTCTAACTGGATTTTTTTAGGAGCAGAAGATGATTCCATGAAACCCAATCAAAAGTATGCTAAATGATCTAGTTAATATTCTCTATTTTAAAGATCCTTATAACCTCTAATTTCAGAGAGTACATCTATTAAGCAGGGACCTTTTTCGTTGTGTGAAACAGAGGAGGGATTGGGAAACTTTAAGATAGTAAATGTTTTAGGCTTTATAAGTCATTCGATCTTAGTAGCAACTACTCAACTCTTGTCATTGTAATGTAAAAGCAGCCATAGACAATACATTAGCAAATGAGAGTGGCTGTGTTCCAATAAAACTTTATCGATGGACACTGAAATGTGAATTTTGTATAATTTTATGGTTCATGAAATATTCTTCTTATGATTTTTTTTAACCCCTTAGAAATGCAAAAACCATTCTTAACTTCTAAGACAGAGGCTAAATTTGGTCCACAAGTCATAGTTTGTTGATCCCTCGAATGGAGCTACCCTTAGGGCTGTTTCAAAAGGAGGATTCCTCTTTATAAAGGTATCATAAGAACTTACGGAAACTGGAAAAGGAAAATAGAAAGTTCTCTGGACCTCAGTCTACTATGGAGTAGACATGGTCTTTTCTGTGGCTTCTCTGTATCATTCAGCATTTCAGCACACTCTGTACGTCCATCCAGCTACTCCTTCCCACTTGGAACCTATGAAGATAAATCAATAGACAATTCAATATGATGGAACAAATGCAATGGAATTGGTATGCACAAGATGCTATGGGGAACTCTAAGAAGTTAGTAGCTCAAAAATAAGGGCCACGTTGGAGAAGGACAATGGTAGTCAGGAGTTTGAGGAAAGCACAGAGGTTTGGAACAGTCAGTGTGGAGAATGAGATAGGAATCAAACAGAAGAAACGAAGAAATCTCCTAGGTATTATTTTTTTTTAATCAATTTTCTTTTTTTTTAAAATTTTATTTATTTATTTGACAGACAGAGATCACAAGTAGGCAGAGAGGCAGGCAGAGAGAGAGGAGGAAGCAGGCTCCCCGCTGAGCAGAGAGCTCGATGCGGGGCTTGATCCCAGGACCCTGGGATCATGACCTGAGCCGAAGGCAGAGGCTTTAACCCACTGAGCCACCCAGGTGCCCCTCCTAGGTATTATTGAAGGCCCAAGAGATGCTTAGAGTTTTTGCATTTGGTAGGTGTATTAGTTTGGTTGTCTGTGACAAGTAATAGAAAATCTTTTCAAAGTTGTCTAGGCACTAAATTCACTAGAATACAGGGGTCATAAATGCAGGAATCTTCCCATCATGTTTACTGATCAGCTCCATTTTCTACAAAAGTAGCTTGTGCATGGTAGGCATCTAGGAAATATGTATTGAGTGAAGACGTGAATGATCTCATATAAGAGTAAGTGAGTTCCAGGCTTGGTAAACTCTGGCTCATTAGTATATTAAGGATTCAGGTTCAGTCTATCTTTTGGCGAGTGGGCTCTGACTTTAGGCTAGTTTTTCATGGTTATAAGATGGCTGCATGTTCTGATCCTTATGACCAGACACCAAAATGTCCAGTGGAAGGAAAAGCAGTTATCTACTCTGTGACTCTCTTTTAAAGAGTGAGAAGACCTTTTTCAAAAACATTAGCAAACTTCCCTTCAGTTATGTTGGCCAGAAATACATCACATACCAACGTCTAAATTAATCAATGGCGGGGATAGTGAGGCCACTATGATCAGCTTAGACTGCTGATTCTCACTGGGGTGATTTGTCACCCCCAACCCACCCACCAGGCAATGTCTTGAGACCTAGTTGATTGTCATGATTGGGGAAGGGAGTGTTAACAGCACTCTTGTTGGTAGAAACCAACAATACTGAAAAACCATCTTTGATGCATAGGACAGCCTCTACCAGAAGAAAGAAGTATCTCATTCAAAATATCAGTAGTGCTGAGGTTGAGAAACCCTGACTTAGATCAAGCCAAATCTTTCCCTGGAGCTGGGACAGGGGCTAATTTCCTTGAAGCACATGTCCAGGGAGAAGCATGAATATCTGTATGAAATCAGCTAAAACACAGGAGGAAAGGATAAGGAGGTAGCAGTGGGGGAGAACTAGATGCTGGGGAGGCAATCAACGGAGTGGACACCAGAGGGGTTGACTGGGTTTTCCAATTTAGCAGAGGACCGAAGGAGCCTTTGGAAAGATTTTTTTTTTTAAGAAATAAGAAATGAAGATTTCCTGTCTTCTGTAAACACAATAAAGAGTTCCTGCCTTTTCGACCAAAATAAAAATTATAACCTGCTGGCCATTCCACCACTCCAATAAATGCATATGTGGAACTGATGTTCATAGATGGCCTGCAATGAGTTCAGTGCCAGGAGGTAGCCAAGATGTGCAGAACCCAAGAACCCATTAACACATACCATCCCATGTCATCCTCACACTACACAGCAAAGCATGCATTATTATCTGTGTTTTACAGCTGCGGAAGCTCAGAGCCAAAGTGATCCCCTGTGAGTCAGGGAGCTAGGATTCTCTGCCACATTCTGCATATAAAACCCCTTCTCTTAGTTGAGGGTAAAGTAGAGGGTGCAGCATTTCTGGGAGCATAGCTGGAGAGGATACCATGTGCTGACTCATGGTGTCTGGATGCCTCAGAGGCTACAGCATCTTCCAAGGGCACACAGGCTGGGTCAGAGCTGCTCTGGAGAAAGGGCCTCTGGACAGAGAGATGCTTCTTTTTTTATGGCTTACAAGGCTCAGGAGAATCTCCCAATCTAAAACTCTGTGAATTCAATGATTTCTTTTGAGATCTCCTCCCCTCCCTCTTCAGCACATTCTCTGCTTTTATACCACTCAGCTCTCTGAGTTTGATGAGAAAAAAAGTCAGAGGAGTGATAGAAAAGAGAGCCCGAAGTTTTAAGTATTCTTGTAAGACCGCATTGGGTCACTGGAGAGTCTTCACCTATTTGCTGTAGAAAATCTTCCCTGAGAAGCCCCCTTACGCTTGACATTAGGATTCAGCCTGGGTCTCCTGGCATGCATGCTGGGGCGAGAAGGGGCCCAGTCTCAGCTGTCCAAACAGAGGAGAATTGATGCCTTTGTCTTGTATGAGACCACCGAGCTCCATGGTGATTTTCAACTCTCACCCAGGGCTCTCTCCCTCCCTCTTTCTTTCCTCTAACTTCTGTTTGTCCGGGTTGGGGGAGAAAGGGCTTATGGTAGATAGGCTGCAGGTTTGGGGGCTGGGTCTCCAAAAGAACAAGAAAGGGAAAAAGCCCTAGCTATTATGCCTAATGGGTCCCACCCCAGTGCGTGGTTCCACCTTCTAATATGTGTACAATGCTGTAAGAGTCCCAGGCACGTTGTTAGAACACAGATTGAATTCCGTGGGAAACCAGGGGCTTTCACGCAACTCTTTTGGTCTGAGTTGTCTCGCCTATAATAAATCTCACTTCGCAGGGCCGGTGTGGGAAATCAGATGGAATATAGGCTCCTGGTTCAAAATGTATACAGTTAAGTTGGTTCATCGGTTCATTCATTTGCATTGAGCTATCCTAACTGGAACCCAGTTTCATGGGTCTTACTGGGATAGTTGCCCTGCATGCCCTTATATTGGTGATCTTTTGTTGCATAACAAACCACCACACAATACAGCAATTGACATCAACCACCATTTTGATTACTCATGATTCTGTGGGTCAGCAGGTTAGTTAACGACTGAGTACAGCTGAAGTCATCTGGTGGCAACAATGTGTGGCTGGATGATCTGAAAAGGCTTCTCTCATGCATTGGTGCTCTCTGTTGGCTGTGCAGGGTATCTCCAGGCTAGTTTGGACTCTTCCTCTGGTAGATGGCTTCCCAAAGCTGTAAGACATAGGGCACGGACCCGTGTACAAGCTCAAGCCTCAGTTTCCCTCACGGTCGTTAATGTTCCATCAGTGTAAGCAGGTCACAGGAGGCAATGGGAGAGGGGGTAAAATGAGATGGGATAAGCAAGCATAATTCCCTGGGGCCATTTCTGTCAGGATCTTGGAAAGCTATCCTTTGCTTCTCACTGGGTCTCCCCAGTAGACCAGTTGTTCAATGCACATAAATCTGTTGCAAAACTCAGTTTGGTTAAACTCAGTATAAATTTTATTGAAAGCCCCTCCCCTATCCCCCACACACCCCTTCTGGCTGGATGGTAAAAATTTAAATTTTGTTCTTAGTTGCTTCCTCTCTTCTACTTCCTGGCAGTCCCATCCAAGTTCCAGGGCTGGGGAGACATTTTCTGCTATGGGTTGTCAGTCTATTCATAATGACATCTGTGGAATGTTCTGGTTCTTCGATCAAGGGTCCATGCAGGTCTCCTGAAGTTTGGCCACCTCTCAGCTACTATTCTGCCGCTCTGTGGTGCTCTCAGTTATTGTACCCCAGTGCCTCCACTAGGCTGTGAGAATCTTTATGGGGCTGCTGAAGGACCTGTCCATACACTATGCAGTTCTTTTTTTCCTGAAGTCTTGCTAACTTTTGAGTTCCACACAGGAAATAAGACAAGAGTCTTTCATCTCAACTTTTCTGGAGCATCTGTCCTGAACTCAGCCTGATTAAAAGATAAATGAGTACCTTCTTCAGAGATTCACAATGTTGATGCATTTATGCCTTCCTTGGTGGTTCCCCCACGGACTCTTTCTAGTTGGAAGTAAGTAGAGCCTGGCCCTTACTCACTTGATTGTTTCCTAATCTACTATTCAGGCCCAGAGTCCTCCTGTTGCCCCCGAGGACTGGCGTTCTGAAAACTGAGAGCAGAAAAGCTTCTGATTTCTCTCCCTTTCTGGGGCTCATTTCACTCCTGAGACTAGGAACTCAGAAATTTTAATTTGAGCAAGGGAATGTCCACTCTTGGGAATGGAGGGAGAGGACATGTTCATATTTCAAAATATTACCCCAGTACACTTGCTTCCTGTTTCCCATGTGAAAGGATTTCAATCTAAAACGGAACTGGAAGATAAGAATTGGAGCATCTCATGCATGGTCCCTCAGAAGAATGGAACTTAGGAACTGAGAGACTGATTTATTTTTATTAAATGCCTGATTTACAGAAGACTGAGATTTATCTCCTGACCAATGAACATCTGCCCAGAATCCCTCTCCATCCTCAAGCCAGTGAAATTACTGCTTGAACTCTGGGTGGACTTTCCTCCCTTTGCATGTCTGGTCCATAAATACAGCCTTCCCCAAAACTTCAGTGGGCTTCCCTGGCCCTTACTCACTTGATTGCTTCCTAATCTACTATTCAAGCCCAGAGTCCTCCTGTTGTCTGTTCTGACAGCATGCATTTCCCAAATTGCATTTCCTCTGCTGTTCCTGAATAAGCTCAATTTTTGGTCATTTGACCGGGCCTCATTTTGCCTCTGTATTTAGGTTGATCTCAACTCCAAGGGTCCAGAATCAAGCCTGCGCTTCCCCCACCTAGTATTGCTCCTTGGAAATGTTCGCTCCTAGGATGCACTTTGTTGGGTTGCAAGGGGTATTTACTCAAAAGAAGGTATTGGAATTGAAGGGACGGAGTTTTATTTTGTTGGGGAGCAGTCATTTTCTAGAAAAATGATCTTAGTATCTTGATCTATATGGTCCTTCGTCTGGACAATGGTCTCATCTGAATTTTTTTTTCATGACTACTGGTAATTTTTAAAAATGTCTACAGTTTTGTGTTAGTTTTCTATTGCTGCATAACACATTGCCACAAATGGTACCACTCATAGTGTTGCTTATCTCAGAGTTTCCATGGGTTAGGAGTCTGAGCACAGCTTAGCTGGGTCCTCTGCTCAGGGTATTGCATGCTGCAATCAAGGGCTTTGGTCTTATCTGAGACTCAGGGTTCTTGTCCAAGTTCATGTGGTTGTTGGCAGAATTCATTTTCCAGCAGCTGTAGACCTCATAATGTCTCATTCCTTCAAAGCCAGCAGGAGATGTTTTCTTTTACTTGAGGCAGACCCATCCAGGATAATGTCTTTTATGATTAACTTGAAATAAATGAATTTGGGACCTTAATTATATCTGTAAAATCCCTTTACTTTTGCCATATACCTTACTAGATGGAAATCCATCACTATTCACAAGTCCCCCACTGCAACCTGCCACACTCCAGGGGAGGGAATTATAGGGGACATGCATACCAGGGAATCTCAGGGGCCATCCTAGAATTCTGCCTACCACACGCTTACTGATGCTTGGGCCAGGCACCATGCTAAGCACTTTTATATACACTGCATTTTTGTGAAAATGAGCAACTAAATGATATCACTTGTCTGAGGTCATTATTAATGTCAGTTTCCTGCTTTAACTGATGTGGTATACTGCCTTACACTCTGGTATAAGAATGCTTTTTTAGCCATTAGAGGAGCTGTGTTAAACCAGGCAAACACATGGGGCACCTCGGTGGCTCAGTTGCTGGGTGTCTGCCTTTGGCTCCAGTCGTGATCCCAGGATCCTGTGATTGGACCCCACATCGGGCTCCCTGCTCAGTGGGGTTGGGGGGCGGCTGCTTCTCCCTCTCCCACTCCCCCTGCTTGTGTTCCCTCTCTCACTGTGCATGTGTGTGTCTCTCTCTGTCAAATAAATAAATAAAATCTTAAAAAAAAAAACAAACAAACCAGGAAGACACCAAGTCCTAGAACATCCATAACACCCTGTCAAAACATAAAAGGCCATGCAGAGATTGTGTTAAAGGCTCTGGCCAATGATTGAAAAGGAGTCAACAGAAGCATTAAGTGAGCACATATGTGCAAAACATTGGACTAGATTTTTTAAAAGAGTTTTTTTATTTATTTGAGAGAGGGAGGGGGAGAGAGAGAGAGAGAGAGAGTGAGTTGGGGGAAGAGAGAGAATCCTCAAGCAGACTTCCTGCTGAGCTTGGAGCCCAATGGCGATCTCTACCCACAACTCTGAGATCATGACCTAGCCAAAACCAAAAGTCGGACACTTAATCAACTGAGCCACCCAAGTGCCCCTAGACTAGGTTTTTTAAAATAGGATTCAACTTTCAGGTATCCAATAGCCCCGCAAGTAGGTATCAGCATCAGTGTTTTGAAAGGCATGGAAACTGAGGCTCCTGTGTACCTTGGCCGAGATCACAGAGCCTGTAAACGGCTGAGACGAATCGTGATCTGAGAGTGTCATAGCAAACATCCTGACATTAATGCAGGTGGACAGTGGTGCTTCTCACGATGCACCGATTCTCTGTGTTATAAATACCTCCTGTCCCGGAGCCTTCTCTCTTTTCCGGCCTGGGGCTGCAACCCAAGGAGGGACAGAGACTTTGAATTACATTGATTTGTGGGACTCCCTGCTGTTTAAATGCTCAGCCTCATCTTGGGGAACTGAAGCGGTACAGCAACTCTCCTGTGAGCTGTGCTTCCTCCCTGGGGGAGAGGATTAGCCTGCGATGCTCCCCTCAGCTCTAGAAACGTCAGCAGGCACACCCCCGACCGTGCGGCTGTCTCTCCGGACCCACCTCCACTTGCAGCCCATGACAGTGCCAGCGGCTCCCGCTGAGCCACTCTGTCCCTCTTTGTTTAAGACACACTAACAACATTTCCATTTAGCACATCTTTCTTCTAGAAAATGTCCTGACAGCTTTACTACTTTGGCTCCTTTATAGGGCAGTGGAAGAGTGAGGGCGGGAGAAAATCAATAGCCGGCAATAGCGGATGCCGGAGAATGCTCAGCACCTGTGCTCCCTGACACCTGCATGGCCCTCCACCCTCTTCCGTGGCCCGGCCCTGGCCCCAGGCAGAGCTAACCCCGCTTAGCTTTAAAAGTGTGCTGCCCAGACCTGGAGGGCATCCCAGTGGAGCTGACTGGATCCAGGGAGCTCCAGGGAAAGGTCATGACCATGGATTCATTTGCTCAGGACCTCCAGGCTGCTGGGAAGAGGTGGGATTCAGCTGGGGGCATGAAAGACTCTTTGTATCTAAATGGTTGGCACAGTGTTGCGGTCCCTCCCTCCAGTGGGGACACTCAGAATGGAGTAAGGTTGTTAAGGGGAAACCAGTATTTCCCAGGCAGGCGTGGTGGCGCTGGCGGCAGGTCAGCAAGAAGCAATGACGGGATGTAAATCATTGTGACAAAGTCAGCCTCTTCTACCTGGGAGAGCTCTGCAGTCCTTTACGGAAGAAGCCAGTGGCAATCATTTTGCAATAGCTGAGTGTATCGAATCAACGTATTGTACACCTTGAACTCACACAATGTTATATGTCAATTACACCTCCATAAAGTTGAAAACAAATAATTTTTTAAAATGATAGCTCAGTTAAAAAAAATAGAGGAGCTCGAGTTTCCATCTGCTGCCTGCCCCCATCAGGAAGGGAATACCTTTCACTTACTGGGGGCTGGGGGTAATGATCATAACCCTGAAGCTGGCCTCTCCCAGCCAGCCCCAGCGGAGTCCCCCAAATGACAGATGGTTGGGAAAAGAGTAAATAGTAACATTCAACCCCTTCTTAAGTGGAACTCCTATGAGAAGAAAGTAATTTCCTTCATGGTGTTATAGTAAATTCCCAAGCGGCTGTATTGCTGTATGGTAAGTGAGTAAATGACTGTTAAAAGAAATTGTCCTCTTGTGGCTTTGACTATCTAATGCAAATTCCCACCAGAAGGGCTCTACCAACTTACATTGTCACAGGAAATGGGACCTGCTTCCCCATGGACTCGGGTTTCTGCGTTCAAAATTTTCTGACTGCCTTCACGCCATTTTAATTTTTAATTTGCACTTCTTTGCTTATCAGTAAGGGTAAATGCTATTTTTTTTCAGATTTGTGCTCCCTTTTGGAGGTTTGGGTAATTCCTGAACCTGATGATAGATGGGTGAGAGGTGCTCTTGAGACACCAGTGGGAAGAAAGAAAAAGGATGAGAAATAGGAAAAAGGAAAAATCAGAGAAAGAGATAGAAAAATTTCTGCACTGAAGTGAAGCAAGTCCCACAAGTATAAAGTGAGTGAAATCTGGAGTCAAGCCCCACCCATTGTGCCCGCGTCTCCCCTCCCCCATTCACAACACAGCTCTACTATTTAACAGACATGTAATCTTTTTTTTATTATTTAAGATTTTATTTATTCATTTGACAGAGAGCACGCACAAGCAAGGGGAGCAGGAGGCAGAGGGAAAGGGAGAAGCAGGCTCCTTGTGGAGCAGGGAGCCCAGTGGGGGCTCGATCCTAGGACTCTGGGATCATGAGCTGAGCTGAAGGCAGATGCTTAACTGACTGAGCCAACCAGGTGCCCCTAGATATGTAACCTTGGGCAAGTCACTTTATGCCACCTGGATATATGAATAGTTCCTGATTCATGGGATTATTATAAAGATTAAATGAGCTAATGTATGAAAAGTACCTCCCTTACAGACTAAGCATTATAAAAATAATTATTACAAATACATAATAATTGTTCTAAATATAATAATTAAAAATACATGTTTGCTATGATTATAAATGTTTACTAATATACGAAATAAGAGTATATTTATAATTTTTATTATTACGATTATTATCCAAGCATTACCCTAGGCAGTTTCCATAGGTATGTATGAATATATTTATAATAATAAAGCAGCAGGATAGTGAACGGAGTAGTGTGTCTAACACTGGACATGCCTGGGATGAGTCCTTGATCTATTATATACTACCTATGTTAGTTAAATACTTTGAGATTTGATGCTCTTATGTATTAAGTCAGAACAAAAATAACTGGCTTACAGAATGTATCTAAAAATGAAATAGCATAGGGGTGTCTGGATATCTCAGTTGGTTGGGTGCCCAACGTTGGTTTCGCCTCAGGTCATGGTATCAGGGTCGTGAGATCAAGCCCTGTGTTGGACTCCCTGCTCTGCGTGGAGTCAGCTTGAGGTTCTCTCTTTCCCTCTGCCCCACCCGCCCCCACTCACACACTCTTTCTTGCAAATAAATAAATAAATAAAATCTTTTAAAAAACTTAAATAGCATAGACAAAACCCTTGGCCCAGTGCTTGGTGAGTGGGAGTTGTAGTAGCACTAGCTGTAACAACTAATACTCAGTGAGTATTGCTACACCAGGCCGTGTCTAAGCACTTTACACGTATCTTATTTAATCCTTAAAAAGCCTTGTGAGGTAGGTGTTCTACTCATTTTACAGATGAGGCAACATGAGGCATTGTACCCATTTTACAGAAGCTTAAATCGGGCTCATGTAACTTACATTAGATCACAAACCTTGTGACAGAGTTAGAATTTGAACCCAAATCTCTTCAACTATTGGCACATAATAGCTTTTAGTAACCTTCTTCATCTGTAATTTTAAAATCATAGTACTTTATTCCATCTTTATTTTTCCCACTTGTCACCTAAAATTACTGTTGGCTTCCTCTCTGTACTGTGAAATCCTGGAGCTTGCTCTTGCCTCAATTCCCACAGTGCTTCCCCCTATTCCCTAGCTTGCCTCTCCCCTTTCCCCAGGCCCACCTCCAAGCACATGGTACACCTTGTAGAACTTGTGGGCCTCCTAGCTCACCCTCCCCACTCCGTACCAGTCCTCCTCTGCACAGCCTGGGACACAGGCTCCCCTCTGGGGTATGCTCTGTTCCTGCTTTGCACTTACAACCAATTCCATATGCAGAAGTCCTTGGCCCAGTGGCAGCCCTGTGTTTGGGGGCTGGTCATCCGCCTCCTAGTGCTGGTCCTTGGACTCTAAGGCACCCCCCAGGCTCTGGTAACAAAGCCTCCAAACCTATCTTCAGCCCACCTCTCTGGTGATTTCTCTGCACCCCTAGCCTGCTTCCAGGATGGAGGGGAAGACATAGTCTTAATGCTGTGAACTTGTCTTCCGCTCCTCCGGTCCTTAGGTACTCCCTTCCATGCCTATGGTCAGAGTTGCAACGTTAACCTCGAGAACATTCCGGTTAAGAAGATGCTTTCGTGGCTTTCATTTCAAGCCCAGAGAGATGAACACCCTGGAAATCCTGCAGACAAGACCTGATGCAGAAGTGGGGAGGCTAGCAAGGAGGGGTACATTCACTTTGAGGCTGACCCTACTGATGGACATTTTGTATTTCAGACCCAATAGTTACACAGTCTTCACACTGAAAATGGAATCCATCTCCGCAGCAATTAATGCTACCAGCTTTGTGCCCAGCTTGTGCAGGGCCCTGGGACCACAGTGACTAGAAAGACCCAGTCCTTTTTTTCAGGGAGCTCTCGTCCATCTGGTCCACATTCAAATTGGTTCAAGTTCATGGTGGTGCTAATCTTCCTCTTATATGTAATTATATTCTATGTATAGGTTTTATTAAAAAAAAATTCACTAGAGAGCCATGCCACCTGCGTGGATTATCTCTTATAGCACTTAGCTCGGTGCCATGGGTCTGAAGGCAATTAATGTAAGCTCTTTGATGATATTGAATTTCCTGGAAGCTACGGCATTTTCTTTCAGTCATCCTAGTTAGTGTCTTAATGTGATAATAGGTTGATTGATTTTTATGTGAGTCTTAATCACCCATCAGATGCTCAACTTGAAATTCAATTCCAGCTCCACCAATCATATGACCTTGGGCAGGTTGCTTAACCTTTCTCAACATCAGTTTCCTCGTCTGGTAAAATAGGAACAATAAAACCGCCCACACGGGCTTGATGGGATAATTTAATTAAATAGAATTCCAGCCAAAAGGTTATATACAACCTTAACATGCTATTTAGTTCAAATTTCTTTTCTCTTTTTTCTTTTCCTTTCTTTTCTTTCCTTTTCCTTCCTCCTCTCCTCTCCCTCTTCTCTCTCTCTCTCTCTCTCTTTTTTTTGGGGGGGCATATACCATGGTCCACATACATTGCTAGATCTTGGGAATACTAAGAGAAGAACACACAGTCCCTGTTCCCCACAAAATCCACAGTCTGGTGGGCAGAGACAGTTGTAAGCAAGCAGTGATGATACATATAGATCTCTAAGAGAGGTTCTTTAGAGACAGCGAGGTAAGAGGGAGTAAATATTTATCAGGCATCAACTATGTGAGTGTGAGGGCCCTGAGGAGAGTCAGTGTGATGTGTGTTTGTATGTGTGTGTCCCTACATGCACACACCTTCTGGACTTCACCTTCTTTATGGCTGGATTCCCCAGATGTCTGACTTTCCTGTAACAAGCATCAGGAAGCCAAACTTGATTCTTTTTTCCTCCGGAGCAGCCTTGTCCGCAAGAACAGCAGGGAATGCTGATGACCGCTTAACACATTCTGAAGCCATCGGCCAAATCTGGGGCCGGATAAATATGCAAAGAAGGGCTCCCTGTTGACCATTCCCCTGAATGCTTTTCCCAGCCCTGCTGTCTCCTGCTGCTCAGTAACCCGTTGCCGTGGGAGACAAGTGTACTTAGTGTGACAAGTCACACCACACCCCAAGCTTCCCCAATCCCATGTCAGCCCGATCCCAGTGCAACAGCAACTCCGCTAAGTTATGGAAGACAGAATGCATTTCTGTTTAAATGCATCACACACTTCTATGAGATCTTCCTTTGCATAATGGTTTGGCCTCTTCCCTCCTGGCAAGAGCCTGCAGAGGAATGGATCTTGCCTGGCTGACACCTTCATAGATGCCTGGGTTGATTCCTTTGCGGCTACCCCCATCTCCTGGGTGTCTGGTTCCAAATGCACCCAAAAATAAGCCTGGATGGGCCCCTTTCTTGATGAGACAGGAGATACTTACAGAATACAAATAGCTACCCTGCTTTAGGCTCCCCAGGAGCGCAGAGATGGAAGCAGAAGAGACAGACTGAAACCAGCTTTTAAGACGCCAGTCGTTACTTTCGATGGATAGGGATGGGGTACAAGGAGGCAAACAAGCTTAGCTACTCTAAAGCTTAGCCTGACTTTTTTCCTTTATTGCAGAGACAAATTGCAATATTTGGCAGCCCTTGTATTTCACATGCCCTTGTAATGTTTTGCTTATAGAGTTTATTATGAATAAGAACAGCTAATATTTATTGAATGATAATTACATGTCAAGCACCTGGTATATGTTTATCTCCCTTACAGTAACTCTACGAAGTAGGTCACTGGATTAGTTTCTCTTTACAGAGTAAGCATTTGAGGCTTAAAAAGTGCAATTCTTTTGCCCCAAATCACGTCCAAAGTGGGGGAGGCAGCGTTCAAACCCAGGGTGTCTAACTTCGGATGACTGAGACTTAACTCCTGCATGATACTGTTGCTAGAGAAGCAGCCTGGGAGACTGACAAGTTAATAAAGACCACCCTGCTTTGCTATTTAGCACCTGCATGACCTTGGACAGGTTACTGAAGTTCTAGTACCAGTAGCAGTAGTATTCAGGGATTTAATACAGATAAAACATTTAGGATCATGCCTGGCACAAAGTAAGGACCCAGCATACATGAATTATTTTTATAAACAATACGTCCTTCTAAAGTTACGGACCTTGTCTTAGTCCCCTTTGAATCTTTATCACCAATACACAGCACGGCGCAAAGCATGTACTAGAAACCAATTCAACATTATTGGGATAAATGAGTGGATTCAATATTCTAGAAGGCAGATATAATTAAAATTTATAAGTGCTTCATTATTTACAAAATGATGTCATTTCGTTTCATCTGGTGTAAGGTTTGTTTGAGTTAAAATCGCAAGAAAATTGGACCCAACAAATTTGATTCCTAGGTAGAGACTCAAGAGAAAGGAACACATACGTCCACACAAAAACTCATCCACGATTATTCGCAGCAGCGCTATTCATAAGTCAAAAGGTGGAAACAGCCCAACTGTCCATATCAACAGATGAATGGATAAGCAAAATGTGGTATAGCCACAAGATGGACTATTATTCAGTCATCAAAAAAGAACAAAGTACTGATAAATGAATGACCCTTGAAAACATCATGCTAGGTGAAAGAACCAGTCACAAAAGACCACATACTATAAAATTCCATATATATGAAATATACAGAAAAGGCAAATCTGTAGAGACAGAAAGTAAGGATAAGAGGAGGAAGGTATTGGGGTTTCTTTGGGGGTAATAAAATTCATTGTGGTGATGGTCGCGCAACTCTGTAAAGAGACAAAACCATTGAATTGTACACTTCAAAGGGTGAAATACAGAGTATATGAATTCTATCTCAATAAATAAAGCTGTTACCAAAAAAAAAAAAAGGTCAATAAAGTGATGGAACTCGAACTCAGAAGCTAGACAGCAGTGAGCTCACAATCTTAGCAGAGATTCCCTATTCTGCCGCCATGCTGACTGAGGCAGCCTTGGCCACCTGCATGGGGGGTGGGGGATTAAAAGACCCCATTTGTCATTGTTCAAGATGAAGTGGGAAAAAATTAACTAATGATTATTCTTCTGTTCTAGACCAGTTGCCCTAAAAATGCTTCTTTTTAATTTTGCCTCCTGTCTAGCTCTGCCGGGCCAAATGAAAGGCCAGTAGGCTGGTCAATCCAATGCAGAAATGCAAGGTGTGAAATGAAGCCGTAGCAACAGGCTGGTCTTTCTCAAAATTAAATGCAAGCTCCAAGGCTGGAAATCAAGGCTGGAAAGGCTAAATACCAAGTCTATTAATCACTTGCAAGTCATTTCCTTCTCACGATCATGTCTCAGAAACAAATAAAAGCTTGATGTTCGGGCATACTCACTGCATCCTTTGTCTTAATGATGTTTTTCAAAACTCAAGCAAATTGCTGATGGAAGGGAGCAAAGGCAGGATTCTAATTAAGCTGCCCCAGTTTGAAAAGTTGCAGAAGATTGCCAACAGGATTTCAAAACCTGCAGGTATTTAAAAGTAAAAACAGATGAGAAATGAGGCTTGCAATTCATGAGAGTAGCTACGAAGGTGTGTAATTATGACTGAGACCGAAATATAATCCTATCACTTGGAAATTTTGTTCTTTGCTCTACTTTTCACCGATCGATGCTATATATAGACATACTCACCAGGGAAATTCCTTCGGCAGAGGTAAAAAAGAAAAATTACACTTTCCCTTTTCTTGAAAACTGTTAGTACTGTTAATTGAAACTCAAATAAATATTTATTTAGGTGGTGAAATTGAGAAGACTTTCAAACGATGTGTTGGTTTCATTAAATGATGAGTGCTGATCTTTATTGCCTCTAAGATCCTCTCACGTTTTATCTCATTTAAGTACTGTAGCTACCCTCTAAGGTAGGTACCGTTATTATTATTATTACTATCATCATCATCATCATCATCACCACCACCACCATCATCATTATCCTATTTTGCAGATGGAGAAAGTAAGGCACAGAGAGGTTAAGTAGTTTGCCTAGGTTGCACAGCTACTATAAATAACAGAACTGAGGTTTAATCCTGTCTGACTACGGAGCCACATTCTGCCTCACCAGTAAATTGACAGTTCTTAATTTTACTCTTTTTTAAAAGATTTATTTATTTATTTGCCATAGAAAGAGAGACAGACAGAGAGAGACAGAGCACAAAACAGGGGGAGCAGCAGGCAGAGGGGGAAGCAGGCTCCCTGCTGAGCAAGGAGCCCGATGTGGGACTCAATCCCAGGACCCTGAGATCATGGCCTGAGCTGAAGGCAGAGGCTTAACCAACTGCACCACCCAGGCGTCCCTTAATTTTACTCTTGATGCTTCCACTTTGAAGAGTTGAACATGTTAGAACATTGGAAAGAATTAATGCACACAATACTATTGTTTCATTTACTATACGCTGCCATTTTCTTTACATAATATATGTGTGTTGAGTACCATCGATGTGGAAGTGGTGACTGTTGCCCACCGTGTGGTAGTATGTGCTTAAGAAACTTTGCATATGCTATTCCCTTCCCTGGTACGCTCTGCCCTCCCTCTCCTCTGCATTACGTAGCTAACGTCTACCAATCTTCAGAAGTCAACTTAAAATATCACTTCCCATTGAATCAGTATTGTTGTAACATTTGGGTAAATACCTAGCAGTACAATTCCTGGGTCATAAGATAGTTCTATTTTTAACTTTTTGAAGAACCTCTATACTTTTTTTCCAGACTTTATAGCAGCATTATCAACAATAGCCAAACTACGTCCATTGATAGATAAACAGATAAAGAAGCTGTGGTATATACATACAATGGAATATTACTCAGCCATCAAAAAGGATGAAATCTTGCCATCTGCAACCATGTGGCTGGAGCTACACTATATTATGTTAAGGAAAATAAGTCAGAGAAGGACAAACGACACGATTTCACTCATATGGGGAAGTTAAGAAACAAAACAGATGAGCATAAGGGGGGAAAGAGAGAGAGAGAGAGAGAGAGAGGTAAACCATAAGAGAGACTCTTCATTATGGAGAACAAGCTGAGTTTGTTGGAGGGGAGATGGTTGGGGGGATGGGTGAAATAGGTGATGGGGATTAAGGAGAACTCGTTGCAATCAGCACCAGGTGTTGTATGTAAGTGATGAACCACTAAATTCTACTCCTGAAATTAAGTCTAACTAACTAGCTAGCTAGCTAACTAACTATATATATGTATAAAACATCCCAGGCAAGATTTCCTTGACCTCCCCTTCACTCACTCCTCTGTTCACCTACCCTCCTATACTTTGCCTTTGTAGCACTTTCTAAGTTTCTAATCAAATGTAGAACTAGTCATTCAATGGCTAGCTCTCTCCCCTTCTAGAACACAGGTTCCATGAGGACAGTGCCAGGGCCTGTCTTGTTTGCTACTCTCTTCTGCTGCTCAGAGAACCGGCTACCTTTTGCTGATGTGTAAAACAGGAAATGCATAAAGGAATGCACGAGACATCATTTGGGGCCTTGTGTGGCTTACATCTCAGTCGTGTTATATAGAAGCACACGCCTAAAGGGGGAAATGAGTTTAGAAGGAGAAGGAGCTCCTCGGAGGAGGGGCTTGTCAAAGCTACAACATTTGAGCTGGTCCTGAGACAATGAGCCAACATTCCAGATGGACAACATCCAAGAGCCAAGCATGAAGCTAGGCAAGCACAGCCGGCTAAGTAAACTGCTGTGGTGTGTTCATACTTATTTAGAAAATAAGGTGAGAAAAGAGTAGAACAGCAAATGTTGTTTTTCTGTCACTTGAGAGCATTTAGGAATAGGCTGCCTTTTGGGGCCTAAAGACAAATGGAGTTGCCTGGTCTGAAGACAGCTGTCTTCATGTATTGATGATAATTATAAAAGCCAAGATACAAAATGTAACTTGCGCCATGAACCCATGCCCCGTCCCTCATGGAAAAGAAAAGGAAAAGAGCCCTGGATTTCTGAGAATAGATGTGGAAGGCATCTCCTTCTCTCTTCGGCCTCATACGGTTTTCCTATTCCCTGGGAGGATGATGAGGTTGCAGAATGTCTCAGCCAAGTCAGGAAGAGTCTCTTAAAAATCAGTTCATCATTTTTAAGCTCAAAATCAATAGAAGAAATCACACAGAGATCAATAGATTTAACTCCATAAAAATTAAAAACTGCTCTATGTCAAAAACTCACACAACCTAAATGAAAGACAAACAATACACCAAGAAAAATATTCCCTATGGTTATGATGATAATATTATTCCCCACGGCTATGATGATACCGAGAATCGGAAACCGCCAAGCTTGGGACAAATGAATGCAAAATCCAGTTCAGGCCAGTTCAGTTCCACACCTTTCCATGGTGCATTCCTGAGGAACTAGAACTGGGGGATCTGGGGCGTTCGGAGCTCAGTAAGATGGTTTCTGTTCTCATGGGGTTCTGCTGAAAGGACAGGATATATAGACGGACCGTTCCATGGCCATGTGGGAA
Source organism: Meles meles (assembly GCF_922984935.1). Lineage (NCBI taxonomy): Eukaryota > Metazoa > Chordata > Mammalia > Carnivora > Mustelidae > Meles > Meles meles. The sequence continues at coordinate 48,111,778 of NC_060073.1, forward strand.
AGGCACAGGAACTCTGACAAAAGAGAATGATGGACACCCAGTGTGACCCGAAGTTCAAGGAAGGCTTCCCCCAAGGAAGCCTCTGACCCATTAAAGCTGAGGAGAATTTATCCAACGCAACAAGGGGAAGAGGAGGAGGGGACTTAAAACAGTGAGGACAGTGACCAAAGGCATGGAGACATGAAACATCTTGGTCTGTATGTGTGCACTGGGGGTGGCGACAACTTCTTCAGGGTTCTGGAACAAAGGGGAGTGTTGGGAGTGAGGGAGACGAGGCTGGACAGGTAAACTGGGATGCAGATGGGGAGCCACTCTAGCCCAGAACAAGGGCCTGGCCAGGGATCTAAGGCAAACCTTTGTGAGACAAGGAAGGAGGTAGGACTGGGTAAGGTTTATGGCGTGGTAGCTATAGTCTGGTGTGTACAGCGAGGTTAGGACTCTGAAGAGAGTTTTCACGAGCACGCCCTTAGTTTTCATAACTGTGTAGCTGATTCACAGCCTCAATTTGCAAGAGGTAGTGTTTCCTCTGAGGGTGACTAAGCCAGGCTTGCTAGATCTGAACTCAGCTTACACAGGAACCGGCAAGTATAACTGATCCCAGAGGTGTTTAATGAGGGGACAGGAAATTGGGCTGGTTTTAACACAAGCACCTTACCTAAGACAGACTTCAACACCCTACCCCCAAGCCAACCCCATCCCTGCATGATGGTTTGGGTGAAAAAATCATATTTTTAAAAAATGCATTTGGGAAATGGGATTTTAGTGACCCCGGGATTGCCTGACTGGGAGGAACAAGTGGATTCTAGAATATGACCAACATCTATGTGTGGAGGGAGAGATTCCCCACCCTCTAGGAGAGGGGTGTGCTTTCACATGTAGGGAGCTGAAGAAGAGGGGTCCTGACGGAGGGTCAGAGAGGAGTGCTGACATCAAGACAAAAGTTGTAAACTGGTGCCTTCGGGAGATACAGTGACATCCTCTGGGAACATTCCTCTGGGAAGGGTTTATCATTTTTAGTTGTTCTTTTCCATAGACCATCTGAATCATTTTTGGTGTACTATTCAACATTTTCTTCTCCTTTACTGAGATAACTTTGAACATCCCAGCAGGGAGCTTTGAATGTGAGGTGTTGGGAGTTAGAGATTTGAGTAGGAAAGGGAAACAAGGTCTTTATGATGTGATCCTGTCGCTAGGGCCAGTGTGGGCTGGCGGCACCCCAAGAGAAAGGGAGGGCACCCAGAGCTCCAGCAGAGACGGGAGAGGCAGGAGGTGGGCACCAGGCCCCAACAGCTGCCACATGGATGCCAAGAACAAACTCTTCCCTTTGCCCCAAATCTGTTAGAGGAAGGCCCTTGAAGAGGACAAGCTGACGCTCGGGTCGTCTTTGTATCACTAGAAAAAAAGAAACAACTGGAAAACCAGAAAGAGACCTGAAAAAAAATAGACTTACTTTCATTTTCCATATATTTTATGCAGGGAGGCAGAAAGAACTAGATTAAAATGAGCAAGAAGAGCCTACAAGATCCTTAATTGATAAGGGACGAAGAACTCATTTAATTGGAGGCTGTCCTGAATAATATGCATTGGAAAGTGTATAATCTAAAGTAGCACACAGAATAAGAAAAATAACCATGGAAATAAGGAAGTAGTCAAGAAAAGTTCCATAAATTAAGTCAGAGTTTGAAAGGATAAAGTCATGTTAACATTCATTACCATATTTTAATTTCATGGTGATTAAAATGATAATGTAGCATGTATTACCACTTAATTGATCTGCCAACATCAAGTATTTGCAAGTTTCTTTTTGTTCTCCAAAGTCATAAACTATCTATTCTTTGCTGCATAATTTTGGAGGTAATTTCAAACCATAAATATTTCTCTTTATTAAAATTCTCAGGAAATTAGAACCTCGATAGCTACTTATTTATATCTGTTTTGGCAAGAGGCCAAGAAATTCATTCTCTTATATTTTGAATTCTACAAAATTAAAGTGCTAAAGAATATTATCTATTAATCTTCATGCTTCCCTTTATGACAGCTTCACAGTTTAATAGCAATATTCACAGATCCGAGTGTGGCTACCTCAGCTACGTCCCTTTAAAACTGGGTATTTTTCTTTTTATAGAAAGCTGTCCCTGGTTGAGGACATAGACCCATCTCACTGCCAAGCCTTGAACCTTTTAGCAAATTCCAGCCAGCCTGTCCCAGACAGAATTGCACCCCCACCCCCACCCCGCCGCCGTACCGGGTGGTGCAAATAGCTAGACACCTGGCAATTTTCCAGACCTCCACCTTGCTCGGGTACCCCTGCCTCTCACGGCCTCCAACCTTGGATGAGGTGATGTCTTGGTGCCAACCCTTTGCTGTAATCAGGCCTGACCCCTGAGAAGGCAGCTGCCTCCAGTCCGATTTATCTCATCCCTCATCGATGTATGTGTGCTAGACCACCCTGGTTCTGATGGAGTAAACAGAGGACACATAGGCCACTGTGCAGCCTCAGGAGTCTCTTTGGATAAAAATAAATTTAGAAAATTGCAAAACCTTTCAGAGACAATACTTTCCTAATGATTCCTGACTCCTCTGACACCCCATCACACTGATTAATGGTCATTCAAATTGACCACCTGGCATAGCTCATCGTCAAAATCAAAAAGGACAGATTTTCAAGAGTCAGGTACTACTTTTTGTGCTGTCAAATCCTGCTATGCACCTGCGTGTGTTGGGGGGCGGGGCATGCACGTGCATAGGCAGCCTTAGGATGATTCTGAACAGATGCGGTATCTGAATCCTGAAATTTACTGGTGGTCCCGACTCCACATGTGTGTTCTCCAGCACCATTCTCCTTAGCACTTATAAAATTAGCCATTACAAAAAAAAAAAAAAATTGGCCATTACAACAAGTTCTCTTACGTAGCAATATGGTTAGGCTGAGGCTGGTCAAATATTTGAAGGCTATGAGAAGTGGAGAAAAATTCTGTAGAGATCTCTGTTATGAACTCTCTGGAGGTTTAAAAAACAAAAACAAAAACAAAACAAACCAGGGGGCAACGGAAACAGCCTATTTTACATCATTGCAAGCTACGAACAAAGAAATACCCTACAGTGCTGAGTCTCAGCACCGATTGGATCACACCCCCGAACATTTTGTAAAAAATCTGACTCTGACGGGGTTTACAACTGAGCACACATAAAATTCATACCCAAGAACACTGCCCATGGTTGTAGAGCAGAGTCAGGGAATATCTGATGGTAGGAAATAAAAACCCATTCAAAATGACACAAACCCCAGGAGAGAACATACTGGAAGCAGACAGGGGATATCTCTTGGGTCCCAAGGACAGAGAGTGTAGCCAGAGGGCCGGTATAAATGAAAGGCAGGATCTAAGGGTAGGGACAGCATTGTCCCTCAGCTGTTCCCTGTGTGGTACAGCTCATTTCAGTTCAAGCACGAGAGAGAAAGAGAATTGAGTGGGTCACTGGCCAGTCACTCGACTGGACCCTCCTGGCCCACGTGGCTCAGAACTCGGGGTGGGGCAGTTTTGGGTAGAGTGGCCTCTTAGCAACAGTGACTTGATGTCACTGTAACAAACAAGATCTCCGGTCAAGAGGAGCTTTGTGGCGTCCCACTTTTTTGGCCCTTACTTGGTGGGGAGAGAGTACCAGAGGCTGTGTAAAGAGGTTCAGATATTTCACAAAGGGCCAGTAGGAGATGTATTTCATGGAAAGGACTGGGACAGTGTGTGTTTAGTCTGGGGTTAGAAAATCTAAAGACTGTAGGGAGCAATTCTAGCCTTGGGGTGAGGGTAAGGACAGAACACAAGGGTCGATGTGAACCTCTGAAAAATGGGAAGTGACCAGAGTAAGGTCAGGAAGATGGATATTGGGAAAGGAGTAAGGAATCAATCAGAGGGTTAACTCATCATCTCTTTCCAGTCCTGCCACTCCCCAAGGGTAGAATCTTGGGCTAGTGATCTTTCTGGTCATGCCTGAATTCCTCGCCTGCAGAACCCCAGCAAAGGATTAACTCCAGCTCATCTGCCCACTCTGGGGTTAAACAGGATTGGGAGAGGAAGGGAAAAGAGGTCAAAGAAAGCAGACTAACCTTCGCTGAGTGATCTGTTAGGAACCAAAGCCTACGCAGATATTTTTACATCTTGGCAAATTCCCAAATCTTCAGATAAACTAGGAGATCTTAGCTGTGTCTCTCTAGCTCTGTCCCCCTCCCCCAGCTCTTCTAATCACCCCCATTGATTATTCTGCAGCTCACATGGCTACTGTCCTCGTGGAGATGATCATGCCTCTGCTTTAGTAGGTTTGTGGGTCCTCATGACCTACATCACATTCTCGTAAGGCACAGAGAGTCCTTCCCAGATGACCCCTGCTGTTTTCCCAATCACACTTCCTGCTCCCCATCTCTTCCTGCCGCCCCAAACTGCCTTTCTCGGTGACATCGTTCTACTGTCTGTGTGCTTTTCACATACATTTCCTTTGCCTGAACCATTTTTTCTCTCTCTCTTTCTCTCTCTCTCTCTCACTTCCAGTGAAAGTTCATCAGTTATTCAGAATCTAGGTAAAATATCCGCGGATTCCTTGGGCTGTTAGTGGCTCCCTCCTTCCTAATGCTCCGGCTGTGCCTCCGCTACAGTTCCTGGGATACTACCCAGGTGCATCTGTCTGTCCTCCCTGGACATTTTTTGCCTGGCCATCTAGCTCACCAGTCTCTGACGATCCAGAGGGCAGGCTTTGGGGCTTCTCCGACCCCACATCTCCAGGATCTCACACACTTCCTAGGGTGGGTCGTAACTGCTGCTTGTTGAACGCATAGGACCACTGGAGATTTCACACTCATAGTCGGTCTCCCCTGGTTATTTTGTAAGGATTTGATTCCACTTCCTGTGGTTGATGCTTAATCGTGTTTAGAGACAGAAGAAGACAACATGGAATACTGTTGCTGTGGAAACAAACTTGGAAAATGGCTTTCCTTTCTACTGTGTATAAAAGCAGGAGCCATATCGCACGGGTAAGCTGAATGTGAGTACTTACACTACGGCACTCAAAGCCCGGAGTTTGCTCCCAAGGTGCTCTGCGGCGGCCAGCTGTGCGGGACCCTGGACACGCTCCAGGTACCTTTCTAGCATCTAATCATGCTCCCTTTGATAGGCAGTCACTGCGTTAAATATTATTTTCTGGGAATCCTACAATGAAATTATTGCATTTTAGTGGATTTCTGTTTGGGGATTTAAGATGTTTTAAAATCACACCGTGTAACAATTTTTTGAGAGAGAGGGGAAAAAAACCCACACTTACCCATTATTTTTAAAGGTTCCTTTCAAAAGCCTCTATTCTGTCTTATGTGTTTGGGGTCAGCCCACCTGGAAAGTCTTTCTTGAGAGTCTATAGAAATATTTTCCCTTTCCTGCCATGAACTCCTACAAGAAGGGAACTTAAAAATAATAACAAAATACTTTGCATTTTGTGGTATTTCCCCTTGTGGGGTGATTCTTTGTGTAACCAACATGTCTCTTGACTGATTACCACTGGTTCTGAAGGAACATGAAGAAATTTTCTTACTGTTTTCACCTTAATTGACCAAAAGCCCATTTTCATGTACCAAAACCTCCATGTCCTCTCTGATCTCTGGGGTTCTCTAACTTAACTTTTACCACAGTGATAAATTTCCTAGCTCTCCATCTCAATTGTAGTATCTGACCAATACCCTTGCCTCAAAAATTGTTTAAAAAAATGGGGAATTTTTCATTTTCACCTATATAGGATACTACATAATTCTAGCATTAAACAAAGACTGTATGACAGTATTCTAACTTTCTCTAAAGGCTTTCATGCAGTGGGTGCCCCTCATGTCATAGATGTATAATTCATATGTAAGCGGATTTGACAAAGAAAAGATAAAACTGAACTCATTGGGTTGTTCAGAAGATATCATTAGAGAGAGACTATGGATAATGTAGGGTTCAATGGGGTTCCATCCTCTTCCCTTAGCATGCTCTGTACTAGCCCTCGGTGACCCCCATCCTTTCTGGGGTGTATCCCCCCAAATACGTGTACTTCAGATTTTGCCCCCAGGTTACCAGTCTACACACTCAGTTTACCTGGATTTCCCAGTCACCTCTAACACAATATTTGAAACACTAAAATTACCTTTGGACTTTCCAAATTGGTTTCCTTTCCTGAATCTCCACATTGGTGAGTGCACTGCCCCCCATCCTCTCCTCGCTCTTGACCAGCCTTTATTTCCAATCCATCACCATGCCCTGTCCTTCTATGGCCAACCCTGAGTGGACCCTCACTCATTTCCATCCTGTGCCTCCACCTTGCCTAAGGCTGTCGATTTCTCTAATCTGGGCTCCTGCAGCAGGTTCTGGGGGACCCCTGCCTCCAGTCTCTCCCTTCACTGGAGCCAGTGCCCTCACCTTCCCTCTTTTCTCCCTTTCACAGCTCTCTTCTCCTCACAGCAAAGCCAGGTTCTTCATGATCTTCAATCCTTTCTATGGTCACCTGTCCACCTCTTCCGATTTTTCTAACATCCCACTCTCCAATGGCATCAAGTGCTTTTAGTTCTTCCAATACCCTGTGTTTCTCTTACCTCCAGGTCTTTGCACTCACTCAGACTTGCCTGACTGGGAGTTATTAAACTACAAATAGAAAAAAATCCTAGGATTTCTCCTCTGACTCTTTTTCATAGGGAAGTGTCTTCACTCACCTCTCCCTTGAACTCCAGACCATATTTCCAAGTGTTCTCCAGCCCATCCTCCCCTTGGATGTTTAACAGACACCTCAGAATCAACTATGCCCTAACCCATCTTCTCTGTTCGTTGACGCCACCGCTCTCGTAACACACATCAACCCTCACACACGAGCCCCTCTACTTGTTCATTCTGTTCACCATGTGTCTCCTCATGGAAGGTAAACTCCAACTGAGGGGACAATTTTTCTCTTTTGCTCAATAATGAATTCCCAGGGCCTAGTATGATTCTCAACTACTGTGGACTGAAGGTCTGTGTGCCCCCACTCCAAGTTCACATGTTGAAGCTCTATCCCCCACCCCCATTGCTATGATGTTATTAGGAGGTGAGGCCTTTGGGAGCATTAGATGAGGTCATGAGGGTAGAGTTCCCCCAAGATGGGATCAGTGCCCTTGTAAGAGCCACAAGGGAGCTGGTTTCCTCTGCTCAGTTCTTTGCTAGGTGAGGATACCTTGAGAACTTGGCAGTCTGCTACCCGGACAGGTGGCCTCGCCAGAACCCAACAGTGCCCACACCATGATCTCGAACTTCTAGCCTCCAGAACTGTGAGAAATAAATTTCTGTTGTGTATAAGCCATTAAGTGTGTGGTATTTTGTTATAGCGGGCAGGACAGATGAAGATATTGACATAGAGGGGACACTTGATAAATATTTGTTGAATGAATAAATGGCCCTAGAGCAACAGAATGAAGGCAGATTGAAACTTACCCAGAATTCCTCAGATCTGGATAGCCACGGTGCAGCAGAAAGATCATAGATTCTGTCAGCAGATCAGTCTGGTTGTATGACCTAGGGGAACTCATTTAATCTGAGACACTTTTCTCAGTTGGCAAAATGAAAGTAAGATGGCTCACAAGATGGTTGTGGGCTAATTGACATAATTGGTTTTCACCGTACTGTGCTTGGTCCTAAATAAATATATTCTATTCCCAAATTCTGGTCTGACAAAGACTACCGGAAGCCTTAAAAACTTGGCAAGGTTAGCAAGCCTTTTCCAAAGCAGACCTCTGATGAGGCACCTCGAGAATTAATCAAACTGTGTCCTATAAGGAGTTCATTTTATTAAAAGTGTGATAGGTCTTCTTGGGTGGAACGGGGTTTTGTGTGAGGGTCAATTGAAAAGTCTATTCTTATAAACCGTTGCTCAAGGCATGGTCTCCTTGAGAGGAATTGGGGGCATGAACTCCCCTCTCCAACTATTTCTCCCAACTCACTAAAAGTGTTTATCTGAGACATTGTTTATTGAGCTTGGTGGACTGTGCTCTGCCCTCCTGCTTTATGCCTAATAGCTGTGCGATTATTTATAAAGTTCGTTTGCTGTGGTGTAGCCACCCGTCTTCCAAGTGGCTGAGATGAGAAGGGAGTTGGCACTGAAGAGCTGGGCCATGCTAGGGAGAAGTCCCAAGGTTCTGGAGAAATGAAGTGGAAAATGCACTTTCACCTGGTGCTTACGATGGTCAGGGCAGAAGAGAACAGTCCCCTTCTGGGGTGAACTCATTAAGGTGCAATTGTGGGGTGATGTTTATAGACACACTGATGTTTGTTGACATTGCAGTGACCCACAGGAACCAAGCAAATTAGACATGGAGGGAACTGACACATCCCATCAGAATCACAGACTAACACACCTCAAGTGAAACAGTAGGGGTCTTTTGTTTCGAAGACCAGAGAAATGAAGCACAGAGAGACGAAGTGACTGGGCAAGGGTCACGCTGTTGATAGGGAGCAGAAAGACAACTCAAACCCTGGTCTGTGGCATCTCGGGCCTGTGCCCTTCCTACCACAGGGTGCTTAGAGCAGGGGAAGAGAGGGCTATAGCTAAGTGACTGGAGTTTTCAACGAAATTTTTAAGGTTTTCTTCACAGTTGGATTACAATGACCTAAATAAGCTTAGCAGCCAATAAATGAGATAAAGCATACAGAAGTACCTTGTCCATTGTAGAATATTGCCTAACTATTGGGTTGAACAGCTGATTAAATCTGTGGGATGAATAAAGGAAATAGTCTGACCAGATGGATATACCCATGTAGGGTTACACATCATTGTTCAATGGCAACCAAACACAGCAGTGATTTTTCCCTGCTTTGTCAGCTGTTTTGCGGACTCTGCGTTGCTGACTCCAGAGGAGGTAATATTCTGATCCCAAATCTGTACAAGGAAAATGTGCAGGAAAGTTAATTTGTACCTGGTGTTTTTTACTAAGATTTTTTTCAATTAGAAAAAGAATGCAGAAATGTTGTGGTTAGTGCACCAGGGAAATACAGCAAAATAGAAAAGAAACTGAAAATTACCAGCATTTGGAAACAGATACTATTTAAATTTTAATAAAAAGATATTTGCGAAAGACTTCTACTACCCTGTAAGTACATCGTGTGTGCGGGTCAAAACCCCTATCTTTAAACAGCAGTGTTCAATGACTATTTTTTCCATTAATCTTTAAGAATACTGCAATTGATTCTATATTATTCCTTTATATGAACTATCAGAACTTCTTTATCCACCTGCCTACTGTGGACCATTTATCATGTTACCACAGTTTCCATATTATAAATATTTCTGAAATGAAAATAATGCTTCCTGGGCAACATTTCAGATATTCATCCTTCCCAGAATAGATTCTAGAAGCTGGATTATGAGATCAAAGCTATGACTTTTGTTTTGTTTTGTTTTGTTTTGTTTTAATCAGAGACAGAGTGAGCACAAGCAGGGGGAGAAGCAGGGAGTCCGACATGGGACTTGATCCCAGGACCTTGAGATCATGACCTGAGCCGAAGGCAGCTGCTTAACCGACTGAGCCACCCAGGTGTCCAGACATGTTTTAATGCTCCTTCTAAGGATACTCAAGTGCTCTTCAGAGAATGTGAACTATTTATCCTCACACCAGCCCTGTGTACACATACACATCTCACCACAGCCTTGTGAGCATTGTCATGGAAAGTAGTTGACAATGAGTGAAAGTTTAATGAGAAAGAGGATATTTATGTGGTCTCAAAATCAATTCCCACAAGGTGCTTAGTAACTACAAAGGGAAAAATAATAACTTCACAGAAGAGAAACCTTACAGACACCACATTAACAGAGATCAAAGTTAGGATAATTAATAATGGGACAAGCTGACATCATGTTCCTCATAACACGAAGCACAAGGAGGGACGCAACATCACTTCTGAGATCTTCCTGCCAAAAATACATAACCTGAATCTAATTATGGGGAAACATCAGACAAGCCCAAATTAAGAGACATTCAACAAAATCAATGATCTGTATTTTTCAAAAATGCCAATGTCGTGGGGCACTTAATGTTTTCTAGTTTCTATTAGGATTGACTTCTGCTCCTCATTATATTATCCAAGTGGTATTGCTGGCACAGAAGAAACCTACTAGATTTTGCACATTTTTCTTGTGAGCCACCATTTGACTTACTCTGAATTAATGTTAAGAGCTTCCTGCTGATCTTCTTGCAGTTTTTTTAAAGATATATCATCATGTTGTCTGCAAATAACAGTAATTTTGACTCTTCCTTTCCAATAATTTTACTTTTTATTTCTGCCTGATGTCTCATTGCATCAGACAGAATTTCTAGAACAGTGTTCTCTAACAATACAGACATGCAGCATCTCTGCCTCTCCCTGGTTTTAATGGAAATGTTTCTGGTCAACATTAGGAATGGGACAGGCTGTCAATACTTGATGTTGTATGTTCAAGGGAGTTTCTTTCTTTCTTCCTTCCTTTCTTTCTTCTTTAAAGATTTTTATTTATTTATTTATTTATTTGAGAGAGAAAGCGAGGACAAGAGTAAGGAGGGTCAGAGGGAGAAGCAGATTTCCTGCTTAGCAGGACTTGATCCTGGGACCCCAGAATCATGACCTGAGCCAAAGGCAGTCGCTTAACCAACTGAGCCACCCAGATGCCCAGACAATTTCTTCTTTTTCCTAGATTTCTATGGGCTTTTTAAAAAATTGGACAGAGATGTTGAATTTTATCTGAGCATCATTTTGTCACCTAATGAGATTATTATTTGGCTTTTCTCATTGAGATTGTTGAATTGCTCTTAATATATCAATAGATTTTTCTAATGTGAAGCTATCCTTGCTTCCCCAGAGCATACCTGATTTAGCTGGGGTAGACAGTTCTGTTAGTACTTCATTTCGCTGTTCTCATATTTTTGCCCTTTTGCAACTTTGTGGTGGATTTATATTGTATCGACTTAGTGTAGCTGGTGCTGTTTTCCCATTTCCCTTCCCTGCATAGTTCTGGGTTAGCTGGGACCCTGGAGATACCCCTGTGGGACTGGAAAGGCAGAAGTGAAGCCGGAGCCATGTTCTCATTATGCTCACAGGTCAGCATGGGCACGAGGCATCAATGCCACTAGGAGTTTGTCACTGCTCCTCTGGCTCACTTGATTGGGATGGGACAGCAGCATGGCACATGGCAACTCCAGCTCCTGGCAGACCAACTGACCCTTGGTCTGGATACAATTCAGCTCCACTGGAAGGGACCAGTGGCTCCTGCAGATCCCCCAGTCACTAAAATTGGAGACTTGGGGGCCATGAGAGACTGATGCAGATTCCAGTCCATCTTTGCCGGCTGCAGTTCTTGCTGCCCCTACTTAACATCCATCTTTCTTTCCTCCCTGCCTGCTTTGCTGACCTCAGGCTCCAGCCTGAGACACAAACGCAACAGCCATAGAGAAATTGTTTAACGAACTCCCACGATTGCATAAGGTCCAATCCATATGATATACCCCTTGTGTCCTGTATTCCCTAGTGGTCATCCGTCTCTGACCTGATCCAAATACTGTTCAAATGTAAGCTCAGTCCAAACAGGTTCTGATCACTCTTTGTTGACACCATAAGTTTCCTCCTCTGACCAGCTCAGCCCTGCTCTGTGCCCTGTGGCTAAGATTTACAGACTGGGGCTCGCATGCCCTGGCTTCCATTGGGCTTGGTCAGCATCTGTACTGGTAGAAGTTTAAAGGGCAGAAGGAGGGTGAACAGAGGGCTTTCTTTGGCCTCTCCCCTGAGCCTTGGCCCAGGGGCTGTGACAAAGGTCTACGTATCCTCTATGGGTGTAGTTATTGCTCAGGAATCCCTCTGCCACCATGCAAATCTTCTCTGGGAACGTTTTCCTCCATACATAGTTCTCTATTGCAGTATAACAAATTGCCCCCAAATTTCACAACAAACTCTATTATGTCACATAGTGTGTGATGGTCGAGAGTCTGGGGGGTAGCTCAGTTGGGTGGTTCTGGCTCAGAGTCTCACTTGAGGTTGCAGCCAAGATGCTGGCTGGTTGCACTCATCTGAAGGTTTAACTGGGGATGGAGGATCTGATTCCAAGTCCTCACATGCAGTTGTTGGCAGAAGCCTCAGGTCCTTACCCTGTGGGCCTCTCCAAAGGGTTGCTTGAACGTCTTACAAAATGGCAGCTGGCGTCCCCCCGAACAGGTGATCCAGAGAGAGAACAAGGAGGAAGACACATTCCTTTTAGTCTTGGAAGATATATAACCTCACTTCTCTCACATTCTGTTCATTTGAAGGGGGTCTCTAAGACCAGCCCACACTCTAGTGGAGGGGAACTAAGTGCTATTTCTTCAAAGAAGAAGTAGCAATAACTGTGCAGATGTCCTTAAAAACCTGCACACTCCCTTCATCCCTTTCAGGACTGGGATGGTAATGGCTTCCCATCATTGCTAGTCTGGAATACCTCTATATATGTGAACTCCCTAAATGCTCGATCACACTTCCATAAACAACCTCTTCATTAAATTATCTGTAGAGAAACCTGTTTGAATGTAATTCTGCTTCTAGAATTTTAATTCAATATACTTGGGGGGAGGGGTGCACAGTTATATGGCATGGGAATTTCATGGGCATATACATGTATGTATTTATTTATATATTATATATAATTATTCCATGTATTACATAATTATTCTATAAGTATATAAAATATATAATTATTATACATATACACATATAAGTATTTAAAATATATAATTACTGTACACAGAGACAGAAGGGGAGGGAGTGAATATGAGCTTTTTGTGTTTTCCTAAATAAGATATTAATAATAAAGTAAATAAATGTGCCAGAATGGCTGCTGGTACTCATACCATTCTCCTCCTCCCCTTTCTATGTACTCTGCATTATAGGGGGGTAGAAACCTAAGAACTACATTTCCCCAAATCCTTTGCAGGCAGAGTTCTGACTCACAGTTCATTAATGAGAGGCACTCGCTCTGAGATTTAAAAGGCAGAAAGAAACATATGCTGCTATTTCTCCTCCTGTAGTAGACTCAGGGCCTTTCCCACCAGTGACACCCACTTGGTTGGTTTCCTGCAGGTACAGAATGGGGAGATGGTAACATCTGACTGATGCTCTGAAAGCCAGCAAGGACCTATACACTATCAGCCATCTTCCCTGGTCTTTGTTTCTCGCCTCTTCCAATGGTTTTATGTGTTTCTGTTTTTCCAATAGTTTTTTAAGCATATGGTTTCCTGTCCTAAATCACGTTTTCCTCAAAACACTCAGAGCGCTTCATTTTCCTGACCAACTCTTGACCAATATAATAATTAGAAGGGAATAAAAACCCTGAATATACAATGATTTTTTTCATTTCTCCTTTCTATAGCAAAAGATCAATTTTGAGATTGCCAATTTCACTAGCCTGATGTCCTCTTAAAATTGTAGAATTCTCTCTCTCATTATCATACACTGGTATAAATCTTAATTTTATTTATTTTCTTGTCACTCTTTTTAAAAAACTTAGATTTGCCAGAAGTTTTATTTTTATTTTCACAACCAGCTCTTTGGGGGTGCCTGGGTGGCTCAGTCATTAAGCGGCTGCCTTCAGCTCAGGTCATGATGCCAGCGTCCTGGGATCAAGCCCTGAGTTAGGCTTCCTGTTCAGAGGGAAGCCTATTTCTCCCTCTCCCACTCCTCCTGCTTGTGTTCTCTCACTCTCTCTCTGTCAATTAATTAATTCATTAAAAGGATCAGTTCTTTGATTTGTATACAAGTTAGAAGTGTATTTGGCTGCATGTATCACAAAATGAAATAGTGGTTTTAAATAAACATTTATTTTTCTAATATATTCATGAGCTCAGAGATGGGTGGTTGCTGGCATTGTTCAGCTACTCACCAGTGTTATCCGGGATCCAGTCTCATTCTGTTCTTCAGATTCACTATTCCCAACCCTCTGGCTTTTCTCCTCAGGATGGTGGCTTCCTGATCACAAGATGGTTATGACCTCAGATATCAGAATACTGTCAAGATAGAAAATGTGGTCGGGGAAAGGGGAAGCAATAAATCATCTCTGCCTATACCCCTTTGACCATTAAAGCAAGAGTGGGTCCCAGAAGCCCTGTCAATCATCCTCTACTGATATCTCAGGGATATGAGTGTTTCCACATGGCCACTTCAAACTACAAGGGACTCCAGGAAGTTAGTTATTTTACTTTTCAGCTTCTACAGAAGAAAAGACAGAAGATGAGGCTAGGACTAGAACAGGAAGAAAACCATTCTACAGTCTCTACATCTATCGGCTGCCCAGTGTTTGCTCTGCCTTGTGTTTATTTACCTTGCTGCTTATTTTCCAAGTTATTGAGTTCAAGAAGAAAGTTTTTTTTTATTTTGTTGTGAAATAATGAGGTCACTTTATGCTATGAATTTTCCTATGAGAATAGCTTTGACAACATCCCATGAGTTTTGATGTACTGTATTCTTACTGCAATTTTCTAAATAATCTTCAATTGTGCCACTGATTTCCTCTATTAATGATACTTTAGGAGAGCATTTTTCATTTCCATGAGATTGAGGGCCTTACCCTTGAACTTTCTTGATTTCTAGATTTAAACTTTATTTTAGGCAGAGATGGTACTCTCCTTTTTTGAAATTTATTGAGCTTTCTTTTGTGGTGTAGTATAAGGTCTGGGTTTTTTTCCTTTTTTATTTAAATTCAATTAATTAAGATATAATGTATTATTTGTTTCAAGGGTACATGTTTGTGATTCATCAGTCTTATATAATGCCCAGTGCTCATTTACAACACATAACCTCCCCAGTGTCCATCACCCAGTTACCCCACCAACACACCCCCTTCACTCTAGCAACCCTCAGGTTGTCTTCTATGATTAAGAATGTCTTATGGTGGGGCACCTGGGTGGTTCAGTTGTTAACCATCTGCCTTCGGCTCAGATCATAATCCCAGGGTCCTGGGATCGAGTTCCACATCAGGCTCCCTGCTCTGTGGGAAGCCTGCTTCTCTCTTTCCCACTCTCCCTGCTTGTGTTCCCCTCTGGCTGTGTCTCTCTCTGTCAAGTCAATAATAAAATCTTAAAAAAAAAAAAAAAAAGAGTGTCTTGTGATTTGTACCCCTCTCTGGTTTCATCTTGTTTCATTTTATTCCTCTCTTCCCCTCTGATTCTCTGTTTTGTTTCTTAAATTCCACGTATCAGTGAGATCATATGATAATTGTCTTTCTCTGATTGTAAGGTCGGTTTTTGTAAATACTTGTCAGGAATTTTAACAAAAGGGATAATCTGGCTTACAATATTATATAATATGTAGGTATTGTTCAAATTCTCTATAAACCCAGTTTCGTGGGGTTTTACTTTTTGTTCCTAATTTTTCTAAAGAAATCACCCAAATAATTGTATAAAACTATCAGTTTCTTCTTACGTTTGTAATCATTTTATCTGGTTTGATGCTTTGCAATTGGCACTTACATTTCATGACAATACACTTTGTTGCCACTGGACATTGTGGAGTTAGGCTGCCTGGACTTCTGATAGAAAGACCTTGTCTTGGGGCACCTGGGTGGCTCAGTGGGTTAAAGCCTCTGCCTTTGGTTCAGGTCATGATCTCAGGGTCCTGGGATTGAGCCCTGCATCGGGCTCTCTGCTCAGTGGGAAGCCTGCTTCCCTTCCTCTCTCTCTGACTGCCTGTCTGCCTACTTGTGATCTCTGTCAAATAAATAAATAAATAAATAAATAAATAAATAAATAAATAAATCTTAAAAAGAAAGAAAGAAAGAAAGAAAGACCTTGTCTTTCTGAACTGGACACACAATGAAAGAGGGACTAGCTAAAGCATGTGGATTTTAAGCTTGACTCAATTACTAATAGCTTTGTGGTCCCAAACAAGACACAGCCTCATTGTGCCTTAGTTTCCTCATCTGTAAAATGGGAAAAATAATAGTCTTTACTTGATAGGGTTGTTGAAAGAGTTGGGTGACGTAATTCATGCAAAATGCTTAGAGCACTACTTCACACATAGCATTCAAGCATTCAGTGTTGTTGAAGACTCAAACAAGGTGGCCATTGGACTGAGGTGGCTCTGGGACTATGGGTAGCCTAGTGAGCAATCCAAAACCCAAGCCAGAACCAATTCCTGTAAATGCTTCAAGGGTAAGAAGAACAACCTCTCACAATCAGCCAACTAGACTCCCCTAAATAATGCAACTGCTTAAGCTATAGCCAATCAAATAATTTCCTTGGTTTGTTTCTGTATCATCTCTGAGAAGTCCTGCCCGGAGCTCCTGACCATGGAGTGCTCCAAACCTATTCCACTTTGGCACTTCCTGATTCAAACTGACTTTAGCTAAAATAAATTTTAAATAATTTTTTTAATGATTTTATTTATTTGACAGAAAGAGAGGTCACAAGTAGGGAGACAGAGACAGAGAGGGGAAACAGGTTCCCTGCTGAGCAGAGAGCCTGAGGCGGGCCTTGATCCCAGGATCCTGAGATCACGATCTGAGCTGAAGGCAGAGGCTTAACCCACTGAGCCACCCAGGCACCCAATTTTAAAGAATTTTAACATGGTTGTTCACCTTTTAACAGTGTAAATACTATTATTACACCTACTGTTGTTTTCAGTCAAGCTGGCCTTCTTTTTTTTTAAATATCAGAGCAAGGATAGGACAGAAGGTGCATTTTCAAGCCAATCCCATTAGCGTTCAAGTTGGTGTTAATTGGTACCAGATTCTAGCAGTCTGTCAGTTGAGTCTGCAGGTTTTTAATGCATTTTTGACATTTTCTCTTTCTTCGTAGACTTTTATTAGGAGGTTGGAAGAGGTTGGGTCAAGGGTTACTAGCCAGCCACCTTTTAAACCAGAACACTTGTATCTAATTTTTAAAATAACCTCTTTCAGTGTGATTCAAGCTAGGTGGAGATTGATGCTATAATTCAATTGCCATAAAGAAATAACCATTAATGCACTTTTCAGTCCTGGATGGGCACTTTCTTAATAGCCTCAAAAGACTGTGAAATATTTCAGAGAATCTTTTTGTTCTTATCAGGAGTTCATTTGAGAATTTAGGCCCCATTTTTTCACATGTCATGAATTTCAACACTATCTTTCTGAATCATATCTGATCTACTCTCTAAAACCAATCACAGA
Source organism: Meles meles (assembly GCF_922984935.1). NCBI lineage: Eukaryota > Metazoa > Chordata > Mammalia > Carnivora > Mustelidae > Meles > Meles meles. The sequence continues at coordinate 48,128,947 of NC_060073.1, forward strand.
GTCATCGCTAAAACAGCATCTCTGCTCCAATGAGAGCTCTCCTTTAAAAATAATAAGTCTGACAAGCACCACGCATTTTAAATTGAACATAGACTGCAAAGCAGCCTTCATCCATTCGTCCAACTGACCTTTGAATAACCCAGATCGGAAAAGAATAGGCCATAAATCGGAAAAGACTCTAATCCTGGTTGGGACTTGGTGATCCTATCACCCCAGGAATGGAAACAGCGATCATGCATGACGTGCAAATTGTTCTCCCAGAAAAATCAGCCTCCTGTGATGGAAAGAGCACTTGAGTAGGAGTCAGAAAATAAAGGTTGCAGTGCTCAACTAATTTCAGAACATAAGATTATGTTAATTGACTTAGAGTCTCAATTCTTGTATTTCTAAAATGAGGATAATGTCTTAGGCCATGCATTCTCTCAAAGACACTGTCTTTTCCTGCCCTCAAGGGGTTCATGTTTAGTGGAGGGGCCGTGGGGCAGAGTAGTAGAGTGGGTGAACTCTGGAGAGTTGGGATCTGCATACCAGCTCCACCCACTTATTAACTGTATGACTTGGATCAAATCATTTGTGTTCTTGGGTGCCTCAGTTTCCTCATCTTTAAAATGGGGCATGATAATAGTACCTACATCATAGGGTGTTTTGAGGACAAGGTGAAATAATGTACATCAAGCCCTTGGCCCAGTTCCTGGTACAAGCAGGTGTACAATAAATGGTATAGTCCCTAATGTGACTGGCTCAATCGTAGATATTTACAGAAGGAACAAACATATGATCAATATGTTTATTAATAGAGAGCAGAATGAACTAGTGTCTAACAAAAATAGTGGCAGTGTGCTGTGGGGTTTTGACTGAGAGGATGTGGGAAATTCTCATGGAGAAGATCGGATTTGACCTTGAAAGCGAACTAGGGTTTTAATAGGCAGGGACTAGAGACAAGAACATTTCCAATCAAGGGAGCTAGGTAGTAGCACAAATACCAAAGAGCAGATGTTCGTTTGGTGTAGGGAAGTCATCTGAACAGTCTGCGTTCTGGAGGTCCGGTGCCTGAGCTCCAGAGGTGTCAACCTTCAAGGAGGCCAGAAAGGGCACAGTCAGGAAGAGACTCAAACACCCTATTTAGGAGTCTGATTTACAGGCAGTGGGGGAAATCCTCTCAGTGACTGGCTTGCTCGGGTGTGTCCTTTAAAAAGATGACTCTGCTGAGGATGGATTAGGGGGTGGGCAGAGCGACGATCTTGTCTGCAGTGGCACCTCGGAAACCAACAGATTTGGGAATACTTGTCGTATGAAACAGGGTTGTGTCTTCCCTATTCTTCTCAAGTACTTTAAATACAAGGTCATGGAGAAGAAGTTAATTAACACAGAAAATATATCTTAGATATTAAATCTCCTAATCAAGGCTAACAAGACCTCTCTAATTGGGGCAGGGTGGGGTGAGTGTTTTCATAAATCCAGTGTTTGATCAAAGGAAAGGGAAGAGGGAAGCACTTTTCAGATCCTGGGAACCTCTCCATTGCTCTTGGCAGAGGGGCCACTTGTTTCTAGCAGGTGCTGGTACCATTAATTCATCAACAGTCTCTAATACATCCCTAGAACACAAAGGATTCCCAGCAATAAAGCACCTCTGTCACGTTATGGTGCCAACCTCTCCTTCAGGAGAGAGGTTGTGTCTGCTCATAGCTACGCCTTTGTTTTCCTCCGTAGAGGAAACTGTAGATCGGTTGGTCATTGATCTACACAAATTTAAATTTAAATCTCTGATTAATTCTGGTGCCATAAAATCACCATGGAATTCCTCTTCCCTTCTCCACTGCAATTTTAGAAATCATTCCGTGCCCGTTTGAATGTATGTTACAAGTAGGCACCAAGAGTGGAAGATAGGAGAGGATCGATATTCAGGCCCAAGATAGCAATAGTGACTACAGCAATTCGACATTGGTTTAGGTATGGTGATAACAGCTCAGGAAATAGTCCAAGGGGATTTACATTTTCTATCTTGGCTACTAGAAGGATGGTGATGGTATTTGTTAGAAATAGTACTGGGGGGGCGCCTGGGTGGCTCAGTGTGTTAAAGCCTCTGCCTTCGGCTCAGGTCATGATCCCAGGGTCCTGGGATCAAGCCCCGCACTGGGCTCTCTGCTTAGCAGGGAGCCTGCTTCTTCCTCTCTCTCTGCCTGCTTCTCTGCCTACTTGTGATCTCTGTCTGTCAAATAAATAAAATCTTAAAAAAAAAAAAAAAGAAATAGTACTGGGACGGGCGTCTGGGTGGCTCCGTCAATTAAGCATCTGACTCTTGATTTCACCTCAGGTCATGATCTCAGGGTTGTGGTATCAAGCCCCGAGTTGGGCTCTGCACTCAACGGAGAGTCTGTTCCTCCTTCTTTCTCTCTCCCTCTGACCTCCCCCTGCCCTCTCTCTCTCTCTCAAAAATAAATAAATCTTAAAAAAAATAGTATCGGGATTTGAGGTGCAATTATTTAGTATTAAGTCAGAAAACAAGGGTCTAGCATAATTCCTTCCCAAACCATAGTCACCCACCATGTGACATAAAACCCTGTGGGGTACCAGAGAGCTCTGATTATCCCCGAGAAGGGCCCCCCTTCTGATGTACATCATGATGTCAGCCAGCTCGGGTCATGTGTATTCAGTGGCAAAAGCAGCCCAGGGAGAGTCAGGCCCAGGAAAAAGCTGAGATGCTGCTGACATCTTTACATCATGCTTCTTTCGTTGGGAACCTACCATTCCATTCATAACTTTGGGAAGATAATTACCCCATGCTAGTGAGAGACAATTTGATGAATAACTGTTTATTTTCAGAGGAGGCATATTTGGTACACTGGCTGCATAATGGGGTCAGGAACACAGCAAGCTGTCAGCGTGTTCTCTATGTCATTTAACTGCCTGGCAGGGTTCTACAGGGGAAATGGAAAATCTCCTTATGATAGATAATATCATACCCTTGGCCTTGCTCAGAAGCCTACTCTGGAAGCAAGGTTTGTAAGTATGGTACCATCACTTGTCAAACAGTACCCATCAACCTTGCCTTGTTTCTGTCCCACCCCAGGTTCCAGCACAGCCAAACCCTCCATCTAATGAGGCTTGAAAGAGGTAGTTAGTAGGGTTATAACTGTTGGGTGCCTGGGGCGAGCCCCATGTTGTTTTCACTGAAGACCAGATCTTGGACCTATAATCAACCCTTTCAGGGCTCAGAGGTTTAGAAGAAACAGAGAACATTTTATACAATAAAAGCATTTAAGTAATGAATTTTACCTTTGGGCCAAAAAATATAGGAACTAGCATGTTAACAGCTAACATTCACCAAATGCTTACTGTGTGTCTGCTCCTCACCTAAACACTTGACACAAAGTATTCACTGACTCCTTGCAAAAAAAAATTATGGTGTAAATCATATTATCTATTTTGTAGATGAGGAAATTATGGAACCCATCAAAAAAAATCATTCAGGCAAGAGATGGCTGGAGCAGAATTCAAACTCAAGAGAGTGTGGATCCAGATTTAAGCACTTTACTGGGAGGTCTATTCCTCCCCAGGGTGGATGCTGGGACGTGCTGCCCAGATCTCACCCACCCAGGACGGACACACTCCTTTCCCCAGCTGGGGGGAGTGTCACACCTCCCCGGAGTGACAGCACCCATCCAGTGACCAGAGGTTGAGCGTCTTGCCCCAGTTCAAGACAACTTGGAAGGGCCACCCAGGATTCAGAGCTCTCCAACAATCGGCAGAAATTTTTCATTGTGGTTACACTGCAGTTCACCTTCTGGCTCTGGCCAGTTCTGCTTCTTTCCTACCCCACAGGTCTTACTGCCAAGAATGTGTCCTGGTGTCCTTCCTGCGTACAGACCTTGGAGTCTGGTTCCCCAAACAACCTCCTCCCTTTGAGGTGGTCAGGGAAAACCACACACCAGGACACAGAAAGGGCATCTATGACAGTCTCTCTCTCTCTCTCTCACACACACACACACACACACACACACACAGAAAGACTCATACAAACACTAGGGACTTGGAAGTGAGTGAGTCTTTGGGGGTTAAAATTCAGATTCCCATACAATTGATCAGAGCCATCATCAGCTTAAACAGCCAGTATGACCGCCCCCCCCCCCCGGCCCCAGACAAGAACTGAAAGTGTACCTGAGCCAAAGGATTGGTCCGATGCAGAAGCATAGAGAGAAGTGCGGTGCAAAGCATGCCCAGGGGAGGGAGTGTCCAGCCAGGTCAGGGAAGCACCAAGCCACCAGCCAGGCCTGTCTTTACTGGGGGAATGGGAGCCTCAGCTTTTCAGGGTGGGAGGCCCTTCAATTTTCATATTCTGGAACTCCCTTATTCTGCTTCAGCATTCACCAAGCACCTGATAATCTTGTCAGGCCCATACAGTGACAGATTCACTTGTCAGGTATATTGCTCATTATAAATTAAGGAGTCAGTATTCTGATTTTACTTCCACTTCTTAGAGATTTTGTGAGCATTCCGTAGTGTGATCCTCTCTGGAAAGCTGATAAGTATAGGCTCTTCACGCTGCAAGTTGGAGGGGCTGATCCCACGCTGTGGCGAACCCATGGGACACTACATAACAGAGGAACCCCACAAACCCAGCCAGGAGTTTTTTTTTTTCTTTTGTGAAACTGAAATAATACATTTTCAGGAGGTGTCACCTTTATCAAGGGAGGAGGGAGGCACATTGAGTTGTGTACAAACAGAAAATGGTTTTGATTTCTCACTTTTCCTTAGACTTCTCTAGACCGACATTATCTTTCAACCAGAACACAGAGCAGTAGAGCAATTTGCGATGATTCATTTCTGACCATGTATCAGGGGATGCTGAGGCGACAGTTCCCCAAGGAGGCAGCATGGGGTAAGAGGTGCTGGGAATAGAGCAGGGGAACGGAGAGGGACATTGCCCAAGACCTTTGGGGGCCATGCAGTGCACAGGGAGAACAAAGACATTATGGCTAGAAGTTCCAAGGTCAGAGTGTGTAGCAGATTGGAGTGGCAAGGCAAAAAACCAGGAGGAATTAAAAAATTGGAGGCCAGGGAGTTTGGGAATGAGGTGAGATCCAAAAAGTGACTTTGGGGCAGCTCACATAGCTAGCTCAGTGTTAGCTCAGTGTTACAGTCTCCCACTGCAGCTCCACTTTTATAAAAATATGAAGGCCAATGTAGTGTGGTACCCTGGATGGGATCCTAGAACAGTAAAAGGACATTTGTGAAAAACCTGCTGAAATTCACATGACGTCTTGTGGCTTAGTCAACGGTCATTGTAGCAATGCTAATTTCTGAGTTTTGACAGATGTACATGTTTACAGAAGGTGTTGACATTAAAGGAAGCTGGGTAAAAGGGACACAGGAATGCTGTGCTTGCAACTTTTCTATAAAGCTATAATTATTCAAAATAAAAAGGTTATTTGAAAAAATAGAAGGGTAGATTTGTTTTGGATTGGGCCTTAGAACGTGCGAGAGGAGGTCTAATTAGGTGAGGTAATGGCCTCGTGGGTTCCATTCCTAAAAAAGAAAAATTAAAAAACCTTATCTGTTAGAGATACATACAAAAATGTGTCAGTGTGGAAGCAAAATCAATTTAAAAATGTAAAGGCCTATCTGTTCTTCAGCTCAGGAAAGTTTTCTTCAATGTGCCTTTGATTCTTGTTTCTGTTCTAATTGCTTAGATTAGATTAGATTAGATTCTTAGACCAGATCTTTTTTTTTTTCTCTGTTTTTAATCTCTGTTCCTCCTCTCCAAATTCTGAGAGACTGGCTACTCTTCATCCTTCCCCTCTCAGATGGGACTTTCTACAATGCCGCTCCTGCTTATACATCCTCTAGTACAGACATTTAGCTACTGCTCTTTTAGTTTCTTTGGAATTCATTTTTACATGGGCCCTGGCTATATATATATTTTTTAAGATTTTTAACATTTATTTATTTCAGAGAAAGAGTACAAGTTAGGGGGGCAGGGCAGAGGCAGAGGGAGAAGCAGGCTTCCCACTGAGCAGGGAGCCAAATGTGGGACTCAATTCCAGGACCGGGAGATCATGACCTGAGCTGAAGGCAGACGCTTAGCTGACTGAGCCACCCTTGTGCCCCCCCCCCCCCCGCCCTTGGCTATACTTTAATCACAGACTACCTTCCACTGTCACTTGATGCAATTGTTTCACAGGAGCCAGGGCTCTGATCCCGCAGACATCCATCTAAGGGGACTTGGGGAGACATAAGCAGGTAGTGCACTTTCCTGTTCCCCTTTATGACTGGTCCTTTGCTCAGAGCTCCTGGAGCATGAGAAAACACACTCCAAGTGTCAGTGAATATAGGACTCAGACCGTCTCTGGAGCCGTCTGTGACAGTTCCTTGTAGTGACTGCATTCCTGAGAGTTAGGAATTCTTGATCAAAACCCCAGAAAACTTGGATCTTCTGAATAAGGTATCAGTTACTAACAAAGGACAATCCCCCAGCTACCTAGCTAAATGTTAACACCCTGATGTTGTAATAGAAAACCCATCAGTGGGTTTTCTATTAATACCTTATTATTAGGAGGCACTTTATAGGAAATGAGAGTATGATTACATACCACCAAGTATTGAGCCAGGAAAAATCTCTGCTTTGCTCGTGATGCTTCTGCTTAGAAAATGGTATTTCTGTGACTCCGTGTCTAATGAAAAGATTACTGTTTGGTGTTTGAGATATTATTCCATAGCAACCTAAATGGACAAAGCTTACCTTTGTAGGTAGAAAACAGGATGGTCACCTGAGGAGTAAGTTTCTTTTGTGTGTGTTTGTGTGTGTGTGCATGTGTGTGTGTGTGTGTGTGTGTGTGTGTATCGACCACCAGAAGTCTGCTCATCAGCTGGGGAGACAGCAAGGCCATGCCCCTCAAACCAGAGACTCCACTAAAGGGAACACCGCAGGGGAAGAGGTCATCTTCCCTGAAGGGTCAAGGACATCTAGGAGACAGGTTTGGGTACGGTGGAGAGAGTCTCGGGGGTGCAAAGGACAGGAGACTTGCAGGACGTGTGACACGAGACAGCACTTTGGGACCAGAAGCCAGTTGCGATAGAATAAAAGAAACAAATGTAAAAGATCATTTTGACAGTCTAACTGTATGCTACTTGTACTTTCTATCATTTTTCCTTTTTATGTTCTCATTATTTAGTAGAATTTCTTTAGGAAGTTAAACCGTCTTAAAAGATATTTCCATTTCTGTAAGAGCAGTTTTCAAAGATGGTGAGTGGCTTCCCCAAGAGACTAGACAATGGTGACAGCTGGAGCCAAGAGGGAGCCGCTCTAAAGGAGAGAGAATTTAGAAGTGATGAGAGATGCACTCACTCACCGGAGACCCTCCCTGCCCTACCCTGGAGGAAGCCGTGGGATCAGTCCTGAGTTGGTTCTTAGGCAGAGCTGTCATTCCCTACCATACTGCAGGCTTGTTCCCAACTACTGTCTCTGCTCTTTCCAGGACCCCAGACAAACCCACGTGCCCTCCAGGAAGTGGTCCTCGTGCTCCCAGAGCCACCAATGCTGGCAATCACTGAGACCACCTGAAGAACATGGACCTTCCTGTCTTTTTTTGGATAAAGAATTTGCTCAATTAAGGAAAGAGTTCAATAAGTTCTAGAACTTGCTTTGCATTCTTCAAGCACTTAACCTACCACATGAGCTCTGTTTTTGCAAACTGAGTCTTAATCTTTTATTTTATACAAATGGATATAACAGGGCATTATGTTCTCAGAGTAAGATTTCAGCCATAGATTGAGAAATTGTCTTCACTCAGCCACAACTTCTAGGCTCCTATATTTTTCTCCAACAAAGCTGAATTGCTGAAATTCAGGCTCAGGATTTGGTGTCCACGGCCATCCTCACAGGAAAATCCCAGGGTGGTGGTGGTGGGGATTGCTAAATATTTATAAAGTATTTGCTATTTGCCAGACACCATTTTGGGTACAACAATAAAGAGGGCATTATAATGAAGAGAACGACAGGAGCTAAACTTTAGAGTAAATAAAACTGGCTCAGATCTCCCCTGTGCCACTTACACTACCTCTGTAATTTTGGTTTGATTTCTTACCCATTTTATGTCTCAGTTTCCTTATCTGTAAAAGGGAACTAATAGTAATATGTACTCTCCAGAGTGTTTTGTGAAGGGTAAGAGACACAGCACATGGAAAGAATGCCTGGCACACAACCAGGGTCCGACTCCTTCATTCCTTCCTGATGGAAGCATAAGCGTAGCAGAATGTGTACCATTTGACCCACAACACTACAAAATGCAATGCTTAGTTTTCTACCTCCCAATAAATGGTCTCATTAATTTTTTGGCAAGGAGAGGAGAGAAGGGCGGCAGCTTACCAGGGCTAATGGAGTCTTCTTTGTAGGACTCCGTGGCTTATTGTTGATGAATGAAACTCTCACCCACCATTACTCTGCAGGGCAATGCAATCCAAATAGGATGCAATTATGAGATTTCAACACCCAAGGGTGTGGGAGAGGTGTTGATCCCAGAACAGTGGTCCTCAAACTAGGCTGTGTATTATAAGCCCCTGGGGATTTTTAAAATGATCAGACGCTCAGGCTAGAGTGAGGTCCAGGCATCTGTATTTTTTTTTTTTTACAGTGATACTAGCAATCAGATACGAGCCCTCTGAGGTCAGAGGTCTGGTTCTATAGATTCTGCCTCCAGATGTGAAAGTGGGCTGCTGTCGGAGCAGCCTTCACACTCTGTTGTTGCTGCTGTGTCTGCCACCGCTGACCATGTCCCCTTGCTGCTCCATCCTCCCTGCTTCCCTGTGACCAGAGATGGGTCACATCTACCACCACCATTTCTCCAGACCTCCCTCGGTGTCTGGGGCTCAGCTGCACCTGGCTGGTGCCCCAGCAGGAGGGAAAGCAGATGTTCCTCCCTCTACTAGACCAAAGACCTGCCTCATGAACATTTTCAAGATGATTGCTTATGGGGATATGTACTGTCCCCAGAAAACTCCCAACCCACCCACCAGATTGCAGGCTGCTTCTATGACCCCCTTACACAATACACACAGGGTGTCACTTTGATCCCACACTCTGAAATGAGAATCATATGCAGTTTACTCTGTATCTGCTCATCTCCAAGGATCCACAGCCTCCAGTCCGTGTTCACTGAGGAGCTCATATTTACATACCCAGTGTGACTAAGGGAATAATTCTGGTCTAACTGGGGTCATCTTCTGTGGGTTCGCTGCTCTCCTGCCTGCTGGGACGTTAGGCTCCCTTTAAACTGTAGGTTCTGGTTATGCACTTGCTTAAAACTAAGTCTTCAGAATTGCTTTTGTACAGCAGGCTTATCTTTCCTTAGGGTATTGCCATTTTATCATTTCATGCATCATGCAGTCTATTTTAGAAAACGATTTTCAAATGTTTTCACTCTAAGATAATATAAGTTCTATAAAATATTCAAGCAAGACAAAGCAAACACAGTGCTTCTCCTCCCCTTAAAAATACCACTCCCTGGTATCAACTGACTTGAATTTGGTGTATGCATTTCTAGATATTTCCTAAGGGCTATATTTCAATACTCATAATTAAGGAGTACACACACTTTATTGCATAAAATATTGCATAAGAATTTTCCTGTCTCTGGGGCGCCTGGGTGGATCAGTGGGTTAAGCCTCTGCCTCCGGCTCAGGTCATGATCCCAGGGTCCTGGGATCGAGCCCCGCATCGGGCTCTCTGCTCAGCGGTGAGCCTGTTTCCCTCTCTCTCTCTCTGCCTGCCTCTCTGCCTACTTGTGATCTCTCTCTGTCAAATAAATAAATAAAATCTTAAAAAAAAAGAATTTTCCAGTCTCCCTGACTGTTTTAGACATCTGAACAATATTCTAAAAAATGGAAGTACTGGGGCGCCTGGGTGGCTCAGTGGGTTAAGCCGCTGCCTTCGGCCCAGGTCATGATCTCAGGGTCCTGGGATCGAGCCCCGCATCGGGCTCTCTGCTCAGCGGTGAGCCTGTTTCCCTCTCTCTCTCTCTGCCTGCCTCTCTGTCTACTTGTGATCTCTCTTTCTGGCAAATTAAAAAAAAATTAAAAAAAAATCAAAAAAAAAAATGGAAGTACTATCATTAGCCATTACCAGTGTCAGTGAAGTGGTCATTTAAAATTTTTCATGATTATAAATAATGCTGTGATAAACATCTTCTTGCATATTTTTTCATTTAAGATCATTTACTTTGGTTTAATTCCCATAAATGAAATTACTTAGTTCAAGAGTATGAACAAGCTAAAGGAGCAATTTATAATTTAATGATAGGAAAATAAGAAAGATATATAGCCAGGCAATGTCTTTGGTTAAATGAATGATCGTTTGTCTCAGAATTGAATACTATGAAGCCATTAAAAATTATGTTGCAGAAGAACATTTAATACCATGGAGAGATTTCCACTAGATCTTAAGTAACTTATAAAACAAATTACAAAACTTTCTGTGTAATTTGTATTATAACATGTGTTTATAATCACAACATATCTGAATGGAATTTATGTGGAAATACCAAGGCCGAAGAATAGTCAAGACAATCTTGGAGAAGAACAGGATTGGACGGTTTACTTTACCAAAAGTCTGAAAAGGGCAAGATACTAAATACTTCAGCCTTTGTAAGTCACGTGGTCTGTCACTATGACTTAATTTTGAAAGCATCCATAGATAGTATGCGAATGAATGAGCATGGCTGTGCCAAGACAACTTCATTGGTAAAAGCAGGCAGCTAGCCTTAGTTTGCCTATCCCTGGGACAGAGAATTCAGAAAGAGAACCCCGTGTGTGTGTGTGTGTGTGTGTGTGTGTGTGAGAGAGAGAGAGAGAGAGAGAGAGAGAGAGAGAAGCAGGGAGAACTGTGGCAAAAGTGGTGCTTAAACAGAATGAGAAAGGATTTTTTTTAAAATAAAGGACACAATCCAATTGGCTCCAATATTTTAAAAAAATGAGATTTGATTCCTACCTCACATCTTACATAAAAATAAAATTCCAGTTCAATTATAGCCATAAACATGAAAAGTCAAACGATAGAGCTTCTAGATGATAATACAGGCGATATATATATATTCATGACATTCTGGTAGAGAAAGATTTCTTAGGTAAGACACAAACTGTACTAACTGTGAAGGAAAAGACTGGAACATTGAGCTATATTAAAATTTTGAACTTGTTCTTTAGCAAACGATATTGGCAAGTTACAGTCCGAGAGAAGAGATCAGCAACATGTTAGTGAAAGAGGGTGCAAATCCAAAAATATTTAAAATGACTACAAGTCAGTTTTTTTAGAAAAGAGACAGAAAATCCAGTAGTCAAATGGGTAAGAGACTCAAACACTTCACAAACAGAGAATATCCAAATAGTCAACAGATACCAGAAAGACGTTAAACTTCATTAGTTATCAGGGAAATGCAAATCTAAAACCTAGTGGTACAATGGTTACAATATCATGAGCTGATGAAGATACAGAGCTCCACCCATACTCCCACACACTGCTGGGTGTATTACACATACAGGGACACAATCCCTTTTCAGAGGTGGAGTAAGGCCGAACACATCTGTTCCTGTGACCAGCCACTCCACCTCAGGCTCACACCCAACAGAAATGCACACATGCACATCAAAAGACATGTACAAAAGTGCTCCCAGCTACATTACTGAAAACAGCCTCACCCTGGAACCAGCTAAAATGTCTCCAGATAGTAGAATGGATCAGTAAACCGTAGTATCATCCTGTGATTCCAACTACCCAGCCATTCTGTTCCCACGAACGACTTCTTCACATGACTGGGATGAACCCCACCATTCATAATTGCACGAAAGAAGCCAGATACTAAAGATTGCCAACAGGCAAAACCCACTCATTCCTCCTGAGAAATTGGTAGCTGGGGCAAGCAAGAGAGGTAACTTGAGTTCCTCAGAATATTCTGCTTATCACTCGGTGGGACAGTTACATGAATTATTCCCTTCATGCCAAATTGTTAAGATTTATGTGTATAACAGATATGCTTTCCGTATGTCTGTATATTTTGGTTTTTCCAGAAGCTTACAAAAATGGGTCTGAATAGAAACAGAATGAAGGCAACTGATACCGTCTAAAATTGATACATGAAGAAAGAAAAGTAAAATCATATTTTTGCCTAGAGCAGCACTGGTTACTACAAGTTTCTGGAATGATAGAAATGTTCTTTATCTGTTCTATCCAGGGAAGCAGCTTCTAGACACGTGTGGCTACTGAGCACTTGAACGGAGCCAGTGAGACTGAGAAACTGAATTTTCATTTGTGCTTCATTTTAATTAGTTTTAACTTAAAGAGCTCCACGTGACCAGGGGCACGTGTACTAAACCATGCGGATCCTGAGCTTTGAGGGCAACCGCCATGGGAACCGGAATGCACTAAAATGTGTTCTCTCTAGGAAGGAAACAGAAATGGAGCCCAGCTGCTTTTTATCAGAAGTTTCTCTGTACCATTTAATGTGTAACTTTCCCTGTGTCTGTTAATAGATACTAAAATGTAATTAAAAAAAAAAGTTTGAAGCCTATACTCAAAGCTGTGTACATTGGTTTATCTTTGGGTGTTGGGATTTATGGTGATTCTATTTTTCTTCCTTTTTTAAAAAAAATTATCTCTTTTTAAAAATGTTTATCATAAGCACACTTGGAAAAAGAGCAAATTAATAAATCAAAAGCAAAAACTAAATATTGATGACAACTCAGAAAATTCTTTAGAGGCATATCTTTACTTGCACTATTAAGGGAATAATGCGTTTAATGAGAATTTATGGCAGGTCATATTTTTCTTCTCAGCATTTAATATCTAACATGCTGGCTAAGCAGAGATCTCACATAAAGCATGCCATATTTATGCTGCTCTCTACTTTCTCATAATGCACCCAGATGGTTGGATTTGGGCTGAATCAATGATGTAGAATTTGGGGAAACCTACCTTTAGGATAGTTTGAACAGGTGTCTTTGGAGGAACAGTTTCATCTTCTTGTTGCGCTGTCTTACAGCTCAGTACCAAGGTCTTCCAAGGGCTAGATCTTCAGTGAAACTTGTAGTAAATTTGTGGTGAAGACTGTTAGGGGTTCCAAGCTGTGTATCCAACCATGATTGTACTTCTAATATGTATCCATCCAAGCAGCCAAGATAGTAACCTGGAAATCTACATTCATCTATACCCCACTGCCTTCCCAACAAGGACCTGGTACTCTGGGCTGTCCAGATCTTGCACGATTCCCTGCTCATTCCTATTTTGCTCACCTTGGCATTTGCACATGCTACTCTTTGCCTAGAATGTCTTTCTTCCCTTTTTTCCCCCCTCCTGGTGAATACTATCCTGTCCTATCAAATTTCATCCCTCTTAGGTCTTTTTTCTGTTAGACATAGTAATCACAGTGCCGAAAGTCCACAATCCTAAGTAAAACATCTCAGCCCAGTACCTGTTTAAAGACCCTATCCCTATGGAAAGAACCTAGATGTCCATCAATAGAGGAATGGGTAAAGAAGATGTGGTATATATACACAATGGAATACTATGCAGCCATCAAAAGAAATGAAATCTTGCCATTTGTGACGACGTGGATGGAACTAGAGGGTATCATGCTTAGTGAAATAAGTCAATCGCAGAAAGACAACTATCATATGATCTCCCTGGTATGAGGACGTGGAGATGCAACATGGGGGGTTAGGGGGATAGGAGAAGAATAATGAAACAAGATGGGATTGGGAGGGAGACAAACCATAAGTGACTCTTAATCTCACAAAACAAACTGAAGGTTGCTGGGGGGAGGGGGGGTTGGGAGAGGGGGAGTGGTGTTATGGACACTGGGGAGGGTGTGTGCTATGGTGAGTGCTGTGAAGTGTGTAAACCTGGCGATTCACAGACCTGTACCCCTGGGGATAAAAATACATTATATGTTTATAAAAAAAAATAAGAAATAAAAAAAAACCCTATCCTCTGGTCATAGTTACCGGGTAAGGGATGGATACACGACATTGGGAGGAACATCCCACCAAGGGCAACTCATTCATAAGTTAGCCTGTAATCTATTGCAAAATTCTAATTAGAAAATGGGAGAATTTTATAGCATGTAAATTATACCTCAATAAAACTGTTTTTAGAAATTAAACCAAACAGGGGCTCCTGGGTGGCTCAGTGGTTAAGTCTCTGCCTTCGGCTCAGGTCATGATCTCAGGTCCTAGGATCGAGCCCCACATCGGGCTCTCTGCCTCCCCCTCTCTCTCTGCCTGCCTCTTTGTCTACTTGTGATCTCTCTCTCCTTGTCAAATAAATAAATAAAATCTTTTTAAAAAAATTAAACCAAACACCTGAAACTAATGAAACATTATGTGTCAGCTATACTTTAATTTCAAAAAAGTTAAACAGAGAATTTTGAGAAGCAGGCTCCCAGTGCGGATCCCTTTTCCACTCTCAAAAATGACCCCCTGGAGGCACCTGGGTGGCTTAGTTGGTTAAGTGTCTGCCTTTGGCTCAGATCATGATCCCAGGGTCCTGGAATGAGCCCCGCACTGGGATCCTTGCTTGGGATCCGCACTGGGAGCCTGCTTCTCCCTCTCCTGCCTGCTGCTCCCCCCTGCTTGTGCTCTCTGCCTCTCTTTCTCTGTCAAAGAAACAAATAAAATCTTTGCTTAAAAAAAAAAAAAGTGGGGCACCTAGGTGGCTCAGTGGGTTAAAGCCTCTGCTTTCGGCTCAGGTCATGATCTCAGGGTCCTGGGATCGAGCCCCGCATCGGGCTCTCTGCTTAGCAGGGAGCCTGCTTCCTCCTCCTCTCTCTGCCTGCTTCTCTCCCTGCTTGTGTTTGCTGTCTATCAAATAAATAAATAAAATCTTTAAAAAAAAAAAGTGACCCAAGTTGGAGGATGAATGCTATGGCTTCTAGGACCTGAGCCGCTGTTCTCTGGGGTGGATGGAGCTAGAGGGAGTTGCTACCTCATGAGGCAACACACCAGGGGTTCTCCCTGTGCTTTTGTCCTCGCTTTCTCTTAGGCTCAACCCTTCCTCATCTCTATTAGCTCTTCGCACCACTGTGCTCCCCTCTTCGATGCCCTTCCTGCTGGCCCTGGACCTGCCATTTACTGGGCATTCACTATCTGCTGAGATCCAAGAGAAACACGTTAGAGGAATCGCTTCGCTTATCTTCGCAAGACCTTGGAGGAAGCACAATCCTCTCTCCACTTCCCAGGGTCAAGTTCAGACCCAAATCTGAGCTCTTACCCACATTTCTAATGGAGCCTGTGCCCCCGGTGTGGTACCTCGATTTGGGGCAACTATGAATTCCATGAGCCTGACTCTGTGGGTCATGGGCACTTGGAAGGTGTGACAGTTGTGGGAAGGAGGGATCAGAGCAAATGATGGAACTAATCACCCACTCTGTGCTGTGACTAGTTTTCAGAGCCTTCACATGTGACTTCACTTAACTCTCTCAGCCACTCCTGAGAGATAAGCAGCATCATGATGGTCATTTTATGAATGAGGAGACAAGGGCTCAGAGCTGAGACGGAGCCCAGGTGTTTTGCAAATAAAAGCCTATGTGTTTCCTAATGCACTGCATAGGATTCTCCAAATTGTGTTGTTTTTGGAACACACTCCCAGGCAAGGAAGAAATGCCAGGTGAAAATGAAAAGTATCCTGATAGGACATTTAGAAATGCCCCTTCAAGACACCTCTATGCCTGGGAAGCCTCCTGGGAGGGGTACATATTCAGACTCCGAGCTTGCCTCTACCAGGAGGATTTCTCCCCCAACCTAGGACCAGCACGGATTGTCCACTGGTTCACTGGCCCACCAGCCACGTGGTTTTTCCCCAGCTTTGTAAATATTCAGAACAGGTGGACCTAATAAAGACAAATGCCTTTTAATCTGACCCTGAACTCCTGCCTCACAGACCAATGCTTCAGTCAGTCCACAAGGAAACACAATGCTCACAGCCCAGCTCCCACAGGCTCAGGCTTCGGAACAGCAGCCCTAGCACAGCAGTGTAGTGGCAACGAGATGGGAGGTTTGAAAAAAAAATCAATTTTGTTAAAAATAAACAAACTATAATTCCGCCTTCCTCATGAAAGGACATTGCCAAGGCAAATGAATGATGGCATGGCATTTTAGTTCCCAGAAACAATCCCAGAATCACCTTTACAACACATTACTGAAAAACAAATGTGTCTTGGCATGGCATTCGAGGCCCCCTGCGGTCTGCTCCTGCCAACCTTTCCTCCATTACTACCTGCCTCTTTCCAGGCATGAACCTTGGCTCTAAGCACTGTTGAACCATTTCCAGTTCTCTGAACACATACGTTTTCTGGATCATTCCTTCTGGATCATTCTTCAAGACTCGACACAGCCCTCAGCCTATCCATGTGCTCTTCCAGACACTTCAATGCTGTCATGGAATCCTGTGCCTCAGTCCCTCAACATGGCACATACCACGGTCATGAAATGATTTTACTTTTCTATGCCACCTTAGTCCATTTCAGCTGCCAAAACAAAATACCACAGAGTGGATGACTTACAACAACAAGCATCAATTTCTCATAGTTCTGGAGCCTGGGAAGTTCAAGCTTGTGGTGTTGGCGGTTTCCATGTCTGGTGATGGCCTGCTTCTTCATGGGTGGCTGTCTTCACATTACAGCCTCACAGAGCAGAAGGAGCAAGGGAGTTTTCTTGCGTCGCTTTTATAAGGGCACTAATTCCGTTCAAGATGGCTTCCCCCATGACCTAGTTATCTCCCAAGGCCCCACCTCCCAATACCACCGCCTTGGGCCTCAGGCTTCCAACGCAGAATTTTGAGGCGGCACAAGTTCAGACACAGTATCTACAAGCATTTACGGAATTCTCAGGAATGATGGTGAGAGCTTCTGCATGCTTGGTAACCGTCTCGACAATGCTCACATGAAGTAGACATAATTTTTATATTCCCATTTTACAAACTAGGAAACCAAGACACAAAGAAGGGAGGCAAGTTTTTCAAAGCTCCTAAGTAGGGAGCGAGGACTCAAACCCAGACAGTCTGATTCCAGAGCCTCCACACCCAACATCACCCTGTATTTTTCTGTCTCTTTTAGAAAACACTGGGACCCCGGGCCTGATGCATAGTATTTGCTTAAATAAAGTAGAGCAAGTGAATAAATGAACGAAACTTATTTCTTGGCTCTGAGCAGCCCCGGGCTGCCGATGTGGAACAGCTGCTTTTCTAACGGGGCCTCCCGGCTCCCAAGTCCTTGGACCCGAAGCCAGGGACAGAGTCGGCGGCCTCCGGGCCAGGCTGTGCCCACACGCCCTAACACTTGGGCAGTTCCTGGTTGGGCACAGATGCCCCTGATCTTTAAAAGAATGTCCGCTTCCACTGGACCAGGTAAATCCCTTCGGGGAATGACAGGTTACTCCTATCTCTCTGAAGATAGAAACTGTTCCTTCAGCGCAGAGTGAGTTAGTTGGAAAAAACTGATTTCACGCTTTGCTGAGTCTGATTGCCCTTGAACACCAGAGCGCTTTATCTGCCCGCGTGCGCCGGGGCTGAGCCGGAGGGCTGCGTGACTGCGGGGCCGGGGCGCCGCAGGGCCTCTGGGGGAGATCGCGGATCTCCAGGTAGGCAGCCCTTCTGGCGAGAGCACTACTTTCTTGCCCTCCACTCCCCCCGTTTCTACTTTTTCCTGTTTTACTTCAGGGGCTGCAGACCTGCTTTCCCAGCTCCCTACCTTAAGTCCTTTTGCCTTTGGTGGTTCCACAGGCTTCCTAGGTTTACTGCACCTGAAAAGATCTTTTGTCCCCAAATCTGCTTTGCATGTGTTTCCATCAATGTCACCTTCAAGCAGCCACCCCACTAAGCATCAAGTCGCCTAGATTCCACATCTATTATGGATTTCCTGATCCTCCCTCTGTCCCCTTGATACTGATACTCTAATATTAGAAGACAGTTCCCAGGTTCTCGACCTCAACCCACCCTGCATAGGATGGCATGGGGCCTCTCACGGAGAAAACGGTCTCGCTGCCTGGAACCTTCCAAAGAACCATCACTGGCCCCTCCTAGAGAGCAAGTGTGTAACACAGGGCCCAGGCGCAGTGTGGTTTCTAGCGGGTGCTGTGGCTTGTGCGGTTAAGGGCAGGGAGGCAAGAAAAGGAAAGTAAATCCAGACAGCCTACTGGTCAACCCAAGGGTTGAGTGATGTAGAGAAATGCTCCAGAAAGTAAGAAGGAGGAAGCTGGGGAAGCAGATGGAAGAGGAAAAACAAACAAAACCTAGCACCCCTGGGGTCTCTCTGACAGAGGAATGGATTTGGTGGGTTCAAGGGGAAAATGCTATTGCAGAGTTTCCATGGGTGCCTTTGGATGAAGTTGGTGAAAGATGGCAATGCTCGGCAATGAGTTTGAGATACGCAAAGAGAGTTCAGCTTTTGTGGGCAGAGGGTGGAGAGCTCAAGTGTCCTGAGCGTAAAATTAGTCAGAATTTGGTGGTTTGGGTGGAGAGCTCACAGCATGGGAGGGGATGAGAAGTTTCTCGAGACTGGGAGCAGAGAAGATGGAGAGACATGATGGAAAATAGCCAACAAGAGAGGCTTTCCAGGGCATGAAACCTCCATAGTCTTTTAGATGTCAACAAGTAAGACATGACCGTAGGTTGTGCTCTCCAAGGTGGTGTCTTCAAATCTACCTGCTACCCTAAAACCTTCAGGAATGTCTACTCTGGAAGAGGCCATAGTAACCTCTGTAAGTCTTCAAATTGACCTGGGGAGCTATGAAGGTTACCAGGTGATGCACGAAATGGAGCAAGGACAGGACAGAGGAAGTAAGTTACAGAGTAGAGGCCAAGAATCCAGGCAAGGTGGGAGACTGGAAATGGTAATGATACTGTGCCCCTCCTCCCCATCTATGGGACAGGATGGGACTCTTTTGTCTATATCTATTGAAAGATGGAAATGGCCCAGTGGTTGGGAAGACTGGGGATGCCCAGGTGGCTGACATCTAACATGATATTATTGACCAGAAAAGGAAAGTTTGAAGCAACAAGAACTAAAGGGAACTTACATTGGTGGAGTTTTGTTTTTTTTTTAATTGAGATTGGTGGCTAGAGGAGGGAGCAGGTCAGGAGCTGTTACTGGCACTGGGCCGCAAGATAGAGAAGAAAACAGGTTCCCAGAAACCCAGCCAGAGAACTGAGTCAACCCTGTGAGGTTATAGATATGTCCTGGGGATAAATGAAAGAAGACAGATCTGTGTCTGGGCTAAGAAAGTGGGACAAAGAGGGTTTATCCAGGATGAATGAGCCCAAGTGCCTAAGGTGGGAGGGGTGGGGAGAGACGTGGTAGGAACGTACAACCAGCTTCTCTGCATCTGGTGTTGGGGCTAAGGCAGCTCCCGTTTCACTTTGCTCCCATCCAGCTGATGGAGCAAACGCTATGTTCTATAGCATCTAGCTGTGTTCTATAGCCCCAGAGCCCCCCAGCCCTTCAGCAAAGCCAGGTTCCAGGCAGAACTGCTGCTGGTGGAAACCCAGGTAACAATAGCCCTCACTCCCCACCTTCAGTTAGCTCCTAAATTCTGGAAGCTCATTACTTCTTTTTCCTCCTAATGTTCCTTCCTTTGCTTACTCCTCTGGGCCTGATGTCCCAGGGCCTGATGTGCCATCCTCTCCCTGGGTTAGGTCTCAGCCTTCCCTTCAAGGCTTGGGTACAAGCCAACAGGTGCACCATTAATGCTTATTAAGTGAATAGTTTCCTGGCAGGAGCCAAACCCCTGTACTCCCCACCCCTCACTGCACATACTAATTCCTAGGGTAGATTTTTTCTTTTCAGAAGCACGTGTTCTCCAATTTCATCCTCATATTTAAGTGTACAAGTAAAATATGCCAGCATGGAAGAACCGAGAGATCTTCCAACATGTTGGGGAGGCCTCACAAGTGCTATTAGCCTACTCCAAAGCTTTGCTGGATTTAGGGAGCAGGAAGCCATTCTACTCTACCACAGTGGGTGACATAGCTCTCTTTAAATCCATAGGCTGTCCCTTCTAGGGGCTGCTGAGGATCTGTGCCTCCTTTTATCTTCTCTTCTCTATCATCTTCCTCTCTTCCTGTCCCTCTTCCCCCCACCCCCATCAGTTCATCATTTATTCTTATTTGCTACAATTCCAGGCACCGTAGTAGGTTCTATGAATAACTTAGCTCGGTTAATCCTCACCACCACCCTCTGAGATGGGTACCAATACCCCCATTCTATTTAAGACTTGCTCAAGGCCCCAAGACAAGAGAACAGCAGTTCTCTTTGGTTGCAAAGCCCCTGCTCTTATTATTAAAATTTAAAATAATTTAAATGTATGATAGCCCTTAACAAATTTTACTTTGATTCTGTAAGTGCCTCCACTGGCCCACAATTAGCTAGGAGAACAAGGACCAGGTCTGATTCATCTGTGTAATTTTTGCAATGTTTTATCCAGAGCCTGGGGCACTAGGGACAGTGAGTTAGTGTTTCTGAGTAAATGTTGACAGCAAAGTACAGAGTATGGGACCTACAGTCAAACTGTCCCTGATTCTACTCCATCCCGTCCCAAGAAACTCACCCTTCTGAATTTCAGTTGTCAAAATGATAAGAATAAAAGTACACACTCAGTACTATATGAGAGATGCACATAAGGGGATCAGCCTAATGCCATAGCACAGTAAATTCTGAATAGATGTTGGCCATGATTATTAGTGGTGGTGATGGTGGTGGTAGTGAAGGATCCTTCCTGTCTCTGACCCTTTAAGACCATTCTGCACAGCTACCCAAACCTCCCTGGCCTGTTTGGGCAATTTCTTTGGGCTTTTCCGATTGTTTCCACTATGTTTTCACCCTGACCCCATTCCCCAACCGGAATCTCTGGTCTCTATCGCCAGCCTTCTGAGTCCAATCTTGCCTCACCCCTGGTTCATGGATTTTGTGTTTGGTTTCTAGTGTTTGATGTGTGGAAGTCCCTGCATGGCCTTGGGCTTGGGATGGGTCCTTTTAGTTCTTCCCAGAGCCTGGGGTCCGACCCTGCCCTGGCTCTAACTAGAGGCCACCGAATTTGCCCTAACTCTTCCCATTTCCTATTCACATTCCTCCTACCAAGAAAGAGAAAGAAGGAAGATATAAGGGCATGTGGGATACAAGAAGGAAGAAGGGAGGGAAAGAAGGAAGAAGAAAAGCCTTCAGTTAGGCTCTCCTAACCCTTCTCTGTACTGGTATCACTGCTTCTAACCTTATTTTCATCCAGTTCATCATCCATATGGTGACTAAAATCACAACCACCACCACCACAAAACCCAGCAGGTATTAATTGTGTGTTACGTCCATGAAAAATACAATTCAAAGCACTTCGCGTGCATTAATCCACTTAACCCTTGCTGCCGGTGTGTAACGGAGCCACAAATAGCAGCTTCATTTTAAAGCCGAGAAGCTGACGTGCCCACTTGTCCACCTGCTGCACTGCCAGTAAAATAGCAGAGCCAAGGTTCCCATCAGAACAGTCACTCAAAGGGCACGGGGTGGCTCAGTCAGCTAAGTGTCCGACTCTTGATTTTGGCTCAGGATCTCAGCGTCCGTGAGATCGAGCCCCCTGTTGGACTCCACACTGAGCTTGAAACAGAACCTGCTGAAGATTCTCTCGCCCCCTTCCTCTGCCCCTCTTGCTGCCCACCCCCTGCTCATGTACACTTTCTCCCTCTCTCTCAAAAAAAAAGTCATTCAAGATGAGCCAAGCTGCTGTCTTTGCATGAGATGGTGAGCACATACTCCAAGAGAAGGGTAGGCAGATTTTAAAGCAACAAAATGGGGATTGGTTATTCCCCGGGATGGGATTTGGGATAGGATCGATATTTGTGCAAAGGTGTCCCCTACTCCCTTGCACACATTTTCCCATAAAGGGCAGCCAAAATTTGAGAGGCCCTAAAGGCCCCACTCTCTTCCCCAACCTAATACACACACGTCACAGTGGGTTCCTGCAGATCAGGGACTCTTGTCCCTCTTTATAACTCCCTTACTCCCTTACCTAGCACAGTGGCTCACCCAGTACAGGTTTTGTACCCACGGTACTGCTCATACTGATCCCTCCAGGTTGTACTGAGAATTTCATGAAATAATATTTGCAGAAGCATCTTATCAAATGTTAGGTGTTCTTCAAATAAAAGTTATTATTGTTATTGTTATTGTTATTACTGTCTCTAAAGAATTCCAGCTATCTGGGAGGTTACTGAAAATTTTTAGTGCTATTGGAAAAGCGAAGGAGGCACAGTCATGCAGAATGTCTTTTGAAGGGACTGAGTCATGGTTTGAACACCTCTGTATAGTCTAAATTCTGCTTGTCTTGCAGATTCGTGGAGAGAGAGAAGCCTGGGCAACTCACCTTTGCCCCCCCCCCCCACCTATTGGTGGCAGAGCCACCAAGAGCACCCCCCCCACACACACACATGGGGCGGGTGCTTGTTCCTTGACTTCAGTTGATAAACAAGTCTGGGAGATTGGGTAGCCAGTATGGGTGTTTGTACAGAGCAGTTGAGGAAACATTCCCAGCGCAGAGGACACAGCTGGGGAGGCCGTCAGAACAGTCAGGGCCTCTGGGAAAAGTCAAGGCTTAGTCCTGCAAACATGGCCCCAGCCTGGGCTCGACCTTTGGATGCCACGTGTCACCTTCGGTGGGAAAATAAATAGTCCTCTTGTCTGGAATGTGCACCCTTCTCTTCTGAGACATGGGAAACAGGCAGCCATTGTGTGAGAGGAGCAGCCTGTCTGTGAGCTCTCCTTGGAGCATGTGGACAGGCCTGCCTCCTGCCAGTAGGTCAATACCACCATTGTCTCCCTCTGTGGGCAGTGCTTGTCACTCAGCCTCCCAAGATTCAGGCTCGAGGTTTCAGGGGGCAGGGCGGCTTGTCCGCACAGTTTGTAAGGGGTGGGAAGGGGAGGGCAAAGAGACACACTTCACTATGGTTAGTGGGACCTTGGTACTGGTTGGCTCATATGAAGGCCATGGGCAGGGGGGAAGGCCAGGTCAGGAGGTGCAAGGCTCCCTTTTAAATGGGGGGCGGGGGGGGGGGGCCTGCTGAGACCAGTGAGCCCGGAGCCCTCAGAGGCACAGAGAAAAGACAAAGCGTCAAGGTGGGAGTGAGGAAACTGGCTCAGGTGACATTGAGTTTGCTAAGTGGGCAGTGAGCGAGGACCACAGCTTTCTTACCGTTGATGGCGCTCCTAAACTTCTAGGTCTGCAAGAGGAAGCACATAGCTTTCATCTTCAGAACTAAGTTTAACTAATTGCTAATGACCTCCAGGAGCCATTATATGGCCAAGCGGGCGATGCTGGGTTCCTGCGCAGTGGGAGAGAGTGGCTCGTGGCTTAATAATATGGGCCGGAAGTTCCGAGTGTGAAGGCCTGCAGGTGTCCGGAGGTGCACCCCCACTCTGCCATCCCTGCCTCAACCCCATACATGGCTGTCAGGATCTCTCCTTTCCCCAGAACCTCTCCGGGGCTGACCACTGTCCACCTTTGTCCACCTCTCTCCGCCCCAGTGAAAATATATTCTGTTCCAGTCATAAACCCGGTCTTATCAGGAACTTCTTTTCCATTTCCCTCCAAATATGGGCTTTTCACAAGTCCTTCCAGATCGACTTTCTCAAGATCTTTTCAATCCATCCTCCTTCCTTCCCACACCACGTGGCACGTGTCTAGTTCGTCCCTCACCTCCGTGAGCACAGAGCCCTCCCCTCCCACAGCTCTGTCTGACTTAGACCACTTTCCCATCCAACTCATCATCCACCCATCTCGTCCACCACAAGCGATCCTAGGAAAACTGGCATCAAGAAATACAGGCCACAAGACTTCAACACGGAGAGGGGGAGCTCTTCAAATGGAGAAAGAGCTATCTGAGACTGTGGCAGGCCAGTTGTAAAACCTTGCACTCCCAGTGCCTCAAATTTAAGATAGTTAGTTGTCCTGCTCCCTCCCCTGTTCTCACATCCTCTCTCTCCCAGGCACCATGTTAACTGAGCTCCTGAGTGCCTTCCGGAGCATCCCTATTCAAGTACGTGCATTAATCAGTTCAAAGATCACTCTTCAACCTCTGAAGTCTAGGAAAGCTAAGAATTTTCTCCTATTCTTCCAATGGTCTTCTTATCTGTTCTGGACATTTTGCTCTTGTCTCCAGTGGAGTTATGTGCCTAGAGGAATATTGGAGGCAAAGTATGGATGGCTACTGGCCAGTGAGTGGGAAGCAAGACATGGCATCTCATAGGGTTCAGGAAATTCTTAGAAAGTGAACTCTCAGCAGAGGGTCTGCCCTGATGAGGAGGGAGCCCTTGTAATTTGTTTTAGGCCACTACAAGGAGATGATTGATTTCCCTGGAGCGGTATGACGGGCTTCATAATCATGGAAGAGGAACACAGAATTATGTAATAAACCCAGCAGATGCCCTTGCCCTGGAGGAAGGAAAGCTTAGTGACTCAGATATTAAACCGTCACAGTATGACTGGACAGGTCAAATGAAGATAATGCTTGCACAAGGCCAGGTTCCCAGATTCTGGGGAAGGCTTGAGCCACCTACTGGTGAAGGATAAGTAAGACAGCTTCTGGAGAGCCTTGGAGGGAGAGAGCTGGGAAGCCAGTGTACTGCTTTTTTTTTTTTTTTTAAAGATTTTATTTATTTATTTGACAGAGAGAGATCACAAGTAGGCAGAGAGGCAGGCAGAGAGAGAGGAGGAAGCAGGCTCCCCACGGAGCAGAGAGCCTGATGCGGGGCTCGATCCCAGGACCCTGAGATCATGACCCGAGCCGAAGGCAGCGGCCTAATCCACTGAGCCACCCAGGCGCCCCCAGTGTACTGCTTTTAATACAAACTCTAAGATGTTGGTTTTTATTTTAATTAGCAAATATGAGACATTGTGCCTGTATGTGGCACATGGCAGGCCAGGTAACAACTATTCCGGGTTTCCAAAAGACTTCTCTCTTTTCATTTTGCTGGCATCTCCAGAAGCATCCTAATGCAGGAGGAGAGAGAAAATATAGATAACAGGAAAGAGGCTTAGGAAGGGTGACATGCCAGGAATGGTGTGGGGAAAGACTAGAAGTATTGGGATTTATTGGAAGGCAACTGTCAGTGCTTTTTCTAGGTAAAAGCTGAGTGGATTTTTTAAAATTAAAAATTAACATTTAAACTGCAGAAATAACTCCCCCCCCTTTTAAAAGAGGAAATTCTTTTAGCATTTTCTAGAGAGGCTCTCCCTGTCCCCAGAGATTAGGTTAGCTGGTCCTATCATGCAAACTCATCGCCTCCTGTACTTTCCCTTCCAAGCACTTCTCATAATTTTTAATCACACATCTGTATGTTTCCTCATGTATTTAATATCTATTCTCCCACTAGACTATGAATTCTAGGAGTACAGACCAGATTGTGTTTTTCCCCTGCTCTATCCTCAGCACCTAGCACTTGCCTGGGACATAATCTAAACTCACAGGGACTGTTAATGATGGACTATACGGTAGATAGGGAGGAATACGAGGACATAAGAGAGTAATAAAGAATGAAAAATGGATTGAAAGTTTAAAGAAGGATGGAGAATTTTACAGTGTGATTTCTAGAAGGTTGGGCAGAAGTTCTGGGAGGAACGAAATTGAGATTTTAAGGGGGGTTGTAGCTATTGGTGATGACAAGACCTAGACTAGGGTATCACGTAGGAGTCGGGAACTAATATTGGATGGAGAAATTCATGACAGGTGAGGAGCTGTCCTTACCTCCTCAATGTCTGAGACCAGCTGTTGACTCTGTCTTCACCATAGATGATTCTAGTAACAAAATGATTGTTAATGTCAGGAATGATATGAAGAGCTGAAGCCTACAGTGCATGCTGGGGAGAGAGAGAAGTTAGTGGCTGACGACAGGAAGGAGAGAGAAGTCTGATGGCATAGAGGCATAGTCTGATGGCATGTCTTTCTTCATCCATTTTTCTTTCAAGATTTTATCTATTATTTTGAGACAGAGAGAGCACAAGCAGAGATAAGGGTCAGAGGGAGAGGGAGATGCAGACTCCCCATTGAGTAGAAAGCCTGATGTGGGGCTTGATCCGAGGACCCCGAGGTCATGACCTGAGCCAAAGGTGCCCCTCTATCTATTTCTTTTTTAAACAAATATTTACTAAGTGCCTAATGAAGCCCAATTCATGCTATGAGTGATACAAATAAGAGTGAGATATTGTTTCTCCTTCAAGGAGCTTATAATTTACTGCCTATAAATAAGTAAATAATATTGAAAGATATTTACTGGTTCAAATATTATTGATGATCTTAATGTGTGTCAAACATAATACCAGGCCCTTAAGGATACAAAGACTCAGGATATGCCCTTCAAGAAGATTATTGTATGTATAGGAGATACAAACAGCAACATAGAAAATTATAACCCAAATGGATAAATGCTAATATTGAGATTTACACATAATGTCAGAGGGCATGAGGAAGTTTCTTAATCTAGACAAAGGAAAGGGAGTCAGTGAAAATTTCTAGCAGGAGAATGTGTCTGATTTCAATATTGAAGAAAAAATAAGGGGATGTGGAGAGGCAGACTGGAGACTGTTCTAGAGAGAGGAAATCATGAGTGCAATGCCTGATGGTGAATGAAAGAATGGCACATTCTGAGACCGGCAAGAAGCTCCATGTGACGGGAGCCTAAGGGGAAAGGTGGGCAGTAGCAGAAGATGGAACTGGAAAGGTAAGCAGGTGCTAGATCATAAAGATTTTTAGGACAGGCTAGGAACTTTGAACATCATCCTGAAGACAATTAGAAAACCATGAAGTAGAGTAACGGATGACGTGAGTCTCTCTGGATTATTAGTAAAAAATGAGTAAGGGAAAAGGAAAAAAAAAAAAAACCCTGATTCAAACAAACTTAAGCAAAAACATGGATTTATTACTCAAATAACTAAAAAGCGCAGGTGTAAATGTAGCTTCCATCGAATTCTGACATGGGCTTCCTTCTCCATCTTTTTTTTTTTTTAAGATTTTATTTATTTATTTGACAGACAGAGATCACAAGTAGGGAGAGAGGCAGGCAGAGAGAGGAGGAGGAAGCAGGCTCCCCGCCAAGCAGAGAGCCCGATGCGGGGCTCGATCCCAGGACCCTGGGATCATGACCTGAGTGAAAGGCAGAGGCTTTAACCCACTGAGCCACCCAGGCGCCCCCCTTCTCCATCTTTTGGTTCTGCTCCTGAAAATGTTGGTTTCATTCTCTAGATCTTTGAGGCAGCAGTGCCAAGGGTGTGTCTCTCCAGATTTAAATCTAGCAGAACCAGAGCTATTCTTCCCCGTGGTTCTCTCAAGCAAGACCCAGGACTCTTTCGTCTTAGACAGATTTGGTCACATGCCCTCTCTGAACCAATCACTGTGGCAGGGGCTTGGTGCGCTGATTGGCCAGGCTGCCCTCAGGGTCCACTACTTTGAACCCAAATCAGGGCCCGAGAGGGGCTAAGGGAAGGTGGTTCTTCCACCTACGCATATTGTCCTCTCAGTGAGGGTGCGTGTTTGCTGAGCAGGGAAGAACAACAAGTGTGTGCTCCAGTTTTAAGAAAGATCACTCTTTCTTTTGAAAAGAGTTTGAAAGCCTGGAGGCACGGTGATACAGGTGATGAGGACCTGAACAAGGCAATGGAAATATGAGAAGTTTTTAGGTAAAAGTGATAGAATTTGGAGACTGGCTGCAAGTCAAGGGAAAGGGAGGAGTCAAGGTGACTCCCGGGTTTCTCGTTTAGACAACAAGGTAACACCATTCAACAGAAATAAAAACTGTTTGGATGGCAGGAGAGGTTAATGAGTTCCGTCTTGACATCGTGAGTTTGAAGTCCCTGTGGTACACTCAAGTGGAGGGCTCCGGGACGCAGTTACATTTAAGTCTGGAACCCAAGGCAGAACTCTGAACTGAAGCATGGACTGGAGAGTCCGGTTATAGATGAGGACTGTCTCCACAGAGGGAAGATTAGACAACCCAGGAACAGTGTGTAAAGGAAAGAGTCCAAGCACCCCCAAAACCTAAGGGGCAGGCAGAGGAAAATGAACTTAACAAAGATGACTTGGAAGAAATTACCAGAGAGATATGTTGTAAACCAGAATAGAGCATCATCAAGAAAGACAAGAATGAGGCAGCAGTGGGTGGAAGCAGCTGTGTGGGGGAAAAGGATGCCACTTTCCACTCCATGCCTCAGGAGAGCAAGCTAGTAATGCCCAGGAGGAACACAGCAAAGCAGCACCTTCAGGACTGTCTTGTCTTACAGTTAAGACAAAAAGGTTAAGGGGATAAATAATGAGGATGGAATGTTTATTCTGGCATGGGGGTTTCTAGGAGACAGCATAAAAACATTTTAAGGATACGGGGTGGGATATTGGGGCATAAAGCCCCAGGAAAGGATCAGGGACTACAGGGGTTTGAACTTAGGGGCTCAACCAAGGTTGATAGGGATGTAGGTGTGGTCAGGAGAGGGGATCTCAAGGTTCTAAACAAAATGCTGCAAGAAGTTGCTTCAAGGGCTGGTGTAGACGGGTATATAAATCAGATAATATCACTCCCCAGAGGCAGCCAGCCAATGGCTTCGAATGTCCCCAGAATAAAATGCAATACCTTCCCCAGCCTTCAAGAACCCCCCTGGTTTGGTCCCTGACCACCTCTCTAACTCCCCACCCAGGCACTCCCCACTTTGTCCCACCTACACGCACGCTAACATTCCTTCTGTACCTGGAAAGTTCCACACTTGCGCCCATCTCAGGGCTCTTTCTTGCACCTGCTGCTGCTTCTGTCTATAATCTTCTCACCTTACTCAAATCTAGTTAGTTCAGTTCATTCAGGTTTCAGTTCAAGCATCACCTCCTCAGAGAGACCTCTCTTCTCCTGCCTCCACACGCCACCTTCTTTCTGTTCATTTGTTTTATTTCCTTCAGAGAATTTATGACTCTCTGAGATGCTTTCCCTTATTTAACTTCTGTTCCTTTCCACCAAAGTGTAAGATCCTCGAGGTCAGAGACCTTTTCTGTCTTTGTTCACCCGTTCTCCCAGCATCATGAACAGAGTAGAGTCTGGCCCAAAGGAGGTGCTCCATAACTATTTGCTGACTAACTAACTGGCTGAATAAATGAATATTTAAAGTTGCAGTCTCCTCTGTAGGCTCTGGGTAGAGCTGTGGCCAGATTCCTTTGAGCTTTTAGGAACAGACAGGCAGACATATTTTGAAACGAGAAGCCACTCAAGGTTCTTCAAACAAGACATTTTTCTGTGATGTAAATTATTCTGAATATCATATAGCATTTCCAAAAGGGCAAAGTCTGCTGGTGAGAGAAAGAAACAAAAATCTACTTCAATAAAATATGACAAAAATGTCCATGTTTGGTCCATGGCAAAACGGTCCAAGTATAAATAGTTTTTCATAAGGCGCTATTGCACAAAACCAAAAGCCACCTACTCTTACCTGAAATATTTTTGGAGTTTTAATTTTAAATGGAGATTTCAGAGTGCCACATTCTCCAGCACTGTCAAGGCTTAATGAGATGACTGCACTTGGCAGAGACTGTCAGAGTCCATATCCTGACTATATTTTTGTTGAGAAACTGTATTTCCTAAAATAGAACCTGTTTAGGGGAGGACAGTGCACTGAGATCTCCAGAGTAAGACTGCCCAAAAAATCGAGAATGTGAGAAGGGCCAGAGCCATGAACCAGAAGAGGACATTAACATCTTCTAAATGTGTCCCAGAGAAGGCTAATTCCCTTAACTAGAACAAGAGCAATGAAAGCTGGGTGGGTGTGGGTCAGGGTGGTGGTGTGTTAAAGTAAATCTGGTCATGTAGGTATTGAAACTAATTTAAACAGGCTTCTTTCCTGCTGACTTGCGAGCATTTGGAGATATTCCTAAGCTTCTAGGTGACCTATCATATCCATTCCTTGACCTTATCACTTCCCTAGAAATAGCTACTAACATGGGTCATGGTATCAATGGTAGTTGTGTGATTTTTTTTGATGATAAACTTGACTTTGACATATTGGAGCATCAGGACTGACCAGTGGCTTGTGGAAGTGATAAAAGATGGGTCAGTATACAGAGAAAAAGGATAGTAAACAGCAAAGGCATAGCTTTGATGTTCTGTCACCTTGAAGGGCACAGACTGAAATGCTTGAGGTAGAAATGTGGGAAGGGTTGGGATTTTAAGAAGATTTCATGCTAGCTAAGCCAACCCACCTGACAGAAGCTTTCAAGCCTTCCTCTGCTCCCTTTAATTCATTTGGCTAGAAGCCATCTCTAACACAAGCATTTCCTTATCTAAGGTCTGGAGTCTTTTTTTTTTTTTTTTTTTTTTTTGCTTTCTATTTTGGTTTGAGGCTTAATACTGCTTCTCTTTTGATTAGTGTAAATTTAGCTAGAAAAGATCATTTTCCTTTCCCTTCATGTAATTCTAGAACCAAGATGTTCAGAGAGGCAGTGTAAAGTGCCAGCTTGGTGTCACAAAATATAAGTTACACATAGAAATTACATTTTATCTGTGGAATATATCTTGTATTGTTTTTTGTTACACAGAAGGATTTCCTAAACATTCTTTTGAATGGCCCATAGTTCTGGGTATTAACTGGGGAAGTGTCAGCTGGAAGTACACCACTTAACAAGCCATAGCAGCTCTGGAAGGAAGTGTTATGAGCAGAATACACATCCAGTCCCTCATGTGACTTGAATGTTGTGTCTAGGAAGAAAGACCAGTCATGCCGCTGGTACTGCTGACCCTCTTTGAAGGGTCTACAAAGCCATGTGCACTGGTCTCATGGCCAAATTATGGGAAGAAAATAAGACAATTCTATAATGCAAGCTAGAATATAAATGCCATAAGAGTAGATCAAAAATGTATTTGGTTATAAAGAAGGAAAAACAAATGATTGGGGGAGGGTGTAGTCAGGAAAGCCCTCAAGGACCTTCACGGTTAGAAAATCCATCCCTAAGGCCAAAGAAAAGTAGAGGGACAAGACATTGGGCCAGATGGTTCCCATGTCAGGGCTGGGGTGGGGTGGAGTGATCAAGACACATTAGGGTAAAGAAGGCAAGATAGAATGGTTGTCAATGGCATGGTTCTGACTTGGAGAGTTCCCAGGACCCATTCTTCATTTGACCGCAAAGGGAGAAAACCACAACTGAAGACTTCTTTGACCTCATGGACTTCAGAATCAGTCAAATCCATGTTTAAACTCTTACGATCTATGTATAGACTTCAAAGAAATTGTATAACTGCTTGACCCTCCATCTCTCCAACTGCAGAAAGAAAATAATGATATCTTTCAGCAGCACTGTAAAGAATAAATGAAATCGGTGGTTAGAGCGGATCCGCCCAACGTCTGGCACAGAGTAGAGGCAAAACAGTTTCCTTCTGCTTTAGAAGGAAGAAGGCAGTAGAGTGGCTCATAAAATCAGATGTCCGGTTGTGCTGTGTCTTGAATAACAAATGCGTATTTCAGCACCTCTTAGTGGTATCCACATGCACGTTCAGAGAGGGGTTTTTGCTTACTGCTTAGTCATGAGGGAGCTTATTTAAGCTGTACATCTTGGGTGCAAGAAAGAGCCTTTTGGTACACCTGGCTTAAGTCTCTCTACTCAACAGTACCAGCTTAATTTTGGTAATTCAGTGGGGTGGGGGTGGGGGACTATGGTAGCCAAATAAGAAATGCAGATGGAGTTTTCTTTTTTTATATATGATTCAAGATTATAGTGCCAATCCTGAAGGTAAAAATGTTGCCAAAGAAGTCAAAGCACAATTTGTGGAAAATCAATATATCATGTGATGGAAGCATAGCTGCTATTGGCCAAAAGTTTAAAACAAATCAAAAAATTTAAACTCGATGTTTGAAGACAGCTTAGAGTCAAGATCTGATTATTTTACTGAAAAAGGAAAGTAGTACATAATTATACAGATAAAGACGAACAGAAATCTAAAAATGTGTATCCTTGAATGTAGTGTTTGTTTTCCCTGAACTGTTTGTAAATTGGTGGTATTTTATAACTGAAGATCTCTTAGAATCTGAGATACTTTCTGGTGTGGGCCCAGAACCCCCTTTGTCACTCCTGCCTCTGTCCTGTTCACTGGCCCCATGCTCATCCTACACACTTTCAAGGACACTAGCCACACCTTGGTACCACAGTCTGTCCACTACTTTCTGGCTCACTTTCTGCAGTTGCTTGAAGTTCTGTCTTCAAAGAATTACAGTTGCCACCAACTGCAGATTAATTCTAGAGTTGAGGTACCTCTTGGCTAGTTTACTTATGTGTAGATCATGTAAATAGCCAGTATAAAAACTCCTACTATAAAATAACTTTTACCCGGGAGTACTGTGGCTATTGGCTTCAGTATTGGATTGAGAAGGAAAAACAATAATTTCTGTTAATTAGAACTAGCGTGACTTTTTCTCCAACACTTAGAAGCCCTTTTTTGTTTTTATTTACTTTCTATGTCCTGCTTTCACATGTCTTTCTAGAATGTGGGGTTAAAAATTCTTCATGTTTATCCCATGTTTACAAAAATATGGTTCACTTCAGGTATTTTCTCAGAAGTTCTGTGTATATCTAATGAGTTTCCTGCTTTAATTAGAAAAAATGCAAAAGTTTGTTTTTAAGCTTTGGATATTCATCTATGTCCACATGATTTTGTGTTTATAATGCAACAATTTTGATTATATACATATATATGTATATAGAAATATACATTATATGTGAATCTATAATTACCTGATTTATAAACTAAACACTTACTTAAAAAGAGCTGTATCTTATTCATTCTGTGTACCTAGCACCTAGTAGAATCCTTGCCTATATAATGAGGCACTCAGTAAATATTTGCTTATTATGGGTGAAAAAAATAAATCCACTTCCAACTCTGTATTTAAGGTTTTGGGTTAAAAGGCTGTACTCAGCATTAAGTCTGGATTTGTAACAGGAGGCTTTTTTAAAGATGCCAATTTAGGAGCTCAAGTTGTTCCTGAGAAGTACTATTCTTACATTGGTTCAAGGCACATTTAGAACATCTGAAATTCCTTTTGCAAGAAAACATGCCTCACTCTGCTTCAGGAGTCAAGGGGATAATCATTTCCATTTATACAAGGAGTTTGAGAGATTAGAAGTCAGAGGGATCCTCCCACTTCCAGAATCGTCCCCACTCAAAGTGATAGTTTAATTTTTCATTCCTGCCATTTAAGAAAAACAACCCAGGAAAGTGTAGAAAGGGGAACTCACACATTCCACTGAAAAGGTTTGACAGCACCTGCTGAATAGTTAAGTCAGTTTCAAGAAGAAGAGAAAAAAAAGACCGTCACAGTTTTGATACAATGAGGTCAGAAGCCTTGATAACTGTGGTAAAAGAACATACTTAGTGTGTGTACAAGGGTTCATTTTGTTGTTGTTAAAGGCTGTCACAGTACAAGTAACACAGAAAGAATGTGTTGTTCACATCACTTACTTCCCTATGTCAATAAAACTTCTGTTTCTATAAAGTAAGTAGAAAATTATGTTGGTGATCAAAGTATGAGATTAAGCACAGGCCTTGTAGTTCAAGTCCACGGAGCCTGCCACCAGCCAGAGGTCAAAGATCTAACTTGGCGGCAGAAGTTCTTAAGGCAGAGGAAGGTAGAGGAAGAGCAAAGCAGAGCCTTTGAAATACTCAGTTTGCTAACTTCAACTGCAAAGTCACAGAAGCATCAGAATACCCGTGAACAGGGAGCCTGCGTGGCTCAGTGGGTTCAGCCGCTGCCTTCAGCTCAGGTCATGATCTCAGGGTCCTGGGATCGAGTCCCGCGTCGGGCTCTCTGCTCAGCGGGGAGCCTGCTTCTCCCTCTCTCTCTGCCTGCCTCTCTGCCTACTTGTGATCTCTCTCTGTCAAATAAATAAATAAAATCTTAAAAAAAAAAAATACCAGTGAACATATTTCCAGGGACATTTGCCAATGTCCTGTAAGTTACTTCATTTTAATTGAACAAAAGTAATTAATTAATTAATTAACATTAATGGAACAAAATTAAGTTCATAGTATCCTTCCATCCTTCGTATTGACTTGCTCTTACTCCTTGCCTGGCCTCCACTCCCTTGATGCTGTGATGCCTTCTTCTTCCACTAAACCCTGCACCTCTTTGAAGGCCAGTGCAAGTGGCCCGCCTCTGTGTCTCCACAGCACCTTGCACGCACTCTGTAATGGTACTTACTGTGTGGGCACCTGGGTGGTGACGTGGGTTAAGCGTCTCGGCTTAGGTCATTGTCCTAGAGTCCTGGTTGTTGGGCTCCCTGCTCAGCGAGGAGTCGACTTCTCCTTCTCTCTCTGCCCTTCCCCCTCCCCGCCTGCCTCCTGCTCTCTCTCTCATGTGCTCTCTCTCTCTCTCCCCCACATGTACTCTCTCTCGAATAAATAAAATATTAAAAAAAAATACTTACCATGCATCTCCTCTTAGAAGATAAGCTCCTCGAGGGTAGACACTGTTTCTCCTGGTCCCTGTGCTCTTAGAGCTCAGTCTGAGGCTTGGCGCAGCATGGTTGCTTGAAAAACATTTGCTGACTTGAGGTCTGGGAAGACAGGGGAGGAATGAAATATGGAAGGGAAGAGAAGCTCCTCAAAATCACATCTCCAGAGCTACATGACAGTAAGGAGAAATATGAATTCACACTTGCTTTCCGTAAATATTTATTGAGTGCCTCCTAATGGGAACAACTATGTTCCAGCAATACATCAGTGAGCAAAACAAACAAAAATCTTCACATCGGAAGAGCTTCCTTTCTTGTTGTGTGAGACACAATAAATAATAAGTAAATTGTGTGGTATTTGGACAGTGGTACTTGACTTGGACAAAAGAAAATAAGCACTGAGAAGCTAGCCAGGTGCACCTGTAGAACTTTTGCATAGAGAGGTCAGAAGATGACATTGAGCAAAGGCTGGAGGGAGGTGGAGAATCCGCCATGTGGAGGTCAGAGGGAAGAGTGTTCACAGCAGAAGGAACAGCCATGCAGACACCTCACAGGAGTCCCTCATGCCTCCAAGGAACACAGAATCCCTAGTGGCTGGAATAGGAGAAAGGAGGAGAGAGTGGGAGGAGATGCTGCCAGAGTCTAGGGGCGCAGATCTCATAGGGGATTTTAGGCTAGTGTGACAGCCACGCCGGGGTTACTGCCCTGTCCTTCAGAAGCAGAGAGGGTCTGGCGGCATGAAGCCCCGGGGAGTACGGAGAGCTTATGGCCATACTCTGTGTGCCTCCCATAAATCTGGCCCTTTCCTCCTCTGACCTCACCCCTTCCCGGAGCCCTAGCTATGCCCATCTGTGACCGCTTTGTGTCTGTTTCTCCCGTTTCTCCATCTAAATTTTGCCTTGACGTGATTTTATACAGGCCATAGACATCATATAACCTAAACCTACCCATATTTTGTTGGCTTGTCCAATGTTTTAAACTGGGATGCTTAAGTCAAAATCAAGATTGTGTGCTTTTCTTTAAAAACGGAGAGATCTGGTCACACTGGCCCGCTGCCTTCATGGCCACAAGTCACTGGATCTGAGGATCCCTCAGACAGCAGCACTTGGCTTCTAGTGTGACACAGTCGCGTTCGACACACCCACCACTCCCTATTACCTTCTACTCTCTCATTGCAATTACTGGCTGGACCCTTCCAGGCATTTCAGTGCCTGGTCTTATTCTATAAGCCCACTAATGTCTCCCTCTTTCCCAGTCTCTGACAGCTCCCTGACTTCCATTCTTTCCTTGGATAGTTTATTTCTGCCATTGGTCTTGGCACGCCTGGCTTTCTCAAACTGAGCCAGCTCCTGGACCAGCTCCTGGCTTCCAATTATCCTAGGCTTTGCCCTCAGACTCAATCTTGCTGGCTTAGTCCTGCTGAGAATTTCTGTATTCACATACCTGGGCTAGAAGGTCCCCAGGAAGTCTGCCAGCTGGGGGAACCCTACATCTCCTGTTTGAACACAAAACACAAATGTGGAGAAAACAAGTGTTCAGCTTTTCTCTACTAAATGCACTTTCCCCCCTTGTCTTTTAAATCTACATAAGGATGAAAGGCTGCTATGCTATTCTCATTTAACTCCCAGAATTCTACCTGGGGCTTCACTGGTTCCAGAAAGAAACGTTGCAGAAAAGACAGTTTTTCTATTTTCTTTATAATTAGAGTGTCCTTTTGCCAATAGTAAATCTACGGGAACTGAATGACTAATCAAAGCAAGACTGTATCTGCAGTGGGGTGGGAGGCCATCACTTGCTTCCCTGTTTCAATAAGATTTCTGTTACTTTAAAATAAATGGAAAATGATGTTGGTAATCAAAGTATGTGATAAAGCTCCCGCCTTGTGGTTCAAGTCCAAGGATCCTGCCACCAGCCAGGGGTCAGAGGTCTAACTCGCAGGAAAAGATCTTAAGGCAGAGGAGGAGGAGGAGGAGGAGGAAGAGCAAGGAACAATCTTTGAAATGTTTAATTTGTAAACTCTAGTAGCAAAGTCATAGAAAGCATCAAAAGTCATTTATTTTACTCTCACCTAACTAGACTTTTAAAAGTAAGTATAAAGAAAGAAAGGAAAAAGGAAAGGAGGATAAAAGAGGAGAGCGCAGAAGGTCAGCACTCTTCCTCCCTCTGCCCAGCCCGCCTTGCCCTACTCAGTCTCTGTGACCCCCCCTTCACCCCACCCCAGGGGTGTCATAGACAAACCTCAGGTACAGGAGTGAGACGGTAATAGTATCCCCATTCCACCCCATTCCTCACCCTTTATGGTGCATTCTCAATGGGAAACTGGAGTCTAGGATACCCAGGGCACAGGAGGTCCCTTTGGCTCTGGAGACCTGATGGAGGTCCAGCACGGCCCAAGGAGGAGGGGCAAGAGCCGGTTTCTTGGATTTAAAGGTGCCTGAGGCCTCAGCAGGGATATGAGGAAGGCCATGCACTTCAGAGGGCAGAAAGACGGGGCAACAATGCAAGGGTATATTTAGGGCTGACTCCAAGTCAAGAATAAAAAGTAAGAATTTGGGGTGCCTGGGTGGCTCAGTGGGTTAAAGTCTCTGCCTTCACCTTGGGTCATGATCTCGGGGTCCTGGGATCAAGTCCCGCATCGGGCTCTCTGCTCAGTTGGGAGCCTGCTTTCCTCCTCTCTCTCTGCTTGCCTCTCTGCCTACATGTGCTCTCTGTCTCTCTGATAAATAAATAAAATCTTAAAAAAAAAAAAGTAAGAATTTGTTTCTGTGCCCAGTGTTGGGCTTCCAGGATGCCTGAGGGAGTGAAAAGGTGACTCGAGGGAGGACATCCTAACATTAGGATATCCTACTGATTCCCAGTTCTAGGCTGCGTGTTGAGTGAAGAAAGGGCTCGTTCTCCAGTGGCCCATTCAAGAGCTGAAAGACACCCCAGGAAGCTTTATCTGTGATGTTCTTTTAAAAATTGTTTTAATCACGAGCCATTAGAAAGCCCATAATGTTCACTGGGTATCCCTGACTGAAGTGAATTGTCCTTCTTTAAAGAACCAGAGACAAAGCAAAAAAACCTATTCTCTTTTGATTTGTGAGCCCCTGTGTCATTCGAATGCTTCTCTTCAAAGATTATTTTTCCCATTTCATGCCTGTCGTTTTATTTTTTGAGACCTGCTTAGGAGTAACCTTGTCTTTCTGGTACTGAGTTATACCACATAAATCCTTCTGCCATTGCTGAGAAAAGCCCAGAACTCTGCTCCAGCAGCCTTCCCCGGGAGCTGGGCGAAGCCGCATAGCCCCGCACTGCCACCTAGGCTGGCTTGGCTTCGTGTGACAACATTTAATGGGCTTCCTCCTGCTGAGGACTCGGACGGAATTTGTAAAATTGAATTTAATTGGGACTGAATAAACTCCACTTTAAAATTCCTCACACATCGGACTCTGCTCATGGGTGACAACAGTCTGCATTTGCTCTGATCTGTAACAGAGTCTGGGTCCCGCAGCCCCGCTCCCCGGGACAGAGGAGGCAGCGATGGGAAACCCGCACCGCCTTTCGGGGCTGTCAGTCATCTGGCTGCTCAGCTCCTGGCTGCCCTGGGAGATGATCCTCACCCTGTGTCCTCTCTCTCTCTGTCTCTCTCTCCTAACAAAGGGAACCGGAACTGCTGGGGAACCCTGATGGAACTTTGGGGCAGAACGATAGTCTTTCATTTAATGGAGAGCCATTCTCATTGGTGGCCGTGTCAGTGCCCACGGACTGCGTGCTGTGCCTGTCCACAACTTTAGAAAATGGGCAATCCCATTTGACACTGACGGAGGAAGCAAAATTAGACCCTTGACTAGTGGAAGTCTCAGAGAGCTTAGCAGGAAACCTGTGTCCAACGCAGAGCTTTGCCATTGCCTGGGGCCGCTGAGAAAGCCACAGACGCTATTGTTCTCACAGCGGTGTGGGTCTGTCTTTTGGGGTAAGAATAGGGAAATCGGGGCGGGGTGGGACGTATGAGTAACCCAAGGGTTGTTTGGATAGAGATCCCTGGAGCAAGGAACGGAATGCAGCAGGTTGGATGAAATGGGGTTGCCTGGATGACAGAATCTTTCTCCACTTATGGAAATGGTGGGTGAGCCTAGAATCAGGATGGCAAAGAGATTTCATCCAGTGCATCAGGAACTGCCTAAAAGACTGTATTGAGAAGAATGTCAGTTCTCTGTCTGGGCTTCTGGGAGGAAAAGGTATTGTGACTGATTAGTAGTCAAGTCATATAGCGTAATTCCTTTTGGAGAAGAAGCTTTACCTCCATCCAGTGGATGGTGAGTTAGGAAACTGGGGGCTGATATCCCATGAGTTTGTTGCCTTCAGAGACAGCAGAAGAACTTAACGTGATACCGAAAATTCTTCATGCTATGGGCCTAGTAGCTTCTCCAGCATTGTGTCCCACCTCGCCCCCAACTCTCACTTCATAAACCCGTCATGGTTCTCTGAACAGTCTTCAGCAGTCGGAACACCCATGCCAGAGAGCACTGGAACTCTAGCCCTTCAGAGACCAGACAGAGCAGAGGTAGGTCCCCGTGCCACATGGTAGATGCTGGGAGCCCAGGTGTTTGGAGGTGGGGGGGGGAGGGGAAGGACAGCAGCAGGGGTGAGCTATGTTCAGCCAAGCCCCAGCAAAGCTTTCAGACCAGAAGAACCTCGGGAGAGAAGGGTTACCAGACAACGAGGAGGCCCACACTGTCATTTGAGAAAAGCCACCAGCTAGAGACGGGGCTTAACTGGGTCTCCTTGGTGAAGGAAAAGTAAGAAAGCAGGTATTTCCCCAAGTAGTGCCCCTCTTAGAGGGAGGGATACGGGGCCCATAGACTTGTGATATAGAACAGGGAGGACATGGAGGCTTGGCCCCCAGTCCCACCCATCACGGGATTTAACCAAAAGACAAAGCGAGGGTGAGGCTCTGCAGTCCCCATCTTAGCTGCGTGACCCACAAACACAGGCTTTAAACTCTGAGCTTCAGTCTCCTCATCTATAAAATGGGAACAGGAAGACCAATGCCACTGGCCAATGTCCACTTGCTAATCCATTCGTTGCACATTCATATGCGCCCAGCAAGTGCCAAGCACTGAGGTAGTTTGTAGATGAACAAAACATAGTCCCTGAGCTTGAGCCAGGAATTTAGACACAAACACAGAGAGTCATAAAGCAAAGAGGAAATGCTTGGCTGCTTTTCCCCTTTCACGTATATATTCTCTAATACCCAGTTACACATAGTGACCATAGCGGGGACTGACGCCCAGCCTGGAATACAGCAGGTATTATGAGAAACACTAGCATTGGGGAAAGGCATGGAGAAGACATGACCACGTTGACCCATGCACTGGACCCCGGCCACTGGAGTCTCCCCACCCCCTGCCTGTCCTTGGAAACTGCATTCTGCTGGCCTTCCCCACTCCCAGAGGCAGCCCTAGGGACACAGCTCAGAGACAGTGATGCAGTGCTGAGACGATCTGGATGGTATATGGGACTGAAGCCACCTAAAGCCTCCATATAAATTTTCAAGGTTTGGCAGAAGGTGTGGAATCCACGTGTTTTGCTGCCTCTTGAGACAAGCCCTGTATACAAGTTCCCCTCCCTGTTTAACCTGCTGCCCGGCAGTCTGGGGCGGCCCACTTCTTTCTTTGGTCTCCTTGGGTCCTCTGGTTACAGAAGGTGGGGTGGGGGGGTCCCAGATTACATTTGGGAAGCTCCCCAGGATCCTGAGGGAGGGATGGAAATTAGTGGGGAGGGGAAGAAAGGAAGGGAGGCCTTGCCCACGTGGCCTTAGGAGAAAGGCCTGGGAGCCCTGTGTTTATCTCTGAGCCCCAGCTACACTGACGTTAGCTTGTGAGCTGTCTCCCCCTCCCCAGCGGTCTTCCCAGGCCCCCAGCTGTCTCTGGGGCCATCCCCCTGGTTCACCCACAGAAGGAACAGCTTGAGGCTGGCCCACAACCCCCAAATTTGCCTATCTGTATCCATTTTGCTCTCCCCTCTCCTTTGACAATATTCTCCAGGTAGAGTCCCGCCACGTGTATGCTAAAGGTGTGATGGTGCCGAGGCTGAGCTGAAGCTACAAAGGGTAAATCCCTCTTCAAACCACTACTCTGCTCATTGCCATTATCCACCCAAGATGCAAAATAACCAAATGACCTGGAAAGAGCAGGGAAAGCATTCAAATAAACACCCCAGACAAGACGGATAATGTCACTTTTTCACTAGCAGAAAATACTTAGGGTCTCTAACACCTCCTGAATGCGTAGGAAACAACTCTGACAATGGGTGGATAATCAGATTGTTCCGAATAATCCAATCTAGTGTTTTCCGGCTTCCTCTTCATGCTAATTTATTCTGACATGGCTTTTCAATAATGAAAATCTGTTCTTGTAGAATCCACTTCATCGAGATTTTCCATATTAAAAGGGAAATGGAAATGTCGTGGAGAATTAGATTACTTGCCCTCCTTCCAGTGCCTGGAATTCCTGGGGAGGGGGTTTGTCTCACAGTGGATAACCAGATGGCATTAATCGGAGAGGAGAGTGTCCCCTCCGCGGCAGGCCAGGCAATTATTTTTAAAGTGCTCTTTCCATCCAGTCGAAGCCTCTTGCCTGCAGAGGCTACATGGGTTCTTTTCCTCATGAAATGTGTTGATTTTCGGAGCATTTTCAGCCCAGATCATTACCACTGGGGTAAGAAACTAGTTTAAATAAAACCTCAGGGACTAGAATACGTGCTGGTGTCTCACGCTGGAGAGACACTCTTGCGGCAAACCAGATCCTCAACCTTGAAAACAAGAAGGCAGGTTGATCAACAAAGGCAGATCTGGGGAGCACCTTCTGGGCGTAGGACCTGTGTGGGGGCTGGGGGGCGGAGGTAAAGGGGGGAACAAGGTATGGTTCCCACCTGCCAGAAGTCAAAGTCCTTGTGTGGACTTCTCCAGCTTCAGGACATGTAAGAATCACCTGGGCAGTGTGTTAGAAATGTGGCTTTCTGGGAATCCACTCTCAAAGATTCTGAATCAGTTGGCGGTCAATAGTTGTCTGCTGCCCAAGGCAGAGCATATGTAGGACATTTTTCATAAATTTCCTCTGGTAGTTTACTGCATGCAAGAGTGCTGGGCTGTCATCAGCCCCTTTTCTTGAACATTCCTTGGAGGATCTTCAATACAGGACAGGCACTCTTTCCAAAGAGCTACATGAACAATATTTAATTCGTGTCCAATACTATTAATTTGGTTATTGCTGGAAAGACGAGACCCCTCCCTGGCTCCAAAGTTCTCGTCTTACTCATTTTCTCTACGTAGCATTAGTTTTCACTGGTCCTTCCCCAGTTTCTAAATTCTCCTGCAGGATTAGGCTAACTGAGCTCTTCTCAAATATGTTTCTAAATAATAAGAATAACAACAATGACAATAGTAAATATTGACTGGGGACTTACGAGATAGCAGTAGGCATCGGCATGCTCCATCTGACTGACTTCTCACAGCCACCCTAAATGACATATGCTCTTGTTCTCCCTCATCTCACAGAGGACCTGTGCGTCGCTGTAGGCCTCCCTAGCTGCCTGTGGGCATGGGGGCGGGGATTAGCTGTGCCATCTGGGTTTTCTGGACATCTCCTACATGGGAGGGCAAACCAGGATGGTCTGTTCAGGACTGCAGGGTTTTCTGAGAATCAAGACTTTCCATTTTAAAACTGGGAGAGCTGGGGTGAATTAGCCACCCTCCTCCTATATGAGGTTTTTGTCGGGGACCCCAAAACCCAAAGAAAGAATAGTTTCAAGTTCTGAGTGGAAAGGCGAGGCCTATGACCCAAAGAGGGAGGCCAAATTGTTCATCTAAATGACAAGAAGCCACCAAAAGCTGTAGCACAGGGGTCAGGAAAATGACTGTGAGAATGTCAGATTTGAATACTTTGTTGCGGGTCTGGGACAATGAGAAATTGGCCTCCATTTGCCAGCTACAGATTGATACATGGAGTATTGAAAGGGCCAGAAGTGAAGGACATAGCTCTGCTCTTCTCTCTCTTCTTCGCTTGGGTAGGTGGTCCTGAGGCTTCTCCGTACATGCCCATGGTGCATTGTGTTCTAGAACCC
Organism: Meles meles; assembly: GCF_922984935.1. Classification (NCBI taxonomy): domain Eukaryota; kingdom Metazoa; phylum Chordata; class Mammalia; order Carnivora; family Mustelidae; genus Meles; species Meles meles. Next base: position 48,171,536 of record NC_060073.1, read on the forward strand.
TCTGGTGCCATCCCGAGTCCCACCGCTTAAACTCAATTCTCAGTAACTCTTAGGAAAAGCATTGGCAAGACCAGAGGCTTAATTCCTGTTGCCTGGGAGCACATGGAGAGCAGCCTCATTCTCATCTTTCCAGTGGAATGGAGGAAGTTGTCAGGCTGCTCCTATGAGATTCAGAGTCATTCATGCAGTGTTTCTAAGCTCCTGGGGAGCTTCCCGAGTATAATCTGAACACCAACTCCACTCCCACCTTCAGAGCAGAGGACCCAAAGAGACCAGACACACATGCAAGCCACCCCAGACTGGTGGACAGCACAATAAACACATGAGAAACTTACATAGGGAGCTTCTCCATATGCTCTGATTAGCAAGACATGTGGATTTCACACCTGTCACCAAATCTTAAGAGTTTAAAGGAGGCTTTAAGGGGGTTCCGTTGCATATACCATCCAGATGGTTTCCACACCACATCACTATCTCGAGGCTGTATCCCTGGGACACCCTTGTTGTTCTAGTACTTTTAAAGCCATACTTATATCGCATACACTAATGTCTCTTTGACCAAATCAAGTCATGTGGCTAAACTCAGGGGAGGAGAGGAGCTACAAAGTGTTTGTGCCCATTTTCTGCCACTTGCCGCACCTACTATGTACCAGGCACTATTCTAGGCACTAAAGAGATCACCGTGGGGCACATGGGTGGCTCAGTGGGTTAAAGCCTCTGCCTTCGGCTCGGGTCATGATCCCAGGGTCCTGGGATCGAGCTCCACATTCAGCTCTCTGTTCAGCAGGGAGCCTGCTTCCTCCTCTCTCTCTCTCTTTCTACCTGCCTGTCTGCCTAGTTGTGATCTCTATCTGTCAAATAAATAAATAAAATCTTTAAAAAAAAAAAAAAAAGAGATCACCGTATAGAAAACAGGCACAAGTCTCTGCCTTTTCTTTCCTTTACAAAGTTACAGAAACACAGTAACTGTAGATAGTCTTGCTAATAACATAGGAAGTATAGATGGAGTAAATGTGGGGAAAGAAATATATGGTGGGCTTTCGGTTTATTCTATGTTGTAATGTTACCCTTTTCTGGATTTTTTTCCTTTGGAATCTTTTTTTAAAACTACTTTATTGAGACATAATCCACATACCATACAATTTGCCCATTTAAGGCATACAATTCACTGCTTTTTAGTCAATCCACAGACTTGTGCAATCATCACCACAATCTAATTTTAGAACATTTGCTTCTCCTCTAAAAACTGCTGCAAATATTAGCAGTCCCTCCCCATCAGCCTATCCCTAGCTCTCCCCCAGCCCCACTCCTGCCAACTCTTGATCGGAGGTTAAAGAGGAAGAGATCTGTCAAAAATCACTGGAGAACAAAGAGTGCTAGAATTAAAAACTAAGTGGAAAGATACACAAAAAGGAACTTCCTCTCAGGTCTATTCTTTCTGCCTCCCCTTAACTGCCATCAGTGAACTTGCCAATCCGGACTTGAAGAGGACCAGCGGGTTGTAATCATTCATCTATTCAAGAAGTGATCATTGGGTCCATCCCGGGGAATATAGACGAAGGTATGGACCATGCTCTGAAGCAGCTCAGGTAGAGACCAGAGGTTGGGGGATGGGGGAGCAGTAAGAGTCCGGTGGACAGCGTAGCCTAGAGATGTAGAGGCGGCCACCAGGTAGAGACAATTTGCCTGATGAGAAAACAAACATGGATGAGAAGGGGAGGAAAACCTAGACAGAGGAGGAGGGCCACCTGTTAATGTCGTTGCTGGAGCTCCATATGCAAACATCCCACAAATGTGCCCCAGGTGCTCGACACACAATTTCCTTTCTCTGTCTGAAGGTGGGTATCTGTAACTAGCAAACAAAATCAATATGTTCAAACTAATACGCAACTTGGCCCCCTCCTGCCTTCTTTGCCAAGTATCAAAAGAGACTAGGAAAATTGGGGGATCTTTTTATCTCACTGTCTGCCAAGATCAACTCGAATGTTGCCTTCTCCCAAGGAGCTTTCACGGACACTAATGGTTCATAAGTTCCCTGAGTTCTGAGAAAATTTGAAGACAGAAAAGCAGAAGGTGGAAGGGCAGGTGGGAAGTCAGATAGCAAAAAGCACAGAAAAGTCCTTGAGATTTAGGTGAACCTGGACAGCTTACTTTTTTGTACCTGAGAAGTGGAAAGAAAGGTATCTACCTTCAGACTTGAGTGACATTAAATGAGATAATAGATGGGGGCTGGGCTGGTCACAGGGCTTAAAAAAAATCAGTTAGTGTGCAATTTAACTTTGTCTCCCTGCCTTCTCCTTGATTAGGATTCTCAGGAGAGAGAACTTGGTTTGTGGGGATCCAGGTTTAACTGTTTTTTTTCAAAGATTTATTTATTTATTTGAAGGAAAAAGAGCGAGAGAGAGAAAGGCACGAGCAGGAGGAACAGAGGAAGAGGGAGAGAGAGAGTCCCAAGTAGACTCTGCTGAATGTGGAGCTGGAAACGGGGCTCTGTCTGATGACCCTGAGATTCTGACCTGAGGAAAATCCAAGAATCAGCCGCTTAACAGACTGCACCAGGTTCCCCAAGTTAAACATTTTCCTGTTTGCTTATTTACATCATTTATTCAACATATTATTACCACAAATGTAAATAAATCCCAGCCCTACCTTCCAGGAGCTCTGGATCATTCATTTGGAAGCCTGCTGCAAGAGACAGAGTTAGGAGGCACCTGGGTGGCTCAGTCGGTTGGGTATCTGCCTGCAGCTGAGGTCATGATCCTGGGATCCTGGGATCCAGTCCCATGGCGGGCTCCCTGCTCTGTGGGGAGCTTGCATCTCCCTCTGCCTCTCTGTCTCTTTCATGAATGGAAGATAAAATCTTTAAAAAGGAAAAAAAAGAACTGGAGTTAGGGAGAGAGGATAGGAATGATCACCGAACCCAGAGCCAGTGGAAAAGCATCAGGCTGGTCTCAGGGGGGCAGGACTGTGATAGGGAATCAGTCAGAGAGGGCTGAGGTGCTGCTAAGTGTTGTTCGAGATGCCTGGTCTATGGGACCATTTGGTGTGATGGTGTGCTTCTTCTCTAGCAAGGCTGAACTGCTGATGGGCAGAGACAGGGAAGCTGATTGGCAAGTTGGGGCAGCAGACACACCAGGGGCTGGAACTAGGGGATGTTAGGGAATCTATGGAGCAGGCACCGAGCCCAACAAGGGATGCTGGGCTGTGTCATTCACAATAGGACACCTCCTACAAAAGTTGTCCTAGGACATCACATGATGGGGACCTGCTGCTCTGTGGGGGCAGTGGGTGACCAGACATCTGAGACCCTCTGTAATAGGCCAGGAACACAGTTACCATTTTGGATGTCTGCAAAGAGTACATCGTGACCATGGAGAAGGTTCGAGACTGTTCTCTGCCGTGAAACATAGACACCAACTGAGGCTGCTGTGTAAACATCCTTCATCTTGGGACATCTGCGGAGAAGAACTGCCCTCTGCTTTCTTCCCATGAGCACCAGTCCTTGCCTAGGGACCAAGCAGAGAGCCGCCAAAAGGTGGCCGTGCCATATGGACACTTGTCAGCCGGGGAGACTACAAGGTGACTTTCTTCAAAAGGTTGAGAGAGTGGGCTTCTGCTTGAAAGACCTTTATTCTGACTCTGAGGACTCTCTGGAGGATGGGGAGGAGGTGCCGAGGGCCTGACACCCAGGGAATAGCAATGTCATCCAGGAAGGAATGTGGTGCTTCAGAACGAGGTGAGATGAGAGCTTCCTGTATCTCATGAGGGCTCTGCGGGGACACACGGCCCGAGTCACTTGTGGCACCTCCCACGCACAAACCCGACGATCACACAGAGCGTGAACAGTTTGCCAGGACTTCTGGGCCACCTGAGAGTGGAGTGGAGGAGCTGTCTTTAGGAACTGGCAGTAGACAGAGCTCTCCATTCTCCACCCAGGAGACACTCGAAAGACTCCAGTTGCTCGAGGCATCATTTTCTTGCTTCCTTTGATTGCTTTTTGAGAGGTGTCATGGAGGAACCCAAGACGTGTCTGGAGTCAGACTGAGCTGGAATCACAACTGGCACACACCCACTGGCCGTGCCAGCTTGCCAGGGTTTCACGGGCTCTCCGAGGTTTATTTTCCTCCACCAGAAAGTGAGGATCACAAATCTCTCTTGGAACTGTTGGGATTGTTAAGCATGGACCCCAGTAGGCTGGCGATAAGTGCTGATTCCCTCCCTCTCTTCTGGGCTTTGTGGGTGACTACCCCTTTAAGGGAGAAAGAGCGCTCCTTCTCACACCCCAGGCACAGAGAGAACAGTGTTAATCAACACAGTAAACAGAAGGAGGGGATTGATTTGTTCCCTTTCTCACACAAAGCTGAGCACGAGACAGGTTATGGTTTTGAATATTAATGCATTTGAAGTGAGAAGAACCACTTATAACAGAAACTGTCTTGCTAGCAAAGATTTATTCCCCATGTAGTTTTCCATGGCTCATAAAAGGTGATGGATGAACGTAATTTTTAGTTTAATTTCTTGCCGTGCAGTTCAGTAATTTTTGAGATAAACTCAAATTACTAAGGTTCTGGAACTGTTCAGAGCAGTGGGAAGCCATGCACATCTGGTTGTACATAGGACACAGCATGTTTAATTTTTCAATCCAGCCACGGAAGGGGTGATTAGGAATCCCAGCACACATGTACACCGTGTTATCTTTAAAGTTCACTTCTGCTGTCTCCAAAGGCAAAACAAACCTCCCTTTAAGAAAATTTCTGTCGGCTCCTTGGGGAAAGGAGGCAGGGACATGGATAGACAGGTCAGGCATACAGCTTTTTTTCTTCATTAGATATTTCCTGTCTTTTATCAAAATATATACATGAATGTTTACAAAATGGAAAAATAGCACTTAGATGAATCTCTTTGGATTTTAAAATTGATTTTATTTTCTCCTATACATTTTTAATGTTCATCAGGCAAGATGAGCCTGGATCCTTTAAAAAATTAGCAGTGTGGTAGAGTAGGGGAAAATCTGAGTTTCAGGGTTCATCTGGGCTAAGCATGCACGAGGACAAGTGACGGGGATGCAAACTGACAGGTGCAGTGACAGCCCCTATTGTTAGAGGCTACAGTGGGTCAAAGGGCAAATCTCTACAGACTGGTTTCCTCTGCAAGTAGTAAATAAATAAACAAGCAATGAAATAAATGGAAGAGTGTAGCTAGTTGTGACTGAAGGCAACTAACATTGTGACAAAGATGAATAATTTTTTAGCAAGGATTTATGTTTACATTAAAAAAAAAAAACCCAAATCTTGTTCTATGTTGTAACTTGCCTTAAATGTGTTCCTATTTGTTAAACAGTGTTAGGTTAAATAAATATGTTACTCTCCCAATGAAGATCTTTTCGTCCTTATAATCTTCCCGTGAGCAAAGGAGAAAAAGATAAATGTTGAAACAAATGTGTGTTTTGCCCTCTGTCACTGACAATGGCCAAAGAAGAATTTTTTTTGTATCAGCAATTGAATGGTGGGGACACTGTTCACACCCAGAATTACATGTTCGGTCTGGATGGTGAGATATTTGCAGCATGCTAGGCACAGCCCAAGTGCTGAAAATAGAAAGGCAAAAAAGGAAAAAAAAAAAGAAAGAAAGATGGAAGGAAGGAAGGAAGGAAGGAAGGAAAGAAAGAAAGAAAGAAAGAAAAAAGAGAAAGAAAGAAAGAAAGAAAGAAAGAAAGAAAGAAAGAAAGAAAGAAAGAAAGAAAGAAAGGGAGAGGGAGGGAGGGAGGAAGGAAGGAAGGAAGGATATCTCAATACCGTGGTGATTCTGGTTCTATGGCTGCAACTGAAATTAAAAAGATAAAAGGTAATGATTTGATAAAAAACTGTATGACTGCTTAAAGGATCTGTGGATCCAAGTACTATCATCACTGGGCATGCTAGATGCTCTCTGTAACTTCTATGGGCAGGAAAAAAGCCACAGCCTAGAAACTGGCCACGGGGTAGGACCTAATCAAGAGGATAGGACCGAAAATAAAACAAAATGAGCTCCAGTCTCACCAATCCCCTTTTATTTATTTATCACTTGTATCCCACTGGTTTAGGAAAAGAATTCAAAGTGGTTTTTAATGAGAGATTCAAAACTGTTGTCATCCTAAAATAAAATAACAAACCCCAAAGTCCTGTAACAAAGGAAAAGGTACCCGATCCCTCCTGGGTACTTTCTCATCTTTCAGATTTGCCCTCACATGGAGCAGCAGAATCACCTAAAAACAGGTCTTCCACACCGCCAGGTCTCTGCGGGGGAGCCCCTGCCCCGACCCATCGTCTAGACTTCCCACCTCTCTATCAGTCCTGCTCCCGCTACCTTCTCGTCCACCTCACCTCGGGCCCTTCTGTGCAGCACCACTGCTTTGGTCTGACCTTCAGCTCCTCTCTCAGATTATCTGTCTGGTTTATTATGCAGGAAGAAATTGATCCAAGATCAAGGAGAGGGATTTAATACAAATTGCTACTGACGTGGTATATCAATTTCAGCATTTACTGACTCTAACAAACTGTTCAGCCATGCCAGTGCACACTCATTTAAACCTCTTGTCTGCATGCTGGGGAAACCCCGGTTCACTCAGTGGGGCCACTGATGTTAGCGTTCTGAGGAGCTCTTTCCTCAATAATGTCCGCTTTTTGCCCGTCTCTTGCTATTACCCACTTTGGGTTTTCCAGTGTTGTGCTGGTCTGCCCCGTTCTCAGAGAATAAATTTAGGCTCCCCATAGGCTCTAGACCAGAGGCCTCAAATTGCTTTGACCCATACCCACAGTAAGAAATACAGTGTTGATCACAACTGGAAACACACACACACATATACACACACAGAAACAAAAGTTTCATTTAAAAACAAAGAAAAACAAAACCTTACATTTAAGACATGGGATGCATGCTGATTTTTCTATTTCATTTTATCTTATTTTTTAAAAACTTGAGTCAAGATGCTCTAAATCAATTTCACAATCTCCTAAAGGCATGCAACTTGTGGTTTCGAAAACTCTCATCTTGTACAGTAGACAGTTCTGGTCTTATCTGCTGGGAAGCAGGGTCTAACCAACATTGTTTTCTACTTTTGGACTGTTTACAGTTGAATGATTCGCAAGAAACTGCTAGGTTTTACCAGTCATGGGACCACTGCTTTAAGGACCATGCTCAGTAAAGTCGGTGCACATGCACGCTCATGTGTGTCCACGCACACACGCACACGCACACACAGACACACACACACACACACCCCCTTCCTCTATTCTGTTACTTCCACATAATTTCTGATGGGTCTTTTCCAGTTATGGACTATGTCAAGTTGTCTTGGCCACAGTCAGTAACAGAGCCCTTTCAGCATTCACCATCCTGAGTTGTCCAGGTCCTCCAGATCTTCCAACACAACCCCAAGCCTGAGTCTCCTCCACTCCCCAAGCTAGCTCCTGAGAGCAGAGGGCGGTGCCAAACCATCAATGTGAAGGATAACCTTTCAAACCCGTGGAAGTAAAGGTAAGAAGAGAGCAGGAACACAGGATCTGTAGGGATGCTGACGTAATTCTTGCTAGCTAATAATAGGAAATGCATTTCATCCAGAAAAACAGATTTTTTCCTAGAAATAAACAGGAATTTATTGTGTGATATTCTTATATCTTCAGTGAGCTGAGATGCATAAAAACTGCTGGAACCTTAATCTATATATAAAAGATTCCACAGCGTATGCTTTGGTTTTTGTCATTATTTACGCAGTTCATATTTTAAAAGTGTTCTAGAATTGTTCCTAGATTTCCCCAAAGCACACTTATTTAACTAACTGGCAGAACTGGGTTCTGACAGCCCCTGAGCAACCTGGAGAGGAATTCCACACTTGCTACTGGCACCTCCCTACTACACACCCACTCATTAACCCCCTGAGCTGTATTGTGTTTACTCTTTACCTTCTGTGAGCTCAGACTTCAGAATTTCTCAAATGAAGCTTTTTTCTAGGTATCAGTCAGTATAGGATAGGTTATGCTATAGAGACAAACAATCCTAAAACCTTAGTGGCTTAAAACAATCCAGTTTCTATCTCACCTAAGCCACATGTGTCCATAAGGGGGCTCTGCCATATGTTGTCATCACTCAAGGTTTATAGCGTCGCCATATCCAGAATGGCACCAGTCACTGCGATAGGGAAAAGGAGACATGGGAAATTGAAGAGCGACCCTTAAAGTCTTCTATCTCGTGGTGTCACATGTCACTTCTGCTCTCCTTTTACTCACCAGAACAAGTCACAAGGCCATGGGAACATCAAAAGAATGCAAGAAGTACCATCTTACCTTGTACACAGGAAAGATACATATGATGTTTCACAGCCTTTCTCTTCATCAACACAAAGGATGTTTCTCCTCTGTGTCTCAGCAGCACTTAACTCTGTTGACCACTTGTCTTTCTTTAAATTCTCTTCTCCTTTGGCCCTGATCACTTCTCTCTGACTCCTCCTATTACTGTTCTTTTCTCCCTCAAAATAAAGTGTGGCCCCATCTTCTGAACTAAGATTCCATCCAGAATGGACTAGAATGGGGTCTAGAAGATGCCAAATTTAAACTTTAGTCTTTATTCCTACAAAGAATGGTCATCTCAGGAAACTAGGGCAAAAGTAAATAATGCATGAGTTTACAAAAAAACGTGTTTTTCTTCAAGTTCTTTCTTTTTAAATAGACAATAGAACCAACTGTCTAGAAATTCCACTTTGGAAAATCTACCTAACAGAAATAAAAGCCCCAATATATAAGGACACATCTACCAAGAGATTTATTGTTTCATGGTTTATAGAAAAACCTGGAAATATTTTTCTAGAGAAAACCCGGGATTTTTTTTTTTTTATAGAAAACCTGGGAAGAACCTAAATGCCCAGGAAGAAGGAATGTCTTTGATTCAACTGTAACGTATTCATAGCACAAATTATTATGCAGCTCTTTACAAGATTGAAATCAATCCATCTCTAATTGCCCATGGTGTATTGTTAAGTACAAAAAGCAGTTTGCAGAGTTACGTTTGGAGTACAATTCCATTTTTATGAAAACAAACATCAACACCAACCCAAAAAGTCCTAAATATGTGCTTCTGTTTGAGCATAAAGGAAATTGTGGAAAAATACATAACAGTTTGTTAATATTGATCATCTTAGGAGGATTAGAATGGAGGGCAGTGGGAAGAGATTTTTAACCTTCTAAAAATGTTATCTTGGGGGACGCATGGGTGGCTCGGTTGGTTAAGCGGCTGCCTTCGGCTCAGGTCATGATCCCAGCATCCTGGAATCGAGTCCCACATCGAGCTCTTTGCTCAGCAGGGAGTCTGCTTCTCCCTCTGCCTCTGCCTGTGCTCACTCTCTCTGACAAATAAATAAATAAAATCTTTAAAAAAATGTTATCTTGGGATGGTCTCATAGATTACAACCACTGATACTATAATTTTCTATTTAACATATGAAAAGGTAGGGGCGCCTGGGTGGCTCAGTTGGTTAAAGCCTCTGCCTTTCACTCGGGTCATGATCCCAGGGTCCTGGGATCGAGCCCTGCATCGGGCTCTCTGCTTGGCAGGGAGCCTGCTTCCTCCTCTCTCTCTCTGCCTGCCTCGCTCCCTACTTGTGATCTCTGTCTGCCAAATATATAAATAAAATCTTAAAAAAAAAAAAACATATGAAAAGGTAATACAAAAGAAAAAAACCAAGGGGAGTTTTCATTAAGAAAAACAATAACGAAAATAAATTCTGTAATTTCAACACTGCTACCCTGCCACATGGCCCTCCACCTGCCCAGCCTTATTCCATAGCTTCAATCCCAATGCACTTATCAGCTTTTCACTTAACTTCATATCTTGAACGCTTGTTCTCATCACCCCTCGGTCGTTACAAAGATCATTCCCTTTATCTCACCACCTTCTAAGGGACCAATAAACTGTAATTTATCAAACCACTATTTCAAAGTAGACAGCATGATGACCATCAAAATACCAGGCCTGTCATTCTAGCTTATGCTTTTAAACATTATTTTAACTTGAGATCCCTTTTATATTATGAATTTTTGATATATGGGCAATATTAGTTTTTTTTATTCTAGTATGATTTCGAAGGTAAACACTGTTTTTGCATTACTCATCATTAACTTCAAACCTTCCCTAAATATTCCATGTACCATCACCATCAATTTATGTGTATCTATTCCAGCATAACTGTAGACTTTATTTTATGGTAGATAAGGAATTACATCCTTTCTGGATTTTCTTACTTCTGTCCTGTTTTCTCACTGATAATTAGTTTAATTTGAGAGCTAATATACTTCCTTTTGTGTCTTCTGTGCCCTGCTTTCATTCCAAGAAAATTAAAATGATTATCTTCACTCCATCTCCTTCTACCTGTTTGTAAAAAGAGGAAATAAGAATATATATTTGTCTCCCTGTTGGTGCATAAGAAATTTCTTCTGGTGTTTTATTAGCTAGATATTTTAATAGTCACTTCTTGTGGTAAGGTAGGGGTGAGAATCAGGTGGATGGGACATAGGATTCAGGGGACATAGCTTTTATAATATTGATCTAACATCTCTCAGCTATGCATTTATCTCTCCAAGTCTTCCCATAGGAAAAAAAAAATCCCAATGGGTCCCAATTAGAGTAATTTCATATTCCTCTATTACAACTTATAGTAGCATCAAAAGACAATGAATAATTCTATTTTCAGAATTTCTAAAGAAAAAGAGAGTGATACGAGATGGCCATGTCTATTCAACCTATTATTTCCTCTTGGAAGATATTCTAAGACTTGAAAATGTTTAGGAACTATATAACTCAAATAGTTATTCTGTTAACTAGAATAACGGGTGCTAAAAGGGGACATTTTGGCTAGAGATATACATAAATAATGAGCAGCAAAACCAATTATTGCCTATAAACTGTAACTATTATCTCAACCACCTATTTTGAAGATATGTAGAAATAATGTAAATGGAAAAGGGTAGTTTCTAAGAGAACCAAGAATAAGTAATAGAGAAGTGGAAGGGTGTGACTGAATATTATTGGTGTTTATCTCCTGTTTATGTAAAGTCCATCAAGTGATGGTGGGGGAGTAGGAAGCATTCTTGACATCTCTCTGGGCACTTTGCTTTCAGGTACTATGTATGGTTGCATTATATCCACCTTGTGTTTCACCATTATGATCTTCTATAGTACCCATTTTACTTTTTTTTTTTTTACAGTTTTCTATGATGCTAATCATTGTAGAGCAATTTTTTAAAGATTTCATTTACTTATTTGAGAGAGAAAGTAAAAGAGAGAGAGAGAACACAAGCAGGGAGGGGCAGAGGCAGAGGGAGAAGCAGACACCTCACTGAGCAGGGAGTCTGATGAGGGGCTCGATCCTGGGGCTCCAGGATCATGACCTGATCCAAAGACAGATGCTTACTTAACCAACTGAGCCACCTAGGTGCCCCTAAGGAGCAGAATTTTAAGCTGGTCTGTTTGTATTCATAACTACCAATTCCTTGAGATTGACCTGCAGATTTTGTTTTGTTTTAATTTCCATGCAGGTCATGGGATACAAAGAGAAGCAGGCAAATGTTCTCAGAAAAGAAAATCATCTCTGTCATCAATGAAGAACTCACAATATAAAGAAAGAGACAGGCGTAGAAATAAATGATTGCACCTACATAAAAACAGCACTAGAAAGAAACGTGTCAAATTATGTGCGAACAAAAAAAAAGGGTAATTAGAAAGCTAACATTTGACCTTGGCTGAAGATGACCTTACCCTCACAAGTACATGGATGGGAACCATTCTAAGCAGAGGGAACAGTACCTGCAAAGATATGGTGGCTTGACTAGTGAGGGCCTGATAGGAACTGGGCAAGAATAATATGTATGAGGAAAAAGACTGGGTTTTCCCACAACTCAACTTGAAATGATCTCTAGTTGACTCTTCAGTCCCTCCAGGAATATGTCATTTTGTAAGTAAGTCAATTCAAAGTGTGCTTTATATTCTAAAAAGACTCTGAAAATCCTTAGTTCTCTGAGGGTAGCTCCAGGATGTTCCCAGAACACACCAATATAACGTCAACATTCAGTGCGAGAAGAGGCAGAAGATGAGTTTTTTTGTTTGTTTGTTTGTTTGTTTATTTACAGCATAACAGTGTTCATTGTTCTGGCATCACACCCAGTGCTCCATGCAGTACGTGCCCTCCCTATCACCCACCACCTGGTTCCTCAACCTCCCCCCCCCCCCCCGCCCCTTCAGAAGATGAGTTTGATGAGTTTTTAACTGTCAGAATTGTGGTGCGCCTGTCAAAGTACATGAAATTAGCTACATAAATATCACAGGCCTACCCACCTGGTGACAGCACAAACCTCAACCTTTTTATCAAGTTAAGAAATAAAAATAAAGGAGGGCTCTCTATGTGTCTTCTCACAGAAAGTCCAGCTACTTCCACATCCAGATTTTCTATACTTCCTTTCCCCAGACTTTTTTTTTTCATGCCAAATGTATGTCTTCTTTTACAAAACAATTTCTCTCCTCTGGGTCTGCACTTAGTGCTAGAGTTTTGCTTTTTCAGAAACACTGAGGATGTGAAAGAACAAAGAATATATTTTGAGCTGGAGTTGCATCGAAAGGCCAGTGTTCCTGCCAGAGCTTCTGTGAGAGAGAATCCCAAGAACTTCAGTTGTGTGATTGGCAATGCACAGCGAAGCTCGCAGGGGCCAGGACAGGCTGATGGGGAGAGAGAGCACATCTTCTGAAATGTAAATGTGTCCAGCCTCCTCCTTGGCCGCAGGACCAGGAGACCAGAGCCCTGAAGGCGACTTTGGCATGAATAATGCATGAGATCCTGGGCTGGTGGTGGCTCTTAAGACTGATATTTGTCAGGATAAAAATGGGATCAGGTTGTTTTGGACATTTACATTAAATTCAACAAATGTTTATTAAATACTTTGAACACGGCTGCCAATCACTGTGCCGGTTTCGTTGCACTTCGGCAGAAGCTCCCAAGAAAATAAGTTTCAGGCTTTGTCCTCAAGACAAAGGGAGATGGAACAGGTGCACAGGCAATCCTAACAAAGTGTAGAAAATGCAATGCCATAGAGAACTCCCAGTCATGTCTGTGGGTGTTGAGGGGAAATAAGGTCACGGTCGTGGAGAGGAGCCAGAAGGAGACGGCAACTAAAATGGTTTGGGGAGCAGGGCAGCAACAATGTTGAGCACCCAACGATGTGCCAGGAATGAGCACGAGATATCATACTTAATCGTCCCAGCAGCCTTACCAAACAGGTATTGCCATCCCCATTCCACTTACGAGTAAAGTGAGGCTCTGGGAAGTAGGGCAGTATTGGCCAAAACTACAGCTATTAGAGGATCAAACCAAAACTGAAGCCCAGATGTGTCTTTTCATGCAGCACTGAGCTGACTTTTCCAGGAGTAAAAATGGGGACTGTCTTCAGGAGTAAAGAAACAGCCAAATCAAAGGCACAAATGCAGCAAAGGACAACATATACTATGGAAACAGAGTGATCTGGTTAAACTAGGGAGAGAGTGGAGACTGATGGGGCTTTAAAGGCCAGGGTGGATATTTCTCCTTTTGCTGGCAACACAGAGCCATGGGAAATTTAGCAAAAATGCCATGATTCTGTCATTGCTTTAGCAAGTGGACCTAGATAAATTATATAGGTGGGATGAGAGTGGGAAGAAGTTGAAGTTGTTTTACTAGTTCATAGTTGAGGAGGTATCAAACTTTGGTGCAGGAAGAATCTATTTGGCTTTCTTCTTCACATCACACACACCCATTCCATAGTTGGAACCACGTGGCGCCTGTCTGCAACTTAGAGTCCCATCTTGGTCTTATGAGAGTCAGTGACTCAGGTGACCACTTCTTGTGACAAGGCTGCTATTCTACTTGAGTGGCCACCACCATCTTTCCATTTAATTCTCTTCTTTTTCCCTGTGTAGGTAAGTGTGAGCACACATATATTCGTACACCCACAGAGACACATATGCTCTAGTTTGGGCCCCAAGCTTCAAGTCCGTCATGCACTTGCCTCCCCTGCAATATCTCATTGATCCCAACACCTGTCAGCATCCCCACCTATTTCCTCCTGTCCAGTGGTACAGCAGTGCACGGTCACATTCCCTGCCTGGAGCATGAGTTTCAGGCATTAGACTCCATCTTCTCACTTGGTGCCTCACACTTTGTTTTGCTTGAGGTGGGGCTTATCACCGGTTGCTGCTCACTCTGGTAGGCATATCTATTCACCATGGTCTGGCCCATTTCATTATCTTTGGCACCCTCTTTACACAGAAGCAGCAGGCATGGACAAGAGGAGGTGAGTATCAGTTATGAAAAAGGAAGAACCTACTAGGACTTAGAGATAGGCTGAAAAATGAAATGAAGGATAATAGGCCAAAGTTTGTTCATTCACTCATTCAACAAACACTACGTCCTTCTCTGATTACCACGTTTAAGGTTAGGTCCTGGTTATGTAGTGACAAAAAACAACATACATGCCTTTGTTGACATTATGGACTAGTTGAAGAGATGGGCATATAAGTAAATAAACAAATAAAAATTAGGACTATCCCAGATCTTTAAGGAATTTAGAGAAGATAGTGTCCAGATTTTAATTAGGGGACAGAGCGCTCAAGGGTTGGAGAGGTGGCAATAGGCAGATGAAGTGAATCACTAGCAGAAACCAGACAAGGACCTGGTACAAACCATCACAGGGGGCAGTGCAATGAATATCTAAATCACAATCAAACGTAGCTGGTCTTGTCCCTGATCCTTCAGGCCCCTTGGTTCTCTTGTCCTGATATCCTGCCTTTACCACAAATCACCCCTGGTGTAGAAATCAGCATCTCTTCTTAACTCCTCACACCTCATGTTCCCCCATGGCATCGGTGAGGAAGGTGCACTTGAATGGAGATCCCAAAAGGAGGAGGTGGCTCTCACATCCCACATGTCCATTGTCCATTCTGGCCATCAGTTTGGTCTTTTGTTTCTTTTGTTTAGTTTATTTGCTTCTTTTTTTCCCTTCTCTCTCCCTTTTCCGCCAGTACTCAATTCTTGCAACCTTTTCATCTTTGATTTCCCCGGGAGGATCTCAATTTTCTATCTCTTCTACTACATAGAGGTGCTCCATTCTTACTCTCCAGCTAACATGTTGACTCTACTATCCTATCCTGGAAGCCAAGAGTCCTCAGGTTAACAGCCTCCACCTCCTTAGAACACACTACAGCGGGGGACCTGGCTCAGTTGGTTAAACATCTGCCTTCCCTTTGGCTCTGATCATGAAACTGGAGTCCCAGGATGGAGTCCTGCACTGGGCTTCCCACTCAGTGGGGAGTCTGCCCCTCCCTTTGCCCCTCCCCCATGCCCCCATTCTCTCTTCCGCTTTCTTTCAAATAAATAAATAAATAAAATCTTAAGAAACAAAAAATGAAAACAAAACAAAAAAGAAGACACTATAGTGACTTTTTTTTGGTTACTTGATATGTCTTATGAATCTTACTTCCCTATCCAACCCCAACTTGCCTTCTGTGTCCCCCACACTCTCAGGCCTCCTCCCTCTTTACTGCCTTATTTCTTCCAAACAAATATAACTCTCTTCCCATAAAGAATTCCAGCAACAAAAATGTCTCCATGATATTACAAGTTATTTATACATGTCCTCAGAACAAACCACTATTTTAAAGTTTAAATACCAAAAGGTATTCCCTGTTTCTCAAGCAGTAAAAGAGAACTCATCTGTGACAGGCATGTTAATGCTCCACCATCCTCTAGCCCCAGCAAAGATGTCCACAAGCTAGTCCCCAGAACCAGGGCGTATGTGACCTTACATGGCCAAAGCAACTCAGCAGATGGGCTAAAAAAAATCTTGAGATAGGAGAGCTTCTCAAGATAGTTTGGGTGGGGCCCATGTAATTACAAGTGATTTTACAAGGAAAGAAGAGACATGTCAGAAAAGGAAGTCAGTGTCAGAGGTGGGGAAAGACCCAACTGGCCATTGTTGGCTTTGAGGATGGAAGGAGACATCAAGTCAAGGAAAGAATGCTGGAGGCATTCTGTTTACATGGGGTGATCACCACTGAGGCCTGCAACAGTGGGCAGCAGGAAGCCAAGGAGAGGGCTGACCTCTGTTTGGGAGCCATGTCTTTTGGTGGCTTAGGGGCTGAGATGCCCAGAACGTTGTTTGAGATTTGTTTTCTGTATGTTGATGTTGTTTCCATCAAACTGTTAAGTTTTGTTGAAATGTATGACTTGAGCTTAGCTGTGTCCTAGAGAAGGAGCGGGGAGAAGCTGGAGAAAGGTTATAAGGTGGGAAAGGGTGACCCAGAGGCCAGAGGTGACAAGCAATGGTCAGAATTTAGTTCTGGGTCACACAAACATTCTTGAAGAAAACTCAAAAATAACTTGGGGGTGGGGGGTGGGGGTGGGATCTTCTTGAGAAAAACCCCATGGAAGGCCAGAATGCCTGCAGTTACCAAGGAAGGAAATTTGACCAACTTTGGTTTGACATTTAAAGGGTGATTCTGTAAGGCAGAGAGTTTGGGGGGCGGGGGGGAACCTGGGAGACATAGATCTACATAGTGTTGTATAGTTTTTTAAAACAAGCATGGGTAAGAGGAATTTTCATTTGGATAACTCCATATCCTAGTTAAAAGCACTAAGATAAGTCCTAGGCCAGACATGCATTTATTTCTCATTCTTTCAACACATTTACTTAATATTATAAAAGAATTACAACAGACATGACAGGGGCTCCCAAGTTTCCTGGCTTCAGCCTTAGCTCCTACCTACTTTCCTCTTGCTCCTTTCCACTTTCCTCTTTTTTTTTTTTTTTTCTTTTCCTGCTATCACTTCCCCACCTGAACCTTGACTAGCAGACAAGGTGCAAAGTTTAAACAACAGTGCTTGAAAGAACTGTCCCAGGGTTGCACCAAGGATCCCGAACCAGAGGCACAGCTCCAAGCATAGGCTTCCTAGCACTTAGTGATGAAAGGGACTACCTGCACCAAGTCACAAGGCCACACACCCCTCTCTTCTCTTCACCCTGCAAAACCTCTGGAGAGTCAACTGGCTGTTGGGTGCTCCCTGATGTCCATCAGCTGAATGAAGCCATTAGCCTCTACTGGGTCACTTAAACTGTTTTTCTCAACCATATCTTGTGTAAGTTAGGCACTTCGTTACGTGCTTTATATCTACTGTCTCATTTAACCTTCACAAATAACCCTGAAATAAAAATGTTATTCCCATTTCTACAGATTTCAGTACTGAGCCTGGGGTAGATGGTATAACCTGCCCAAAGTCAAACAGCTGGTACATGGTACAGTCATGGTTTAAACCTTGATCTACCTGACTCAACCCACAGGTACAGACAGAGATGTGGCATTCAGGAGACAGGGGATGGTGTCAGCTAAGGAGGGGAGGGAGGAGTGACTGCCCCCTATGTACCAGGTTCTGTGTTACCTGCCTTCAAACAATCCATCTCATTTCATACTTATATGCCAGTGGAGTGGCCACTCTATGTCCAGGTTACAAGTGAAGGCCTGGAGTCCCCAGAGGTTAAGTGACTTGTCTGAGATCACCCAGCCTGGTGGTGGCCTTGGCTCCTTCCCCACCCACGTCCTGTGAATGATACGCCACCAGTTGTCCTTACCACACATACTTCTTCTGTCTCCTTCTCAACCTGTGGACAGCTTCCTCTCTACCCTCAAAGTCATGAATTCTCAGAGGACTTTCTCTCTAAACCTTTCTTCCCCTCCCACCAAGGTACTTCCTTATACCCATTCTAGAAAAAAATACATTTACACTTACCACTTCCACTTTCTTACTTCAACTCATTTCAGCCTGGATTCTGCACCCACCCTTCTTCTGAAACTGACCTAAGGCCATGCATCAGTCAAGGTTCTCCAGGGCAATAGAATCAATAGGACATATAAAGAGAGGAAGAAAGAGAATTATTAAGAAGGGATTGGCTTATGTGGTTTTGGAGGCTGAAAAGTCCCATAACTCGGCATCTGCACAATGGTGGCCCAAGAAAGCTGGCAGCGTAGTTCTAGTCCAAGCCCAAAGGCCTGACAACTAGAGAACATAATGGTGAAAGTCCCAGCACAATGGCGAGAGAAGACTGATGTCCTGACCTAATAATCAGGCAGAGACCAAACTCTTCCTTCCTGCTGCTTTTTGTTCTGTTCAGGTCCTCTGTGTACTGGGTGGTGTCCGCCCATATTGAGAAGGGCAGCATGCATTACTTCGTCTACCCATTCAAGTGCTTATCTCATTCTGAAACACCCTCACGGCTAGATCCAGAATAATATTTAATGGAATATCTGGGCACCCTCTGACCCAGTCAAGGCGGCAAGTCAAATTAACCATTGCACAGAGATGCCCTGGTCAAATGATCAAATCCTTCATTGCTTCTGAGCCTCCATCCTCCCTGGGCCTGTTCCAGAATTGACAGTGTTCCTGTAGAGTTGACATGGAAGACAGATGGAAGTGGAGCTATGTTGTACCTGCTATTGTGCCAGGGGTGGGTCTTGGCCCAGCCTCTCAGCCTCCCTTCTTCCTCCCTCCTCCCTGCAGCACTCTTCAAAGAACCTCAGGGGGACCCTAGAATTCTAAGGGGCAGAGACCGAGAGACACTCCACAGAGAAAAGAGCTCAGGATTTGACAGTGGAGTGACATGGGTTAGATATCTGATGCCTCCACACCCACTCCTATAGCCGTGAGGAGTAACAGGAGCCTGTGGTAGATTTGCTCCAAACCTGGAAAGGAAGGGGGCTAGTTCAAGGGAACTGACTGATGGACAAAGGAAAAAGAGCACTGAGGAGCCAACACCACCGTGCACTTGGTCCTAGCAACATGGTTAAGGAAAACCTTTAGGCAGAATGGACAAAGAGCATTAGGATTTACTCTCAACCTTGAACCCTTAAAAGAAAACCAACATGTCCCAAAGTAACTTGCATCTCCTATAGACAGTGAGCTCTTTGAGGGCATGGACCACGTCATAGACTTTTCTGCCTCTCCACCAAGCCCAGCCCTGATGTGGAATCTCAGAGGAAGCTCTGCTAACATGTGGTGGGTGGCATAAAATTGAAATCCACCCCCACACCACACGTACTTTTTTTTGTCCTTAGAAATCCCCCTCATAATTTGAGAGGTAAAGTGAAGGGTTTGGGGAGGGGTAGGGAAGGAAAAAATGAAACAAGATGGGATTGGGAAGGGGACAAACCATAAGAGACTCTTAATCTCACAAAACAAACTGAGGGTCGCAGTGGAGGGAGGGGGGTATGGAGATGGTGGTGGTTGAGTTATGAACATTAGGGAGGGTTTGTGTGATGGTGAGCGCTGTGAAGTGTGTAAGCCTGACCATTCACAGACCTGTATCCCTGGGGCTAATAATACATTTATGTTAACAATAATAATAAAAAAAAGAAATCCCCCTCATCTCTGAGCCCATGGCTCTCCATGGGTCCCAGGAGCAATTGGTGCTATATTCCTATATTTATCTTAACCATTTCCAGCCAGTTGCCACGGGTATCTAGAAGGTAAGCAAGGTACCAAAGTGGAGTGAAATTCAACTTTGAAAAAATCTTACACAACCACAGGAAAGTTTGCTTGTTTGTCAGATAGTTGTTAAAACGTTACAGTTTTTCACAGCAGAGACTCTGTTTTTCTGTCAGAGGAAGGAATAAATGCAGGGAGCCTGTACTCAGCCTGGAAATTCAGAAGAGATGGCTGTGTGGTTTTTGCTTTTTTTTCTCTTCCAGATCAGCACCTGTCAACTTAACTCACACAAACACAGAGTGAGACACTTTCTCTCCATTTTACAAACTTTATGACAGTGCTATCTATTTCCTGTCAAATTAGCGCAATTCTTACTTTTTACTAGCCTTTGTTTTGTAGATCTATAGATAATTTTAATTCTATTGTCCTTGTCTTTATTAAACCGATACCCTCTACTGCATTAAATTGGGTCGTAAAAATTGTATCACGTTATTTTATGTAGCATAAATATAATGTCATGTGCTCACTGTACTGTCAAGTGTTGGTGGTAATGAATAACTGACTTTCATTGCCCGCTGAGACTGCTGACTTTCCCTCCCACTCCACAGCTGTGGCTGATACTAGACTATTCTCCAGCCACACCATCTCTGCTTTCCCCTAAGAATCACTTGGTGAGACACCTATTCTATTCCAACCTAATTGTATCATCTCTCCACTGAAAATAAAGAAAGAAAAAGGAAAATAAATCCACAGGAGTCCCCGTCTTTATTCATGACTCAGACTCCCTTGTGAGATTTTTCTTAGGCAGGAAGAAATTGAATGCTTTAAATTTTGAGAGAATATATAGTCTCTTGATGACCTGGCTGGATGGGACCAGCTTCTTCAAACTTTGGCGTCCTGTGATGCCTTTTATCTAAATTTACCAGCGGCCACTGACCATTCACTTCATCAGGGTTCTCACGGTCTCAAAGGACTGGGCCCAAGTGACAGAGACAGCGCCCCCAGAGGACAAGTTGGGAATGGCAGAGCCAGAAGACTCCAGAGAGGCAAACTGCCCAGGAGATCTCCAGTGGCTATCCAGGCTGCAGTCTTCTGGCTGGAGAGAAGCTTCCTAAGGGACAGAAATGTTTTCATCCCTAAGCTGGGAGACAGTGGGAAGAGTGGGGAGCTAGTGGGCTCCACTCTCTGAAATAAAAATGGATGTTTGATAATCACCAAGCCTTCCATATCTATCTCACAAAATGGTCACGTACTCTATTACCTGAGGCAGGTGTGTGAAGTGTCTGTAGAGTTCTTATTTCTGTCACCCTGTCTCTGTGTCCTTGTAGAGACCTTCAGGGAAACCTTTAAAGCACAAAAGCCTTGGAGAGCAGGAAGGAAGCAGGGAATTGGCAAAACCACAGGCCATGGTGCATCTGAGATTGGGAGCAGAAAACCAGGGGAGAGTGATGGAAGCTCTAGAAGAAAGAAAAGCAGACCAAGTCACTGGGTTTATATCAGGAAAAGAAAAAGCAAGGGATAGGTTTCTGGGCAGGCCTGAGGGAACACCTTGGGCAGAGCAGCAGGCAGGCCCTGCCTAGAGCTTATACTAGCTCACCCATGGCTGGTGTGCTCCTAATCGGGGAGCAGAGGCCATCCCAGGCTAAAGAGTCCTGAATTCAAATCTCTGCCACAGTTGGCAGTGTAATCACAGACCAGTGTCTTCATCTCCCCATGCTTTGTAAAATGTGCATGAGAGCAATTTCCAACTCTTAAAGTTCATATGATTCTTTTTTCCATTTTTCTCCCAGCCTTGCTATCAAAATCTCTCAGAAATATTTAGTTCTCAAACATGTTTGGGGAAAAAGACAAAAACAAATAACATTTGGACTCTCTAGATAAGGAAAGTCGACTTGGTCCTGTCAGTGACATCCTGCCCAGCTTGGACCTTGACAGGGAGAGGTCCTTTGGGGCTCATAGTTCATGGTGTTCATCTCCAGTTTAACCCCTGTTTCATTAAGGAAAACAAACCATGTCATCCCATTTGTCTTTAGATGGGTTTACAGTGGCATCTGGATTCTGAAGTTGCCACATGTTCCCAGACACAGCCCAATCCAACATAGGAGGGACTATTTCAGATGGTGAAGCTCCCAGGCAAAGGATCACTCCCAGGAAGAGCCGTCAGTGCCCTGAAGAAGTGCAAGGATCCAGAAGAAGGGTAAAACAAGCAATTGTGCAAACGGAGCAGAACTCTGAGTGACTTTGTCCCAGGATCAGGGAGTCCAAGTGTGTGCATGTGAGATGGAGGGTAGGCCTAGACAGAGATGCCTGGCCATCCCTCACCAATGCACTGCCTTTGTTCAGACCCTCCATCTCCACTTAGACTTTAGCAATGGTCTCCTGTAAAGAAATGAAAGCAAAATGCAGAGCCTCCCAGTTTGGGAAGAAGAGGTAGCTCTGGCAAAGAGTGGTGGCTGGAGGTGGCTGGCCAGAGATCCCTCACCAAACTCTCTTATCTCCCATTTGGGGCACTCCCCCTGATTTGTCTGCCACTACCACCCACAGACCCTGAAAGTCAGGTGGAGAGGGGGACCACCACTTCTTCTTTATTTGGTTCTGACCCAAGTATGGGCTTAAATCTCTACCTTTAGGTCCATTTAGAACAACTGAGAAAGAAATTGCAAGAAAATTTCACTAAATCCAGAGAGACAACAGTAAATAAATAATTTCCCAGAATGCACATTGCATAGACACAACATGATTTCCAGAGTTTTGAGTCTCCAGAAATGAATTTCTGGCCCTATAGGAACAGAGATAGTTAGGTTTCCAGAGTCCATGTTTCCATGTTCCTGTCTAAGGGATACATCTCTTCTTTAAGTTATTGATAACTTGGTATTGACTAGGGTGTGTTACAAGGTGTAAAAAGAAATGCCAGGAATGTAGAAAGACAAATCAAGGGTCAGCAAAATCAAAAGAAGGTCCCAATACAGACAAGAGACCCTTTATCATATCTCAACTAGCTCCTCTCCATGTATTACTCTTACGCCAGACATGAACCACACTTGGTTCTCTGAGCAATGGGATAAGGAGTTGGTAAAAGCAATAAAAGTGAGATAGGGACAAGAAGTCCTTATCCACAGAATCCAAAAGAATAAGGAGTTTATGCTTAGACAATTTTTCCTTGGCCAATTTAATCACTTTTTTTATGATGCTTTCCCTGACCTTTTTCCTTAGTAATTTCCAAAGATGGCTACCACAGATGTCTTCCCACCATGTACATGCATGGATTCCACTCTTCAAGAAGTGATATCTATGTTTCCTCCTCTTGAATCTGGTCTGGACCCATGACTTGTTTTGACAATACAATATAGTGAAAGTGACATTCTAGGACTTCCATGCTCAGGCCTGAAGAGAACTAGCTGTTTCTATACCCCCCTCTTAGAAGCTATCTGCCAAAAGAAGGCCAACTATGCTGCTATGAGGAAGTCCAAACAAGCCAGGTGGAGATGCCACTTGGAAGGTGAGAGATGCCTGGCCAGCAGCCAGCTGTTCCAGTCCTCTCAGCTGAATAACTAGACATGTAAGTAAGGGAGCCCTCACGGACTTTCTGCTCCAGCAGACAACATATAAAGCAGGACAGTTTCCCAGTCAAGCTGACCTGAGATTACAGAATCATGAGAAATCATAAATTGTTGTTTCAATTTTGGTGTGGCTTGTTACACAGTAATAAAAAACTGAAACACCCTATGCCATAGTAAGTCATCATCACCTCTGTGTTATTTAACATTTTTTTGTACACCCTTTTGTCATTGTTGGATTTCTAATTGGTAAGACAAGGACAGTGTCCTAAGCTCCTCTGATCCCCTAAAATAGTAGGCGCTCATTAATTAGCTGTTAGGTAGATGACTGGCTAGATGGATGGGTGCATGGGAGGTGATAAATACAGGGGCCCTTTTTCTTCAAGGAGCCAACAGGAGGAATCTAGCTTAAGAGAAGAGTACTTTCCCACAGCCCCTTCCTCTGATATTTGAAGGAAAATGAGAGAATTTAACACAGAAATAGAGAATTTAGAACCTGAGGAGGAATGAGGGAACTCCTTCATATCAGTCAGCTTCTATGAGTTAATAGAAAATATATATTGGTCTCTGCCCCCAGTTCCTTTCACAGAGCTCCTGATATCCTTGTAATTTCCTAAGTGATAAGAACACTAGGGGCTTCTTTTGTTCTATTGAAACAGCCTTGGGCGGGCTCCTGGATGGCTTCTGGATGGGAGCTGGTCACCAGAAAGACCAAGCCATGATTAGAAGCTTAGAATCTTTAGCTCTACCTGTCTTGTTCTCTAGAGAGGGGAGAGGGACTCGAATGGATTTAATAACTGATCATGCCTATGTGAAGAAACTTCCATAAAATCCCAGTAGAGTGAGGTTCCGGGAGCTTCCAGGCTGGCAAACACATCCATAGCAGGAAGGTAACATACCCCAGCTCTACGGGGACAGAAGCTCCCGTGCTCAAAACCCTCTCAGACCTCACCTTATGTATTTCTTCTTCTGGATGTTCATCTGTAGACTTTATTATATCCTTTAATAAATGGGGAAATGTAAGAAAATATTTCTTTGAGTTTTATGAGCCACTCTAAGAAGCAAATTAATTGAACCTGAGAAGGGGGTCTGGGAACCTTCAGTTTGTGGCCAAGTCAGACAGAAGTTGTGAGTAACCTGGAGATCTATCAGTTGTGATGGGCATCTGAAGTGGAAACATCTGGCAGGGCTGAGTCCTTCACCTGTGAGATCTGACACCATCTCCAGGCAGACACTTTCAGAATTGAGTTAAATCGCAGAACACCCCACTGGTGTGATGTCTGGAGAATTACTTGGTATAGGGATAAATCTCCACACATTTGGTGATCAGAAGTGTCAAAAGGGAAGTGTTCCCTGTGAAAGTAAAGAAACACAGGGGGAAAAAATAGGGAAGAATGGGTTTTTTCACTACACAAAGAAGAGGAAAAACTGGTCTTCCCTTTACAGCTTCCATCTCATCAGTGATGAAGGACATATAGTCATATATTGAGGACAGAGAAAGGGCTGGGACAGACAATGCAAAGAAAAAAAAAGGCGTTAGAATGACTACAAGGAGAAAACATTACTGGGAATGTCAGTCTTAGGCAAAGGCTGTTGACAGAAGCTTCTTAGAAGGAGAATCACCGTTTTATCCAGGAAAATGTAAAAAGATACAAGTTTTAAAATGAAAGCTTTTTACCTACTAGAGATGTTTGAGATTTGAATTCTAGAGAAATTCCATAGGTTGCCAGAAAGGCCAAATTGAAATGACCATGAAGTAAATTCATGATTAAATTTATGAAAATAATTGTGCTTTTTTTTCAGTTAATAAGACTCAATGTACTCAGCAACTTTTGTAGATGAGGTGAGGCATACGCCATCTGTGTAACAAAGATTGTCACCAAGTGTTTTCACACATCCCAATGTTTAAATGTGTCGTAAGGTCAAAGGGGGGAGATGGTAGCGGCTAGAAATTTTTAAAAATAGATCTTTGTAAGAAGTTACTTTGGAAATTAAAATCAACATATGAATAGTAATAACTGCTTCTGAGCATTATCACAGAAGCCAAAAACCAAAACTTATCAACAACCAAAACTTAAATGTAGCAGGTCTTCATTTACAATCACCATGCTCAGGTTAAGCAGCTTTATGTTATCGATTTTTCTTGGCATTTTAAAAATTACATTAAATTTGACTCTACCCAGCCTCTGACTGGCCAGTCCCTGTTCCCCATTTTCCCCTAGAATCTTACATAGTCCAGAATATTCAGAAAGGAGCACTACTGGTCAGAGCTGATAAACCCCTTGTCTATACCCATATGTATATGGGTAGAAAGTTTTTGTATTGTGTGCCTGATTTAAAATATAGTGTATTAGTAGAAAAGTTGAAGCCAACAGATCAAGAGATGATTACCAGTGAATAGATACTTCATAACTCACAGTTCCCAAAAGAGGAGGTGAGGCCATGCCATGCAGGGGCCACACAGAGAAGCACCAGGGTTGGTTAAGAGCCACAGGGATGGGGCAGAGGTAGGTACAAGTCTTCATTGTGTTTTCTTCAGAAAGGAACAGACAAGGCATGATAGGCAGGTTTGGGGTAGGCTAGTTTGAATTATTTCAGTGGAGTCTCACGCATAGGGGTTGTCCCTGATTGGGACCTGGCCCTAGGGCGATTAGTGCAGGTGAATAGTGGTTTAGTGGACTAGTCAGATAAAGAAGCTAGTTGGGATGTGAGCTCTGGAGTGGTTAGTTTGCATGTGAAAAATACTTTCAAAGGTAAGCTATTTACTATCTCCCGAAATTGGCTAACCATGGGAGGAGCAGTCGCTCCAGAAAGAGCAGGGCCCCAGATGTGAAAGCATCAGAACACAGGAAAAAAAGACATGGGTAACGCAGAAAAACCAAGCCATGATTAGAAGCTTGAAATGTTCAATCCCACAGCCCACTCTCCAGAGAAGGGAGAGGGGCTGGAGATAGAGGTAATGATGGATCACGCTTACATGATGCAGTCTCCGTACAAATCCTAGAAGTATGCGGTTTGCAGAGCTTCCAAGTGGGCAAACACGTGGAGATGCAGGGAGAGAGGCACGCCTGCAGAGGGTGCGGAAGCTCCTTGCCCCTTCCCACACACCTTGTCTTACCCATCTCTTCCATCTTGATGTTTGTTTATCTGTATCCTTTATTATATCCTTCTATAGTAAATAGTAAGTCAACTGCTCTCCTGAGTTCAGTGAACCACTCTAGCAAATTAATGGAACCTGAAGAGGGGGTAACGGGAACCTCCAATTTATAGCTGATCAATCAGAAGCACAGGTGACAACCTAGGCTTAGGATTAGCATCTGACTGCATGGGGGGACAGCCTTATAGGCCTGAACACTTAACCTGTGGGATACGATGCTACGTCCAGGTACACAGTAGCAGAATTGGGTTCAGTTGTAGGACACCCAGCTGGAGGTGCAGAGAATTGCTTGTTGTGAGAGAACCCACCCATTTCCAGTGTCAGAAGTGTTTTGAGTATGGCAATGCTGAAGAATAAGGGAAAAACACAGGAGAAGGGCTGAGTCTTTCTAAACACTCCCAAATCTATTTCTCTATCCCAGAACTCCTTCTCAAACTCCAGAGTCATACCCAACTGCCTCTTGACATGTCTATGTTGATGCCTAGTAGACATCTCCATTAAACATACCCAAACTGAGATCCAGACTCACCTCCACAAACATCCTCATGATCCATACCCAAACCATCAGAAATCATCTGGCTCTCCTCCAGAATTTATCTTCAATCCCATCACTTCTCACTACTTTCCATTGCCCCTGGGTCATGGTCATCTCTCACCTCCATTACTGCCTCCTAGCCAATTTCCCTTGTTTCCTGGATATTTATTTTCAACACAGTGGCCAGGAAATCCTTGTAGGCTCAAAACAAATGTTCAAAATCTTGTAGTGGTTCTCCATTTTGTTCAGAGTAAAATCTTATATCCTTTTAACAACCTACAAGGTGTTGTGCAATCCTGTGACACCCAGACCCTTCACCTGGTTCCCCCCTTTTTGTTTAAACTCTGTTTTAGTTATACTGGCCTCCTTCACCCTCAAACATGTCAAGAAACTTCCTACGCTGGGGCCTTTGCACTGGCTATTTCTTCTGCCTGTGAGGACCTTCTCCTGGCCACCCACTTAGGTAATTCCTTTACCCTCTCCAGGTCTCAGCTTACACCGACTTTCTCAGCAAGACCCAACTGCACCACTCTATCTAACCATGGGAACTGTGCAGTCTCATCCCACCCTCCCGAGCTCACATTGCCCGATCATATTTTCATTTTTTCCAGAAATTTTCATCTATATAATTTATTTGTGAATTATACTCATTGTCTACCATCATCCCCTGTGTCGCATACATTCTGCAAGAGCAGGGTTCCTTGCACATCTTTTTCACAGCTGTATCCCAGTCCTGAGGATTTGGAACTTCAGAGCAGGTGCTCGGTAAATACCTGTCAAGTGAATGAATGGTTGGCTCACACCAATCCCATGACGTGGGGACTCTTTTCACGTACATTTGTGGATGGTTCAGGAAGGTGTTGGACATCACAGGACAAAAGGGAGAGGCGCTGGGATTAAAATGTGGCCCATATTCCTCCCAACCAGAAATCTCTGTATTAGACCCATCTCCTCCCCTCTGCCATAACTTGGAACATAATTATAAAGATCTTGTTTTTTAATCAGAGCAGATTTCATTAAGTTGAAGAAAATGTAAAAATTATGAAGATAGCCTGAGGCTAGGAATGCTATCAGTGAAATGAGGCTCTTAACTTGTGTGATTTGACATCTGGGAAATATATTTAGTGATCACTTTTGTCTTCAGATATGTAACAGTGTCTTAATAAAATGTCTTCCTCCCAACTGTTTCCATCTTCACCTAGGCACACTGGATCTGTGTGTGTGCACATACATGTGCCCACACAATTAGGAAACTTATGAATCCTTGTATATGTATATATTTTTTTGAATTATTTTTCCTTAATGCTTCTGATATTACTTCATTGAATAATCAACAGACAAAATGTGCTCCTGTTGTACCATCAGAGGCCCAGGAACTTGTGTCGTTCTGAGAATCTTGCCCATTAGAGAAAGACCCATAAGTCTGGAATTTGAGAGCCATAAAAGGCACCCAGGGCCAAGACCCAACTCCCCACTCTTCCACCCCTGCTAGCCATTTACCCATCCATGACTGCTTAACCCCAGGTTTGCTCTATCCATAGGCTTCACCACTGGGGATGGTCTGCCTATGAATGCTTGATGAAACATGGGACATACACAGATTTATCCAAGGTGAGTGGAGTCTACATTCCGGGCTAGCATGTACTTTAAAAAACCAGCCACTTGATTTCTGGTATTATAATTCAAATTAGATTAGGTGGCCCAGCGTGAACTCCAGCATATTCTAATAACTCCCATAATATAGCACTTAGCTCAGTTTTGAATTAAAGCCTTTCCCTTGGCTCTATATCTCTATAGCCAATAAAGTCTTGGAGAGTGTAAACCTTATCTGACTCACTTAGGCATGTGGCCATTACCGCTGTGCCTGACACACAGTAGGCATTCTGTAATTAATGTAATGCTTGCTAGATGCATAAAAGGACTAATTAATAATGTAATCAGGGGATGACATCAGAAGAACATTGATAAATAATGCATACAGAAAAGGAAATTGATTAGTAAGACCGCATTAGAGTTGACTCCTCTGTTTCCATAACAGAGACTGAATTCTGGTCACCAGAAAAACATCCTATGGCACATAATCCTATGGCCAATGATCTTATTAAACTGATTACAAAATCTTGGCAGGAATACCGCTAAAGAAGCTACAGGGATTTCAGTTCAATGAGCCTGAACATTCTATTTATTGAAAAGGACCAAAATGGAATGGGCTGCCTCTGGGGTGGTAAGTGCTGTGTCACTCTGAAGTTGAATGCCATTTTCTGAAGAGCCTCTGCAATCAGGTAAGGAATTAGACTAAAAACACCTAAAGGTCCCTTTAATCTGTTACTTTCCGAGTGTGGCCTTGAGGGGTCTATAACTGGGGAGCAGAATGTGAATTCTTCTAGAAGCTGCTGCCGAGAAGGCACCCGAGAAAGCCTAGAACCAGAAGCCAAGAGGCGCTCTGATGGCTTTCCCAGGGTCATGACCCATGTCCCAGGAAATGACTCGTGATGGCCAGTGCAAGGAGAGAACTAGGAAATGCTAGGTGATCCTGTAATGCAGCTAATGAAGAAAAGTGAAATAACTAATTTTCTTTTATTTTTAGTATTTGGATGCCAGTAATCCTGACTTCACCCCAGGATCCTATGACTTAGAGGAAATATCTATTACACTTGCCCCTGTCCCCAGTGCTGGCTCCTACTTCAAATTGATGTTCAAAACTCATCATATTCTAGTGCTCGCTTCGGCAGCACATATACAAAACTCATCATATTCTTTCTTTGACCACCCCCAACACCACCAATAACGTTTCCCTCCTCTTTTCCTTTCCCTTATTCTGTAATCACCTGTACTTTGTCCTGGGTAATCTGGATCTTTAAATGATTAGATCTAGAAAACCATAATTTTAGGAGTGAGAATTTTCTTTATTCTAGGGCTGGAATTTTCTCTTAGGGCAGGCAGACTTTATTCTTTGTTCTGTTTTTCTTTTAATTGTGTAGAGGTCTGGTAGGTATCTACCCAAGAAGTGATTCTAATGCAAATGCTTCAGGCTGTGCACGTTAAATATTCCAGTTACTAAAGGAAATTCATTCATTCATTCATTCATTCATTCAACAAATATCTCAGTGTCTGTATATCTGGCTCATTTTGAGGTCTTGGCAGGACTTTTGAGGCAGCTGAGGCAGTCTTTACAATACCATCTTTCTGCCCACATAGAAACCTTTGCCACTTGTAAGACTCCCTTTCACACATTCCACACCTCCATCCTTGGGGTCTAAACAGAGCTCCACATGCTCAGAGGACAACTGATCTTCCTTAGGTCTCCAGACCCCCAGAAGTAGTCTAGAAGCACCACCAAAGCTCAGAATTCTCCTTGAGAAGATCCCCAACCATCCTTTCCCTCTCAACACCCACCCACAACTTCACCATCCATATGTATGTCCTTTGTCTCCATTTTTGTTAGTCACTGCAGGAAGCCCACATCCCCCAGACCATCCCTCATCTTCAAGATCTCTAAAATGTTCTGTATGTTCTGACCCCATCTCATAACCCTCTTTAATTTTTAAAACTGTCAACTATCTGAAATTCGTGGTCATAATAAGCAAGGTTCCCTAAACACTCAAGCCTTCTCTATAGGTCACCTTCATCTTCTAACTGAAATGTGACTCTTCCCTGATGGCACTGCTTCTGCTGCAGTAGCTCTAACATCCATCCTTTCACTAGCACTGAGAGGGAGGGAGTCATTCCCATTCCTCATTGTTGCTTCCCTACCATTATCACCTCTTAACCTCTGTAAGAGTCATAGCTCTGACTCCCATGTCATCAGACTTTGTCACCCCCCATCCTTTATTGTTGTCATCATCTGTGAACCCTCGGTGAATCCCACTCTTTCTTTAATATTTGGGGTCCTCTCTCACATGACCAATGTCCATCAGTGTCTGTCCCTTCAACCCTCTTCCTGTCATAAAGCTAGATGAATTTAACCTCCACATACTTGATCCTTCTACTATCCTGACCTCTCCCCTCCAATGGTCTTGTCCTTGTGGAAATGAACCAAAGCTTGAACTCACTATAGAACAGTGAGTCACAGGCAGGCAGGGGAGCAAGAAATCTTTACAGTGAAAAGAAAGGAAGGCTTCAGGTACACCCTGACTGAAGTCATTGGTATGGGGAATTTTGAGGCAGGCTAACTAAAAGCAGGCCATCATGTGTGATTGATCTGGAGAGGATATGCAAAATTGGTTACATTAAAAGAAAATTTTCCACAGACAATTTATTGTTGTAGTGGGCTCTTTCCCCCCAGCCATTTATGAATCAGACAGCACCAATCCAGCAGCTAGAAAAGATCTCAAAAAATCTGTGCAAGGCAAGAGATTTTTATGGAACAAAGTAAGCCAGCATAACAAAGTTATAGTTGTATTTGTTGGTTACTTTCCTTATTTGGAGCCAGGTCAGGTAACTTGTGCTGAGCAGGCAACTATTGATTGGTTGACCTGGACCTTCTTTTTCTGGGAGAGCTGGCATAGAAATTTAGTAGCATTTTGGTTTGCAGATATGGGGTTTAACATGATGACTCCGTCTTGGGCCTAATCTGGTTACTTTAACAATTATGCAATACTTTTCAGGGCCCATGAAAATATTTTAATTTACTTTAAAATTAGAAGAAAAAGTAAATATGATAATATATTCAGCCTAGATGTTAGTCATCTAATATATGCTACTACTGTATAGTTATATATATAACATATAATCATAATGAAACCTCTTAAAAGCATAAAGATGAACAAAAATAAAAATAGTGCACTAATGGTCCAGAGAAGTTTTATTTTAAAATAACCTTTATCTCTCTTCCGGAAGCCTCCCCTCCTCCCTTCCTAGATTTTTGTTTTGGGAACCTGGTACCACCCTAAAGACAAGAAAAAGGAGGCTGGCAGCAAGTATGTAATTCCTGTCAAACCAGCTAGAACTTGGATTTCCCTATAAACCCCCCAGCCCAAGGGGGGAGTAAGATGGCTGAGGAGTAGGAGACCTAAATATCATCAGGTCCCAGGAGTTCAGCTAGTTATCAAACCATTCTGAACACCTACAAACTCAACAGGAGAGAGAAGAGAAGATGAGCAGCAATTCTAGAAACAGAAAGTCACTGACTTTATGGAAGGCAGGAATGCAGAGAAATAAATCCGAGGCGACAAATGGGAAGATCGACCATGGTGGGGCGGGGGTCGCCAGCTCCTGACAAGTGAAAGAGCAGTAGAGCAGAAAATCAGAACATTTAGAACTCTGCTCCACTAGGAGAGGTTACTCCAGAGTCTAAGTGGGGGGTGGAGCCCTTGCAGGGACAGTGTGGTCCCAGGACCCATGGGGTCACAGAAAGACTAGGCGTGTCTGAGGGTGGCAGAGCCCCCAGGTATCAGAGCAGGGAAGCTAGCTGCAGAGATAGAGGTGAGGAAGGAGCTCTTAGCTCGGGGTTACTTTAAACTGTGATCTGAGGCACAGTCGGGCCGCTGCTCTTTGGGCAGGGACCCCACAAGTGGCAGATCTGGAGAGACCCCCTCCTTCCTCCTCTGGGAGGAGTGGCATGGGAACATGTGGCAGGAATCTGCTGGGTTTAGAGACTTCAAATGGGGCTGTGTTCCTGTGCTCCTGTGATAGAAACACTCAGTCACAGCTTGGGTGAGCTTGGAACAGAGCTGGAGACCAGGGAGATGGAGTGATTGACTACTTTTCTCTGAGGGTGCACTGAAGAGTGGGGCCCCGAGCTCTCTGCTCCTCCAGGCTAGAGATTGGGAGGCCACCATTTTCATTCCCATCCTCCAAAGCTCTACAGAAAGCATTCAGGGAACAAAAGCTCCCGGGAACAAACCCGAGCAGATTACTTAGCCTGGCCCCTGGCAAGGGCAGAGCAATTCCACTTCAGGCAAAGACATTTGAGAATCACTGCAACAGGCCCCTTCCCCCCTGAAGATTAGCAAGAATATCCCAGCAAGACCAAGTTCACTAATCAATGAGAACTGTGGAACTCTTGAGCTAGGGGAAAGCAATGCATAGAATTCATGCAGGGTAACTTTATCAATAGTTACCCTGAGTGTAAATGGGCTAAATGCCCCAATCAAAAGACTCAGGGTATCAGAATGGAAAAAAAAATCCAACTTTTCCCCCCATGATTCTTTAGTCTTTCAAAGTTAAATTTTTAAAATTTTATTTTTCTCTTATTCTATTTTTAAAATTTTCCTCTTTCTTATTTTAATGTTTTTAACTATTTTATCTTATCAATATTTTTTAATCTTTTAATTTTAATTGTTATAGTCATATTTTATCCCTTCATTGTATTTAACCTTGTTTTTTTTAAACATATAGGTTTTTTTTCTTTAAAATTTTGGGATGCAATTTATTTTAATAGATCAAAATATACCCTAAATCTAGTGCATGGCTTTGTTCTAGTCTCTAGGCTGATTGCATTCTTTCCTCCTTTTTTTTCTTTTCTTTTTTCAACCAACTTCTTATCAATTCCTTTTTTTAGAATCTTTTTAAATTTTCATCTTTACAGTCATATTCCATCGCTTCATCATGTTTACCTTTATTTTTGTATATATATAACTTTTCTTTCTTTAAAATTTTGGGAGGTAGTTTCTTCTAGCAGACCACCCAAAATCAAATGTATGGCTCTGTTCTATTTACCAGTCTAATCATATATATATATATTTTTCTTTTTTCCCTCCCTCTCTTCTCCCCCTGGTTTCAGGTCTCTTCTGATTTGGTTAGTGTGTATTTTTCTGGGGTCGTTGCTACCCTTTCAGTATTTTGTTCTCTCATTCATATATTCTATCTAGATAAAATGAAAAGGCAGGGCACCTGGGTGGCTCAGTGGGTTAAAGCCTCTGCCTTCGGCTCAGGTCATGATCCTAGGGTCCTGGGATCGAGCCCCACATCGGGCTCTCTGCTCCACAGGGAGTCTGCTTCCTCCTCTCTCTCTGCCTGCCTCTCTGCCTAGTTGTGATTTCTCTCTGTCAAATAAATAAAATATTTTAAAAAAAATGAAAAGGCAAAAAACTCACCACAAAAAAAAAAAAAAAAAAAGAAAAAAAAAGAACAAGAGGTAGTACTGATGGCTAGGGACCTAATCAATATAGACATTAGTAAGATGTCAGAACTAAACTTCAGAATGATGATTACCAAGTGGCTAACTGGGCTCAGAAAAGCATGGAAGATACTAGAGAATCCCTTTCTGGAGAAATAAAAGCCCTTTCTGGAGAAATAAAAGAACTAAAATCTAATGAAGTTGAAATAAAAAAAGCTATTAATGAGGTCCAATAAAAAATGGAGGCTCTTACTGCTAGGATAAATGAGGCAGAAGAGAGAATTAGTGATATAGAAGACCAAATGGTGGAGCATAAAGAAGCTGAGCAAAAGAGAGACAAACTACTGGACCACGAGGGGAGAATTTGGGAGATAAGTGATACCATAAGATGAAAGAATATTAGAATAATTGGGATCCCAGAAGAAGAAGAAAGAGAGAAGGGGACACAAGGTATAGCAGAGCAAATGATAGCAGAGAATTTCCCTAATTTGGTGATGTGAACAAGCATCAAAATCCAGGAGGCATAGAGAATCCCCCTCAAAAATCAATAAAAATAGGTCCATACCCCATCATCTAATAGTGTAAACTTACAAGTCTCAGCAACAAAGAGAAAATCCTGAAAGCAACTCAGGACAAGACGTCTGTAACATACAATGGTAGAAATATTAGATTGGCAGCAAACCTATCCACAGAGACCTGGCAGGCCAGAAAGGACTGATATGATATATTCAGAGCACCTAATGAGAAAAATATGCAGCCAAGAATACTATATCCAGCCAGGCTGTCATTGAAAATAGAAGGAGAGATAAGAAACTTCCAGGACAAACAAAAACTAAGAGAATTTGCAAGCACCAAACCAGCCCTACAGGAAATATGGAAAGGGGTCCTCTAAGCAAAGTCACCTTACAGGTAATATAATGGCAGTAAATTCATATCTTTCAATAGTTACCCTGAGTGTAAATGGGCTAAACGTTCCAATCAAAAGACACAGGGTATCAGAATGGATTAAAAAAAATCAATATGCTGTCCTCAAGAAACTCATTTTAGACCCAAAGACACCTCCAGATTTAAAATGAGGGGGTGGAAAATAATTTACCTGCTAATGGACATCAGAAGAAAGCTGGGGTGGCAATCCTTATATCAAATAAATTAGATTTTAAACCAAAGACTATAATAAGAGATAAAGAAGGACACTATATCATACTTAAAGGGTCTGTCCAACAAGAAGATCTAAAAATTTTAAATATCTATGCCCCTAACATAGGAGCAGCCAACTATATAAACCACTTAACAACAAAATCAAAGAAACACATCAACAATAATACAATAAGAGTAGGGGACTTCAACACCCCCCTCACTGAAATGAATCGATCATCTAAGCAAATCCATGCTCATGGATTGGAAGAACAAATATTGTGAAAATGTCTATGCTACCTAAAGCAATCTATACATTTAATGCAATCCCTATCAAAATACCACCCATTTTTTTCAAAGAAATGGAACAAATAATCCTAAAATTTATATGGAACCAGAAAAGACCCTGAATAGCCAGAGGAATGTTGAAAAAGAAAACCAAAGTTGGTGGCATCCCAATTCTGGACTTCAAGTTCTATTACAAAGCTGTAATCATCAAGACAGTATGGTACTGGCACAAAAACAGACACATAGATCAATGGAACAGAATAGAGAGCCCAGAAATAGACCCTCAACTCTATGGTCAACTAATCTTTGACAAAGCAGGAAAAAAATGTCCAGTGGAAAAAAGACAATCTCTTCAACAAATGGTGTTGGGAAAAT
Organism: Meles meles; assembly: GCF_922984935.1. Taxonomy (NCBI): domain Eukaryota; kingdom Metazoa; phylum Chordata; class Mammalia; order Carnivora; family Mustelidae; genus Meles; species Meles meles. Next base: position 48,207,167 of record NC_060073.1, read on the forward strand.
TGGACAGCCACATGAAGAAGAATGGAACTGGACCATTTCCTTACACCACACACAAAATAGATTCAAAATGGATGAAGGACCTCAATGTGAGACAGAAATCCATCAAAATCCTTGAGAAGAACACAGGAAGCAACCTCTTTGACCTCAGCCACAGCAACTTCTTCCTAGAAACATCACCAAAGGCAAGGGAAGAAGTGCAAAAATGAACTATTGGGACTTCATCAAGATCAACAGCTTTTGCACAGCAAAGGAAACAGTCAGCAAAATGGAAAGACAACTGAATGGGAGAAAATATTTGCAAACAACATATCAGATAAAGGGCTAATATCTAAAATCTATAAAGAACTTATTAAACTCAACCCCCAAAGAACAAATAATCTAATCAAGAAATGGGCAGAAGACATGAACAGACATTTCTGCAAAGAAGACATCTAAATGGCCAACAGACACATGAAAAAGTGTTCAACATCACTCAGCATCAGGGAAATACATATCAAAACCACAGTGAGATACCACCTCACACCAGTCAGAATGGCTAAAATTAACAAGTCAGGAAACGACAGATATTGGCAAGGATGTGGAGAAAGGGGAACCCTCCTACACTGTTGGTGGGAATGCAAGCTGGTGCAGCCATTCTGGAAAACAGGATGAAGGTTCCTCAAAAAGTTGAAAATAGAGCTACCCTATGACTCAGCAATTGCACTACTGGGTATTTACCCTAAAGATACAGATTAGGGACCCGAAGGGGCATGTACACCCGAATATTTATAGCAGCAATGTCCACAATAGCCAAACTATGGAAAGAACCTAGATGTCCATCAACAAATGAGTGGATAAAGAAGATGTGGTATATATATATATATATACACATACACACACAGTGGAATACTATGCAGCCATCAAAAACCATGAAATCTTGCCATTTGCAACAATGTGGATGAAACTAGAGTGTATTATGCTGAGTGAAATAAGTTGAGAGAAAGACAATTATCATATGATCTCTCTGATATGAGGAATTTGAGAGGCAGGATGGGGGCTGTGGGAGGTAGGGAGAGAAAAAATGAAACAAGATGGGAACATAAGAGACTCAATCTCACAAAACAAACTGAGGGTTGTTGGGGGTGAGGGGTAGGGATAGGGTGGCTGGGTAATGGACATTGGGGAGTGTATGTGCTATAGTGAGTTCTGTGAAATGTGTAAGCCTTATGATTCACAGACCTATACCCCTGGGATAAATAATACATTATATGTTAATTTAAAAAAAAAAGAAAAGCCCCTACCTCTCGGCAGACTTGCAATTTTTGGAAGGCCATAACCCACTGCAGCCTCCTTTGCCCAGCAAAGCAATAAAGCTATTGTTTTTTTAAATCCCAAACTCTGTGTTTGTGTTATAGTTTGGCTCCAAAGTACAGAGATCAGATTTTGACAACAATAATATATAAATATACAATAATGTAATTATTTATTATTTTGTTAATATGTTAATTAGCACATTATATATCGATTATATTAATTGTATTGACTCATATTAATCATTAATAATTATATAATTTTATATGATTTTATATACATATATATATATATTTTAATGGTGGAAGAAGCTCACAAAGGCAAAATTGCCTAGAGCCTACAAAAGTTATAACATGGCCCTGAGTCTTAAGTTTAAATACCATTTGGATATGTGTGGTATTGTGATTTTATAATAAGAAATATGTACGGGTCTACCTTAGATATATTTCAGGTTGGGTTCCAGACCACTGCAATAAAGCAAGTATCAGAATAAAGCAAGTCAAATAAATATTTTGGCTTCTACTGCCTATAAAAGTTCTGTTTCCACTTTACCATAGTCTATTGTGTGGTAATATTATGCCTAAAAAAAAAATGTACATTCTTAATTTAAAAAATACTAACCATCATCTGAGATTTTACTGAGTTTTAATCACTGATTACAGATCACCACAACAAATACAATAATAATGAAAAAAGTTAAAATTTTGTAAGAACTACCCAAATGTGACACAGACATGAAGTGAGCAAATGTTGTTGGAAAATGGGACTGATAGGCTTGCTTGAAGCAAGGTTGCCTCAAGCCTTCAATTTGTTTAAAAAAAAAAAAAAAGGCAACATCTATGAATCACAGTAAAACCAAGTACAAATAAAATGAGGTTTGCCTGTATTTGGTCTTTGTTCTCTATCTGGCAGGACCCTTGAAATTTCCTAAGTAACAAGAGCAGCAGAGATATCTCTGTTATGTTAATGAGACTGGTTGCCTCGTAATTATTAAGGGACGACCTAATTATTAGCGGGAACTTTCAGTCCCACCATTCTAACTCCAGGGTAGGGAGAGGGACTAGAGTTGAATCAAGGGCCAATGACTTGATCGGTCATGTCTAAGTTATGAAGTCTCCAACATGGTTCACCATGTTGGTGAACCAGAACGCATCCATACTCCAGGTGCCAAATTCCAATGGACAGAAGCTCCTGTGTTTGGGACCTCTCCCTATGTAGCTCTTCATTGGGCTCTTCATTTTTATCCTTTAATATCTTTTACAATAAACCAGTAATCTTGTAAGTAAGTGAGATTCCTGAGTTTTGTGAGTCACTCTAGCAAATCAATGGAACCCAAGGAGACTATTTTGGGAACCTCTGATTCAAGCAAGGTAGTCAGAAGCCCAGGCAACCACCTGGATTTGAGCTTGGCATCTGAAGTGAAAAGGGGGACAGTCTTATGGGACTGAGCCATTAACCTGTGGAATCTGACACTACTTCCAGGTAGTATCACAAATGAATTAAATTTGTGGGACATCTAGTCAGCATCTATAGAGAATCAGAGCCACACCCTGGAATATGGACAGCGTTCCATTCACAGATGTACTTCTCCAACTTGACCCTCTACCCTGAACTCCAAATGTGTGTATCTGTCTCTCTATCTTTGTGGATATCTAGCTTTTTTTTTTTTTTTTTTTTTTTGTAATCTTAAAATACACAAACCAACCTATTGGTCACAGTGAATCCAGATTTTGGGAGCCTGAAGCTTCTATTACCTGGGGGTCCCTCTTTCAAAAAATGCATTAAAAATTTAGGCAGAAAATAAGTATTTACCTAAAATGTTAAAGGTAAATGAGGCATATTAAAAATTTTTAGAGTTTACTCTTAAACTCTTTCTTAAATTGAGCAAAAATCAATTGAATTGGGCGATGCCAAACCAGAAGAGGTTAGAGGCATCCCACTGACAGGAGGTGGAAGAAAGACATATGCGAAGTGGTAAAAGCATAGAAAGGAAATTATCTGATTGGCTATAGCTTAAAGCTTAGCTGGCCATTTTTGATCGATTGTCCTTAGGTTTTGATTTCATAACCTTGAGGCATTTTATATACACAGGCTTAGATTTTGGGTTGCTATGTAGGCTGCCACCTCATGAGAGCTCCTTCAGTCTAATGGCTTTCTTGTTTAATTAATTTAACAAGAGTGAGGAAAAAAATCACAACTAGATCCAAATTTTAAAAAGTCAACGAAAACCTATGAATCCAGAAGCAATATCCAAAAGCATTATCTTGATTAATTAACTACCTGACACACTTTATCATATTTATCATACTTTCTCCTACCATTTTGGGGGTGTATACTCTTTGATCAACACTCCATTTTCTATACCAAGAGTAAAAAGACAATTAGGTCTTTTCTCTAATATGGTTGATGAAATTAGATTTTTAATACTGATATTTTAGAAAGCTTCTTTCAGCTTTTACAACTTGCTATTATTGTTAATGTCATATGAGTTTTTAGGGTTGTTTTCAAATTTGGGAAAATCTCCATCCGGTTTCCTTTAAAAATGAGCTATAAGATTTCAGAGCATTTCAAGCTTTTCTTTCCAATACTTTTTTGAATAGACAATGCTCTTTAACTAGTTTTCATTGTTATCTTATTGTGTTGGCATATTTTGACTTTTCTGTTATCTTCATTAATGTCGCTGGTTTTGGTTTTTGCCAAATTAGCAATGTGCTTATTTAACCACTTCTCCTTAACTGGATTTTTAAATTTATGGGATGGTCAAATTTATAACTTCTATTTTTTTAAGATTTTATTTGTTTATTTATTTATTTATTTGAGAGAGAGGGAGAGAACACAAGAGTGAGCACATGGGCAGGGAGAGGAGCAGAAGGGGAGGAAGAGAATCCCAAGCAGACTCCCCATTGATCGAGGAGCCCCACATGGGCTCAATCCCACAACCCTGAGATTATGACCTGAGCCAAACCCAAGAGTTAGATGCTCAATCCACTGAGCCACCAAGGTACCCCTATAACTTCCATTTTAAATTGATCTTGTCCTCTTAATGAATTGCAGCTTCCAGTATAATCTGAAAATTTTATTACAATTCATTTCTCAGTATTAAAATAACTTCTATTGACTTCACTGTTCATCTTTATTGCTTTTGCTTCATATTCCATTAATTTTGATCTAAATCTCCTGTCAATTCTTTTTTTTTTTTTTATTTAAAAGATTTTATTTATTTATTTGACAGAGAGAGAGATCACAAGTAGGCAGAGAGGCAGGCAGAGAGAGAGGAGGAAGCAGGCTCCCTGCGGAGCAGAGAGCCTGATGCGGGGCTCGATCCCAGGACCCTGAGATCATGACCTGAGCCGAAGGCAGAGGCTTAATCCACTGAGCCACCCAGGCGCCCCCTGTCAATTCTTTTTAAAAAGTGCCTTTAAAGATGCCAAATGGTACTCTTCAAAAACATTCAAAACAGTAGTCTACAATTTCTCACTCATTTTGTTTAAACCTTCCAAAACTCCTTTCCAAATGGCAGTGACAGTAGCATATTCATGCCTTACCAAATACAAATTTTCAACAAAAAAGAAGAAAACATCTATTGTGTCATTATAGTATCCTCTCTATCATCAAATGTATTCCTGAAAGGAGAGACCTATTTTTGACTTGGTCTTGGCAAAAAACAAATTCTCCACTTACAGTTGTGTCTATCTGAGGTTAGAATTTTCCATAGACTCGCTCTGACTCTGTGTGTTTCTGCTCTTGATCTTTATGTCTTTTTCCAATAAAACCACCAAAGTGAGTTTGTTAAAAAGCAAGACAGGCCATGTCAGTCCCCTGCTCAAGATCATCCAATGGATTCTATCTCGCTGTTAGTAAAAACTAATAGCTTATACAACCCTACAGAGTCTGGACCAGGGACCTCTCTGACCTCACCTCCCATTGTTCTCCCCTTCTGCTTTGCTCAAGCTACACAGCTTCTTGTTTTCCCTTGAATTCTCCCAGGATTCTCTGCCTCAGGGCCATGGTACATGCTATTTTCTTTGCCTAAAATGCTGTTTTGTGAGCTATACCCTTAGCTCTCACCTCCTGCCCTTCTTCTTTCCTCTTGCTTCACCTCTTACTCCCTCACTCCTTCAGATCTTACTCAAACATCAACTCAGTGAGATCTTCCTTGATGACTCTATTTTAAAATTGGCCCCCAGTACTTCCTACCACTTAAAAAATTTCTGTCTCCTATCATCAAAGTAACTATGTACTCCTAAGTCCTACATAAGCATGCAATAAAAATTAGTTGATTGAATGCATGAAAGTCCAAAAGTCAGGCTCTTTTTGGTGGGCTAGGGGGAGTCAAATACAATGTAAACAGAACCATTCTGGAATATCACTGCTCAGTTTAGGGAAACATGAGTTTTGTCAAGTACTTGCTCATTTGTTTTCTCAATCAGTCAATCAGTCAGTCAATAAGTATTTGGTGTTTACTGCATGCCTAATACTGTACATATATTGAGTACACATTGCTAAGAGAACACAACATGGTCTCTACCCTCCTGAAGCTCCTAGCTTCTGGAAAGAGAAAAAGGCTATGAAGACAAGCTGATTGCAGTCTTGGCACATCACTACCTGAACATGGGTTACTTAAGACTGGGTAAGCCAGGCTCCTGGAAATTCATTTTTGGCATATTCTACAGGTCCATTAGTCTTAAACACACGATTAAGCAAGATGTGGCAACATCATATGCAATGAATTTCAAGCCAGGGATGGAAGATACTAAAAATTTAAGAAATAATAAATGTCTTCTTAAATTTCTTTTCAATCTCATGTGCTGTGTTAATAGCTGTCATTATTGAGATTTGATGACATCCGTATTCCTAAAGGAGGAGCCAGTGGGGCTGGCACTTCTGAGTTTTGGATCGCTTTCAAGCAATGAGATTTAGAATCTTTACCTAACTTAAATATTCAGAGAACAAGCACATCAACTCCCCAACTCAGGCTGCCACAGATTTGCAACAGACTTTCTCACCCTGATCTCAGATGGCCATGATATTTTTTGAATATGTGCATCCTGTCTGCTTTAATACATAGTATTTCGCAAGTTTTAGTCATTGCAACTAGAGCGTGGGCAAAGGTGGGGGTGGTGTGAGGGAAGAGATTCTCACCGTGAAGAAATCTGAGACTAGCAGCTATTCAAACCAAAATTGTCCATATTTCCTTAGAACTCCATAAAATTCAACTCAGAGGAAAAACACATCGGTGTCCAGCACACTGTGGGTTCTCAAAAACATATTATTGCATAAATTAACATTTGCAACGATTTCAATGAACAATTTCATATTCAGGAGATATTGCAAGCAGGGCCATACTCATCCAGGTTAGTAAGCAGAATTGAGGACAATATGTTGTTTCTAATAAACTTAATTATACTTCTTTGGTTTGGCTCATTTGATTGCAAATGTAACCCAGATGGCCTCAAATTCACTAAACTTCTGGATTTGCTTCTTTCTTTTCTTTTCTTTCACTCTCTCTCTCTTTCTCTCTTTCTTGCTCTCTCACTCTTTCTCTTTCTTTCTCTTTATAAATGTGTGTGTGTGGGGGGGTACAAATGAGAAATAAAACACACATATTGAAAAGTAAATGAAATAAAGCGTATATAACCAAATGATTTATCACAAAGTCAACCCTTTGTAACTAGCATCCTGGTCAAGAAATAGAACACTGCCAACACCCAGGAACCTTCCTCATGCCCCTTCCCCATTGAAACCCCTTCCTTACCTCCAAAGGTAACCACTATCCCAACTTTTATGGTGATCAGTTTCTTGAATTTCTTTTTGGTTCAACCATCTCACATATATCCCCTAAATAGTAGTTATGGCTGTTTTTAGCTTTCAGTGAATGGATTCCATATAGTATGTATTCTCAACATCTAGCTTCTTTTTTTTTTAAGATTTTATTTATTTATTTGACAGAGAGAAATACAGTGAGACAGGGAACACAAGCAGGGGGAGTGGGAGAGGAAGAAGCAGGCTCCTCACAGAGCAGGGAGTCCAATGCAGAGCTTGATCCCAGGACCCCAGGATCATGACCTGAGCCAAAGTGAGCCACTTAACAATTGAGCCACCCAGGCACCCCAACATCTAGCTTCTTTAACTTAATGTTATGTTTTTGAGATACACCTTGTTGTATGTAGTTTTAATTTATCCATTTTAATTATCATATAGCATTAAGGGGTGCCTGGGTGGCTCAGTCAGTTAAGTGGCTATCTTCTGGCTCAGGTCCATGACCCCAGAATCCTGGGATCAGCCCCATGGCAGGCTCCCTGCTCAGCAGGGAGTCTGATTCTCCCTCTCTCTCTGCCCCCACAACCCCTCCGGCTTGTGCCTGCTCTCTAATAAATATTTTTTAAAAACTATCATATAATATTTTATTATATTACTATATCACTACGACTTATTGATGACATAACACTACAGTTTGAGGTTCTGACAAATGCTACTCTTATACATATTCTTACACATCTCAAAGTACACAATGTTCATGTGTTTCTGTAGGGTATAATTGTGGGTTGAACTGTGTTCCCCATAAACACGTGTTGAATCCTAAGCCCTGGTACTTGTGAATATGACCTCAATCCTTTCTTGTTTTCTATACCCTTATGTTTTATGAACATCTCAACTAAAGCATGAAATTGAGTTTTTAATCAACTCTAGTAATATTTGATTTTTAATCAGAGGGCTTAGTCCATTTGTTTTCTTATTACCGATAAGGGGGTGTTTTAATTTACCATTTTATTATTTCTCTTTGTCCCACATATTCTCCTTCTCTTTATTCTCCTTTCCTACTCTCTCTTGAAATATTTTTAATTGCCCAATTTTCTTTTCTACTAGCTAGGAAGCCAAATGCTGTTTTATAATTCTTTTAGTGGCTGCCTTAGAGATTACATCATGGTTTATGAATTTATCCAATCCAATATTAATTGGTACTTTTACCTTCTTGGACAATGTAAAACATTTCAACTCTCATTTATGTGTTCTTCATCTTTTAATTTATTTATAAATTTAATTTAAACACTTAAATGGTAAATATTTTAAATGGTTTTATACAGTAGATATTATTTATATTATCTACTTTTATTATTCTTTATTCCTTCCCTGTATGACCAACTGGTATCATTTCCTTCTGCCCTTTAGGACTCCCTGTAGTTCAGTCTACTGCTTATGAATTTTCTCCATTTAGATTAATCTGAAATAGTCTTTGTTTCCTACTTGTTCTTGAGTGTGTTTTTGATGGATATAAAATTCTAAGACTGACAGTTTTCTTTCAGTTCTTACTCAACTGTCCAATGGCTTCCGTTCTTTCTGTTGATGTCTTAGTTGTTAATCTTATTATTGTGACTTTGAAGATAAAATGACTTTGTTCTGTTGCTGATTTTAAGATTACTTCCTTGTCTTTGATTTCCACATTTAAACACATCATAGTAAAGATCTTGAAATTCTTTTTATTTGTCCTGCAAGACATTTGAAGGGAGTCTTACAAGACTAGACTCACACTGCTCATCCGTTTTGAAAATTCTTAGCCACTATCTCTTCAAGTATGGCTTCTCCATTCCTTCTATCTCTCCCTCACTCTCTCTCCTGTTCATCTCTCCCTCTTTTCCTCCCTTCATCACTCTCTCCCTTCTCTCCTACCCCCCCTTCCCTGTCCTCTGCTTACTGGAATGTTAACAATACAAAAATTAAATCAATCTAGGATATTCCTATACCTTTTTGTCTCTTCTACTCTTCTGCTCTGTGTTTTTCCTACCTCTGCCTTTCTGTGTTTCAATCTGGGTGCCTTCTTTCACTGTCTTCCAATGTATTAATTCTCTCATTAACTGCTAAACCCATTAATTGCATCCTCAATTTTGGTTTTGATATCTAGGATGTTCATTTGACTCTTTTTAAAAAATAGCTTTCAATTCTCTCTTGAAATTCTAGCATGGCTAACAGACACATGAAAAAGTGTTCATCATCAGCAATCATGGAAATTCAAATCAATACTACATTGAGATACCACCTTACACCAGTTAGAACAGCAAAAATTGACATGGCAAGAAACAACAAATGCTGGAGTTCTGGAGAAAGGGAAACCCTCTTACGCTGTTGGTGTGAATGCAAATTGGTGCTGCCACTTTGGAAAACAGTGTGGAAGTCCCTCAAAAAATTAAAAATAGAGCTACTCTATGATCCAGCAATTGCACTATGGGTATTTACCCTAAAGATACAAATGTAGTAAAAAGAAGGGCCATATGCACTCCAATGTTCATAGCAGCAATGTCCACAATAGCCAAACTATGGAAAGAGCAGAGATCTCCAACAGACGAGTGGATAAAGTAGATGTGGTCCATATACAAAATGGAATATTACTCAGCCATTAGAAAGGATGAATACCCAACTTTTGCATCAACATGGATGGAACTGGAGATTATGCTAAGTGAAATAAGTCAAGCAGAGAGAGCCAATTATCATATGGTTTCCTTATTTGTGGGATATAAGGAATAGCATGGAGGACATTAGGAGACTGAAGGGGGAAATGAAGGGGGAGAAAATGGAGTGGGAAATGAACCATGAGAGACTATGGACTCCGGGAAACAAACTGAGGGTTTTATTGTTATTTATTTTTTTAAAAAGATTTTATTTATTTATTTGACAGACAGCGAACACAAATAGGCAGAGAAGCAGGCAAGAGAGAGAGAGGAGGAAGCAGGCTCACTGCTGAGCAGAGAACCTGATGCAGTGCTAGATCCCAGGACCCTGGGATCATGACCTGAGCTGAGGGCAGAGGCTTTAACCCACTGAGCCACCCAGGCGCCCCAAACTGAGGGTTTTAGAAGGGAGGGGAGTGGGGAGATGGGTGAGCCTGGTAATGGGTATTAAGGAGGGCACAGATTACATGGAGCACTGGGTGTTATACACAAACAACGAATCATGGAACCCTACATCAAAAACTAATGATGTACTGTATGGTAACTAACGTAACACAATAAAAATTTTTTTAAAAAAATTCCCGACATTGTATTTTGTCCTCTAGAATACTGTAATCCCCATTACTTTAAAGTCTGTATCTGATTATTCCAACATATGAAGGCCTATTGGTTCTGTCTCTGCTGGTTTTCATTCTTATTACGTTGTCTTCTTGTGTTTCTAGCTAGTTTTTATCCAGTCCCGACGCTGTCTTTACAAAATCTTTTGTGGAAATAACCTGTGACCTACCTGATCATATCTTCTTTCTGATAGGATTGACATTTGCCGCTTCCTGGTGTTTGGTACTGTGGGTTCTTCATAATTGTTAAGGATTGGGATAAAACAAAGCTGAGTTACAGTCACTGTGATAAGTCTTCAAATTCCATTTCATACTTACTCCTAGGATCCAAAATTCAAGGACCTAAAGCTAAAGCAAGTAGGGCTCCCCACGTTTCCCCCATGCCCTGCAAATGAGCTGCTGGTTATTAACTATTTCTACTCAGCTTCAAACCCATGCTTCTATACTCTGCTTTGTGATGCTTGGGCTGGAATGCTGTGAAGAACCACACTGCAAATGGAATAAAACTGTTATTCTCTGATGTTGAGCTAATTACTTTTCTATGCTAAAGTATCCTAAATCTGGTTGTAATCACTGTACTAATAACAAATGGTTGTATATGCATATTTAATATCCTTCCGTAACAAATAAAATTGAGTATCCTTCTGTTTGTCACCATTGGCTTTTCTTTTTCACTAAAAGTGTTTCTTTTCTAACTAAAAGTCTTGGATCACAAATGCAGTAGACACTGTGGCTCTGGATTTCTGTTGAGTATTTGGCAAACTCTTCATGATGTGCTCATGGCCAAAATGAAGACAGGAGTTGGACACAGAGCCTGCAGAGGCCAGGTGTCCTGATGGCAGTGTTTTATAACATGTCACCCTGACAACCAAGCCTCACACATTCTATGCTGCTTGTCATAACTCCTCGTGGGGCTCTTTTCCCTCCACCTCATGTCCTGTCCTCCTTCAGAGCCTTGGCTGCACTACCTATTCACCACCCTGCACCTGCTCTTTCCTTGGGATTTGCATTTGAAAATTTGAACACAAATGAGCCAAGCATTCACTTTTGAAGATGAGAACAAAACGAAGTAAGAGAAATACGGGGGAGTTAATAAAGATAAAATGCTGAAAATAATGAATCACGAAACAATGGCTAGCAGAAATAATGGATAAAGCCAATACTCCAGGCAGTTTGACTCAGAAAAAGTACAAGACAAATAAATACATCAGGAATGAGAAAGAAGATAAAACCATAGTTGCAAAAAATAGTAAAAATCATTATAAAATATCATATAAAGGGTTGTCAATAAATTTTCAGATTGAGATGAAATGGATGATTTTTTTCAGCACAATAGAAATGACCAAAAATTGATTCAAGAAAAAGTAGACTATCAGAACATAATAACAACCACACAATACACTAGCAAGTTTTCTCATAAATCCACCACTTTAATAAGTAAAAATAAATAAGAACATTAGGCCCTGCGTGTTTTACAGGTAAGATCTAACTAACTAACCGTCAAGGAACATAGACTCCTACCTAAATGACTGAAACTATTTCAGAATATTTAAGTGGAAAGTTTAAGTCCAGCATAAGCTTAATACCAAAACTTAATAAATAACATACCGAAAAAAGTCAACCTTGCTTAAAAATAAATATGTAAAAATTCTATGGAAAATATTTGTAGCTGGTATTTTAAAGTGATAATACACATGTTCAATGAGGATTGATACCTCAGTGAAGCACTGTAAGCATTCTAGTATTATTACAATGTATATTTATTGTCCTCTATTAGCTATGCTTTTCTCCACCAGCTGCAATGTTTGTAGGGCCAAGAAGACATCTCTTCTTGTCCCCACTCCTTATAGATGACAATCTGGATGTCTCAGACTCTGGGACTCCCTGCCAAAATGACCCTAAAGCCACTTATCTGGCCTGCACAGGCCTCGTCCCCTGCCCATTCTCCCAAGGGTGGTCTGTGCTGTTAAAATGTCCATGCCTATGCCCAAAGCGCAGCCAAGGGGTGACTTTTTGCAGAGGAGTAAATGATGTTTGAGTGCATGAATTAGTGTGTATCCCAGTCTGGGGTAGAAAGGTAGGGGAACAGGTCCCGGGTTAGGGAATAGCTTTTTCCATACCACTACTTCTGATATAGAACTCTGAAGGATACAAGAGTTCTAAATTTGAACCTGATCTTCCTAGGTTCTTATGAAGAAGTCATTGTCAAGGTAGGAGGATAGGACATATTCTGTTTAGTGAAGTATTAGCTAGGTTTATAGCTTTTAAATATTCAGACATATGATAAGTAAGCCTTTCTTTTACTCTTGCCTCAGGTCCTACAAAGACTGAGCCAGCATACCTCTTCCAGACTTAGCACAGGTGAAAAACAATAGCAGACTAATAAATAAATCATGAATAAATATTAGTGGAATATATATATGTATATGTATGTATATATACCTGTTGTATGCATACTTGTGTACATGTATATATACCTCTATCAGACAAAAAGAATGTAAACCTGTAGGTACACAGACACAAATATCTGTATTTGCACACACAAATACAGACACACTAGCAGAAACAGGAAAAGTTGGAGCTTCCAGTTTGGGGCAAGATGGAAAACTAACAGGCACTGCTGGCCCCCTTTCTCCCTACCAAACTGGAGGTGCCAGAATAAATACAGGGAAACAGACCAAATGCAGAGCCAGGCCCAGACACCTAATCCTTACCAGATTCAAGGTCATCAAGTTTTAACACAGGAAGGGAAGGACATCCTGAAGTTAGCGTAAACCAAAAGCATATGAGTGAAGGTTGGGAGCAAATATAAAAGGTGCTGCAGACCAGTATAGGTTTTTGAACGGTGCTCTCTATTCCACATTCCCCCGGCTAGTGGAGAAAACAGACCAGTCAGCTTCTGTCCCAGCACCCTGGTCACACTACCCCTCAGCCCCGATGCACTCCCAGGATGCCTGGGCTCTTTCAGTAGGGATTGGGTCAGGACAACTTCATCAGCAAACTCGTCAGGCTGATGACCTCATTGATGTTCACTGTCATTGTTCCAAGGGAAGAATACGACCAGTGGCAGCAGCGAGAAGGAATGGAACATAGGCCTGTTAGCACTTTAGCCCAAGTGTGCAGGGAAGCCTATTGGAAGGGATACAGACCAGCTGGCTAGGCCTTGAGCATCCATTTACTCCTCTGTCATGGAGAATGGCTCTACCAGTTAGCTCTTATATAACAAATCATTCAAAACTCTCAGTGGCTTAAAACGACAATTATTTATTTTTGATCATAGATCTGGAGGTTGACTTCTTAGGCTGATTAAGGCCAGGCTTTACTCCCTGTGTCTCTCATCCTCCTCCTGAGCCAGCAGGAAAGAGCCCTGGCAGGTTCTTTCCTTGGAGATGGCAGAACTTCCCAAAGGCAATGGGAAATACACAGACCTCTTGTGCCTAGGCTTGGAACTAGCATACCATTACTTCCACCTCATTACATTGTCTGAAGCAAGTCACATCGTCAACTTGAAAGTCAAAGGGTGGAAAAGTATCTTCTACCCCTTTTGTAGAAGAAACGGCAAGATCACGTGGCAAGAACATAAAATAACCTGGAATAAATTTTAAGAGATTGGAGTCTTACAGAGTATGGGTTCTGGCCACAATAGACAATAAAACTAAGTAGAAATCATTAACAATAAAATATCTAGAAAATCCCCCTAAATATTTAGAAATTAAACAACAGATTTTTAAATTTGTAAATAATCCATTGGTCAAAGAAGAAATCACAAGAGAAACTGGGAAATTGTTTCAAATGAATAATAATGGAAATACAATGTATTAAAATGTGAAGGATGCAGCAAAACCAGTGCTGAGAGTGAAATTATAGCTTTCATGGTTAACACAGAAAAAAGACGGCTTAACGTTTTTTAAAAATTAAGAATTTTTACTTAAAGAAGATAGAGAAAAAAATAAACCCAAAGGAAGAAGAGAAGAAATAATAAAAAGTGGAAATAAATGAAATAGAGAACAAACAGGAAAAATTAACAAAGCTGAAAGCTGATTCTTTGAGATTTTATCAAAACTGATCAATCTCTGGTAAGAAACAAAGAGAAAGAGAGAAAACTCCAATTGCCAATATAGGAGGTAGGGATATCAGTAGAAGGCTTACCAACATTCAAGATATAATGAAGAAACATTATGAACATATTTATGCCAATAAATTTGATAGCTTAGATGAAATGGACAAATTACTTATAAAACACAACAGATTAAAACTGACTCAAAAAGGAAAAAAATGAATGATTATATATCTATTAATGAAACAGAGTCTGTAATTAAAAGAATTCTAGGGGCATCTGGGTGGCTCAGTGGGTTAAGCCTCTGCCTTCAGCTCGGGTCGTGATCCCAGGGTCCTGGGATCGAGCCCCGCATCGGGCTCTCTACTCCACAGAGCGCCTGCTTCCTCCTCTCTCTCTGCCTGCCTGCCTCTCTGCCTACTTGTGATCTGTCTGTCAAATAAATAAATAAAATCTTTAAGAAAGAAAAAAAAAAAGACTTCTAACATGGATAATCCTAAGCTCAGAGCCTTCACTCATTCGTGACTCCTATCGAGTTTCAGGAAGATGTGATATCAACCTCACACAAACTCTTCCAGAAAATAGGAGAGAACATTTTTCAACTTATTTTATGTGGACAGCTCTGCTCTGAAACAAAACCAACAAAGATACTGTAAGAAAAATAAGACAATATAACTCATAGGCACAGACACAAAATCTTCAACTAAATATCAGCAACTTCTATCCAGAAACACAGAAAAAAGAGAATACATTATGACTAGTGGAGTTTGTCCCTGGAATTGAAGGTTGATTCAACATTTGAAACTTGATTAATGTAAGCCATCACGTTAACAAAATATATGGGGAAAATTAGGAGGATCTCAAAAGATGCAGAAAACATGTGGGAAAAAAATTGACCACATGTTGGTAGTATGTACATTTGATATGATCTGATGAGACAGCACTTCGTCTCTATGTCTCTAGGATCTTCCTCTCCCAAACCCCTACCCTGGTCTAATTCCAAGACAAATATCAGACATGTCCTAATTGAGATACATTTCACAAAATGTCTGACCTGTACTCCTCAAAACTGTCCAAGTCCTAAAGAACAAGGTTAGGTCTCAGAAACTGTTCCAGCCAGGAGGAGCATGATGACTTCATGGACATGGTATCCTGGATGGGATGCTGAACAGTAAGAGGACTCTAGTCACAAATGAAGGAAATCCAAATAAAGGATGGACTTGGGTTGATAATGATATGTCAGTATCGATTCATTAAATGTGATGAGTACATGATGCTAATATAAGTAGTTAATAATGGTGAAACTGGATATTGATATATAGGAATGCTCTGTATTAGCTGTGCAACTTTTCTGCAAACCTAAAACAACTCTAAAAGGAAAAGTATATTTTAAAAAGAGCTGTATGCAAATATTCCTATCAGTTTTATTCATATTAACAACAAGTGGAAATAACCCAAAGGTCCATCAGCAAGTGAACAGGAAAACATATTATGGCATACTCGTACCATAACATGTTATTTAACAGTAGAAATCACTTTTTTAAAAAAAAACTGAACTACTGACACAAAACACAGAAAATAGAAGGTGATATTTGAAAAGATACAGAAGCAAAATGAGTCAATTAGAGAAAGACGATTATCACAGGATCTCACTGATAGGTGGAATTTGAGAAAGAAGGCAGAGGATCATAGGGGACATGAGAAAAAATAAAACAAGAGGAAATCAGAGAGGAAGACAAATCATAAGAGACTCTTAATCATAGGAAACTGAGGGCTGCTGGAGGGGAGGGAGTGTGGGGGTATGGGGTAACTGGGTGATGGGCAATCAGGAGCGCATGTGATGTGATGAGCATGGGTGTTATATAAGACTGAGGCATCACAGACCGGAACCTCTGAAACCAATAATACATTATATGTTAATTAACTAAATTTAAATAAAAAATATTTTTTTAAAAATAAGTTAATAAAAATAAATATATGCAGAAAAAAAAGAAAAGTGGGATGCCTGGGTGACTCAGTCAGTTAAGCCGCTGCTTTCAGCTCGGGTCATGATCCCAGGGTCCTGGGATGGAGTCCCACATCGGGCTCCTTACTCAGTGGGAAGCCTGCTTCTCTCTCTGCCTCTGCCTGCCATTCTGCCTGCTTGTGCTCTCGCTCTCTCACAAATGAATAAATAAAATCTTAAAAAAAAAAAAAAGAAAAGAAAAGATATCAAAGTCCACAGTAACCTCTCAGAGGAAGAAACACACTGAATGCCAAGCAGGACCATTATCTTACTATTATTTCCCTGTCCTATCCTAGGATGTCAGTCCATGGATGAGGAACAAAACAAGGCTCCTTCTCAGACACCCCCACCAGGAATTAACCATCTCCTTCCTGATTGCTTCCTCAGTGCTCCAGCTCACACATTCCTAGCTTAACTCCCTGGTGTGAAGAGGAAGCAAACTTACATATTTTTGCTACAGTCCAGACTCAGCTTTAAATCTCCAAAGGCAAAACCATATATATGTCTATATATGTATTTATATATTTTTCATTATCATTCCTTTGGCTACAACCCAACACTAATTGCTGAAAATGTTGAGGTTTGACTTCAAATATGTTAGGAAATGTGGAACTGCAAGAGGAAAACATGTCCATTATTTTTAAATATTAACCCACCTCGCATACCTCTTGGAATAGAAGTGTTTGTTTTTTTAAAACCAGAGTTTATGATACAAATATTCTATGTTAGAGAGGGGAAATGAATCTTCTTGAAGGCTTTCTATTTTCTGGGCAGAAAACATTTAGTGGGAGATCTCTGGCTAGCCTTCTGTAGGCCCCTTTACAAAGTTGTCAGCACTTTTCCTAAGCTACATTTGCTTCTCCATCCCTAAAGAAATGCTAAGGCTCTGAAAACATTCTCAATGCTCAAGGAGCAGATCTCAGGATACTAGAAGGAGACAACAATGAGCTGTTGTGAATCGCTTCCTGTAAGGATCCCGCTGACCCCCAATATGGCAGACTTCTGAGGTTTCCTGAGCTTTAAGCCCCTGATGGGGAAAAGGGTGATGATGTTTCAAACATCCCTCATTAAAACTATAGAAATTATTCTAGAACCAAAACAATCTAACACCTGAAACTAATTTTCTTGACACATTCATGGACTTTAATGACAGCTTCATTAATTGAATGGAATCACATGGGGGCAAAAATCATGTTTTCCTTAATGACCTGCCAGATGATGGATTTGTTTGGTTACTTACTTTACTGTGAAAAATTTCAGAGGAAGGAAAAAGAAAGAAGGACAAGATGTGTGTGCCGTATCACAACGGAGCTTGACCAAGAGGCCTCCTGTGGTCTTGGTGGCAGGCCAACACTGAAGACAGTGAGATGGTTTTGGCAGGATAGGGAAGCAGTATGATGTCATTGCTAGGAGACTTGCTAATCGATTAAGATGAATTTCATGAACCAGTAGCATCAACATCACTGCAAAGTTTATTAGAAATGCAGCATTTCAGGCCCCACTCAGGAGCCACTGACTAGGAATCTACATTTAACATGACCCCCCCCCCCCCCCACCGCCCAGTGATTCTCAGGCACTTTAGAGTCTAATGAGCACTGGTTGGGAGCCCAAAATTTGGAGTCCAGTGGGCTTGGGCATTCCAGCTCCACTTACTGCAGGCTGTGAATAGGGCATATTATTTAGCCTGTCAGCCTCAGTTTTTCTATCTGTGAAATAGGCCTAATAGCATCTACCTCATGAAATTATGAGGATTAAACAAAATAAGCACTGAGCATGTTTTCAGGTATGTACTCTATGTTGAAAAAATGGCAGTTAATAATACCATGAGGCTTCTTCTGTCCATCCCATTTCAGAGAGAAGTGTCTTGGGAATCAGTACTGAGTTCAAATCCAGATTTTACAATTTAATAGCTATGTGATCTTGGTTATGTTACCAAGCCTTTCTCGGCCTCCAATTCTCTGCCTATAAAATGGGGATAACTTAAATGTCAATTAGAGCCTCCCAGGTCTTAAGATACTGACGGATTACACAGCCTAGTGAAGTCATAAACCCTCCCAAGATGTCTGCTGCCAGTAAGATTTCTGCTAAGTCCTGTGCTGTATCTGCAGACGATGTCTTTCTTGCAGGGCAAAGTTTACTGTTTCCATAAGAAACCCACTTACTCCAAATGTTTCATGAGTTGGGCAGAAATTTCTAGAGATGTAGAGCATCGGTCGCAGGGAAGAATCCTAGGACATGTGGTACAGCCTTATGCCATGCCCCTGGCTCCTTCCTTTCTTTCCTCCCATCTCCCCCACCCCCAAGAAAGCTTCCCTTCAGCAGAGGCAGCAAATTGAGCAGAGAACCCCAATGAGGAGGATGTGTTCTCATGCTACTGTCGCTATTACCTCCTCTGTCCGGGGCTCCATACCCTCATGCACGTGCGGGCAGGAAGTCCCCGGAAACTGGAGTGCCACAAGAACTAAAGGAGGACTTGGGCCAACACTACTTACAGAGCCCGGTCCTGGCAGCTCGCTGGTGATGGAACCACTGGTCTCAGCCCGTTCTTCCTCTCCTCTGCAGTCTGCTTTTCATGCTGGGGCCAAGCCTCTGTGAAGGAGGTTCTCCTTTTCCAGCTAGCTCCTGGTTAAGCTCAGCCTGGCGGGGATGCCACAGGGAGTATGAGGGCTGGAGGGAGATGGAGGCTTTCTCCTTTGTTTGCTTCCCGTTTCTATCAGCGTTGCCCCAGCAACATTTCTTCACTACACCGCAGCGGCTGCCAGTCCCAGCAGCACAGGTGACTCTAGTTTGTGGTGGTTCCACACCCAGAACCAACCTCATTGAGCCTCCTCTGAAATCCAGCGCCCGCCATGGTTCTACCTCCTATGGGATCAGAATCCCAGCTCCAAGGAGCCTCTCCTGCAGACTCCAAGCTCCAAGCACTGAGTTCCATTTTGAGCCTTCCTCCTCCAGAGGGCTGCGTCCCAGTTCTGCAGGCTCCTTCTAGAAATTTCTCAGCTTTAGTAATCCCAACATTTCCCCTCTGTTCCCCCATCTCTAAGGGAGAGAGCTGCTTCCTACAACTACCACCTTTGTGATATACCAGTGTCCCCTTTTTGCCTGCCCAGCTCTCTTCTTTCTGGGAAAGAGTTTCTTTATATTTTTATCTCTCTGCTGAAATAATGGTGTGGTTTTTGGCTTCTGACGGGATCCGTCCGATATGGAAAGTTATGTAAAAGATACTTGTTTCCTTCCAAAACAAATTTTAAAAATCTACCTTCTAAATACCAAGGTTTCCCACTAATAAGGATATTCAAAAGAACATGCCAATGGCTTTGAGAACAATTTCCAAAGAAAATTTTCCAAACTATTTTGGGCTCTAACAGCACTGCTGGAATAGAACAGTAATCCTGAGCATTTGGAACAAAGAGTCAAAACATGTTTCTAGAGAAAGAAATGCAGTTAGACATAACTCAGGTGGCAGAACAGATGCATAATTTAGAGGGATGCCAACCTGCGTAGACAGCAGTGTAGGCCAGGATGGGAAGAAGGTGAAGGGGAATAGGGAAGGGCACCCATGAAGCAGGTGTAGGAAGTCACATTTCCAGATGTCAATGAAGTCTTGAGCCAAAGTTGAAGTGAATAGGATTTAGCAGGTTAGTTGGTGGTACTTAGAAAGTCTGCATGGACCATGCCTTACTAAGAAGTTGTATTTTAAGGTGCTGGCCATGGCTTAAATGGAAATTGGAATGGAAATGAAAGTAATATTTTATACTTACTCAATTAGTAAAGATAAATTGAAAATCATAGCCCTCAGTGTGGGTGATCTTGCTCGAAAGTAGACACCTTCACGAAGTTGTCACAGTGTGTATAAAGTGAGAGAATAACAGCTTGAAAGGGTCATAGTGATATTTATCCCGTTTAACCCAGTCATTCCATTACTGAAAATTAACCCTAAGGAAGTAAATTGAAAGAATTTTTTAAATGTGTATTTCTGAAGACATCCATCAAAGTGTTACCTACAAGAGTGAAAAATAACATTATTATAATTATATTAAATACATTTATAATAATTATACATAGATTATATACAGATTAGATAAATTATATGTAATTTATATATAATCTATATATTATATATAATATAAATATGATTTAAATTACATATAATATAATTAAGCATATTATATAATTATATATAACATTATTATAATATAATTAGTAAATAAAACGAGAATAATTTAAAATGTATTTATATGCACTTGGTGAAATACTAAATTGTAACAGTTGCAACTGTCATGTAAAACAAACATGAAAAATGTGGTGTGATAGTAAGAGGAATAAAATCAGCATGTAAAATGTAGAGATGAGTGTAGAAAAGAGAACAAGAAAAAAGGTTCAGCAATCTTACTCTTTGTTACCACAGGGATGTGCCTATGGAGAATTCTGAGAGTCTTATAAAGGCATCATGCCAAAGAAAAATGATCGGGGTGAGTTAGACAGGATTGAGAAGCCATGCATGAACCTTCGCCCCCTATGGACTCTGTAAAGGCTGAAATAGATCTCTTGATCCTAAAATGAGGAGCCATCCTAATCATCTTCAGGATTATATGTGTGTTTGACTAAAGACAGTTTTGTTACTATAATTCTCCCCTTCCAGAATAAGCAGCAGAGTTTTAAGGACACCCTGAGTCTTTTCTCTCCTTGGGTTGGCACTGAAGGAGCTTGTGCTCCAGGAGAAGGGGAAGGAGAGAGAACGAAGGGTAGAAATCTGAGACAGCGAAGTTTTCTGTGGAAGATTCCATATATCTCAAGTAGGGAAGGAAGTGATAGACCACTGAGTTAAACAGCTGGTCAGTGAAAAAAAGCCCAAACAGTTAGCCAACCAATTAGTTCAAGAGACAATTGGCTGCAGGTGGTAAGTCAAGAGCCAAGTCTGGACTCCAACTGAAGGGATTTTGCCAGGGCTCAGTGTTTGACCTTCTAGGTGCCTTGGCTTGCTGTAGGAAAGCTTAGAGAACTGATTTCTTATGAGCCTCAGAGACCCCCAGAGTTCTAGCAGTGACAGGAGTTGGGCTGCCATATTACGCATAGAAGGAATTTTTCCAGATAGAGGAGGGTATGAAGTGCTGGTTACTGAGAGTTAAGAGAAATCCCATTTTTTCTGGTGATATTTTCTATTTCTGCAGAAAATCCATAAGGGTCAATGTGTTCCTTGGGATTGTCCATCAGAGAACAGCCAAGGCTTCAGGTCCACATGAGAACAAGCTGGCTTTCTTGGCTGCTGGGGAAATGATGAAAATGAAGAGACCCACTTGGGTGAGGGACCTGCCACCAGAAATATTTGTTTGCTCTGCAAGTACTTGCTGAACCCTGTTCTACATAAGGCCCACATTCCATTGGGGGGATCAAAATGGAGATGATTTCCATAGAAGATAACTGCTTCTTATAACCAAATTATCATACTTCAGGAAAAAAACCACGGCCAGGTTTCTTTAGGAAAGAGTTCTGGGGAAGATTCCTAGAAGAGATGCTCCGTGAGCTGGGTTTTGAAATAAGAATAGACATTTTCTCGAACAGTGTGTTGGAGAGAACAAAAGGAAGTTCTGTGTAGCTAGAATATTCAATTTGAGGAGAGCTGTGGCAGATGATGTCAGAGCTGTCGTTCTGGCCAAGGTCAAGATGGCTCTTAAATGCAGAGTTAAGGAATTAGACTTTATCTAGACATGGAGAAACACTGAATTTTTTTTTAAGATTTTATTTTTAAGTAATCTATACCCAGTGGTGGGGTTCAAACTCACAGCCCTGAGATCAAGAGTCACATGCTCTACCAATCTGAGTCAGCCAGGTGCCCCAGCACTGACAGTTTTAAGCACAGCAAGGAGGTGCATTTTAGGAAAAGGACTCTTGTCTATTTGGGGGTGGGGGTGGAATAGAGTGGGCCAAGGCTGGAGGCAGAAAAGGTAAGCAGGGGACTCTTCCAATAGTCAAGGCAAGAGATAAGGAACACCTGAATGATGCGCAATGACCACAGAGAGGGAAACCTTGCCTTTCTGCCTGTGATTCCTGTCCCTGATGCCAAGGTTGCAGGCCTTCCTCCCACCTCTAGCACTCATCAGCGTCAGCAGCTGCCTATTTGCACAGTGCTTGCTGCCGTGGTCTGACTCAGGGCACAGGTTCTAGCATGTGGAGGGATCATGTGATGGTGCCAGGAGACAGGCTTGGGAGTCAGAGGAGAGGAATCCTACCCCAATGCCACCATGTTATGCAGTCAAATGCTCTACCACTGAGCTATACCCTCTGCCACCATGTTATGGACCAAATTGTGTCCCCCACCTACCCCACCAAATTATGTGTTGACACCTAATGTCCAGTGTGACTCTATTTGGAGAAAGGACCTTTAATGAGGTAATTAAGCTTACAAGAGGTCATGAGGATGGGACTCTAATTGAGAGGTTGTTGAGCTTATAAGGAGAGGAGGAGACACGAGAGATGTTTTTCTCTCCCTTCACACGCATAAAAGAAAGTCCCAGTGAGGACCCAGCAAGAAGGCGGCCATCTGTAAACCAGGTCAAGAGACCTTACCAGACACCAACCCTCCTAGCACCTTGCTCCTTGACTTATGGCCTCTAGAACTGAGAAAATAAATTCCTGTTGTTTAAGCTACTAGAGGGGGACAGAATGTGCCATCCCAAAATATGCCACTTAGGCATAGGATTGTTTTGAGCTGAAGGCAATTGAGAAGAAATAGATACAAGAAAAGCTTTCTTTGCCTAAAAAGGAGATATAAATCTCCTTCCCCTCCTACCAGTAAAAACAAAAGTCAATCGCTGGAGACAATTTTCCACCTTTATCTGCCCGACAATGGAGAGGAATCACTTAACGAACTTCACTAACCAGCCTTTATCTACCACTAGTTTGCTGCCCCTGAAGACTCAAGGTCCTTTTCCTTGGTCTTGACACACTAATAATGTATTGTTCTCCCACTAAAATGCTACATAAGCCCAAATTCTAATGAACACTTTGAGTCACTCATCTCTGAGTGCTCCCATGTGTAAGTGTGAGGCACTTGCTAATAAATCTGTTTTTCTCTTGTGGATCTGCCTTTTGTCAGCCCAATTTACAAGGCTCCAACCAAAGAACTTAATAGGGTGGTAGGAAAAAGAATCCTTTCTCCCTATACCACCCAGCTTTCATTGCCCTTGTATGGTAGCACGTTGGCCTTAGGATTCAGGATGAGTCCCTGAGTCCCTGGGATTTTATTATGGCGGCCTGAGTTGGCTCGTACACATCATCGGCAGTTAAATCTCTTGAAGAAATTATTGAAGCGGACTGGGCTTCGGTTTCTTTATCTCTAAAACAAAATGATAAAATAATAATCCCTGCTTCACAAGGCTCTTGGGAGTGTCAGGTAAGGTATACAACCAGGAAATGGAGTTTAGGTGAAAATTTTGTAAATTGTACATATGAAATTAAATAATAAATATTCCTTCCATGAGTGCCCTGGACTGATGAGAGATTAAAATATGTCAAATCATAATATTAGTTTAATTATTATACTTAACTGTAATATCTGTCTCTTGGATATATTTTAAGTGCATTTATTTAGCCAATAATCAAAAGCTAATTGATCGCAGATGTCTAAAGGGCTTTCGGCCCAAATTCTGTGATGGTAACCTGTGCCAATAAAACCATTTGGGGAATTTCTATGTTTTCACGAAAAAAGGACACAGAGTTCCAAATATAGGAAATATCCCAAATATAGCAGAGCCTACATAAGAGGCTTCCTCGAAATGTTTGTAGACACATTCTATAGACACATCTGTAGACACATTCTGAAACTGTCTTTACCAGAGTCTTCAACATTTGTTTTGTTTTACTAATGTTTGTTACCATGGACAGAAAGATAATCACATAGAAAGTATATTTGTAATTGATATAAATATTCCTTTTAGCTTTAGAACTCCTATCTTAGCGTCTTAAGAGCATTTCTCTACCTTTTTTCCCTATTGCCCCCAAGTTGCCTTATTGGCATTTTCCCCTTAATACTCTCCAGTGAAATGTTATTGCCGCATACATGCTGTATATCTGTTTATGGGTACGTCTGTGCTTTCTACGTAACAAAGAACCAATTTTTACCTGATATTGCCCGTGTTGGGAATGCATGGCCTCAAGATGATTCACACAATAAGTAAGTAAAGATGATTCCTACAGTAAAATCAAGTCAATATCCACAATAAAGTTGAAAAATGCACTCCATGTGAGACATGAACCCATTTCTCAGAGGGCATACCCAGACAAAGAGACAAACATCACCAGAAGAGCCTGGCTTGAAGCCAACCTATGGTGAGTCTAGGAGCTCTAGAGGTGAAACCTAGGAGCTAGGTACAACTGGGTCTGTCTACTGAGAACCTATTTGCATGAGAAGCCCAGGAATCTTCTGAGAAGGAATTCACCCTCGAGGGAAAGTTGGAGTCAGATACAGTGAACGTGGCAGAAAAGGGAGCAGACATGGAAGCCCAGCAGGGGTCTGTTCCCTGGATGGTCCCTCGTCTCAGGGACTCATCCTGAATCCTAAGGCCAACGTGCTACCATACAAAGGCAATGAAAGCTGAAATGTCCCTCCTGCCCTCCTGCCCATTGTTCCCACAGCACACTGAGGAGCAAGGGGGCCAGCCCTGACAGTCGGACAAACTGCTAGGGTACTCCCTGGGCCCCTGCACGCAGGTAAACTTGACTTGCAGCTGTTGTCCTCACCTCAATCAACTCCCTGAGCTGTGCCTCCGGGGAACCGTGGATCACACCCGTAGGACAATGGAGGTTGGTACGCCTGCCCGCCAGCGTCCAAACATCTTAGCGCCATGTTCAAGGCTCTTCATGGGGGAGGCTGAGCCTGGTTTTTTGAGGTCTGGCATCGAAGTCCAGTTGACCCAGCTATGGTCCCTGTTTCTCCCATCATCTAGCACTGTGGTTGCAGGCACATCACTTATCCCTTCTAAGCTTCCCACTTCCACCTCTGTAAAATGGAACAACAACAGCACCAAGGAAATCCAACTAGACAACGCATGCAAAGTGCCCTTTGCATAATCCTAGCCCAAGTTAAGGGCTCAATAAATGTTAGCTGTTTCCAGCCCTCCACTGTGATCTTTCCACTCAGTATTCCAGCCACACGAAATTGAGGGACATTTCCTACATATGCTTCTGTCCCTTTGTAAATGTTTCCTGTCTGGAGCAGTTTTGTTGTTGTTATTTTTTGTTTGTTTTTTCTTAAAGATTTTATGTATTTGAGACAGAGAGCACAAGGAAGGGCAGAAAGAGAAGCAGACTCCCTGTTGAGCAGGGAGCCAGATGCGGGGCTCCATCCCAGGACCCCAAGATCATAACCTGAGCAGAAGGCAGACACTCAACCGGCTGAGCCACCCAGGAGCCCATGGATTGTTTTTTAATGACACTTATCTGTCTGGAAAATACACAGCCACCCAACTCGCATGCCATGTCTGAGAAGGAGATTCCAGAAGAATCAATGAAGCTCTCTGCTACTCTTTGCTAATGGCCTGTTAGAGCTCTAATCTCGCTACAGGTTGATGCTCCCTTTTCCTCCCCTCCCGCATTGGACTGTGGGCCCTTTGACAGAGAAAGCTGACTTCACTCACTTCCACATCTCCCGGGGCCTTAACACGAGGTCTGGACCAAGAAATGACCCACTGGTGTGTGGCCTATTAATTATATTTCGAGAACAATACCCGACTCCAGGCATCCCTGCCTTGCAGAGCCCACCTTTGGCTTCTCTCGGAAGCTTCATAAAGCCTAAGTCCCCACACCTTCTACTCACTAGAGGTCCTTCAGTCCAGCCCAGTTCGATATGCAGATGAACGCAGTAAGGATATGCTGTGAATGTTAGTGCCTGCGATAAACAGCTTGTACGCAGTTGCATTTGATATCTCCCACACTTACTAAGTGCCTACTCTATGCCAAACACCGTCCTTTCAGGACCTAGTTCAGAGCTCTGAGGCTCAGAGGGGTCAAGTCGCTTCCTCGAAATCACTCTGCGGCAGAGCTGGGATTCACACCCACGCCTTCTGACTCCTAGCCCCTTGTTCCTCTGTGATATCACGTTGTCTGTCTCTGACACGGAAGCCGACTTGAGAGTGGAGGAATGGGTGACTGTGGGAGGCAGGCCTGTGAGGGAAGGATGGAGACGTGTGGTGTGGATTGCTGCAGGGAGTGCCCTCCTACACACCTGGAAGGCTGAACACTAGCCACAGGTGAGGGGCCTTGAGCCTCCTCCAACCTCTGCTCACCTCTATGCTCGTCCTTGCCGAGTCCAGTGCCACACACACACACACACACACACACACGCCACAGTTCAGGTAAAATTAAAAGAAAAGAGTATACTTTCGAGCAAACATGGCTGCCAACTCAACGTAAACTGAACCGTCAGCACGGGTCTGAAGGGACCTGCTCCAAGGAAGAGATCAGGTTTGTGGTGAACAAGGAACCCCTGTATGTCAGGGGTGTCCTGAGAAAGAGGGAGGCTGCTTGGAAACATTTGGCTTTCTGAAGTAGATCAAAGATCTTGCCTTGTCTCTCTCAATGCATTTTGTCAATCCAGGCAGGGAAACTGTCCCCACCCGAGGGTCCCCTTCAGGTAGCCTAGCTCTGCTACATGCCTCTTGGAACTTGCACTTTGTGGGCTTCAAGTGGGCCTTTGAGGAGACATGGAACGGAGAATAAGCCGGCTGGGGCCCAAACCCTGACTCTGCTACCCACTAGCTGTGTGACTTGGGACAAGTTACTTCACCTCTCTGAGTCAGTTTTCTTGTCTCTAGAAGGAGGATCTTAATTGTAGCAACGGCTTATAGTTAGTATGAGGATGACAGGAGATTCTGTCAGTGAAACTGCATGGCACTGAGCATGGGATCCAGCGAGTGCTATTGCATAACCTTAAAACCAGCACAGTGACATCGCGGACACCCCCCAGGCCTCTCAGACTTTCTCCAGGGCCTTGCCTGTTGCTGAAGAAGGCTGCAGGCCCTCCGGCCTCGTGTGACTTTCCCCACACTAGCACTGGAGGTCACCACTTCACACTTCCTCTGTAAGCTTACACAAGCAGCTGGTTTCTCCTGGGCTCCCCTGAGCCCCACTCTCTGGCCTGTGGGATCAACACCACACTTCACCGAAATGGGGAGAACTGAAGAGGAAGAATGGGCCCTTGAGCCACCATTGTAAGGGGGGCGGGGAAGCTAGCTTTCCCTCAGAGGCAGGAAGAGCAGCAGCACCACGGGACGTGGGGACAGGCTCAGCAGGAGCTCATGGCAACCTGTTGCCACATCCAAAGCAATCGTTCTCTACCAGGATGAATCTGCCCCCCCCCCGGGGGACATTTGGCAATGTCTGGAGTTCTGGAGACGTGTCTGACTGCAGCCACTCAGCGAGGTGGAGTGCTCCTGGCATTGTGACAGTGCACAAGACAGCCTCCAAAACAACAAAGATCTGGTCCAAAATGTCAGTAGTGCCCGGAAGTTCCGAAGCCCTGGTGTAAAGCATGTACACATTGATGGGTAGGGAATGGTCTGCCATAGATAAGCTTAGAGAAAGGGAATTACAGAAGCCGCCTTCAGTAGAGACCATCTGCTATGGTTGAATTGTGTCCGCCCCCCGCAAGAAGATAGGTTGAGATCTGAACCCGCAATAGCTCAGAATAGGATCTTATGTGGGAATAGAGTGGTTGCAGATGTAATGAGTTCAGACGAAGTCACACTGGAGTTAGGACGGGCCCCCACCCAACATGGCTGGCATCCTTATAAAAAGAACACCGTTGGAAGAGGCATGCACCAAAAACCCACTGCTCTGTGAAGATGAAGGCAGCTCCCAGGGAAGCCTCTACAAACCAAGGTACACCACAGAAAGCCCCAGGAGCTAGAGAAGAGGCCTGGAAGAAGATCTCTCTCACACCCTCAGAAAGAACCAATGCCGGCAACACCATGATTAGACGTCTAGCTTCTAGAACTGTGAGAGAACACATTTCTCATGTCTAAGTCACCCAACCTGTGGTCCTCTGTTGTGGCAGCAAATGGATACACTATCCAAGCTCTCGTTAGGGGAGACAATACCATGGCAAAGGGGCTTTGCACATCCTGGACACCTCCCTCCCTCCCCCCACAACCATGAGCATCATTCAATCCCTGTATTTGCCTCGGTTCTGTTTCCAGCCTCACCAAGTTAGAGATAATTCCAATACTCATTCCCCCTCCCCAGCGCAGGGAAAGGGCGGGCTGAGAAAGGGTGGGCTGACTGTCCAGCCAGACCTAGTACCTCTGAGGGCCTGAGCTCTCTCGAACACAAACGGGAGAGAAATTCTGAGTCCCTGGCTGGCCTCGCTTTAGGATGGTGGTTTCCTGAGCGTATAGGGGGTGCGCACAACAAGGGATAAACGCGAGCTTCCATCGGACTATGGGAAGGAACTATGAGACATTACTTAGAATTTCTTTAAAATTAGAAATAAAGGCCCAATAATAGTTAATGCATATATTGGCAAGAAAATCTGCAAGTGACTTATGAATAAATATTCATGGAGCCTGAGCATGTACTTCAAAACAGTGGTCACTGCTTTAGACATGGCCTTGGATAATATCACTGCCATTTCTCTAACCTGCTCTCACTTGACTGTGATTTATGAAAGACCATGAGTGCAGGCTAGAGGATCCAGCATCCGTCTTGTGCCCCATGAAAGCTCTTACTTAGTCTGAAGTAGAAAAGAGTCTGTAGAAGTTGGGGGGTCGGGTGTTAACAGCACAGTAATGAGTGTGGACTCTGGAACCAGCTGAATAATTTCCTAGTTGTAATCCTTGCTATCTGTTTAAACTTGGGCAAGTTATTTAGCTCATGTAAGCCCCTGTTTCCTCATCTGTAAGGGAGGATAATAAAAGTCACCACCTCTTGGGGCGCCTGGGTGGCTCAGCTGGTTAAGGGGCTGCCTCTGGCTCAGGTCATGATGTCAGGGTCCTGAGATCGAGCCCCGCATCGGGCTCCCTGCTTGACAGAGTCTGCTCCTCTCTCTGCCTCTGCTGCTCCCCCTGCTTGTGCACTCTGTCAAATAAATAAATGAACTCAAAAAAAAGAAAAAGTCACCACCTCTTGATGTTGTAAGAATTAAAAGAGATACTGCCTTCAGAGCCCCTCAGAGATGGCACCCTGTACCTGGCAAGCCACATTATGATTCTCTTTTAGGAGGGTACTCTTGAACCCACATCTCAATGTTAGATTCAGTTGGACCTCCAGCTGCCACATTCTAGAACTTGCTCTTCAGATATAGATGGAAGCTGGGGTACCTGGGTGGTTCAGTCAGTTAAGCATCTGACTCCTGTTTTTGGCTCAGGTCATGAGATCGAGCCTGGTGTCTGGCTCCGTGCTCACTGTGGAGTCTGCTTGAGGATTTTCTCCCTCTACCCCGTCCCTCCCTCGTGTTCACGCTTGCTTTCTCTCTCTCTTTTAAATAAATAAAATCTTTATTATATATATATATATGTATATATATAGAATATATATAGAATATATATAGAAGCATATATATATGCTGCATAAAAAGCAATGTTTGAAGATACATAAATTCTTTGTCTTGGAAACCTCCTGTTTTACTCAGCCGTGGGAATAATAGCTTTGAAGGCCTCTAGTAACATGCAAAGGCAGGTCTGGAAGGTATAAGCATTCTATGTGGCATTTGTGTACAAGATATGAAAGCCAGGTCTACCGCACCCTGGTGTACCAAGCTGTCTTAGTTCTCATGTGGGAAGTCAAATACTAGTCCTTCCTCAAGGGCCTTATTTTTTCCTACAAAGTATTATCACTTCCTGGTTTAACATCACAGCACTGGGGCTACACCTGCCCCCCCCATTAATCAGCATTAATTTAATTTTTTTAGATCCACATGAAAACGGGCCAGCTGGTGTTATTGTGCTCTTAGCCACTCAGGCATTCCTCTCCCCAGCGGAAAATACAAGTCATTTTCTCAGTTTAAGAAGGAAGTGTTTGCAGGTGCTGAGTTGGTCTTGTAGCACTAACGCAGGGGGATCCTCTGCCAAATTACATTCAAGAGCGCCATCTCCTGGCCAAAGTTTAAAACAGAAGGAAAATGAAAGAAGAAGCAGGTGCCTAAATGGTCTGTGCCTTTAATCAGCAACTTAACTACTTAACCATGAAAATGAGCTTCCCGGGGCTAATGAGAGTTGCCCAATTTGCAGAAAGTGGGTGTTTATTTTTGTAGCACAATTTTCCAGCTGCCTGCATCTCACGTCCTTTACAGCGTGTAGCATCTGCTTTTGCTGTGTTGCTGGTGCACATGGTTTTGCTTAAAGGCCCTTCCTGGATGCTGAGGGGCACAGAGAGGACTTCCAGGTTTGAAAATTAAATTTGGGGACCCAGAAGACCTTCCAGGCTCATGCTGTTAGGACCCGAGATTCAGGTGTAAGCCTTTTCATAGTTCAATACTAAACAAACAAAATGATCAAAAGACAGGTTGAACTTTGATAATACCATACAAAAGCAAGCAAATGAAGGAGAACTGAAACAACATGGTCCAAGGTCAGCACACCTATGGCTATGTATCATTCTGCCCTTTTATTTTAAAAAGTGCAGGTGGTTCTGCAATAATGAGATCTGTGTACCTGAGGGAGGTAGGAAATATTTTCTGTAAAATTGCACACTAAAAATAATAAGACTTATGGGAAAATAGGATTGAGGCAGACAATTCAACATATTCACAAGTTTGCAACCAGAGCACTAACCAAAGCAATAACAATCTTGATAAATAAAAAAAAAATACCAGCAGAGCCTAAAAAAGAAAGCTCAGTTCTTTTTTTTTTTTTTTAAAGATTTTATTTATTTATTTGACAGAGATCACATGTAGGGAGAGAGGCAGGCATAGAGAGAGAGAGAGAGAGGAGGAAGCAGGCTCCCTGCCAAGCAGAGAGCCCGATGCGGGCCTCGATCCCAGGACCCCGAGACCATGACCTGAGCCGAAGGCAGAGGCTTTAACCCACTGAGCCACCCAGGCGCCCCGAAAGCTCAGTTCTTAATACATTTAAAAAAAAAATCTGCAGAAAACAAAGAACTACGACTTGACAAGGAGAAAAAGGAGGAATGGGTCATTTGATGGAAGGCAATGTAAGAGAAGCTATAGTCTTCTGAGTCATGAAGATGAGGAAATATGCCCAGGGTCGGGGAAGATGGAGATTATGTCTCAACTAAGGTGACAGGAGGCAAGGGAGGACCTTGCTGTCATTAGCTGTGTTCCTACACTTGGGCTTCAGCTCTCACCAGGCTGGGAGCACCCCACGGGAATCAGAGCAGCTTCCGCATGCCCCTGACATCATCCTCCCATTTATCAACCCCATTTCAGCTAATTTATGTTGAAATCACTCACAGCATACAAGTGTGATAGCAAACCAGCCTGAACATGGACTGCTTCCCTAATACACATTTGACACTAACCCCTGCAGGAAGGGTGGATCTGTCAACCCTGTTTCTTCTTCTGGCCTTCTCCCTACACACTCGATGCTGGATTCACAGATATCCCCATCTTCCAGCCACAGGTTCTCCACTGAGTCTCTGGGCTCCCAGGATTCAGTTATATTCGAGGTGCTATCAGGTAGTCATTAACACACGATATATTTGACAAGCTTATTTTGGTGACTAGTGAGAGAATGCAAACCAAAACTATGTTAAGGAGAAAATTTTGCTAACCTCCTCAAAGTCCAGATGTAGATATGGCTTCAGGTACGGCTGGAACCAGGAGCTCACATTTGGTCCCTGTCTATCTTTCTTTCCCATCTTTGCCCTCTCCATGTACTGCTTTCCTTGGTGATAGTGTAGTTCTCTTCCAAGCCTCTCCCACTGATGGCACAGGAACCCTCCAGATCCATAATCCTGTAGCTAGCTGGCAATGTCAGGAGAAATAGAGCTTCTCTTTCCCAATAGTTTTTGGAAAAGAAATCCAGGAATCGCCTTATTTCCCTAGTCCACTATGGTAAGAGGATGAGGACCCCTGGGTAGGGCCTGTGGGCTGACCTTCACATTCAGGGCCTGAGTCAGCCTCACCCAAACCACATGTAATCGAGGGTGAGAAATCCCCAAAGGAGAGGCAGGCCCAGTACCTGGAAAGGGAGAACAGGTCAACCCCGACATCCATCTCCCATGGCAGTCAAAGCCAGGCACCCATCTGGTAGCTTGTGACGTTTGGAGAATCTGGTTTCTGACGAACTATCTGGGAGACAATATTTATCTTGGATCTAAACAAAGGAACAGAAGAAGATGCATCTTGCCAGCTTGTGTATTTTGTTTGGCTGGACAGTCCTGTTTGCCTTTTTAAAATGTAATTAGCTGCAAACATTTAGAACTTGCAAAATTTAGGGCTTCCCTTAAACTCGAGCCACACTGTTCCTGTCTCCCCACATGGTGAGGCTAAGCCGAGTATCCGTGGCCTGTTTATTGCACCATCTTCTCCTGTTCCAGAGGGTCCCCTCTGCTGCCTGTGTGGCTCCATCCTTCCCAGGTCACAGTTTTGTTACACTCCTGGTCCTGGGATGCATCGAATTTGCAATCAGCTGTGTGAGTGTAGGTCTGGCCATGAGCCTCTCCAATGACAGTTGGTCAGCAAGCCCTGGGTCAGATGCTTCCTGGCTTGCTCTGCAGTCTTCTTCTTTTGGTATTTCAAACCTGCCTGAAAGTCAGTCAGTGGTTAGGTGTTCTATTACTAGGACTTTGCTGCCTTAGTATTACAGCTTAAAAGTCAACGAGCAGATAATTTATTGAGAAATCTAGTTTTTCCCCCACCTACAGGCAAATGAAAAGCTAAATCCCCTCCCCATTTCTAGAAAACCAGCCAAGCATTTGTGTCCAAGAGATCTAAGTACCCCTTGCCTCATGGGAGAACTAACAGGCTTTTTTCTGTTCATTTTCA
Organism: Meles meles; assembly: GCF_922984935.1. Taxonomy (NCBI): domain Eukaryota; kingdom Metazoa; phylum Chordata; class Mammalia; order Carnivora; family Mustelidae; genus Meles; species Meles meles. Next base: position 48,240,516 of record NC_060073.1, read on the forward strand.
AAGGCCTAGTTATAAATAGAAACTCAAGTTGCATTGTTCCAGAGTGGAATGTCTTCCGAGGGCTGAAAATGGGGAAAACACCAAAACCACAAAGGAATGATATTCTTGGAGACTTGGAGGATAGAGGGGAGATGCTGGATTCATAAACATCCATGACCTTTGCCCCACTTAAATTTCCCAGGAGGAGAAGGACTCAGTATCTCTTAGGATACCTTCTATTGCAAATGATGGGAAACAGAGGCAAACCAGGCTTAAGTGGGGAGAAAGATAAAGAAGCTGGGTGATTTATGGGTTGGTTACTAAATAGTACATGGGTAACTAACTTCAGGTATGGCTTGATCCAGGAATTGGAAATATATCATGAGGACTGTTTCTTTTTTTTTTAATTTCTCATTTTATTTTATTTTTTAATTAATTTTTAATATTTTTATAAACATATAATGTATTTTTAGCCCCAGGGATATAGGTCTGTGAACCGCCAAGTTTACATACTTCACAGCACTCACCACAGCACACCCCCCTGCAATGTCCATAACCCCACCACCCTCTCCCAACCCCCCTCCCCCCAGCAACCCTCAGTTTGTTCTGCGAGACTGAGAGTATGAGGACTGTTTCTATCCATCTCTCAGTATTGCATTTCCCGCTCTCTGTTGCCTTCATTGGCAGGATCTACATTATGTTCCCCAGCAGCTGTCTCAAAAAAACATTATATTGGCTTTTCAATAGAATATATGCCAATTACTGAGCCAATCCCTAAATCCATGACACGTAGCACTCTAACTGGCCAGTCACATGCTTCCTCCCTGGAACTTAGAAAATTGGGTACTGTAACTAGTGGAAGCAGGGGATAGATGCTGAGTAGTAAAAAACTACTAGAGACTCCAGGCAGAAATGGCTAAGAACACTGGCCACCAAGCACCAGGGTTTAGGAATCTTAGCAAAGATCTCTGTGTTGCAAGGGGGTCACTGGTTCTGAATGGATCCAACAGGGCACGGGCAAGGAAAACCAAGAGCTGCATCAACCTGCAAAAAGGCTTCGTTGGGGGTTACCCATAAGCCCCCGGGGCTCTTGCACAATTACTAGGCAGGAAAGGTGTGCATTAGGCATGCACACGCATGGACATGCACACACACACACACACACACACACACACCTGGAGGCACATACAATGATAAACTTTGCCTTTCCTATTAATTCTGGCAGATAAAGGACTAAGTAAGTCAAATTTGTTTGTTTTGGACTATGAGGTTTCTAACACGCAAGTAAGCACAGAAGATTCATATTTATCATAAAACTTTTTGTCTCCCATCTATCTCTTTCCTGCAGTTTCTGAGTGACCACAACTATATTCCCCCCTACTCTCCTCTTCCTTCTTTTGTCTGCTCTAAGTCAACCTTGTCCTGAGCCCCTTCGTCAACCAGGCGTCACATCTCACTGGCCACAGCCAGCATTAAAGCTGTGTACCACGCAGCTCTGGTTAATTACAATCTAACCCTAATCTGCACAAAGGAAATACTTACATCCCTTCAAAAAGTGTCTTCATTTATGTTAGTAAGAATTGGCCCCCTAGCCAATACTATCTATCTCCAGTCAAAAATTTTAAAACAACAAGAAAAATACATATGACAAGTCCTTCACTGTGGCACATGCTGGTTTCTTTGCTTTAAAACGGGAATTTTCTAGCATTTTTAACCTCTGTCCTCTTTTGCTAAATGCAAAAATCCCATAGCTTCTTATTCTAAGGTACTTTGAAATTATAAACGAAATACTTTGATGAAAAATCAAATCGAATCAATGATACTTTTAGATCATACACACTTCCCCAAAAGGTTTTGAACCAGAGGGTTGTGGGGCAGGGAGGACATATGCTTCTCCCAACCCTGGAAAAACATTGCTTTGAAGCATCTCCCAGCCAGGGAGCAGCTCAGTGGCCATTACAAATTGGTTCCATCCAGCTCTCCCGTGGACAGGGAAAGGGTTCCCTCCTTGCCTCCCGCATCTCTCCAGGCACCAACACCCCCCCACCTTCCATTCTAGGCATTATTGAGGGTATTGAGCCATAGAAAGAGGGCATGCCCACAGGGGATGACAGGTTTCTTCATCTGTTCCTGCCCCTCATCGTCTCCCCAGGAAGAAAACAAACATTCACCCTGCAAGTTTGCACTGGAATATTCAGTCTTCTGCTTAGAAAAGCAACATTTTCTTCTTTGCTTATGGTTAAATATCTGCAGCTTTCATCCCCAGTGCCACAGTCGGGGACTTCTATCTGCCTTTCAGGGAAAGTCAAGGAAGTCAGTGAGCACAAGACGGAGTGGGGTGAAACAGGCACGTAAGTATTTCTGAAATGTGACCAACAAACAGGAGGGAGGCTAGCATGGTATAGTAGACCCAATGATGAGGGATCTGTTTTCTGGAGAATTGAGTGGAATTGTTTTATGGAGAAGGAAGTGGGCTAAGCCCGGAAGCAATGGGACCAGGTAGGAGAACTTTGACGGGTCGACCAGGAGAGGGATAACAATGATTTGGATCAGGGTGAGGACAGTGGTAATGTGGTGACAGGATGGGTCTGAGCTCCATGTTGTAGGGGTAGGTAGGACTTCTGGGCAGGATGGAACGTGAGCAGGCTGGAGAGGGTGTAAGGCCATTTACTAAGACAAAGATTGCAAGGAGAGGGACAGATTTGGGGAAAGGAGGAGAACTAAAGAGTTTTGACTTGGAACAGATAATTCCTGTATTTCATTTTTATCTCAGGGTCTTAGTGTATCCTTTAGGGGAAAGTGAGTGCAAAGGTGGGTTAGGATTTAAAACCTGGCTTCACCACCCATACTTATTTGACCATGACAAGGACCAAGGTGAGGGGAAAGAAATGCTGACAGATCCCTGGCCCAGTTTGAAGGACAAATTTTGAGCCATCCCCCACCAGAGGTGGAGACTGGAGGACAGGAAATGGTAGGGGTGGGGAAGGGGGAAATAGAGTCAGCTTAGGGTGGTGAAGAGGATGAAGGTGGAGAGGGAAGAAGACAGGGTCGGAAGCTGAGGACACTGCTCTTGAAGGACCTGTGTGCTATTTCAGAAGCCAGATGATCCAGTGTGACTCCGAGTTGGAGGGGGTGGTCACACCACCTCTGACTCCCCACTGAAGGCTTAGGGTACCACCAACAGAGGACAGCTGTGCCTGACAGAGCTGTGTCATGAACAAATCAAGGGCACCATTAGCAGAGACAGAAAGGTTTGCGGGCACCAATCTGCATCAAGGCGTGGGAAAGCATGAATGGACTCGGCCTGCGTCCAGGCAAGCAGAAATGCCTACAGGTGACTTTGGGACCACCTGGAGCTCTTTTGCAAGCAGATGGGACTCATAGCAATCAAGATATGAGATTCAATGTTAATTCAACCATATCTTACTCTCTCAGGTTGGCAAAGCCAGGGAGATTTGAGATTATAGGGCTGAGGTGGCTAGCAAATAGTGGATATGGCCTGTCTCCACCCACGCCTTTGTCCTCTTAGAGTAAAAGGCTGTCTAGCCCAGATTCTACTAAAGTGGGAAGGATTCTGCTAAAGTAGGAAGCCACAGTATTTTACCTTATTGGCATTGTGCATAGCTCAGTTCCTCCATGTTACACTATGCTTAAAGGGAACATATGTTCTCT